>NC_085128.1:11213571-12424642 GCF_030269925.1 Bombyx mori
TGACCTAATAGTCGCTCTGGGGACATTACTTTGAGTGTTTCTTTTTTTTTTTTTTTTTTTTTTTTTATTGCCTTTGTAGGCAGACGGGCATACGGCCCACCTGATGGTGAGTGGTTACAGTCGCCCATGGACTTCAGCAATGCCAGGGGCAGAGCCAAGCCGCTGCCTACCGCTTAATACTCTCCACAAGCCTCGTTTGAAGAAGGACATGTCATAGCGCTCGGGAAACACCGTGGAGGGGAGCTCATTCCATAGCCGGATGGTACGTGGCAAAAAAGATCTCTGGAAACGCACTGTGGATGATCGCAGTGGCTCCAGGTAGTATGGATGAACTCTACTCCGGTGGCGGGCGGTGCGATGGTAAAAACGAGATGCTGGTATCATCTCGAACAATTCCTCAGAGCACTCCCCATGGAACATACGGTACAAAATACAGAGGGAACCGAAGTCCC
The DNA here is from genome assembly GCF_030269925.1 of Bombyx mori. Classification (NCBI taxonomy): domain Eukaryota; kingdom Metazoa; phylum Arthropoda; class Insecta; order Lepidoptera; family Bombycidae; genus Bombyx; species Bombyx mori. Next base: position 11,214,024 of record NC_085128.1, read on the forward strand.
TCCGCAAACCCACGGGTGTCCCTCCCGTAAGCACGGAAACGCTATCAAACACATCAAATACCTTAGGGGTTACCTTCCATAGAGGGATGATATTTCGTCCCTACATTAAATCGATCCGCAAACTAGCCGCGTTCATACTCATTAGACTGTGTCCGATGATCTGTAAATGAAGTAAATTGTCCCTTTATAATAAGGTGACACTCTAGAAAATTTGCATACGGTCTTGATTTATACAAGTGTAGTGTTCACTCACGTAGTCCGCACTCAAAAAACACCCTCCAAGTAATATTTATTTATTCATTCAACTTTATGCACAAAGTTAATTACTGCGCCTGCTATGGCTGATGTTAGCAATTCTTTCAAGCTCATGGGCTCGTCCATCCATCAAGTTGAAGTCAGAATAGCCCTTTGAGGCTACTGGCAGTCAGGAAGGTAATGAAAGACCATAAAATATTACAAAAAAAATATCCATAAAGATGATTAGCACTACGAAATTTAAAATGTATATCGACGCTTCAAAGGCAAACGTGACTAAGCGACAATGCGTGAACTTTACAGTAGACTAATTTAAAGTTAAAATACCTGAAAAAAAATCTATTTTAACGAACCTAGCTGTAGGATTGAAATGGTTTTAACAGACCTAGAAATATATTTTTTTTGCGCATCAAATATTATGCCTATCATTTATGTACAAAGCAGTTATTGTCACTTAGTCACGTTTGCCTTTCAAGCGTCGTAATATAAACACATTATTTAGGTTAATTATTCTTTCGTTTAAAATTATTAAACTTACTCTCTAAAACTACAGGCTAATGTTTGATATTTCATAAGTTTTGCCTTGGGTGTGCTTTAAGTGGCTCATTAAAATTCATTTACTAGTTGCTGAAGTAGCTCATGAAGCCCAGAAGCAGACAGGAACGTTGCAGTCCTTAATCTGAAACACAGTAGATTCATATTCAGTGGAACAAGTGTACTTGTATATTATGAAGATCAGTAAATTACATGAATAAAAAAAATAAAGTACACAAGCTTCGTAGCGTAATTAAAAAAAAAATTGTCAGGTTTTTGAAATTTTGGAAACCTTTTTCTTTGCATTTCAACTTTGCCTGGGTTTTTAAAAAAAAAAAAAACATAAAATATTCTATTATAATTTGCTGCGAATACTACTAAAATGTAATTTCAATGTAAATTCATTCAAAAAGAACATGACATATGTATCTATATAATTATTTCCTTTTCATCGTCAATTTAAGTAAATTTCCCAAACGATCAAAATGTTACTTCAATTGTCTCTCTTTTTCTCTAATTTATTATCAATTGTAAAGTTTGTAATACGTAAATTTTTTTTGTTACATTTACATTTTTTTTAAGTTCTACGACATGTCCACTGCACTAGGTTAGCCGTAGATAGCATCAGGGAGACTGTTCATGTCGATTGATATCACTGATACCACTGCTTTAATGAGGAATACTCTGAGCGCTTTGAGTTCTAGTAAGACTTAATGTCAGATTATTCCTCTTGATTTCGTCATATTTAAATTGGTTCACTTCTGCATTAGTCGCCGTTCGTCGTGCCCGATGAAATTCATTTAATAGGCGTTCAGTCAGATTGCCATTGATTATCTGGCGTTGAATTTCGCTGAAATATCTAATGTAAGTATGTACTTTTATAGAAAGCATATGGTTTTTTTATTTGATTTGAAGCATACTATAAACTAATGCAAATATTTGTAGTCTGTATCTGACACTTAAAATCTTAAAAGTACATATGTGTATAAGTTACAAACTGCATTTCGCAGTATCAACCTCCTTCAATCGATTGCTAAAATTATGAAGAAACGTAACTATTTTTTCGGATAACTCAATAATATTATCTATGCGGGAAAAAACGATAAAAAATCAAACACATCTATATATTAATACGTGAAGCAAAAACTTTGTATCCCTTTTTACGAAAATTGCGCGGACGGAGGAGTATGAAATTTTCCACATTTATAGAAAATATAGAGAAGAAGTGCACAATGCTAATATATTTTTTAAATAATGCATAAAAGATACATTAAATCAATAAAAAAAACACGCATGCATTTTATTTATTGTCAAACTTTTGTTCTTGACCTCTGTGGTCAAATTGAGAATAGATTAAATATTGTTTGTCTTTATTACTATTTTTTTATAGTGTAGCCTTGGCGAAATTTGTGATTATGGAAGTATAAAAATACAATCATAATAGTGTACAAACTTGCGATTCCAATTATTATAGTCGAATTTCGACTACTGCGGGACCTCTAGTTCATCTAGATGCATAATGTTCGTAAAACGAATTCTAATAAAAGGTATTCCATTTTTCCTTATTCATTGAAAATATTTGAATTTCGTAGAAAATTCATTACTGAATGGAACTCGCCTGTGGAACCGGACGTAACTGGTTATAGGAGGTGTAGCTGCGGCGGGAACTAGCGCACTTGTTCAATTAAATTTTATCTGTTCCTGCTGACGGATTTGTTCAGACGCCATCAACTTGATCGTTTTGAAGTCGTGATTACAACATGTTTTCTCTTTCGAGTTCGAGATGAGCAATCAGTTAAGTGACAACAGCGATGCTGTTCCAATGTTTTAATCAATACCTGTTTTTTTTGGAACGAGGTTCCTTATGGGACGATGCGGAGGGGTACCCTAGCCGGGAAAATCGTCCGTAACGTAAGATTTTTCTATTTAGTTTGTTATCAACAGATGTCGCTGCACGTGAATTCACCATTCCTGAATCGCGATGACGAGTTGCTACACAGTTGATTGACGTTCTCTACTTTTTTTAGACTAGCTGCGCTCTGCGGCGTCACTCGCGGTACGACAATAACCGCGGGTAGCATCGCGGAACTCAAATATCTATATCAATAATAAAATTTAATGTTTCCGAAGCGAAGCGAGGGCGGGTCGCTAGTATTTTTATAATAAGGAACTTCCTTCCTATCCGGCTTATTGCTTAGATGTGTGGACGAGTTCACAGTCCACCTGGTATTAAGTGGTTACTGGAGCCCATAGACATCTACAACCTAAATGCGCCGCCCACCTTGAGATATAAGTTCTAAGGTTAGGTTACAACGGCTGCCCCACCCTTCAAACCGAAACGCATGACTGCTTCATGGAAGAAATAGGCAGGGTGTTGGTACCTACCCGTGTGGATTCACAAGAGGTCCTACCACGAGTAATTTCGATTTCTGTCTGTTGTGGCTATGTGCAAAAAGTTCCTTAGAACCTTATCAATTATTTGCGGTTTTCCAAAAAGTAAATATTCAAAAATAGCAGTAACGCATGCAAGACAGAAAACATCCACGTATCCACGTATTATCGTTTATTCAAACCGTTACTGATCAATAGTTCGATATCAGAACATTTTCATAACTCCTATAACTGTGTTGTTTTTTTTGCTTCTAAAATAAAACAATGGTATAAGCAAATTATAATTAAAGCACAACTTGAACAAACATCCCAAAGTGGGTTATATGAATAATTTTTGCGTGGAAAGTGTATAATAATATAGCTGTATTTTCTAAATGAAAAACAGTTAATGTTGTATAATTATAACTACACTTTATATAATTTTATAATTTCATTTACTCTGTTATATTTGTCCAACATTTTTGTGTGAAATACATATAACGTATACGGAATTTTAAGGGCCTTTTTTATTTAAGCCGACTATTTTTGTTTTGTCTTGTTGCTTTTATTTTATTAAGCGCCTACCGGATCCATGGATATATAGCAGTTTGAATGACGCCACGTATCTTGAGGCGTGAATTCTGAGTAATAATTATATAAACAGCTAAATATTATATAAACAGCTGTCCTACCCATCAAATCGGAACGCATTACTGCTTCGCGGCAGAAATAGGTAGGGTGGTGGTACCTACCGGTGTGGACATTATTTTTAGCCTTTTTAGACAGTCACGTGAGCCGTACTATAGCGATTCTTACTAACAATGTCTGATATGATCTGATACGGCGTAGATGACATCTTGCAGATACGAATTGTTTTTTAAAATTTTGCGGGTGTTTGTATTTAATGTCGATTACTAAATATTTTTAAATCCTTCCCCTTACTCCAAAATATGGCCATGCAAAATCTGACTCCCAAAAATGTTTTACACGTTCAATTTTGCACTTATTATTTTCAAGAGCCCGAGTTAGAGTTTGAACGGTATTGCGGCGACGCTTTAACATGAAAGGCACCACTGGTCCCTAAAATGGGCAGCATTAAAAATCATGTGACCAGCAGTCTAATTATATCCAAACAGTTTACAAATTCCTAATGACGTCACAGAATCGTGAAAAAAGTTCGTTAGCTCGGCCAGCCATCTTTTTTATTTACCGAAGAATAATTTGATATTCGGATAAGTCAGTAAGTCGGACCCGGTCGGAAGGCCTTCGCTCGGTCACAAACAGGATTTTAATAAAAGTTAATTTATTCAATAAAAGCCCCCGAGAATCTGTGCCCCCGTATTCCGTATGAAATTGGAATTTAGATTCGTTTGGGCACGTCCATGTTCGATAATAGGCAGGAATTATGGATACGATACATTTTTAATTATTCAGAAGAAAAATCATTTGACTTTTGTTATTAATACTGGATATCTTTTTCCTTTTTTTCATACGCTTTTATTAGCTTCAGACGTATGTATGTTAGTATGTTTGTAACGGAATCTTTAAATATGATTTGATCCCCTTCAAAACGTCGGATTAACTCGAAATTTGGTATACTTAATAAGGACCGATGACGATTCAATATTAAAAATAAATATTGAAAAAAATATATTGAGAAAATTGAAATTCAACTAAAGAATGAAAAATAAATAATAGTTCAAAAAAAGCTAACAAAATACGCTTTTATAGAAAATCAAATGAACAGATATGAGTAGAAGAGTTATTTTCATAGTATCCTGAAAAGCAACTTACGCTTTTTTACAGTAAAATCATTTTTTCTTACACTATTTTTAATTCAAATTTATTAAAATTTATTTTCTTTATTTTAGTTGGTTTTTCTATAAAAGCGTATTTTGTTAGTTTTTTTAAACTATTATTTTTATTGTTGTAGATGAGCTTACGTCTTCTCTAGTCTTAAGTGGATACCAAAAAAATAATTTTCAATTCAAAGTAGCCTTAAGAGACCTTTGGTTTATCCAGTCTTTGATGACTGGGTGAATCGTGGCCGAGGACGCCTCACCTTCCGTCTGGTGCAGGTGCTGACTGGGCACGGATGCTTCGGGAAGTATCTGCACCAGATAGGAGCTGAGCCGCCGACGAGGTGCCACCATTGTGGACACGACCTGGACACGGCGGAGCACACGCTCGTCGCCTGCCCCGCATGGGAGGGGTGGCGCCGTGTCCTCGTCGCAAAAATAGGAAGCGACTTGTCGTTGCCGAGTGTTGTGGCATCGATGCTCGGTGACGACGAGTTGTGGAAGGCGATGCTCGACTTCTACGAGTGCACCAACTCACAGAAGGAGGCGACGGGGCGCGTGAGAGACGCACAGGCCCGCCACCGTCGAGCGGGGGCCAGGGAGGCGGATTTCACCCAAGCCCTGTCGGCCTGCGGACTGGCGAAGGGGGCCTAAGAAGACGACGTACAAGCTGCTCTGCACACGTTTTATGCAAGAGCATCCGGGTGATGGAAAAAAAGAAGCACTGTTTCAAATAAATACATCACATAAAATTGTATTAAAACTTTCATTCAAAAACTCGTAATGACTGTCACTGACCCGTATATGAACTGAATGTTAATTTGCTACATTGAATTTTGTAGAAAATAAAGCAATGACGTACATGTTGATCGAATTATGAAACAACGACATTACCTTTAATCGAATACCGAGTAATATTTTAAAGCTGCACAAAAAATATCATCTGTATGCATTTACAGTAATGGTATTCATATTTTTAATTAATTATTTAAATCACAGTTCATGTTATTTTTTACTTTGTTTTTAGTAAAATTGATGATTTAATTATACCGTTCAGATAAACTTATAAGTGTAAATCATAAAAATGCCTCAAATATTTAATTAATAAAGTTTCAAGTGTACTATATTAATCAGTAGTCTAAAAATGAGGTACTGCGGAATAACTTGAGAACTAAAGTATTATAGAATTTCGTATTCATAGGATAATTTAAAGAAAATCAGAGACCAATGCAAAAAAACCATATTGCCAAATTTTTGTTAAAATGTTTTACCTAAAAATACTATCCACAATCTGATGCAATTTTATTGAGTATGAAGTACTTTAAAATAAGTCAAAAAGTTACATCTCAAGTTTTCAGATAACAGAGAGTAAGAGTTCCAATGCCCTGGAGATTCAGCTTCAATACCAACTGATTTATTGGAAAAGTTACCACTTGGATGTCTAAGAAAAAACATTCTGAGAATATCGTATCGCACGTTTTTGGGACAATACCGAATGTTGTGGCAAATCTCGGGGAATTTTCAATTATCTAATATGTTTTTTTTAATATGAGTATTACTTTAATATCAACAGTACTTGTTGTAGATTGCTGACAAGTAATGAAAATTCTTCGACTTTCATTTACTTTTTCGTTATGAATTAGAAAATTTTAGAAAACATTACAAAATTATTATAACATATTTCATATTCTGCACAACATTAATTTAATATAAATTTACCAGTCATTACAGTTTCCGCTTAAACGATTATTACTTTGAAAATAATTTAATAAATACTTCAAGCGTAAAACACATCATTTAAGTCTCCCAAATTTGGAAATAGCACTGTTAAATTTATTGGTTTTGATAAATGTTATTTCACAACTTTCAGCCGAAAAAATATCATTACCCACTCGCAAATGTCCACTGCTGGACATACGTTTCCTCCAAGGCCGCCACAACGATCGTTCCTGTTGTTCCCGTATCCAGTGGATCCTCGAGACCATCAGAAAGTCGTCGGTCCGTCGTGTGGGAGGCCTACCCACGCCGAGTCTTCCAATGTGCGGTCCCTCAAACTTTTTGGTCCAAGCGGCCATATTTTTTACGAGCAATGTATATGTAACAAAAATGTATATAAAAAGATGAATAATGTATATATTTATACGTGTTTAAATTGTGTTTATAGCATAGCATAGCAAAGCATAGCATAGCATAGCATAGCATAGCATAGCATAGGTTTGTTTTGCTAGTTTAATTTATTTGTTTGAGAATGGTCAAAATAGAGCAGGGTAGATTATGCTTTATTCTAGACTAATATAAAGTTAAAACAAACGCAAAACATTAAATAAAAGCTGTACAATGGCCGGTAGCGATAAGTGGCCAGGACCGATCTCTTCCAGATAACGACATGGTGAACCAAAATCTCTCTAAGGAAATAAATTAACATTAAAACTTAGAGCAGAACATGAATACAAAAATATATACAGCACATTACCGATACCATTACCGATACGTTACCGTTCTTGAAGATGTATTAAGAATAAACTTGTAATTTATTGTAATTAAAACAATATTCTAGTACTGGCGATGATGGTCGTGTAAGCCCGCACCGATAGGTACTATCATCTTGCATATTTCGGTCGCGAGGCAGTCAAGCTTTCGCCATATATACCTAGTCAGGTCATAAATTCTGTCACATGTTTAATGTAAAATAATTGAAACAAGTTTATTCATTATGTAACCATTCATATACCAAAATGAACTTAATAAAACATAGATTCTTATGACACTAAAGTTTATTCAAAATGACCTCCATGATTTTGAATACAGGCCTTCAATCTGCGCGGCCAGTCGTCTATCGCAGCACGAACGAGGTCCATGTCAATATCGGCGGCTGCCTTAATCAAGGATGTCTTGAGTGACTCCAAATTGGGATGAGGCTTCATCCGAAAAAATAATTTCCCGATATTTTTTTCCCGCGTACCGCTTCAACAGAGCGCGGCATCTCTTCAGTCTCATCAGTCCATTAGACGAGCATTCAAACGATGTCCTGTTTTTCTTCGATATGCCCGAAGCCCTAAGTCTTCATTTAACACCCTTTTCACCGTGGTTCTGCTTAACCCCATATGAAGGGCCAACAGTTTCTGCTTACGTTTGGTATTTCTTTGAATTCGTGCCTTCACAGCTTTTACCACTGCTGGAGTCCTAACAGACCGAGGGCGACCACTTCTTGACCTGTCATCTACACTAGAGTCTTCATTGTATCGTTTGATGGTACGATAAACGAATCTTTTGGTTATATTCAAATTCTTCAGTATGTTAAAAACTGGAATTGGCGCGTAACCGCAACGATGCAACGCAATAACTGCAACACGGTCTTCTTTAAGCGTCCACTCCATATTTAAAAATGAGTAAAATTCTAAAAGTATACATTTTTATTTTCATGAACAATTCGAAGTTCGAATTCAATAAACTTTTTTGTGGCCAGCATTCTAAAAGAAAAGTTTTTACTGTGTGACAATACTTATGACCTGACTAGGTACAAAGGAACTTTCAACCTCATTTTAACCGGTGGTGCAGTAGTTCCTGACTGTTACGCCAAGGGTCGTGGGTTCGATTTCGGGGAAACATTCCTGGCTTGCTCTTTGTTTGGGTGTTTATTATATATATATATCTACATATATATATGTGGGATGGTATGGCGATATCTAGTGGATATTTAGTTTAACAACAAAATCTTTTATTTTTTCAAAAAATACTATTTGCAACATCGCTATGTCCATTTGATGACTGTCATTTATATTTTCTTATTTTAAAATAAAATTAGTGTGCCAGTGTGAATTAACCAAAAAGTACCGATCTTCCCACTTATATTTAAACGTATCTGTGTCCGTCTCTTGTACCCATAATTGAGGGAATCCTAATTTGTGGCCGCATGAGCGGATTTCTTCCAACTATTAAAAAAAAACGCAATTTTTATTATTATCTGAAGACGCCGGCATGTATTTTTTAGGAGAATGAGAGAAGTTTGCAACCACACGCTATTTAAAAACAATGTTTAACAGTTCATCGAAGTGAAATCTAAGATGGTGTGATCTAAGGAGCTTGTCATTTCGTACCAGTATTCCGGGCACGTTATATTCTCGGTCGCTCATATTCTCCGTTCAAAATGTTTTGGTTGACTCATAAGACCCCGTGCTGCTAGTACAGTGCCTCACTGTGCAGTCAAATTTACTCCTAACATGTTGCTGCGATATCACTAGACCCTAATTTCCGTGATAAGGTTGTTTTGAAAGTCGAATATCGACAAAAGTGAACAGTTGTTATTTTCAAGCTCTATGTTTTCAAATTATTTGAAACAATTACATAAAAACAAACATACACACTAGCCTAATAAAAGCATGCTGAGCAGAAACTTTTCGAGCTAAAGTAAGCACAGAAGCTCACAGCCCACCGACCTGGGTCAATTTGTAATGTTATTAATAGAGAAGGTGTCCTTTGGACCTTAAACACTTCGAAGCATAAATATGAAGAACGGTAAATAAATAAATCGAATAGAACAGCGCTATATAATTCTGTTGCAAAACTCAGATATTAAGAAAGATAGTATAGTCATTGTACAAATGTAAAAATGATCAGTGCTGGCAAGTGCTGCAATATACATACCACGAGTACTTATGCTATCATAGTCACCCCTATTAGGTAGACTCCATGGATTTAGGTACAAAAATAGCAAAGGAAAGTACTACTGCCAAGAGAACAGAGGGAGACCGAGAAATAGATCTAAAGCTCAAAAAAGCTGCGGTCACATTCCTGTATAGTATTTCGTAATCAGTAACCTACCTACTGTTAAAATTCTCTATCTAAAACCCGCAACAACCCGAATTAATCCAACTAAACAAAATGAAGTGCTCAAACAAGATTACTTAATCTGACAAAGGAAAAAAAAATGCCTGCTCGAAGTAAGGAATGGTTTAAATTTTACAGCTAAATTGCAAAAGCCAGTGCAGTTTTGTAGCTAGACTCCAGTGGGAGTGACATATTTATAGCCACCTGAAGTGTAGAATAAAAGTTATTTCTATTTATTCGGGTTAGTCGTAAAGTAACAGGGATCTCGTCACGTCTGTTTCGCAGAATTTAAGTAGTAACTTCTCTAAATATATTTCACGAAAAGTAATATACGTAATGTTAGCAGTTTTGCGTATTATTTGTAATAAATAAATAATCCTACATGTTTTTATAAGTTTCAAAGCGTTATATATTGGATCTGAATTATTAACTTCTGTTTTAAATTGGCTTAGTCTATAAGAGTTGCTGATTCTGACTTGAAAATAATGTGATGTTGATAGTATTTGAATTCATTAATTTTATGTTGGGTGTATGGTACTAATATGTCTAACGCGTCTGTATCGTCTGCAAAACAGAAAACGAATCAATGTTCAAATCAGACAGCATTCAATGAAATTGAGATTGTGTGTAACATATGCCACATCATAAAACATCAGCTCGAGTTGAACCAAAAAAATACATATTTTCAAAAAACTTAAATCTAATTAGGATTAATTTGAAATATAATATTATTCCGCTGAAATAGTTAAGCGCTTGGCTTTCATTTAAACTTTCCATTTCAGCAGTAAAATGTTTAAAGACTAATTATCTTCTACATCTTCTGTGAGTCTGTCTGATAACAGAAATAAATGCTTTTGAATTAAATGAAATATTTATATTTTTATCGATAACAACCAACAGTACATCCCTATAGGAAGTGCACCCCGTTGTGCCGGGGCTGCTCACGACAATCGTGACGGCAGCCAGTCTTGGCTTTACACCTCGAATACATTATCCACAGGATTAATCTTGCCTTGAAATATTAAGCCTTCACGTTTCAACATCACGAAATACAATTGAAATTTGGTGTCCATTTGAGTGAAACAAAACTGATTTTTTTGAAGTAAAATTTACTAAACATCTAAAAATATAAATGAATCTTCTTGATTATCTAGTAATACTATTTTTTGTTTGTACACACAACTATGTTTTACCAATCACATAATAATATGTAAAATTGTTTCTGATATTGTTGTTTAATATCGTAATAAAGAATTTCGATAATTTGGAATCTTCACTAAATATTTCAAATTGAATCAACATGAATGAAGTGTATGAAAATCCAGCTCTGAAGTATTTTATGTTGTACGGTTTTATCATCTTTGTGATTGATTGTTAAATTTGGAATTCGAAATAAACTGTTTTTTAAGATTGGAACATTCTTTGTTTAATGCCTAAGTGAATTGACAGGCGAGAAAGCGATTTTTATTATTGACAGATTATTAGCCGTGTGAATCATGTTTTATTTAACGTTAGTTAACCATAGCTCCTACCTATACTATTTTAAAAAAGCTTATCAGATTCTTTCCATTGTCCTTTCAAATTACAATTCCATGTAATTGCTGCTTACCAAACAGTTCCTAGGAAATATTCAATATTTCTGTGATACCAATATGCTCATTGTTTTGCATCGTGGAATTGCAATTAAGAGTTATGTCCAACAAAGGGATCGTGAATAATGGAAATATATATGTAAGTGTGTCAGCTACAACAGGTTTGGATTAAACAGTAATTGCCGTGTTTGTCACAATTTCAACGTTCTGAATCAGACGTACGTTCGGTGCATCTCATGGATCATTATTATTTTCATTTTATAGGCTTTAATTATTCGTCATTATCAAATATGTAGTGAGATAAAAGATAATTGTAATATGTGAAAGCAACGTTGATTAAAAGCATTATTTGGTTATAATTTTAAAATTAAGGGCTTTATGTTTGCATTGAAATTGAAACTAAAATTTGTATCCTGCATAGTTTTAGGAATATAATATGGTTGTTTAGAAATTGTCAATATAGTGGCATTAGCCGGTGATCTTTAACAATGCCTTACTACTTATTTCAATTTAGGAGGACGTAGAGGAAGTTAGATAGACCAATGCGATCAAGATATAAGTGCGAAGGGCTTCTTCTTCTTAATGCTTTTATGCGTGGTGGAGAAAGCATGCCCTCTTATCATTCTGCAAATGTAGTGTAGGCATGAGTTTTACGATCAGCCGTCTGTTTGACGTCAACCCTTCTTGGATTATATCTTCAGGAGTATATATTTCTATAATAATGAGCCATAGGAAGCTACTTTTCTCTTTCTGCTTTTGGCGATTCATTTACTTAATCCGTTTTCTGTTTTTAGGATTTGAACTTTCTTATTATAAATTTAAACTGAAAATTTAGATTTTCAAATGTAAAAAAGATAAAAATATCAAATTTTATTAGTTTTTCTCTATTTTCATAATTACTAATTTCATTATGACTGCTAAGGGTATTTATTGTTTTGAGTATATAGCTAGAGTTTTAATTTTTTCAGTTTCTAAGTTAAATTACCTACTGTTGTTGAGTAATTATTGGACCTAACAACGACAATGCTGACTTGAAATTAGAGGGTGAACTGACCATTTTTTGCTGTAATAAACAGTAAAATAAAGCAAAAAACACCTTCATGGGTCAATTAATTAGGTTAGTTCATTGCGTGTGTATAAAGCTTGAATAAGGTAATGGCGTCATTACCTCGGCTGCCTAATGCATTAGTTAGATCGTAAATTAAGTAGTATTTTTTTAGACGGATTTTTAATTTTGATGTCTTTGGTCACGTATTGTGTTTTGTATAAATAACAACTTATTTTCATAATGACTTTTGTTTTGGTTAAAACGGAATCAGATTTTTATTTGGATATTGCATTATTTTGTTTTGAAATGAAGAAATATACGAAGATTAAATTAATGCTGAAATGAAATATAGACCAGGTTTTTTTTATTGCTTAGTTGGGTGGACGAGCTCACAGCCCACTTGGTGTTAAATGGTTACTGGATCCCATAGACATCTACAACGTAACTGCGCCACTCACATTGAGATATAAGTTCTAAGGTCTCAAGTATAGTTACAACGGCTGCCCTGCCCTTCAAACCGAAACGCATTACTGCTTCACGGCAAAAATAGGTAGGGTGGTGGTAGCTACCCGCGCCGACTCTCAAGAGGTCCTACCACCAGTAATAAAAGGTTTGTTCTACTTGTAGCAAAAATTTCCCTTATTCGTTCTTGGGTGTACTTTTCCTTTTTCTCTTTATATATCATATATACAACATAATGATATACGTAGTATTTTGTAACAATCATCATTTCGACTAGGATCATTAACACAATCTTAATCTTTTCCAAAACAAATAGACAGCTGCAAACAAATGCAGAACAAAATTAGATCCAGCGGTTGCTCCCACTAATGAAATTCAGCTGAAAAGCGACTGAAGCCCAAATGTTAAACATGTTTCGCATTAACCTAACGTCAATGGCTTTGCGGTGACGTAACATCCAACTTAGATTGAACTGTGACAGTTTAGACTCCACGAAACACCAAAACACAATTACGGAGAGGCAGAATGCAGACACTTGACACTAGTGCGCGCCACGAAGATATTTGTACTCGCAGTTTGTTGAATTCAACTTGCAGTTGTGTAGATTATTAGAGACGATCCCATCTTAGGCATATTGTTGCATCACACCACATCATCATTTCTAGAGAATTTGGTTTCCTGTATCTGAATGCCACGCGGTCATTTTGGACATGACCAGATGGTTCTAGAACTTTTATCGGATTTTTGAGAGGTAAGCGAGATTTGAAAAGAGTTCTCAGGAGTAGACAGCTAGCCTGTGCCAATGGTATTGCCAGTGATATCCACAGTAGGTAGTGATCACTTAAGATAAGTCAGAAGGTTAGCTTGTTTATTGGGTATTGTTATCAACTGAGTTCCTGACAGCGTAAAGAAAAAAAAATACAAAATAAAGCTAGACGTGCTCAATGCCGGTTGTTCCATTATTTTTTGGTTAAGCTTATTTATTTTAGATATTTTTACGTAAATGTATGGATACTTTTAAATCTAAATATATCAATGAAAAAAACTCAGTTTGTGCTAAAAATAAAACTGTTCTTTATATTCATTTATTGTGTGCAAATAAACAATATGCACACAATAAATGAGTGTTTTTTTGGTGTTTACTCCTTTAGAATCGATTTACATATATAGGCCCGGGGTATGAAAATTATGGGGACCAAAATCGTACTAGCATGTCACACGAAATGCGTTATGCGCCTGATTGGCTCCTGATTGCGTGATGCGTGCGCGCGCCAATCAAAATCGTACTAGCATGTCACACGAAATGCGTTATGCGCCTGATTGGCTCCTGATTGCGTGATGCGTGCGCGCGCCAATCAGGAGCCAACGCGCGGCCGCGTTATCGCAGGTGACGCCGGGCTGCTGCGCCGGCAGTCCGCCACAAAGCCTCGTACTGATCGCGCGTTTCTCTCATTATTGTATTTTCATATATTTGTTAGTCGTTTGTTTTGTGTCTCGTTAATTTGTTAATAATCTGTAGTGTATCGTGTTGTCGTAATATAGAACTATTTCTCGTATTGTTTTGTTTAATTTTTTATATCCAGTAAACTCCAGTCGTGCGTCGGAGCGGACACACACACTTTTTTTTTAAATTGCAGTACGTATTAAATTTGTGTTATCGAAAGTACTGATTTATTTGAAACTTCTTTGTTCTCTTTGTGACAATGACAGCTGTGCGAGTATTAATAGCGTATTTATAGGTCGTTGAAAGAATGCCGTGTCAGCCAGGGGGGTGCAACTCCCATACAAAGGAAAAGAACATTCAACTAGCGTCATCTTTAGGAACCGGCGAGGTCATTTTTGAAACGTTTTGGCCTTAATGAACTAATAAACTCACTAGATGGCAGATACGAGTTCTGACTCAATAAAAAAGGTTAGCGTACTTTGAAGCAGTGCTTCCACTTTTAGGGAATTCTCCCTTTTTTAGGGAAAAATAGCTGATATTTTGGATGATAAAGACAATTTAAAAAATACCAGGATTTAGGATATTTCGGGGTAAAAAGCAAAGCCTATACTAGTAACTGTTGTGAATTTTAAAATAAACGATAATTAAAGTAAAACAATGAACATTTTATTTTATGGAGAGAGAATGACATTAAGTCGAGTTGACAAGTAAAAGAATAAAACAGAGTTGTGTATAAAAACTATAAAGAAGGTTTGATTCAACAGTAACCCTCTAGTAAAGTAAATCATAGATTAAGCCACTGCTTTTTTCTTAGGGATTCCCCAGAATCCCAATAAGTATAATCCGCCAAACTTTTATTTACCTATTTTCGTTGATGTCACCAGAACTTACTTGTATTGTAATATACAGGTACTTCATGTACCATGAAAGATTATCATGGTAATTTCATTTACGAAAACCTTGTAATTGTCATTTCACTTTTGCTAGCAGTTCCTTCTTCAAAGACTGAGGTGAAAAGATTATTCAGTGTTCTCAAATGTAAAAACTGACAAAAGAAACAGGCTTTCTAATGAAACCCTGAACGGCTTGCTTCATAGAAAGTTCCCAACTTTGCCAGCAAACAATTGCTCAATTTTAGAACCGAACAGTGTTAGGTTGCGTGCAGCAAAAGAATATAAAAGCAATGCGTCGACTTCCTTGAAAATTCTAAACCTATAGATCTATGATCTTCTGGGGGCGTTTATATTATATATACCTACATTAAATAATATGCTGTGGTTTATTTTCTGTATTTTATTTATGCTTTCTATATAAAGGATTTATGAAAGTTGTCTAGGAAATTTTAGGGATAAATTCAAAAGAAACTAGGGTAAAATGTGTTAAAAAAAACGTAAGTGGAAACACTGCTTTGAAGTTTTCAAAATTCCAGGGCCGTAAAACAATCTCAAAAAAAAAAAAAGTTTTCAAAATGTCGTAACGATTTAATTTTTTAAATCGTTTTTTTTGGTCTTGGTGTGAGTTATTTTACGTTGTAGTATTAATTTAGAGCATCTTTTAACTTTATGAGAATATTAGACGATTAGACATTGAGAAACTCTGTTTTGAATTCTCTTTAGACATAACTTGGTTCCAATACTTTTTTCTTCGTTAGCGTTTCGTAAGCCTAACTATTTTCGTTTCTTACAGAAAGTTTATTATTAAAAATCAGCATGCCTCGAAGATCGAAAATGAAATGCTATTTCGGATGCCTTGATAACGGTGAGTTTACACTATTTTCCCGGTATATTATTTGCTAACAGAATTATTATTCATAATATAATTAAATGAATTAGCACCAACTAATGGTCCTTCCTATTTCTGCTGCCTAGCTATCATATATGTTAAGTTTGATCAAAACAGTCGGTGTTAAGTCTCGTACTATCACACACACACCTCAGATAATAAAATTGTCTCGAGTGGGTGGAAGTATTTATGTTTTGCAACTCAGCGTATTATATGCTTATTGTCAAGTGGGCCCGAACTAGTTTTTTGGAATGATCAATCAGTCATGCTTTCCTGTTTAAATAAAATATAGCACAATTGATCTCACATCCAAAGTTAGATGATGGCATTCACATTTTGTTTCCTGGTGTTTGATAACCAAGTTACACCAAGTGGCCTGTGACCACGTTCATCCTTCTACCCAATATAAAATAATGTTTTTATTTTTGTAGACAAAGGTTTGATAATGACAAAATTTTATGGAAAAATTATAAGGAGCACTAAAATGTCTGAAACATGAAAAGATTGATGCACTATATTTGAACCAGAACGTGTTATGTAATATATTAATTTGTAAGTATGATTACATTAACACTAAATTTTTCATGGTCGTATTTTTTCAATATTTGTTACATACTTAAGATACTTTGTTTCTCCGTTTCAGAAGAGAAACTGATTCAGCAAGGAATGTGAACTCACAAGGGATCTTAATTTTTTTTAAATATGTTTATAATTTATAAATTAATAATTGAAATAGTTCATAAGAACTAAATTGATGCCAATTTTGTTTTAAAATAGGTTGTTTAGTTCTTATAGTTATACTATTACGTTTGAATAGTTGTAATTAGTAAGTTAGTAATATATGAAAATACTGATATAAATTTTTGTAAATGAGCTTTTGTAAATTCTACGAGAAGATGATTTTAATTAATGATCAAAAGTCAACGATCTTCAAAAGCATTATTTGCAATTATTTAGATTAACTGTGGAATATATTTGCTAAGTTGTGTTTTCTGTATTAGCAGATATAAATGAAAATGCCTAAACATGATTATGTTTCTTACATTTTCATTATGTGAAATCAATATGCTTGTGACTGAGTATATTAATAATTTATTAAAACTTAAGTGATAGACAGCAACCCCTATGACACTGCTGAAGTTTATAAGCACTGGTGACCACTTATCATGAGCCGGGTTGTGTGCTCGTCTGCTATTGAGTGCAATAAAAATTTTCGAGACCCTTTCTATTATTTAGATGTAATATTAATGTACATTTAATTTGGATTAAAAGATAAATTTACATTTTATGTTTGCATGTGTATGTTTATAATTCATTTGCATGTAACGAACATCAGTTTCTTTTGTAACAAAATGCAAACTAATGGTTTGTAATGAATGTAATTAACTTTAAGATGATTTTCTTTCAATCTGCTGTTTGTTTCATCTAGTATTACCAAAGCTAAAGCATCAGAAACGTCAGAATAGAAATAATTTAGATAAAGAATAAAAGTATAACTATTGTAATCATGTCTAAGATTACTATAAGTGTCATTAAGTACAAACTATCAATATTTAAGAGTACTTTAAATCATCATTACATTTTTTTAATTTTTTTTGTTTTTTTTTTGTTTTTCAAATCATGTAACAAAACGTTTGTGCAGAACAAAATGTCACATGTTATGAACATGATTGTGGGTTAATCGTTTCTTAAATTTCTAAATGTTTATAAGAATGCTAAGAATAATTTAGTATTCACTTTAGTGTGTGTATTATCTCTACAATGCTAGTTTAAATGACAATTATTGTATGACGAAGCATAGGTAGTATTTATAGATGTAATATTTTCATACAAGGTCATGATCTGTCACGATTAACTTTAAGCAAGAACTGCTATCATTAAGAAACAAATTTATTAAATTTAATTCAAATTGTCTACTATGTTTATAATGGAAAGCTGACATGTTTATATTTCGCACAAATGACTTAATTGACATTGAATGATTTGATTATCTAGACTTAATTAACTTTTAGATAACTTTCGATTTAATGTTAATAAGTACGCTAGTAGGATTAATCTAGAGGAGTTATTGTTATTCGAAGTTTTATACAATTGTACGTTCATACAATCTTTTAACCGAAAATTGTTTGTAATATAGGGAAATTAAATAGCTTACAGAGAATTACAGCTTTTTATTTTAAAAAACTGTTTTCTCTCTGTATGAAAAGATCTTATCGATTAGAATGCTGAACACAATCAAACATTCCTTAATATCGCATAAGTACTACCGGGAATTCCAGCGATTCTAAACGATAAGATTTTTTCATAAAGAGAGTTATTAAAAATATTAAAATTACTAAAAAAGCCACCTGGTGGGGGGTAGGGAGACTAATAATCGACCGTAGCGACGCCTGCTGGACCGGGCTTTAACTAAAGCAAAAATAAAAATGAGAGTCGCGCATCTATCTCTAATATATTAAGTGTATTCTCTAATATATTAAGTGTATAATCTATGGTGTCAGCTAAAGTGTTACCTTGAAGAGTAAGAGTACTCTTATTACTCACGAACACAATTAGGTATTGGTGATTATGACAATGACATAGAGAGATATACACATAGAAAGATTACCGATTAGCTCTTAAATACTAAAAATACAGCCACTAGATAGGAGTTTCTTAATTAAAGGAGAAGCAAAGCTGAGTAATTTCAAGAACGGTCTATTTCAATGATGGTTTTATTACAGGAGAAGACACAACCCCGATGATTCACGCATTAGCAATTTCCATTGCATTGCTAGGATGCTAAGGAATATTACATCTTTGATTACATACAAATTAAAATATTAACGGCACATTTAATGAAAGTCACTTGAAAATGAAATTTACCTTCAAAATACTCGTTTAATATTTTATATTTATTTGAAAAACTATACCGCATAGTAAAATAATATATTTGAATTATATGGTAATGATTTATGGAAGCCAATAGATCTTTGGTTACAGAGTAGAAAGGATTTAGGCGGCACCCGCTGGGAAATTTAGCTACGACCGCGGGGTTCACGTCAATCCTGAATCTCGTCCATTTTGCGGTGCTTAAACGTAAAACTATTTACAATTATCGATAAATGGATTTATTCTTTATTACTTTTTTTATATACACGAGGTGAAATCAGTTTTTTTATCATCTTATTTTAAATGCAAACGAATTTGATTATCTCAACAGGTTAGGCTAACTTAAAATTAGCTTTCAGTGCATTAGGAATTTGAATTAAAAATATATAATTTCCTTTGTTGTATTACTCTTGTCAGAACGATCGTCATTCAGTATCATTGCTGTGGGCAGATGCTATGCGCCTCACGAGCAATCGGAGCTGAAATAGCCTCTCAAGGCTATCAGCAAAGGTAGGAAAAAAAACCTACTTCGCCCGATTTGTGGTGAACCTGGTATACTAAAATTAAATGGTATGGCAAATATTCTACCTTTCCGTAAAGTGTGCCCTTCTAAAATAAAGATTCTGTTTAGTATTTTACATATTAAAATGTATGATCGAAGTACAATCAGAACAATCATATTAAAAAACCATAACTAAGGATAGCGAGAGCTAAAATATAGCATACTTATTTAATTCGATATTTTCTCCGGAAACATAGATAAAAAGTTTTTTGAACTAGTAACATTATAGCTATAAAGAGATTATTCGAGAAAAAAGAACGAAATTCAACTCCCAACTGCCAGTTTCAAAAAGTCATTCCGTTGTTTCCTGTAAAAATTTATAAAAGTTTACCCCGCAAAATTGCGCGACTTTCAAGAACTAACTCAATCACAACGGTGGGTGGGTGACGACTGCCAATAAAAACTTATCTTTCTGTTCACTTTTGAACATTATATTTTTTTATTTTCTTTTTTAATATAAAATGAGACTAGCGATAGATTTTGAAAACGGAACACACAGGTTTTTGTAATTCGTATAAATGTTAAGATACAGGTATACGCAATAAGTAGGGGAATAATTACACATATTTTGTAATTTTACTAAGAACCGGTCATGAAATTAAATAATAAAAAAATTGTAACCGCGTTCATAGCTTTATTCAATTACGCTAGTAATTCGCTGTGGTTATGTTACATGGTTTATTATAAAATTCATTTTCAAACACTTATTTAAGTCCACTTAGATGAAATTGCGGGCACAGCTAGCGGTTAATATAAAATAAATATTAGGATTAGCCTAGTTTTAATAATGTGTATATGTGTGGGTGTATTTCGCACATTTAGCGATAGTTACAGTGGAGCGTTTTAGTGTTTCACTTTATATCAGTATAAGCTGGTTTTTACATGAAACCAATTGATTATGTCCACCGCTAAATCAATTTATAAATATAGCTATTTATTAAAACGACGCACGTTCCAACTGTTGACAGTAATGGTACTATTATACTAAACTAGACACACAGACAGACAAGTCGTCGTGGACTAAAGGATAAGACGTCCGGTGCATTCATATTGAACGATGCACCAGTGTTCGAATCTCAGGCGGGTACCAATTTTTGTAATGAGATACGTATTCAACAAATGTTCACGATTGACTTCCACGGTGAAGGAATAGCATCGTGTATAAAAATCAAACCCGAAAAATTGTAATTTGCGTAATTAATGGTGGTCGGACCTCTTGTGAGTCCGCGCGGGTAGGTACCACCACCCTGCCCATTTCTAACGTGAAGCAGTAATGCGTTTCGGTTTGAAGGGTGGGGCAGCCATTGTAACTATACTTGAGACCTTAGAACTTATATCTCAAGGTGGGTGGCGCATTTACGTTGTAGATGTCTATGGGCTCCAGTAACCACTTAACACCAGGTGGGCTTTGAGCTCGCCACCCATTCTAGCAATAAAAAAAAATCTACAAGGTATTAAAGTCCAAAACCGGATAACTGGAAAAGATTGGATAAGCGAAGCTTGAATGCACATAATACAAACTGTAATAACAATCAAATTAGCAAACAATCAAATGTCCGCCTCGTTGATCGATTGGCCAGCAATACGAGACCTCGAGGTACGGGATCCATTTTTGATCGGGTTCTTGTTCTTGGCATTTTTGAGTATAATTACTGTATATATTTACTGGTGGTAGGACCTCTTGTGAGTCCGCGCGGGTAGGTACCACCACCCGGCCTGTTTCTAACGTGAAGCAGTAATGCGTTTCGGTTTGAAGGGTGAGGCAACCATTGTAACTATACTTGAGACCTTAGAACTTATATCTCAAGGTGGGTGGCGCATTTAGGTTCTAGATGTCTATGGGCTCCAGTAACCACTTAACATCAGGTGGGCTTTGAGCTCGTCCACCCATCTAAGCAACAAAAAAAAGAAGGAAATCCGAGTGCTGGTGAGCTATTGAGTTTTTTGTGATCACATTTTTTTGCATTTGTGCCATACTCTCTTTCCAATAAAATTATAGGACGTAAGGGTTGATAATGCATTTAAATTTAATAGTCCCCGCTAGATCGTAGGACCCTAGATTGATTTGATTTTTTTCACCACAAGGAAGGGTTATTTGGTTTTAAGTTATAAGTAATGTGAATTCCTCAATCCAAGAAAACAAAATGCTGATTCAATTATAATGTATAAAGATTACGCAATTAAAATTAGTTCATTTATGCCTCGTTGATAACTACTGCTCTAATATTCGTGGTGATAGGAAATTACGCCGGCACTCGTAGCGGTTTGGACAGGATTATCCTGTATAATACTGAATGATTGATTGTCACAATGTTGTAATGTCTCACGGATATGCTGTATAGGTATATATCTTATACCTTTAAACGAGCAATTCTTGTATATTAATATATATATATATGTATATAATCTGAATCTCGGAAACGGCTCAAACGATTTTCATAAAATTCAGTATACAGGGGATTTCGGGGGCCATAAATCGATCTAGCTACGATTTATTTTCAGAAAATGTTGTTTTATTCGTGTTCCCGATATCTACTGGCGAATAATAATACTGTTTTTCTTAATTGAGGGCCACTAACCAAGATGACGTAATCAAAAAAAAAACCAAGCAAAGCTCGGTCATCGTCTATATAAATTATTTGCGTTAGATTTTCACAATTATAAATAGAAATTGATATTTCATAGGAGACAACTTAAACGATTTTTTTTAAATTGGAATAATTGTTTTCATAGCATTAATGCTTAGTGGTAAAATAGCTAAAACGGAGGTTTTGGTGGTGAAATAAGATGAGATTTAGTTCCGTTCGGCGCTGAAGATATAATAATTTATTTAGATTAAGTGTCCTATACATTTTACAGATTGCTTATTATGAACACACCAATCTTTATCGGAATTGTTAGAGTTGTAGACCTACTCCTTAATTATAGTGTCACTCGTTATTAATTTGTTTGGTACACAGCCACGGTGTGTCTTTAAGGTTATGTCATGTATTTTTTTGTTTTCAGGTCGATACGTCGTCGCCTGCGCATAGCCTACCCACAACACGTAACACATGCTCAAGCCGCTTACATTACATACATTGTTATGGACACATTCACATTGTACTGTATTATACTATATATTATTGGCTAAGTATACGCTGCTATATTATATGGCACTATAGTATAGCGTAGTCTGGAAGCAGTTTTATGCTTTTGTGATATAGTTTTGTGTGTTCCGTCTTTCAATACTGCTACTGTGCTTGTTTACTGATATAATATCTCATCTGCTTAATATAGATGTGAGTGAATGTGTGCGTGTCTTAACAAAAAATCTGTAAACAACCAAAATTGACGAAACTTACGGACGACCCAGCACTTCAAGCACCACGACCACCCGCTATAAAGCTCATTGCTTTGAGACATGAGGTTGAAATATTTAGTAAGAACATTATATGTGTAACGGCTACTCCGCCCTTCAAACTGGAATGTATGGCGGTACATAATAATATATATTCTAGGAATTTTTTTCCTACCTAAGCTGATAGCCTTGAGAAGCTATTTCAGCGTAACCTTAACTAGTAGGTGAGCTCACGGGGCTCAAACCGGAGTGATGCTAACACTGGCCCTAGCAAGAGCAGTGCTTCGCAGAATCTACTATCGGATCGGAAACGCGACCCACTGAGAAGATCCGGCGAGAAACTCCGTGGGCCTGTAGGATTGGTAAGAACGGAACGTATGAAAAGAGCGTGGAACGGAGTGTTAAGATGTGAGTGAGAGAAAACGGAGAGAAAGAGAGAGAATGACAGAGAAAAGGAAGATGGCGAAGACGGTGTAAAAATGAACAAGGCGTAATAAGTGTTAATTAATTATTATTATTATTATACCAGAAGATTTTAGAACAGTGGAAGTTTTATTTTATGTGCTGCGATCCCTATTTTACATATATGTGTGAACATATAAAGCATTTGCCCAGTATACACCTTTATGTCCTTCTTCGCACGATTTTTGAAGAGAGTCGTTAGCGATCAGCAACGGTATGCTGATATTCGTGAGCGACAGTAATTACTTATCGCGAAGTGAGTGATATGCTCATCTAGTTAAGAAAATTATAGAATCATGTTGGCGGTAGTCGACTGACAGCATTTTACGTACCTAAATAGCAAATGAAGTCTTCTTAATGTCATTGTCATGTTCTTCAGTCAGAGAGAGCTAATTTATCAGTCTTAAAAAGATATACGGTTGGCTCAAAACGTCTGATAAAAACAAGCCCGAAACATTGGCACTGGAAAGCACAACAATAATATTATCTAAATTAAATATTCGTAACTAATCTTCTATTATGTTTAATTTAATTATTTCGAAACGTTCACTCGTATTTATTACGCGCCCACCTCTGTTTATTGAATAATTATTTCAATTATGATTAAAATGAAAATTTTGTATTCCGGTTAGAAAGGAAATGAAACGTGAACAAACTATAGGTATTCTGAGGAATTGTTCGAGATGATACCGGCATCTCGTTTTTACCATCGCACCGCCCGCCACCGGAGTAGAGTTCATCCATACTACCTGGAGCCACTGCGGTCATCCACAGTGCGTTTCAAGAGGTCTTTTTTGCCACGTACCATCCGGCTATGGAATGAGCTCCCCTCCACGGTGTTTCCCGAGCGCTATGACATGTCCTCCTTTAAACAAGGCTTGTAGAGAGTATTAAGTGGTAGGCAGCGGCTTGGCTCTGCCCCTGGCATTGCTGAAGTCCATGGGCGACGGTAACCACTCACCATCAGGTGGGCCGTATGCTCGTCTGCCTACGGCCCACCTGATGGTGAGTGATTACAGTCGCCCATAGACGTCAGCAATGCCAAGGGTAGAGCCAATCCGCTGCACTATCGTAAGTCCTACAGCTTATATTATATATTATATTATAAGTTCTTAAATGAAAATCATGTTTGACCAAACAATCTATTTGTGTTTAAAAACAATAACATAATAATAGAACAAATGAAAAAACTGATTGTATTTGCACATAGCATCAATAGAATGAAGGTCTAGAATAATATATCGATAAGGTCGCTTTTTCACAGTCTTACATAAAAAAATGTTCGAGACACGTCCCTAACAAAACAGTGCCCGTCAGCTATTTAGGCTGGCTGTGTTGACAGAAAGACCCATTGTACAGCTTTTCTTTTCAAGGCACTGTAAGAATAAGAAAATTAATAAAACTCTATGTATGTATGTATCGATATATGAATGGTGTCGTATAAATGATAACCTCGAACAATACTATTATATTGTCGACTTACATTGTCTCAATCGTACAAAGTAATGGATTCCGTTAAATCTCCTCGATATCCCATAAACATTGTTATATTCAATCTTCGAGAAAGCACAAAGAAATATCAGAGTTTGCGGGTGACATAATTAATCAGGAAGTAATAGCCCGGGAGTAACTACATTATTAATGAGACGTTTCTGTCTCGTTTTTCCCTGTTGGCCACTTAATTATTTTTCTCTTTCGAAAGTCTCGTGTACCTAGATATTGGCTGCGTTAATCAGGGATGTGGCCTGAATAAAAAAGTATCAGGTTTATAATTGAATTTTCTCTTGCGTTAAATTGTTCTTGCTTGGCGTAGTTTCAGTTCGATGGCTTATAGAGGTGATTGACGTTTAGTTAATGTAGCTGATGTGGTAATTACTTTAGTTATGACAATTAAGACACATTGAATACAGTTAGTTGTTGTTTGCTAATAATATAATTTGATCTTCACTCAAGCCGTCTAGACGGTTTGGTTTCACAGTTTTTTCTAAAATATTGTTTATTTATAGTACTACTAGCTTTTGCCCGTGACTTCGTCCGCGTGGAATAGTTCACAAATAATGCTTTATTTTGGTTAGCATAAAAAATGTTATAGTGAGCCAACCTTAATATATAGACATATGCTGTCGCGGACTTTTTTTAGAACTTTTAAAGGGGAACAATTCTCTCATACATTAATTTAGCGAAGCTTTAACCGTTTCAGCAGCGCACGCAGCGGAAGCACTCAAACGATTTTGAAACATTCATTATTGGTGCTCTTATCTGAGTGTGATGTTATATAGCCTATAGCCGTCCTCAATAAATGGGCTATCTAACACTGAAAGAATTTTTCAAATCGGACCAGTACTTCCTGAGATTAGCGCGTTAAAACAAACAAACTCTTCAGCTTTATTATATTAGAATAGATGTAAGAGATGAATGAAGCAATATATAATTATGCCGGAGACAGTCATTAGTTTGGTAGCTAAACGAAACGTAGCACGATTCCGGAGAGATTGCAGCACGATTGCGGTATCGTTGGAAGTCGGCTAACTTCGTGCTACGACAGAGCCTAGCCGATGGAGGCGCGTAGACGCTATCACACTTACCAACCAGCTTTCTTGAAGAGCGGTGCCTCCGTCCTAAGAACTGTCATTCGTTTTCGTTTGGTAACGTCAAGAGAAGATTTCTAAATTGTTCTAAGACAACAAACGCGATTGGTGTACTCAATATTTCTCTTAGCTCGATCACTCTTTTCGCCCCTACGATGTCTAAGGATGGTGTTAATAATGTGGCTTCTCTGACATATATGATATTTATACAAATATTAAAGCCACAAAAGGGGTTGTAGCGGCGTCTTAAGAAATTAATATTGTTAATGTTTCCGTTTATTCTCTGAGCTCTTAGACGTCCACAGCTAGACATAGGCCTCCTCTAAGCCTCACCACAAGGACCGGTCCTGCGTTGCTTGCATCCAGCGGATCCTTGCGAACTTCATCGCGGCCATCTTATGTGAGGCCTACCCACGCTACGTCGTCCGGTACACGATCGCCACTCAAGAACTTTCCGGCCCCAACTATGTCAGTTACCATGGTTTTCCAGCAGGAAATGAGGAGATTAGCAAATCTCCTCATTTCTGATTTGATCTCGTAGGTGAACTCTGAGCATAATCCTCTCCATTGCTCTTCGGGTGACCTTCAGTCTTCTGATTTTCTTATGATTTATTTCCTTATCATTATCTTACCACGAACAATTTGAAGCCGAGCTTCATTTCAGTACAGCATAATACTGAAAATGTTTTTCTAAGTATGTGACTTTAAAGTCATAACTGAATATCTTTGCTTATTTCTATACTTGCTTACTTATTATACTTAATGTTACGCCGGTAAGAGTAACGCCATTTATCGTCGAATAGTCGAAATAATATCGCAGGATCGAGAATGATCGAGAACTACAACGCCATCTATTGACAGATAGCGGAAACCACGACTAGAGATGTGTAGAACATTCTCGATAATTCTAGGGATGAGGTATCGGCTACAAAAGCGTTGTAGGGATGGCACGCAGTCAGTCAGTAATCGGAACTACTCGAAGAGAAACAGCGAAGGATCACCTGAAGCGAAGCGGAACAAGCGAATTGAGTGTTTTAAAGTGTTGGTGATGTGTTTAAGTGTTCTCAGTGTTGAATACAGTTTTAAGTTGTACTTTGGCGAATTTTTTATTTATCCCGAACTCCAGCGCGTAACATTAATATTCCATATCTTTGCTTCATCTTATACTTTCCGACCTAATGGCCGTCACGCATCGATTACGGACATATTTGAGAATCTTTTTTACTAAATAAGAATGCCTGTTCTTCTTCTTCGTGCCCTTATCCCACTTTGTGGGGTCGCTGCCGCATGTTCTCTTTTTATAATGAGGATTATCAAATGTCATCTCTGCATTCACACCCTTCTCTGGCATATTTACTTTCACAAAGCCCATAAAAGTCATTTTAGGACTAAAAGAATACCTATCAACAGCAATAAAGCATAATTACGTTGATTTAACTATACCTATGTATACAAAATCATCTATTAAATTAGTCACCATAGTAAAGAATATAAGAACACAGTACAGTAAAGGAAAATCGTTTGCTTCTCTTCTACGAATTGTTCATAAACATAGCTAATAATACCTTTTGTAATTTATCACATTCCTTTGTACGAAACGAGACGATAGCAATCGTCTATTTATGAGAATCCATTGAACATAATACGATGATAGTGGATAGAATGTACGATGATCAAGTTACAGAAGAAACTGGATTCATTACAGTTCTCGTTAAATGTTTTTTTTTTTTCCTACCTATGCTGATAGCCTTGAGAGGCGATTTCGCCCTAACGTTTGTAGGTGAACTCACGGGGCTCAAACCGGAGAGTTGCTGACACTGACCCTAGCAAGAGCAGTGCTTCGCAGAATCTACCACCGGATCGGAAACGCGACCCACTGAGAAGATCCGGCGTGAGTATTGTTATTGATGTTTGAATGTAGAATGGTCATCTATTTAAATTTATACATTGCTGAAATTGATATTATGATCTAGATCTTAACCAATAGTCAACAAGTCGTTCGTGACCCCGAAAACGTGTAAAGTATTCGAAACGTCGAAAGTAATTTAGAAATAATTTACTGGTGGCAGGACCTATTGTGAGTCCGCGCGGGTAGGTACCACCACCCTGCCTATTTCTACCGTGAAGCAGTAATCCGTTTCGGTTTGAAGGGTGGGGCAACCGTTGTAACTATACTGAGACCTTAGAACTTATATCTCAAGGTGGGTGGCGCATTTAAGTTGTAGATGTCTATGGGCTCCAGCAACCACTTAACACCAGGTGGGCTGTGAGCTCGTCCATCCATCCAAGCAATAAAAAAAATATATATATATAATTACAATGAAAAACATGAGCCCTAAAAGTGGTTTTAGTTAATAGTTAACAAATTGAAGCAAACAACCAAGAACGCCTCATTCTTTCACCGGTATACATTTTTTTTTTTTTAATTCCCCGTACAAAGGGTAACTTCTTGCTTTTATCCACAAACTACTAGTCAATTTGCATAGTCTATTCATAGTATGATCTACAACAATATATTGGTATAATCCCGACCCAGAAAACACAATGTCATTTTTAATTATAGATATAGCTGGCTTTGTCCTGATCATTTACTACGATAATGTAGTTAATCCAGTTTATAAACTATGTATATTAAATTGAAATTTGTGTGACTGACTAACAAACTGTTACTTGAAAATATTTTGATATAATTATGAAGTGTGAATAACACGTTAACTGACAAGTATAATTGGTATTTAGTCTTCGAAGTGGTTCAATAAGTGAAACACTAAGTCAATTTAGTGACTCGGGTACCCCTACCTTCAAATCTTTTAGCGGGTGCCAATTTTCTATAATTTTTTGGCTTAGTTTTTTTAGACTTTAAGAAAGGAAGGATTCCGTGGGATAAAAATAGAAAGCACAACTTTCTGTTACACCAGCAAGAGTAACGCCATCTATCGCCGAATATTCGAACGAATATCGAAGGATCTAGTAGCATCTAGAACGCTCGAGAAGTACAACAGTCAGATAGCGGAAACAATACTAGAGATGTGTGGAATATTCTCGATAATTCTAGAGATGAGGTATCGACTATAAAAACATTGCAGGGATGGCACGCACTCAGTCAATAATCGGAACCACTCGAAGCGAAACAGCGAACGGATCACCTGAAGCGAAGCGTTGAATACTAAGTGTTGAATACAGTTTTTTAGCTGTTGTGCTTTGGTGAAATTTTATTTATCTCGAACACCAGTGCGTAACATTTCTAACATCATGTGATTTCTGACGGTTAGGCGTGTTCTGAGCATTTGTGGGTAGAAGCCGCTATTTAGTCTTTTTCAGCCAAAAAATCCCACTCGAATATGAATTGTTAGTAAAAATTGATGTTATCTTCTACATATCGAGTATTTAAAAGTATATACATAGCCTAATCAAAAACATTCTATTCTACGCGCTTAGACCTCGATGGGAAGCTACCAAGGGATAACAAGAAGCGAAGCGAAAGAACTGAATTGCAATTCCTAAAGTCTACCTTAAGTGTTGTAACAATTAAACAGAGTTTTAACTTAAATTTCGGTGAAAGTTTATTTTATTGCTTAGATGTGTTGACGAGCTCACGCCCCTCCTGGTGTTAAGTGGTTATCGGAGCCCATAGGCAAGTGCAACGTAAATGCCGTTACCCACATTGAGAAATGAATTCTAAGGTTTCAGCTTATACAGTACAATTGCTGCCCAACCCTTCAAACCGAAACGCATGACCGCTTCACAACAGAAAAAGGAAAGGTAGTACCTACCCATGCGGGCTGACAAGACGTCCTACTACCAATAAAAGCTTTAGTTTTGGAGCCCTAGCGCGCAACTGTATGATTTGATTTTTTTCTGATTAAACAAACATGATTGTGAACTGTTTTTTTATTGAAAAAAGAATTTTCCCGATAAAAATTTGATGGAAATCTTTGTTTACACCTTAAGATTCTATGTAGCGGCTTTTAATGTTCTTCTCGGTCGTTAGCACTTCCTCTTCGCTGTTCTTATAGTAATCCGATTTCATTCGTAGTTCCGACAAATTTGCGGTCCGTTGATTTGATGCCGCATGCCCGCCGATGGGCTACCAAGCCCGGAGCCGACGATGGATTATCGCCCGTCCCACTCGTACACCTCAAACCCGACAGAGACGTAAGTCAGTGATTAAAGAGGTCGTTTTCTGTTACGATATGTGTTACTTGCTGGAGCCGGTCCAGCACAAACACGCTGTTAATCTGCTTATGTAACAGAATCTCGATCTGGTCGGAATGGATCAAAAAGGTTTGATACCCCAAAACAGATTTAGTACTAAGTGTGATTTCCGTAAATTGAATGAAGAGTGGAGGCAGGTGTTTTATTCATGAGGGTTTTTCGTGCGCCGCGATTCTGAAATCACTAATCCGATTCGGCACCACTGTTCGGAGTTATTTGGGTTTAATCCAAATAATCTTTGGCACGGATTAAACGATTGAACATAATTGTCTACTAAATAGTTTGTTTTTCTACGAATTATGTGTTTTATATCTTTACTAACACAACACTTATACCATTATTGTAGTTTGTTCCTAAATTAGCCCTGCACTAGTTATGTAATTTACGAACAAGAAAACGTTTCTTCGAAAGACTCTAAGTCAGTAGTCGTAAGCGATCGTAAGGCCTTTTGCATCGTCGTTATATCCGGTATAATATTAATCTCGTTCGTACCTAACAATCCTCGGATTTCTGGTAAAGCAAATAACTTTC
Source organism: Bombyx mori (assembly GCF_030269925.1). Taxonomy (NCBI): domain Eukaryota; kingdom Metazoa; phylum Arthropoda; class Insecta; order Lepidoptera; family Bombycidae; genus Bombyx; species Bombyx mori. Next base: position 11,244,706 of record NC_085128.1, read on the forward strand.
TCATTATTTATCGGCACACTGCGCGAGTGTATATTAAGGCAAATCCTCATCCGTAGATACCTGTTAGGTAAGCTCAAGGCGCAACTCAAGGATCATCTAAATGAGCCGGGAAATTGAAGGATTAATTCATTTACCCGAGTGACTGAATGTTAACGGAATACAAAGTCAAGTGCAGGAGATTGTTTGTTGAGTGTTCTAATCTATTTCTGTTATTAGTTGAGGTAAATTTGTGAATTGTTAGGCGTCAATTTCGATGAAGTTGCGGCTTAAATAAGCATTTTATTCATGAGATACTTTTGTCCAATGGGTACTGTACTTCATTAAAAGTAAAGAAGTAACGCATTTAAATCATATTTTTCAGCTTAAAGTGGTTGGTTATTTCTAAGTAAAGATGATTTTTTCTATAATAATTGTGAGGGGTGTACGAAACAAACAAAAACATACAAGTTTCAGTAAGTATATATCGGAAGGCTCTGAATAACCAGAAAGGTAAAAACCTTTAGTCCTGAATGCCAATTGAGGGCATTGTGTGGTTAAATAACATATGTGTTAATGTAATACTCAGGAAGTATGATTTTTTTTATTGCTTAGATGGGTGGATGAGCTCACAGCCCACCTTGTGTTAAGTGGTTACTGGAGCCCATAGACATCTACAACGTAAATGCACCACCCACCTTGAGATATAAGTTCTAAGATCTCAGTATAATTATAACGGCTGCCCCACCCTTCAAACCGAAATGAATTACTGCTTCACGGCAGAAATAGGCAGGGCGGTGGTACCTACCCGCGCAGACCCACAGGAGAGGTCCTACCACCAGTAAAAAGACTACTACTACATGTAGTACTAATACATGTAGTACCTAAGTAAGACAAGTGATACTTATACATATAATAGAATTTATTTCTTCGTTTTCTTAAGCAATGCCCATTTAAGTTACCGTGTTTGTCTGTTCATCTATGTTCGTAAAGAAAGAAACAGATGCTTTTGTTTCACCTTAAACTTAAATAACCAGAGCAAGAGCTTAATTTTAATTAAGTTAACAAACGCAACGGTATCAGAACTTCAACTTTTTTTTTTATTGCTTAGATGGGTGGACGAGCTCCCAGCCCACCTGATATTAAGTGGTTACTGTAGCCCATAGACATCTACAACGTAACTGCGCCACCCACCTTGAGATATAAGTTCTAAGGTCTCAGTATAGTTACAACGGTTGCCCCACCCTTCAAACCGAAACGCATTACTGCTTCACGGCAGAAATAGGCGGGGAGGTGGTACCTACCTCAAAATATGTCATGTTTATGTTTAAAACGGAGCTTAAATTGTCGCGGACTGGACACATTTATTTTACTTATGTACGAAACGTTTCATCCATTTCAATAGACCACACCCGAAATAGCGCGATCATCGCCGTCAATCATTATGAATTCGTGATTAGGGCCACTCAATTCTGGGCCGAGAGACAGCTTGTTACGCGTAATCGGCTCCTCGCGTGACCAAACCCTGACGCTTCAATTAACAAAATTGATAATACTGAGCGACACGTCGACGAACTTAATTTTCCTTGATTTACGCGGGAAAAAACTGTATGAATTTGACAAGATGGCTTAAACATTAACTATGACCTGAGTCTTATAATACTGAAGAAATGAAACAAAATACATAAATGAAAAGATGGTAACGAAAGTTCTAAATAGATTTTATAAGTTTTGGTCAAAAAGTCCGGAGTTCTGTGAACCTAACCTAGACAAACCAGGTTTTTCATTAATTATTTATACATATATCGCCGCTAAACTACTTTTTAGTTACATAAAATTAGTTAACTCCACTGTTTCCTTAATATGAAAGTTATTGATTAACTGGTTAAAGTACAACGCATGTACACAATTGTTTCAGGCGGTATTCAAGATAATTCATAAAAAATACCTCCACTTAACTATTTGTTACGGCCAATAAGCGGCGGCCGCGATTAGAGGGTTATCATGTCGCGCCGCTTTTTCATAGTAGCGTTCCGACGCTTCCTTTAGATACTTCGGAATCGGTTCATCCTCGGTTCTTTTTGTTATACACTTGAAATTCAATAAAAGGAAATTATTTGAAGATTTAACTTTCAATTACTGTCACTATGGAGGGCAATCATAATAATGACGAGAATGATTTCAACAAAGCTGACGTCATTATTTTTTAAAATAGCATGGCGTTCATGCTGCCTTATTTATAAACTGACTAATTTTGGAGAAACATAAATTGATATAAGAATTTGGCAACTTCTCATTCGCGATACATTCTTTTCACGTAGCATCAAGCCAGCCATTAAATGACAAGTACGGTAAAGTATGGTTTATTTTATAGCAAAAGAACGCATTGAAACAAATTACGGTAACTGCATATGAAATGATTTCCATTCCAACTAATTATAACAGTATTATTAAAATGAAAGCTACTATGCTGTAGTAGGAGATGTCGATGCAACGATTAATATTCGATACGATTTAACTATTCGAAACAAAACAAATTAAATAAATAATACCTTTGCCGGAATGGATTTACGGCTTTTATCCAATTATAGCCAGCCTCAAGGCACCACGATACGTAGCGAGACAATCACAAACGGGCAACACAAAGGATGTCCAAAACAAACAAACGAGCGAAAATTTTACCGCTTCAGCTGTCGAAAGCAGCTACTGTGCAAATGCACGGCAAGGGACGATGAAAAGTGCCGTAGTCGCATTGCAAATTAGCGCATTCGACCAGTCAATCCGAAACCAGCCTGTCCGTTCGCTTGCCACACCATTTGCTCTCCAACGATTTCACCGCACGCACGCTACGCTTAACTAAAATTCGTTCATTAATCAGCTTTCGCCATTGTAAAAGTAAACCGATTGGTTATAAAGCACGCGCTATTTTGAATTCAACTATGTTACTGGTGGCAGGAGTTCTTGTGAGTCCATGCGGGTAGGTACCACCGCCCTGCCTATTTCTGCCGTGAAGCAGTAATTCGTTTCGGTTTGAAGGGTGGGGCAGCCGTTGTAACTGTACTTGAGACCTTAGAACTTATATATCTCGGGGTGGGTGACGCATTTGCGTTGTGGATGTCTATGGGCTCCAGTAACCACTTGGCACCAGGTGGGCTGTGAGCTCGTCCCATCTAAGCAATAAAAAAAAACCTATTGATTTGAAACATTGGCATAACAGCCCTGAGCTATATTTGCATTCATGCCATAGGCCACATGCCACATCCTTGTCATCATTACTTTCTGCATTATTGTTTGCTACTCAGGATAAATTAAGGCTTGCTAATTTCATACTGAAATAGAATAAGCGATGCTATCGACAAGCATAAATAAGAAACTACAGAGCGTTGCTGCTGACAAATAAAAGCGGAAAAAAATAGTGGAGAAGGTTTTTACTCACGCCACGCGAGAATATAAGCCAACACATAAGCAGAAATTGTTCAGTGAAAATCATAAAAGTGTGGGAATTTTAAGCTATTAAATAAATAAAATACATTAAGGTGCTGTAAGTTGTATGTAACTTGTATTTTAAACTTTAATACATCTTATAGTTATTGTTGTGAATGAGCAGACGATCTTTGACCCACCTTATGAGTTCAATAGTTACCGAAAAACATAGACATTACAACGTAAATGCCGCCACACACCTTGAGATATATGATGTCAAAATTTCAATTGTATTGTATACTTGTTGTCACAAACAGTAGGAATAGGTAAGATGGTGAATTTGCGCTAACATACCGCAATTAGGAAAAAAATAAAAAAGCTTAAAACGTTGTTTCATTTTAATCATTTGTGTTCCTATAAATTATTTTCAGTTGCTGGAAACTCTTGAAAATTTAACTTCACGATCAAGCCCATTCTTCGAACTCCAAAATACTGCAATATCACAACAATGTCGAGGCTCTCAATCTTGGGTCGGTGAGTTTACGCGTTTGACGTCTGGCACTGACAAGTTCAACGTTAAATTCAATTTATCTCTCAGAACAGTCCTACAGTTATAGTAAATTACACAACAACAAGAATAACGGCCATAATTAAGTTTTGTGCTTAGACTTTCACGCTGATATTTATTGCTCGAATAATGATTGAGAAATTAAATTAATCACAACACAGCTACTGGGATTTTGAGCAGTTTTGTTTTTAAAATCAAGAGTTGCAGGTACTTTTATCTGTACTCATGTAATGAAGCTCTGAAAAAAAATTGATAAATGATTGCACGATAGCGTCTCCGAAGACCACTACTATAAATAAATTTGCTTTCACTTCGCCGACTTGGTCTTGTACTACTTTTAAATGGTTAGATTTACTTTGACAGCCGAAGTTTCCAGTTCCAAATAAGATACAGCAAATAGAATATAATCATAGTAAGTGCACTTTAAAGTACTATACTAGGTTATTTCAGTGGACGTCTGCTCTCAAATTTTTGCTGTAAACGGTCTAACATTTTACGACAGATACTCACTCCTACGAGTAACCTACACTGCTTCTCGAGAGATTGCGGAAATCATTGAGTGGATGGGGCTACAAAATAAACATTTCTAAACCGCTATATTCAAGCCAAATGGAAGTGTCTGGCGAAGTTTTGGGTCCAGTTTCAAAATTTAAATTGATGATTATATTTACCACATTTACCAGAGATACAAATTATCTTAGAAATAACTTAGCAAGTAGCTAAGCTTACATTAAATAACTATGTATATTTAGATTTTCTGAAATCGTTTTTCGATAGTAACGTTTGTAAAAATTTCAAGAAATGTTTTGGCGCAATATAAAATAGCCTTGTCAAGCGATTCCAAAAGGAAATCAAATTCCACAGAAAAAGTGGTATAACTTGTCGATTCTGTCTGCTGGCGAATTCGGAATAGATCTGATATTCGAATATATCGCTAATGCGAGTATTCCATCTCACGGTCGGACGAGCGATGCATATTTGATTTGTTTCCAATTTACACTGCGTAGGTACAGCGGTGACGCGTGCCGCAAAAAATATTGGTGGGATCATGCGTCTATCATGTGCATTTGCATCGGGGCTATCAATGAACAAAACTTTCATCGGAAGCCTATTAATACATATTTGTATTTCAGTGAAAATTGAGTCAGTAAGTTATTGTTTTATCTCTTTGTTCTTTACCTGAATTGTTTTTTCGTTTACGGCCCGTTGTTTAATAGGTGTCGGTGGTAATATTTATGTTAAACTAGTTTCGCTTCGATCGTTATCTTCAATGTAATGAATGTATTTTCTGGTTGCGTACATTGCCTGAATGAACGTATAGTAAGTACATTTATAAGTTATGTAGTGTGGTATGTTTGGTAGCTTTAGAAGAGCATAAGCCCATCTCTTGTCGTGAACGTTGTAAAGACCACTACTACTTGTACTAACTGGTGATATGGCGTAATAAAAACCGGCATGCGTTAGAGTTGTAAAGGTCAAATCGTTATGCAATAGCATTGTATCTTTGACCCCGTGCTTAACATAAAGAAGGCAATTCAAATTCTACGAGCTCTAGTCCACTACTTGGTAGGCCTGAATATATCTATCTATGCACACTAAAAAAAAAGTATCATGTTAAAAGCATTTCAAGAATATGTCAAACCAATTAAAATTGAATCTAGTTTTTATTCCATTAATTTATTTGTAACATCTGGCGTTTCGGTGACCTTCTTTACAGTTTTAGTGATCGCAGATCACAATCTTTCTCTTAGTATATTTGTGAGTTTTAGTGGGTCGCTTAAGTTATTAGAAGGAAACTTCACGACCGTACCTAAATTGTACCCCAAAATAGTCTCAATAAAACGGTTTTATGGTCTTTAAATTGGTGACCTGCGACGGATAACATGCCTTAAATCCGTTATATAAGAAGCGCTTTATTATAATTGACAATGTCAGTTCAGCTCATCCATGGATCGAACCAATTTTCAAATTCACCCTAAAATTAGCCGGTATCCCAGCGTCATCAGGCTTACCGTAGCTGATTCTTGGTCTACCTAGGTTTGTGCCATGCACTTTCAATCTTAAAAGTCCACCATTGTCCTAGGATTGTATGGTATCAAAATCAATTATTTTTGGAGCTTTGCCACCCGAAGGTAACCAAAATAGCATTATCGCTTTATTTCAACTTACCGTAAACTTCGAAGAATATTGATATTTACCATCCACTGTGTCTCAAAAGGGAACCGTAATTTGGACGGAACCCAACTAAGGTGTCTTTGGTATGTAAAGTTCATTCCTGTATATGGTATTCCTCATATTATATTATTATATTCCTCCTATTATATCCGTATTAATATGTCTTTCTTTTTTTAGTTTCCAAACTGACATTTAAAATAATAATTGTTATAACATCGTGGGCAGTGAACGCAAACGCTTGATACAGTTATGTCCGGATACCTCACTGTCTATACACATTGTGTGCAGACGGGAAATGGGAGCGTTGCTGCCGAAATAGCCTCACGGACCGTTTTGGTCGTGAATGCAAATTAATCTCTACGTTGCTCGCCAATCGCTTCTACTGTCTTCTAATTCTGAATACTAAGTACTAAGCACTAATAACACAACTAATCCTTTTATGAACGACAAAAGAATACTAATATTGTGGTACTCGGATAGTGGGGCTCGTGTTTAATCTACTTGAAAAACATTAAGCCGAACAAATCCCATTACAGCGCTTTACAGGGTTAAAACAGTTTAAATTGCGAATCCTGTAGCTCCTGAAGATGAATTAATAAATTTTAGTAAGGCGATTTGTGGTTAAAAATGTATGTTGTACTAGTATTTAAATCTAATCTAAAAATACGAAATTATGTAAATTCGCATTTACAAATTGCATTAGTATCAAAGTGATTATGGATGATAATGGATATTGAAGTTCAAAGAGACAAATAAAAACTGTAAGATATTCGAAATCTTTTATTAAGAAAATAATAAAATAAAACTGTCATTTTAACCTTTAGTGAAGACTTAAAAACGTATTTTGGAAAATTTACATTGTAAAACTTTTTATCTTTTTTGAAAACGTTCATTTTACATGTTTTCTAAAATAAATGTGCAATATTCATAAACAGTCGCGGGTTAAGTGGAGACGGGTCTGTTTACATTATGAATTAAATTTACATTTAAATGTTCCACTTATCTTTTAGTCTACATGTACGTTCAAAACTAATGAGCTTGTGCATTTTTATTTAATACTATCTCTATTTTAAAATTTGAATCCAACTACTTAACTCGCAGTTACAGAAGTCTTTAGACAAAAACCATTTGTGAATTAAATTATTTGTGTAAACAATGTTTCTCAGTTTTTGATAAAGTGGTTATCGGATTTTAAAGACACATCGTGAATGATACTGCTTACATTAAGACTTATTATGATTGAAATATTAATTTTAAATGTACCTTGACTATCCTAATTTTCAGAACAAAAAATCAGAACAAAAAATTTTTTCACTGTCGAATAAGGTAGAAGAGTGAAACCCTTGTGATTTCCAATTTCTTCTATCATACTTTATAAAAATATTAGAAATTTACATACCAAAACTGGTTAGGATATATAGCTATTCTATTCTATATAATAAAGATCAGAATCAAATGGACAATAAAATATGTCAAATGTACTTAATATTATAGTAGAGCTTAGTGTTAAAAGGTAGAGTGACGATACATCTCCCGCAACGTCGACTGGTGCAGTTAAAATGATTCTCACGTCTTGTAGCAACCGACGAGGCGACGTCTGGTAACCGCGTTCCCAACTGATTTTATATTTATACTGAACAAATATGTCATTTCTGAATTTAAGTGTGAACGTCTTGCTCGCATCGGCGGTAAAGCGGTTCCTATTTGAAGGACTGAATATCCGATATATGTTTAAATTGAGAATTAGACCTCATGTCTATTCTTCTTCTTCGTCGCTTCTTCATTACTGAGGGTCGTGACCACCTTGGTCCAGTTTTTGCACCAACTTCCTCCAATGTTGCCTGCATTCGGCTTGCTTAATGGCGCCCGGGACGCTGGTGTTTGTGGCCTCTTTGACAATGTCTGTCCACCTGGTTGGAAATCTTCTTCGACTTCTTTTTCTTTCCACGTGACCTAAAATTATTAATTTTTCCAAGTTCTCCGGATTTCGTCGGGCCATGGCTATTCGTTATATGAAATTCGCGTTACGATATTATGATAGACTTTCTGTGCATTCTTGATAACCTTATTGTGATCGACGAGTCCGTTATATTAATTTACTACGAACGTGGTAATGTTTGCATTACATTGAATCTTATACGAGTATAATTTTTAGAGATTAACAAATACCATCGAACTATTCAGTTGGGTATCATATTCTGATGTGCAAATATTATAGTATCTCAACAGGAAAGTCTATGACAAATGTATATTAATTACCAAGGATGATGTACGGTAATGATATGATCACCTTACCTGAAGGCCCTCCTAAAAATTAATGAAGACGACAACCTTTGGTATTTCCTTGCGCGTTCGCATCAGAAATGGGGAGATTCGCAGGAAAACCATGGTAAACCGTATATAGTACGAAAGATTGCAAGGTCAAAATAACCGTGTAGAGGGTTTGTAGTACAGACGGATTCTTCTTTTTCTTCTATATCGTTCCCTCACTACTGAGGATCGCGACCACATGCGACGTACTCCCAATGTGCTCGATCATGGGTGGTATGGACTGCATGGATACTGGTGCCCAAAATGTTTTCGAGTGGCAACCGGCATCGGTAGGCGCAATGTCGTAAGACTTTTCACTAGGTAGTTTCACGATATTTGAAGACCGCTGGAGTCCATTGGATGCGAATCACTGGATTGTTCAATCCGAACGAATCGTGAGAAAAGTCTTTTTTATTTTTATTTTTTATTGCTTACATGGGTGGACGAGCTCACAGCCCACCTGGTTGTTAAGTGGTTACTGGAGCCCATAGCTCCAGCGTAACATCCATACAGCGTAAATGCGCAACCCACCTTGAGATATAAGTTCTAAGTTCTCAGTATAGTTACAACGGCTGCCCCACCCTTCAAATCGAAAAGCATGACTGCTTCACGGCAGAAATAGGCAGGGTGGTTGTATCTACCCGTGCGGACTCACAAGAGAAGTATCTACCCGTGCGGACTCACAAGAGGTCCTTCCAGCAATAAAATAAAAAAGCAATAAAAAAAGTCCATATATAGCAGTGGATCTCTTTAGGCTACTGAGAATTATGGGAAAGCGTCCAGAAAGTTTTTTTTTGTTTAACAAGCTTGATAACTAAAACATGAAGCGTAGTGACTTTACAAGGGGAATTTAACTTTTATGTCTATGACAAATAAAACACAACAATCCTGTTTGTGAAACGAATTATAAAAAGGGAGAGGGATATAAAAAGTTTGTTCTTCTAACTTGCTTAATTTGTAACTTTAAATGATCTCAGTTTTATTGGTATGTACTATATGTAGTTCATATTTTATATGAAACTAGCTGACCCGGCAAACTTCGTAGTGCCTCAATCGATAAATAAAAGACCTAAACTTTATTTAATTTTGAGCATTTTCATATTTGTCTACCTTTTAAACCTTCTCTGGACTTTCACAAATAATTCAATACCAAAATTAGCCAAATCGGTCCAGCCGTTCTCGAGTTTTAGCGAGACTAACGAACAGCAATTCATTTTTATATATGTAGATTAGATTTCTTGGAAAATTCTTCAAATTATAGTTTCTCTTTGTATTAATTGAGATGATGACAGATGAAAACATAAATTCTTATTATATAGAATTTACTCTGGTTGTGAGTTCGTATTTGTAAAGTTGAAATAAGAGCTAAGTTAGTACTTTGTTTTTCCATTAGTATAGTAAAACAAAATTTTGTATCGTTTCATCTCAAAAAGCATTCAGCTCTTGCTTACATTTGAGAGTACATTTACAAACGTGCGAGAGTGTCGCATTGATATGTTTAATCTGTTGAAGTGAAGTAACAAAACGTGTCTCGCAACGTCAATGCAGTTTACATTACATTCCTTTTACATCGCGAAGAGTTTCGTGGCGTTATTTTGAAATCAAGACAAAACAGCTTTATAAACAAAGAAAAAAAATTGACGACTATTCGTTCATGTAATTTAAAAATATAATATGATTTTCATTTTAAAATTTTTTTGTTATGATGAACTTATACTATTTGTCTATGAGAAGAACTAACCCCAACAATAGATATTCACGGTATCTATAGACTTCAGATCACATTCCGATAGAGGCACCCGTCACGTGCGGACGTGCTCATCGTCCACTCGATCGCCCGGTCTTTGTTCGCCCGGCTTTTGTTAGCCCGGCCATTGTTCGCGCGGCCTGTGTTCGTGATACATCTGCCGACCAAGTGTGTTTCCTGGAAGCTTTTATTTGTTTTGTTTTAGTTATTTTTGTGTTCGTGGAACATTTGCCGACAAAGTGGTTTCCTGCAAGTATTTATTTGTTTTGTTTCTTTTCGTAATTTCTGTTTTGTTGTGCTTTTTCTTTGTCCTGTAGTAATCGCGCCGCATTGCCACCTGTGTTCAATAGAACCGCTCAGGTCCGAGAAGTTGGGGCCTCGCCGCATGGCAAGTGTTTTCAAGACCCGGGGCCGCCCCACCTGGGTACTCAGCGATCATGGACGCTGTATTCGCGGAATTTCTCCGACTTCGCCACCCACAGCTCGCCTCGGAGTTTCTGGCCTTCAAGGCCAATCACACTGCGAGGACTCCGCCGCGCTCGCTGCTCCTGCGTCGCCTGTACCTGCGTGCAGAGCTTCTGCATTGAGCACCGCAGCCTCTGTCGTGCCTGCCGCTCCCGTGTCGCCTATACTGGCGAGAAAAGCTGCTGCGTCGTCCGCCGTGACCATCGTTTCAGCTGAGCGATCATCCGCGGCCTCCGTCGCGCCCTCTAAAACACCTACACTTGCTCGTAGGTCGCCTGCACCCGCCTCATCGACGGATGGATTCACCCTGGTACAGAAGGGTAAGAAGCGTGCCGCGGAGTCTCGAGCTCCCGCGGCCGCTAAAATTAGCAAAGCCGTGAACGCGTCGCGCCCCCGCCCTCAGACTCCCGTTGCGCCCCCAGCCCGTGCCACTCCGTCGCCGCGTCCGGTGGCACAAAATAAAACCCAGACCCCTCCCCCGGTTATCCTTCAGGAGAAGGCAGCTTGGGATCGAGTTTGCCTAGCCCTTAAGGCCAAAAATATAAATTTCACGAATGCCCGTAACCTCGCGAACGGCATTCAAATTAAGGTTCAAACACCCGACGACCATAGGGCCCTCTCTTCTTACCTCCGTAAGGAGCGTATAAGTTTCCATACGTATACGCTCCAGGAGGAGCGCGAACTCCGCGTTGTAATACGCGGAATCCCTAAAGAGTTAGATGTAGAGCTCGTAAAAGCCGACCTGTTAGAACAAGGCCTACCAGTGAATTCTGTGCACCGTATGCACACCGGTCGCGGTAGGGAGCCATATAATATGGTTCTAGTCGCTCTCCAGCCTACCCCCGAGGGTAAGAAAATCTTTAACACACAGACCGTCTGTAGGCTCTCTGGTATCGCTGTCGAAGCCCCCCATAAAAAAGGCACTCCTAGCCAGTGCCATAACTGTCAATTGTACGGGCACTCTTCCCGTAACTGTCACGCGCGCCCCCGATGTGTTAAGTGTTTGGGCGATCACGCCACGGCCCTCTGCGCTCGCGACCAAAAAACCGCGACGGAACCGCCTAGCTGCGTCCTGTGTCGAACACAGGGTCACCCCGCGAATTACCGTGGTTGCCCCCGAGCCCCTAAAATAAATCGCCGCGTCGCCCGCCAAAACCGCCTCCGAGCTTCCGGCCCAGACATCAAAGCCTCGGCACCCTCTGCGACGCAGGCTAAGCCAGCGTTCGTTCCGGCGGCGGTGCCCAGTGTCTCGGCCTGGGCAAAACCGCTGCCGTACACGAACACGGCTACAACTCCCTCCTCCGCGATTCGTCCCGCCCCCGCGACTCGTCCCTCTCCCGCGACTTGCCCTCCGACCGCGTCCGACAATCTCGCTTTAGCGATCGACTTCTTTCAGTCGATCAACTTTGAGCGCGTTAACGCTTTGGGCGACGCCATTCGCGCTGCCTCCACTGCACAACACTTTATCGCCGTTGTGCAGGAATACGCCGACGTATACGCGTCATTAAATACGTACGTCCTCCCCTCACTCCGCCGGTAATCAATGGCGTATATAAGTAGAATAAAGCCCCTATCCGTAACGATAGGATTTTTTAACGCTTACGGTCTCGCAAATCAACGTGATCAGGTTTCTGACTTTTTGCGTGACCACCAAATTGATATCTTTTTAGTGCAGGAGACCCTACTTAAGCCCGCGCGCCGTGACCCTAAAATCGCGAACTATAACATGGTCAGGAACGACAGGTTCTCTGCCCGTGGTGGTGGTACCGTCATTTACTATAGAAGAGCCCTGCATTGCGTCCCGCTCGATCCTCCCGCGCTCGCTAATATCGAAGCATCAGTGTGCCGAATCTCACTGACGGGACACGCGCCGATCGTTATCGCGTCCGTTTATCTTCCACCGGATAAGATCGTTCTAAGCAGTGATATCGAGGCGCTGCTCGGTATGGGGAGCTCTGTCATTCTGGCGGGCGACCTAAATTGTAAACACATCAGGTGGAACTCACACACCACAACCCCGAATGGCAGGCGGCTTGATGCGTTAGTCGATGATCTCGCCTTCGATATCGTCGCTCCGTTAACCCCGACTCACTACCCGCTAAATATCGCGCATCGCCCGGATATACTCGACATAGCGTTATTAAAAAACGTAACTCTGCGCTTACACTCGATCGTAGTAGTTTCAGAGTTAGATTCAGACCACCGTCCCGTCGTTATGAGGCTCGGTCGCGCTCCCGATTCCGTTCCCGTCACGAGGACTGTGGTGGATTGGCACACGCTGGGCATCAGCCTGGCTGAATCTGATCCACCATCGCTCCCGTTTAACCCGGACTCTACCCCGTCTCCTCAGGATACCGCTGAAGCCATAGACATCTTAACATCACACATCACCTCGACATTAGATAGGTCATCGAAACAAGTTGTAGCGGAGGACTTCCTTCACCGCTTCAAATTGTCCGACGATATTAGGGAACTCCTTAGAGCTAAGAACGCCTCGATACGCGCCTACGACAGGTATCCTACCGCGGAAAATCGTATTCGAATGCGTGCCCTACAACGCGACGTAAAGTCTCGCATCGCCGAAGTCCGAGATGCCAGATGGTCTGATTTCTTAGAAGGACTCGCGCCCTCCCAAAGGTCTTACTACCGCTTAGCTCGTACTCTCAAATCGGATACGGTAGTAACTATGCCCCCCCTCGTAGGCCCCTCAGGCCGACTCGCGGCCTTTGATGATGACGAAAAAGCAGAGCTGCTGGCCGATACATTGCAAACCCAGTGCACGCCCAGCACTCAATCCGTGGACCCTGTTCATGTAGAATTAGTAGACAGTGAGGTAGAACGCAGAGCCTCCTTGCCACCCTCGGATGCGTTACCACCCGTCACCCCGATAGAAGTTAAAGACTGGATCAAAGACCTACGTCCTCGCAAGGCTCCCGGTTCCGACGGTATATCTAACCGCGTTATTAAACTTCTACCCGTCCAACTCATCGTGATGTTGGCATCTATTTTCAATGCCGCTATGGCGAACTGTATCTTTCCCACGGTGTGGAAAGAAGCGGACGTTATCGGCATACATAAACCCGGTAAACCAAAAAATCATCCGACGAGTTACCGCCCGATTAGCCTCCTCATGTCTCTAGGCAAGCTGTATGAGCGTCTGCTCTACAAGCGCCTCAGAGATTTCGTCTCATCCAAGGGCATTCTCATCGATGAACAATTCGGATTCCGTACAAATCACTCATGCGTTCAACAGGTGCACCGCCTCACGGAGCACATTCTTGTGGGGCTTAATCGACCAAAACCGTTATACACGGGAGCTCTCTTCTTCGACGTCGCAAAAGCGTTCGACAAAGTCTGGCACAACGGTTTGATTTTCAAACTATTCAACATGGGCGTGCCGGATAGTCTCGTGCTCATCATACGGGACTTCTTGTCGAACCGCTCTTTTCGATATCGAGTCGAGGGAACCCGCTCCTCCCCACGACCTCTCACAGCTGGAGTCCCGCAAGGCTCTGTCCTCTCACCCCTCCTATTTAGCTTATTCGTCAACGATATTCCCCGGTCGCCGCCGACCCATTTAGCTTTATTCGCCGACGACACGACTGTTTACTATTCTAGTAGAAATAAGTCCCTAATCGCGAAGAAGCTTCAGAGCGCAGCCCTAGCCCTAGGACAGTGGTTCCGAAAATGGCGCATAGACATCAACCCAGCGAAAAGTACTGCGGTGCTATTTCAGAGGGGAAGCTCCACACGGATTTCCTCCCGGATTAGGAGGAGGAATCTCACACCCCCGATTACTCTCTTTAGACAACCCATACCCTGGGCCAGGAAGGTCAAGTACCTGGGCGTTACCCTGGATGCATCGATGACATTCCGCCCGCATATAAAATCAGTCCGTGACCGTGCCGCGTTTATTCTCGGTAGACTCTACCCCATGATCTGTAAGCGGAGTAAAATGTCCCTTCGGAACAAGGTGACACTTTACAAAACTTGCATAAGGCCCGTCATGACTTACGCGAGTGTGGTGTTCGCTCACGCGGCCCGCACACACATAGACACCCTCCAATCCCTACAATCCCGCTTTTGCAGGTTAGCTGTCGGGGCTCCGTGGTTCGTGAGGAACGTTGACCTACACGACGACCTGGGCCTCGAATCAATTCGGAAATACATGAAGTCAGCGTCGGAACGATACTTCGATAAGGCTATGCGTCATGATAATCGCCTTATCGTTGCCGCCGCTGACTACTCCCCGAATCCTGATCATGCAGGAGCCAGTCACCGTCGACGCCCTAGACACGTCCTTACGGATCCATCAGATCCAATAACCTTTGCATTAGATGCCTTCAGCTCTAATACTAGGGGCAGGCTTAGGGACCCCGGTAACCGTACTCGTCGAACTCGACAAAGAGGTCGACGTGCAACCTAACCCATGCATCAGCCCGCTGAGTTTCTCGCCGGATCTTCTCAGCGGGTCGCGATTCCGATCCGGTAGTAGATTCATTCGCGAAACAATTGCTCTTGAGTTGTTAGGTCTCCTTCGGAGGCGCTCGGGCAGTTGTTAGCAAATCCCACCCCTCTTGGGTGAGCCTTTGCTCGCCCACCTGTCCTGGTGAAACTGGAAAGGCCTTCGGGCCACCAGTAAACTTTCAATCATAAAAACTTCAGATCACTTGTAACATGGAAAAATCTAGATCGAATATGTGTTGTTTTTTCAATAACATTCACGTTCTTCTAACAAAACAATATTCAAATTCGATTCAATCAAACTATTGCGATGATTTTTTTCATCGATAAACATATTTTAATGAAAGGAAATTTATTCAATAAAATCTCTTTGTCGGCATGCCATCGTAACGAACGGAAAATGGAATATTGATGATATCCAAATTGATTTTAATATTCTCCTTTTAAAATATGCAATCTACACAGTTAAAATGAAATAGGTTAATTGTTTCTGTTAAGACCACTTTATAAAAAAAGAACGATTTAATTGATTTTAATATCAAAATTTTATCAATTTCAAAAACCAAAGGGTAAGTCAATTAAACGTGTTGGACTCTTTAACCCTCAAATAGGATATATTCTTGTACAATGGATAAAAAATATATGTGTCCAAAATAAATACGCCAAACCTTGAATGACAAATACTTTTAATAAAGACACTAGACTCTCTGAGTGATAAAACGGGCCCAGACATAGTTAGAGCTAAACTAGAGAAGTGATCAAAAGATGTCAAACTACTGACTCTGAATTTGTTATCGAAGTTAACTTTGAGTTTGCGCGGATACATTTGGTGAAATAGACTGGATGGTGATCCTGCCTATTTCTGTCTATCTGTCTTCTAATTTCTGTGGAGTGGGACTAATCCTTAAATGAAAGTGCACTGAAAGCTCTGTCTGCTCAACTAGAGTAACGAAAATAAGCAATTCAGGTGTATTCTTAGTTATATTAAGAACAACAGAGGAATGTATGGAAGCCTTATCACTACGCTCAAAAAATTTCAAAGACAGTTAATCTTGAAACCTTTCTATTAATAGGACACAATGCATGATCGTTCACTCTTATGATAATAATAGAAATGTTTGTATTTATTTTAAAAATGTATCTATACTAAGCCGCTATAAGCTAAGCTACTATAAGCTCACTGGATAAGCATCGCGGTTTCACCCAGGTTAAGGTTGAAATTCATAAAGCATTATACATTAAAATAAATTTACGAGAAGTTACGTCATATATGTCACTCTCTGATCTATAAACTACCTGTCGATATCCCGATATGTTATTACGTAAAATTATGAATCAGCGAACAGAGCCATTTATATTATAGTAATATAATTTGTCTGAAAATCCGTCCAAATTTTGTTGTGCTATTTTTGTGTCAACCAACTTTGACCCATACAAACTTTCAAATTTATATTCTTAGTATAGATTTAATTTACACAAGGCATTTATTTATTTAAAGAAATCACGATTTCTAAATAAATCAAAGAAGCAAATAAAGAAACGATATCTCTTTATTTGTACAAGATCTCAAAGTCGGAAACTCTTTTCGACGGGATAAGGCTTAAAGGAAATATTGACATTAATTTTTATGAATTCCTTAGTAAGTTTATTACGCTTTATCAATGTTTGATATCTGATCACGAATCGGAATAAAAAAATATTTCAGTGAGATTATGAAAAACGAAAATAAAGTGGAGGAGTGATTTAATAGATGGTAAAAGCAGCACAAATCAATTTGCACTTATCCTTGTTTCTGAGAATTAATTAGCAGAATTTCTCGGAACACACTTTACGAAAACATTTCAAGTACCAGTGCAATCAGTAGCTCTAGTTGAAAGGTTATTAAAAACATTAAGAAAAACTTGATATGCATTAAATACGATTTTGCTACGTAATAGCTAAACACGAAGGCTCCTTAAAGAAAAAACAAACTTCACATCCCCAAAATTAACAATCCTTAGCACTTCCAGCAAAAATAAAACTTAATCCCACTTAATAACGGGATTGTGCACTTTACCTCCATAAATATACTCCTTAAGCTAGGAATACCCTACAATTTTCTTCAAGGCAAGTTGACCCCAATTAAAAAAGTTTCACCCGAAACAAGCCATAGCGCTCTCGCCGAAGTAATCCAAAGATAATGACGTCACGTTTTATTAAAGACACATGCTCTACCCTGAGAATAGTAAAACAGATTGCATGGATTACGCACTCGGCAAGCGGTCTAATAAAACTTAAATGCCATAAAGATGGTAGCGAAAGGAGCTCGGATGAACCAACGTTGAAAGTTTACATTGCTGGAAGCGCCAACTGTATCAACGAATACGGTTTGTAGGCTGCTTGATAATGTTATACGAGTTATATATAAAACATTTCTTGAAAGATTTTTGAAATACCTGACTATTGCGTACATCTTACTTGTGGTATTCAAATGCCCTAGTATTATCGCTACGTTATGTGAATCTGTCATTGTCATGTTGAAGAGTTTATGATGATTAAGTGTTCAGAAAGATAATTAAATAAATTGTAAGGCTATGATGACGATTAGAAAGGGCCTGTAAAAGACACCTTACAAAAACGCTTTTACTTTGGTTCTTTTCATTACAAGCCTTTGCGAATGTGCTCCGATACTGAATCAGTTCCTAAAACGCTATTAATGTACTTATTCAAATTAAAAACTAATAAAATATGAAGATACAATCGATTCGTTCTAATAGAAACTCAAAGTTTCGGCGGATAAGCCTAGATTAGCGGGGTCTTTGTTTCACAGAAAGTTAAGATCTCCAAAGGCTTGAGGAGTTTCGAAATCGTTCGCGATTCGGTTGACTGAGATGATCAACTACAAAGCGGGCTGTTGTCGTTTTTGTTCTGTTAAAATGTTTTGTTTATGTCGGGTTATTGGAAAATTTTGGGGTTTGACAATGGCTCCTTTGAAACTCTAAAATTTTGGGTTTTACGATTACCCTGGTCGCGCTTCAACTGAGTCTTTGTCATTTGCTGGTACCCATTTTTTAATAGGTAACCGGAACCCCATAAACACCGATAAGTTAGTACGTAAGTATTCACCTTATGATCGAAGTTTCAATTGTACCGTCGTATCGGCATACCGTCCAATCAGGAATGCATCGTTGGGAATAATATAGGCAGAATGGTGATATACATTTAAACCTGCGCTTAATAAACCTCAATTTTGGAAATGTTCGTATTTTTAGGTAAAGTCGTTTCTATCCTTTTGGTAAATCCATACAACATATTCTTTAAAACTAAGCACAGATTTATTTGATAAAGCCTAAAGCAACTACTACTTGGAAAGTAAACTAGCGCAGGTACATATTAATTCCAATTTAGGCATCGGCCCATACGAGGAACGTGAATGCAGTCTACGTTAACCAAGATCGGATGCCTCTATAGAGTGTTTTGAATTCATTTCCGGCCATTTGCGGAAACGGAAATAGAACAGAATATCGCCGGAAGTACCATTCTCTTGCAGGGGGATTGTGGTCGCTTGCACAAACAAGGTGTTGTAATAGTTACGTAGCTTAACTGTTCATCTCTAATTTCCTTAGTGGCTTATTATGTAATGTTTGATATTATGTTGTAATACACAAAACATTGGGAGAAACATACATTATGTGGTCAAGTCAAAATTAAATATTGGTTGTAGGGCATTTTGTTATCCTGAATTAGTTGGTACCGCTATTTCGACGATATTTGTCGTGAAATAGTCATGATGAATAGGTGACATCTATTAGCATCGGTAACTACCTAACACCAGATAGACCTCGACTTTATTTGCACACGTAGATAAAAATTTGAACATTAAATTATTTTTGTCTAATTTTCTAAAAGATAACGAGGTCTTTCTTGTTTTAAATATTTTATATAATAAATATCCTTTATTATTATACAATATATACCAGTATTCGTTCAAGTTACCTTAAAACAACTTGGCAATTTTCATTCATTTTCAGTAACGATAATTAACCCTTCAATAATTTTATTAATTTCCAAGTGCCTATTACAGAATCAGTAAGAAAATTACCAACGCACTAGAGTAGCTACCCGTGTATTTAATTAAAATTAATTGTGTTCCTTTTCGGAACGGCAGTCGTTTTTGTATATTGTTAAAGGAATCGCCGAGTTTCTAGTTACTGAAAATTAAGAAAACATTTCCAGAATTCATTTCCAGAAACATTTATATTATAAACATTATTCCGAGACTATTTATGTTTCTTGCTTACCATTTAAATGTAATACAATATTAAAAGAAATTATTTTTCACTTAGAATAGTAGTAACCTTTCGTGATCTAATAGGTAAGACGTTCGGTGTCCTCATATCAGGCATGTCTTTTCGTGTATTTTTATGATGTTTCTAGATTGCTTATTGTAGTTGAGCTATATGTAGCAACATGTATGCATAGAAGAAATCTTCATACACTTTTCAAGTCAGAATTTCGCCTGGAAAAATCTTTGTCGCACCGTACTTACTATTTGGTACTATAATATGAAAAAGGACCTATAAAGCGAAAGAGCAAATTATGACGTAACGTACAAATGGATTGTTCCCAGACTTCGATGTAGTGAATTGCGAATTAATTTCTCGATTGAAAATTAGAGAGCTGTGTATGGGAATATGGGTTAGAATAAAAACACAATGGATGGACGATTAAACTAGCATCACTACAGGAAGAATTTAAGGATAAAGGAATTGCTGGAGGAGAATCGCTTGGTAGTTCATTTATTTTATTTATCGAAAATCCGACAAGAGAATTTTAAAACGTAGATTTTTTATTTTAAATGACTACAGATTCTATGTGGAATTTTGGTCGGATGCTTTGGCACATTTTGAAACTTAGCTTTCACAATGTGTAATAAGGTTTGTTTATTGAATAAAAAAATAACAAAGTAAGTCGTATATTATCAACACGTTCAGGTAGCTGTCAAGTATTAAAACGGCAGATTAATTATATAATTTAGAGCATAATCCGCTTGTTTATGCTTTCAGTTGAAGTTTTTGAGGCAGAAAGTTGTGCGATAAATTCCAGCAATAAACAGCCGGCGATATTATTCATGACGTTTGTTCAGTTTGTTTTAACGGCTCTGCCATTTAAAAAAACATATTTAAGAATTCTCTTTTTTTGTTGTTGAATAAAATAACGTTACGTTAATAATCTTTGTTTACTTAACAAAAGTGATATTCAGATCTGACAGGTGCTTTCAAGATGTTCAACTATGAAGGAATTGTTCGCAAATTAGTCTTTTTGTAATATGCCGCGTGATATTTTTTTATTTTGTTTAATTAATTTGTCATTGATATTTTAGCTTAGTTTTTATTATCTATATATTAATACGTGAAGCAAAAACTTTGTATTCCTTTTTACGAAAATTGCGCCGACGGAGGAGTATGAAATTTTTCACACTTATAGAGAATATAGAGAAGAAGTGCACAATGCCAAAAATATTTTAAAATAATGCATAAAAGATACAGTAAATCAATAAAGAAAACATTACACACACTACATACCATGTATTTGACACACACGCATGCTTACTATTTATTGTCAAACTTTTGTTCTTGACGTCTGTTGTCAAATTGAGAATAGATTAAATATTTTTTGTCTTTGTTAATATTTTTTATACTGTAGTCTTGGCGAAATTTGTGATTATAGAAGTATAAAATACAATCGTAATAGTGTACAAACTTACAATTCCAATTAATTATAGTCGAATTTCGACTACTGCGGGACCTCTAGTTATCTTTAATACGTCATTGTTGACCATAGTCCATATAAGGAAGGTGTCAATAATTTTTTATCTATATAAAAATGAATTGCTGTTCGTTAGTCTCGCTAAAACTCGAGAACGGCTGGACCGATTTGGCTAATTTTGGTCTTGAATTATTTGTGGAAGTCCAGGGAAGGTTTAAAAGGTGATACAGTGAAAAAGATACATATGAAAATACTCGGAATTAATTAAAAATAACAATTTTGTTTTTCCTTTGATGTGTCCCCCGTCGGACGGATTCCTTTTGTTTGTTTTAAGTTTATTTTATACAAAAGTTTAAGTCTTTTATTTATCGATTGAGGCACTACAAAGTCTGCCGGGTCAGCTAGTTTATAATAATAAAGATGATTTGGGATGAGAACACTAAAACTATTTACAACAGTGAATCAGTTTTATTTCGTGCGCCACATTCCTTATTCTACGCATATTTTAAACATTTCCTCGAAGCTTAAGTTATTCGTCCGTCGAAATAATTCTGAAACTTACAACGTTCTACCTCAACTATTCTTGAATGTATCGTTAAACTTGCAAGAACATACCTGAAATTGCTCGGATGCAATTTCATATTATGTAATGCATTTATAAGCGAACGGAACTGCGATATCATACGTGTTCCCAGTGATGCTCGGTTATCTAACATAGAGTCTGTAACTTCATCTCAAAGAGTTATTGTGAACACAAAAGACACAATTGTAAATGCCTTTGGAAGCAAGATTGTGCTTCTTGAATGTTTTCCTTGAATATACAATGCATGATTGCAACTACTATTAAAATAGCTTTTGAACTGACTTAGAAGTTGTTTTTTTGGTTATCATTTTATGTTCCCTATATATTCGCTGGTAGCTCGAGGAACTATTCCAGTTACGCCCGGACGGGTATGTGAGATCACGGGCTCAACCTGAGAGAATTTGCGAACGCTAGCCCTAGCAAGAGCAGTGCTTCGCAGAATCTACCACCGGATCGGAATCGTAACCCACAGAGAAGATACGGCAAGAAACTCAATGGGCTCGTTTAATTTAAAATATGATTTGAATCAATTCCAGCCTTCATAGTTTTACACCACCTAACACAGTCGTAAAAGTGCACGATTATAAAGCATTTGTAATGATATATAGGTAAGTTTGTGTTCTGTATGTTAAGGACTTTCAGTCATATTTTTCGTTATCTACGTATGATTGATAAAAAAAGTAGTTTGGTTGTTTTGATTTACTTTACAGTGTCACAATTCTCTTGAAATCCATTAAAATAAATTTACCCATCTCGTTAGATAGCGTTAGCTTAGCTAATAATAATTATTATCAAAAGCTCCTTATTGTTTGACCGTTTATGTTGTTTGTCATAATTTCTTACTGCAAGTAATGTGTCTAACACTCACAGTAGAAGCTAGGTTTGTTTATTGATAATATTTATAGCTTGGACAACATTTGCTATCACCTTATGTTCCCGTCGATCTTTGAATCCCATTATTAATTTCTTTCATTATAATTTTAAGAAAACACTGATGTCGATGTGTTTTTGGAACAAAAATAATTTATTTTTTATTTTATATCGACTGATTCAAGCGACGACTTGTAAATATTTGATACTTAATTAAACAATTAATACTTAAATAACCTACTTTAATTTAAAAAAAAAATTACTTGGCAATCAATATACGATCATTAAGTTGAAAATTGTCAATGCTATCCGTGCCTTGGATTACCTTCCCCGAACCCTATAAAAATGAACAAAATTTTGTGAAATCTGTGTAAGCTAGTAGTAATATGCTAGTGAAAATACTGCTCTGCTTTTCCGAGTTCTCCTTCGCTGTGAATTGAAGACTTGTATGACAGTGGCTCTATTTGGTGAATATGACTGTCTATATTGTTGGTATTTATATAGACATCCTCGGTCCGTGAGATAGATACTAAGTAGCAGAACTTCTTGAGAAAAAAATGTGTTATTGCTGTTATAAATACCGAAAGTCAAACCATTGTTCTGACGTCATTTGAGATATAACAACTTATAAAAGTAGTTCCTCGTTATGTAGATTCAGTGGAACTACACAGATGTCCCTTTTTTTGACGAGAATAAAACACCGTGAGAATTCTCAACGGAGGTTCGTTACTAGATGGTTTTACGAGGCGACTACATACTGTGCAGCGGGGGCGAAGATTTCCCGAAGGTGACGCATATTTTATACGCTTTGTAATTTAAGTGGCTGCTTTTATTATGACATCTATGTTCGGAACGTGATGTCTCGTGTGAGGTTTTTTCTTCGATGTTTTCCTTCTTGCTTATTTTTGGCATGGAAATGATTTACACGTAAATGCTAATGTTGTATTTTGCACGTGATATATTAGTACGGAATCCAATATCGGAATGAAAGGAAAACGATTGTAATATTCTCATGAAATTGTGAGTATTCATCGACAAATAACACCTTAGTTTTGCGTGTATTATTCTAGAAATCAGAAATATTAAAATAAAAATAATAAACCCAAGATTAAACCGTTAGTTTTAATTATGCCCATGCGTGGAAGAAAATATAAAAAACATTTAATGCAGCATGAAAATGTGTTATTATTTGAAAACTAGTACCATAAAAGTACGTAGTATAATAAATAAAAAACTTTCCATATATCCTATATAATTTGAAGCATAAGAAAATGTATATGTAGTTATAGGTTTTTTTTAAACACGCGCCCTTCTTGTGTCTTTGACATAGAATAATGGACCAGCCGCTCGCCAAATGGAAATCCGGATTATGATAAATCACAAACTTTTGAAATTTTGCCTCCTGTTCAACTGATTTATTTGCGAACTGTACACAAAACGACATGCGTCTTTTTTAGCGGGCCCTTCATGTACATACAGCACATATTCTGGAAAGTAATAACAGATTATGAAAAACACGTCGTTTTCATATAAGGAAATGTTTACAAAACCGAAAATTGAGTTAAGCTCCTGAAAATTGAGTTATACTGTAATAAAAATGAATAAAGGAAGGAGATAATGAAACCAAAAAAGAGAAAATTGTGTAATTTTGAATGGTAAAAAGATAATCTTTTAGAGATTCGAAGCGTCCGTGACTAATAGGTAAGACGCACATTATGTCGTTGTGAGCAACCGGGGTGCTTGTACTTAGCGATGTGACTATGTCGAAGTTCGAATGCCGCAAACCAGTGCCAGTTTTGTATCGAAACACGTACTTAGGAAATGTTCGTGAATTACTTCTAAGATTAGGGAATAATATCGCGAAATAAAATTAAATCAGTGGCAAGACGTATGTTGGTGCAATATAATTGAGGTTTTACTACTACTTCATTCATACTAGGACGATAAAAATCATGTAAGCTCTGTGGGCCTGAAAAATTACTTGGAAATGGGTAGCTTCCGTACCGTCGAATTAAGAAAAAAAAAACATAAAATACTAATAAATTATGTTTTATTTACTAATTGTAAAATGAAAAGAGACAGATAGGCATATATATAACTATCTATATTAGCTGTATACAGTATGTTACTAATTTATTAATTTCAATTCATAACATTTATCATTATCAAAACCTGATAGAAGAATTTGTCTACACCTACAAAATAACCCAGAAATATTTTTTACAGTTGAGTAAAAATTTAAAGTATTGTATGTATGTACAATAAATGAAATTCCATTTCAGTCAAAACTAATGTGGACCCACTACCCACTTACACTTATCCAGAAATTTCTAACATTAATGGATCTAAAAATTTCATATGCAATATAGTATAAAGAAGAAAAACACTAATAAAGTAACAGAACACTAATGTTTTTTGAACGTTTTTTAATTTTAAATTAACATGAATGGCTCCAAAAAATATAACGGCAGAAGTAAATTTCTGATTACCGATTCACGAAAATATTTCAACGAGTTCTTGTATTCGAATATGAATCATGAATATTTCAGATTACTGAATAACTCAGGGCTACTGCCCCTGGCGACTAATAGATGCAGTTCACTAACTGTATCTCAAAGCAGATAATTGGAATTTAGTCGAAGTTCATACGAGGCACAGCCGATACTCGACTTGGTATAATAATTGAATATTTGATCAGCTTTGTGGCGCTGTCTTTAGCGTTAGTAGTGGTTTTGTATTATGAGCTAATGCTACTGTTATATTCCGTCAATTATATTTAAAATCAGCATTAAAAATGATACTTGAAAGCTTGTAGTTTTAATTTATTCAAAAGCCGACTAACTCTGACATGCTCACATATTTGATTGACAACGTTGCTCAAAGACAGCAGCCATGCTTGGGGCTTTTTTTTTTTGCTTAATTGTGTGGACGAGCTCACAGCTCACCTGGTGTTAAGTGATTACTGGATCCCATAGACATCGACAACGTAAATGCGCCACCCGCCTTGAGATATAAGTTCTAAGGTCTCAGTATAGTTACAACGGCTGCCCCACCCTTCAAACGGAAACGCGTTACTGCTTCACGGCAGAAATAGGCAGGGTGGTGGTTCCTACTCATGCGGACTCACAAGAGGTCCTACCACCAATAATTACGCAAATTATCATTTTGCGGGTTTGATTTTTATTACACGATGTTATTCCTTCACCGTGGAAGTCAATCGTGAACATTTGTTTAAGTACGTATTTCATTAGAAAAATTGCTACCCGCCTGCAGGATTCGAACACCGGTGCATCGCTAGATACTCGGATACGAATGCACCGGACGTCTTATCCTTTAGGCCACGACCACTGTAAACAAAGTGGTTTTAGTTGTCAGTATTATGTATCTAAAATTATGGTAAATAATGTTTATTTTTTTAATTAAGTTTCTGTCGTTGAATATACATTTGTTTTGGACATTTAATGGTTGCGCTGGGAAACGAGTGGCTTGAGCGCGACCATTAGTACCTTTATTGTAGTACTTTATTGGACAGCTAATTTAGCAATTCCGAAATCTTTTGTTATTTTTTTTTTTATTTCATTCAAGAATTTAACAGTAAATTGAAGAGTAGAATCGTCAGTTTTTATAATGACTTCCCGTAGAGAACGGATGCATGCCTCTGAAGAAAGGCAAAAATATAACTTATGCCGAGAGCACTGAATCTCCTTTACATAGTATCGCTCACTATCCTCGAGTACAACGACGCGTTTTGAGTAGGTACTAATAGTAGAAATTTATTTCAATGCAAATTTATTATAACTAGTGGTTCCTCAGTAGTCGAAACTCAACTATAATTAATTGGAATTATAAGTTTGAACATTATTATGGTTCTATTGTCAAACTTCTATATCATAGATTTTGCCAAGACTACACTTTAGACAAATATTAGTAAATAAAATATTTAATCTATGCTCAATTTGACCACAGACTATAACCGGACTTTTTGGCGGGAACGCGAGGAGTGAAGTTGTGTGATTTGTTTTATTTTGTCTATTTAGTGTTTCTTTAGGTTTAAATGTGTAATAACGGTGGTTTATTAGCTGTTTAATATCTGTGAAAGTGCACAAATGTGGGAAAATGAAACAAAGCCGCTGGACGCAACTTCTCGGGATCCTCCAAAAAATCCACTGAAAAAATCTCAGTAAATGACCACCATTTTACTGAGATTATATTTCATCCCATATC
This sequence comes from Bombyx mori, assembly GCF_030269925.1. Classification (NCBI taxonomy): domain Eukaryota; kingdom Metazoa; phylum Arthropoda; class Insecta; order Lepidoptera; family Bombycidae; genus Bombyx; species Bombyx mori. The sequence goes on from NC_085128.1 coordinate 11,271,259, forward strand.
ATCTCATTTAATTTCATCCCAGTTGATTAATGTCCCAAATTAATCATTTTCATTTCATTTCACTCCATGTTATCATTTTTCATAAAATTAAGAAATATATTAAAATAAGACATGACTTAAAGGTCTTAGTTACCAGGTCATAAAATCCCTTAAAAAAAAAGACTATAACCAATAAGAAAAAATTGACATTACACAAATAGTATGCGTGCGAGCGTGTGTATCCAATACATGGTAGTGTGAGTAATTTTTATTTGTATTTATTTAACGAATTTTTTATACATAATTAAAAATATTAACATTTTGCACTCCTTCTCTATATTCTCTATAAGTGTGGGAAATTTCATACTCCTCCGTCCGCGCACTTTTCGCAAAATGGGGTACAAAATTCTTGCTTCACGTATTAATATATAATTAGAAATCACGACTCAAAATATCAAAAAAATATAATTAGACAATACAAAATACAACTTTCAACAATTATTGATTTTAAATACTAATGACAAAATGTGGGTAACTAAGTTGACACGCGAATGTACAACGTCCGTCTATCCCTGGTGCCGAGATCAGAAAGAGGCCGTGAACGAGGCAATATGTTAGTGGTGTCCTCAACTCCCCTCTTCAACTCCGACCAGTCTGAAGTCGCTGCTGTATTACGTCAGCAGGCCACGCCCACTTCCTAGACGTACTTCTTTCCTTAGACGGCCTCTCCTGACGGCGGTGCGTCCTCGCCCGTTATTCGATCGGAGTCGGAGAATGGATCTTCAACAGCTTCAGCATGATCAATTGCCTCACTAACTGGATGCTCGTCACCAGTAAGACATGTTTCGATTCGTTTAGCAACCGAGAACTAGGATATCGAAAGTAAGAGGTAACACGTATACTTCTGGCATCTTCGGTCAGAGCTCTCGAGAATAACCAAGATGACCACAGTCACCTTTTTGTGAGCGTGGCAGAGCCCTCAGGATGCCCGTTGTGCATTGCCCTCAGGATACACAACAGAGGAGTACTGATCAGGTAGTCCTCTAGTACTGGTGCAGAGCGCTCACCTTGCACCATACTACCGTGGAGGCTTACCATTCAGGATGGCCTTCACATACACAACATCGAACAGAGCCGGATTGTTCAATGTCCTCGTACAGTGCAGAGCCCTCAGGAGTACACGAGTACGCATCACAGTGTCTGTAGAGCAGAGCCCTCAGGATGCTCGCTGTAAGAGTGCAGAGCCCTCAGGTTACACAAATACATTACAACACATCACACAGTGTCTGTAGAGCAGAGCCCTCAGGATGCTCGCTGTAAGTGTGCAGAGCCCTCAGGTTACACAAATACATTACAACACATCACACAGTGTCTGTAGAGCAGAGCCCTCAGGATGCTCGCTGTAAGAGTGCAGAGCCCTCAGGTTACACAAATACATTACAACACATCACACAGTGTCTGTAGAGCAGAGCCCTCAGGATGCTCGCTGTAAGTGTGCAGAGCCCTCAGGTTACACAAATACATTACAACACATCACACAGTGTCTGTAGAGCAGAGCCCTCAGGATGCTCGCTGTAAGAGTGCAGAGCCCTCAGGGTACACAAATACATTACAACACATCACACAGTGTCTGTAGAGCAGAGCCCTCAGGATGCTAGCTGTAAGAGTGCAGAGCCCTCAGGATGCACAAATACATTACAACACTATGAACAAATACCATAAGAACATGGAGCTTGCAGTGTCTGTAGAGCAGAGCCCTCGGGATGCTCGCTGTATGAGTGTAGAGCCCTCAGGTTACACAAATACATTACAACACTACAAACCTATACTCACTTTCAGAGAATGCAGTGCACACATCTGGTGTCCACTCGCCGCGCCATAGAATTATATACTCTGCGGCCGCCTGCGTTGTATTGCCATAGGAGCCAGTGACTTGGCCCTCGCATTCCTGAGTCCAACTTGCCCGTAGCTTGGCTTGTCTTACGCACGAACACCAGATCTCCATTTTGAAAGGAGCGCACTGTATTGCGGCGCTTGTTAACATAAGCGTCCTGACGAGCACGGTTCTGATCCAGCGAGTTTGAAGCATGTTGTCGGGCGAGTTCACGTAGAAATTCACGATTAGGACTCGATGCCACCAGAGCCACATCGCGCACCAGGGATCGTATGACAGGCGTTGCACTCTCACTGCCAACTAACAAATACAAAGGTGAATATTTGGTTGATTTCTGCACAGTAATGTTCAAAGTGAGCTGTATCTTTCATATTATAATGTCAGAACAATGTTCTCGTCTAAAGTTAGACTCGACCCGAATCATATTCATTACAGTTCAGCAGTAGTGCTCAGCTTGACCACTACTTTGGTGCATTTCAGGTGTAATGAGATGTATATTTACAACTTAATTCTTTAATCTAATTAACAAAGGTGTTACTTTCATACATCCGACCCCTAATTTTGAAGGACTACAAAGAGACATTGCCATTTCAAAAGTTCTCTTAAACTCCGTCGCATCTTGTCTGTGAATGGGATACATGAGACAATACTTAGTAACATCTATTAGAACTATATATTTGAACTCATTCGAATCTGTCACAACTTTTGTAGCAAATTTTATGTTTCATCATCAGCGGCCTGCGCTATCTGAGCCCAATTTAAAGGTTTAGGTATCTCATAAACATTGACTGCATTTCGGCTAAAGTAGTCTGCATGGGATAGCGCGGTCCCCTTACGATATTCAAGCTCAAAGTCATAGTCTTGAAGAAACAACCGGCTCACTGGTTAATCGCTCAATGACCTTTCGAACTTTCTTTATCTTCACCCCAAATGAAATGTACACTTTTTGCGAGTTAGATTTGCAATACATGCAGCTTGAACTGATTAGCCGGAGATATGACGCCTAAAATGTCCCGAGAGACCTAAAACTGTCTTACCTCTTTTACATTGCTCGGTACTCGTGCATTGACTAGAGCTTCAACCTTGTGTTCGCTCGGCTTCACCTGACCATTACTGATTGTCCTACTCAAATACTCCACCTCAGTCGTGAGAAATTTACACTTTCAGGTTGATGGAAAAACCCGCCAGAGTTGCAAGGACCTCGCGGAGCGTTTACAAGCCCTCGGTAATTGTTTTTGACGACAATGACACGTCAAATTCAAATTCACAGACTCAGAAATCAATGAAATAGTCCACCCACTATCTATGAGGATATCTACGGAAACACCTTGAGTAGCCGCGGTAGCAATGTCATCCTGTTTATAATTATTAGTTAGAGTTGCCGCGAAACTCGGCACGTTGTTTTGAAAAACAATCATCAACCTTGTGACCAACCTTCTTGCAAAAAGAACACGTCTCGGCTCTCTGTGAGAGTTTATCCGAATTTGTTGCTACTAAAGGTGAATTATTAGCGTTAGTTCTATCTAGCTTTACACTCTTGGGACACGTCATCTGTTTATGACCAAAAGCTCCACATGAAAAACATTTAATTTTCGTGACGACATGTTCTCGTTTTCTCGTAGCAGTCTTATAAATTAAATCAGTTGAACAAACGGATGTGATTCTAGTGGGCTTTGTATAAATAGATAGAAAATTAACCAAATCATCAGGCAGTAACTTGGCGTTAGTGGCAGCGGCTCGAATTTGAGTGTCTGTTATGCCACGTATCACTATTGCCGCAATTAACTCGTCACTCAATCCGTTCACAATACGTAACCGCAGAAGCGAACGCCTTGCATATTCGGCATATGTAGGGTAGTTATCAGAGTCCGATTTCATAATGTCGAACAAAATATTGGCGATGTCTAACCGCTTGGGACACAAAGTCTTAAACTCGCGCTTGAAATTTGACCAACTACGGTCATTACTTACCCACTCATTCAACCATAACTTAGCGTCACCTTTTAAACAATTGCCTACCCTCGCTAAGCACTCAAGATCGTCCCATCTATTACTTTGTTTTAGATGGTCTACTTCATGACACCATAAATTAAAATCGTGCAAAGAGGGATCGAAACTCGACACAAAAATATGATTCGATCTTACCGGAATTGCACCAATCGCATTAGCAATTTTCTCAGCCACCTCATTCAATACCCCCGTACCCGAACCGTTGATCGTTGCACTCGAGCACGGCACGGATAAATTCAAACTTGCATCGGACGACTCGACGTTTCTTGAAACAGCAATTGGTGCAGGCGGCTCACCCGACGCGACAGCTGCCGCCGCGATGGCGCCGTCATGCGCCAACCGCGCACTCGGCGTTGTCGTACTACCTTCAGTATCATTGCGAAACCTGTAACTTTCTAAAGTGTCTAAGCGATCCAAAATCTTTTGAAGTCGCTTCTCCATACCAGGGATAGGTGTACGATCACGCTCGCGCTTCCTACGCTTACTTCGATCAGACATATTTACAAAAATAAAATTTCACAATTCTTTTGTCAAACACAAAAATCGACAAAACTAAAGTAGAACGACCAGGAAAGCCAAGGCAGATAATGGAATAGGTATCCCACTTCTGAAATTAGAAATCACGACTCAAAATATCAAAAAAATATAATTAGACAATACAAAATACAACTTTCAACAATTATTGATTTTAAATACTAATGACAAAATGTGGGTAACTAAGTTGACACGCGAATGTACAACGTCCGTCTATCCCTGGTGCCGAGATCAGAAAGAGGCCGTGAACGAGGCAATATGTTAGTGGTGTCCTCAACTCCGCTCTTCAACTCCGACCAGTCTGAAGTCGCTGCTGTATTACGTCAGCAGGCCACGCCCACTTCCTAGACGTACTTCTTTCCTTAGAATATAGATACTGGGCTTTTTTTCATAAAATCATGTGGCAGCGATAGCCTAGCGCATAGATTATAATTAGCTCTTACAGCTATGGTGAATAGCCAGATATATTTTACAATTGTTTAGCTATTTATGCCTTGATCACAATTGCTGTGAATGGGACAATATAATTAAAACTACTTTTACGATTGAATCTCGGGTTTATTTCATTAATTTTATTACTTCAGATGTTTCAAACAGTTCTTTTTTGCCACGAACGATTAAATGTAATTCATCGAATTGAATTTCGTGGTAAGTACCGTAATAAATACATAGTTAAAGAAGAAACATTCGGCAATATCACCCCTTTCTCGAAATCCAACTAGAATAATACGATAAACACCCTTTGGGTCAATAAGCTCTTTCGGAACCAAAAATAATTATATATAAGACGTAGCAATTATTGTAATTTTAAATTTGATCAACCCACCTTTCTATTCCAATAATGTTATAAAATCAAATGACATAGTATTCGACGCCATACATTTTTGATTAGTTTAGCATTTGAATTAAACGAATAATACGATCTATCGTTCCATTAGGAAGTATTGTATATAAGGGATCTTTGTTGGTATCCACCGACATTGGATAGAATAATTTCATTAATATTGCATAGTTAATGACGACTAGATTAATATCCGACACTGTCAGACAGGCTTATTTAATAATAGGTCTGAAAATAGCCGAACGGGTTTATGAGGAGTTAGTAAGTGTAACATGATATTAAATTATAATATTCAGGTGTAAATAACGAAACCTAGACGAAAATTTATTCAATTTTGACCGTTGATTTTTTTGCATTTTTCTTAATGCACAAAATTATATGTAATTAATCATTGACTGATAAAAGCACAAGCAATCCAGGACCACAATTAGAAAACAAGTTAAGTGATTATTTTTAACTAATGAAATGAAAATACATATAAAATCTAAGAAGAGCATATTCCAGGCTACTTATACCACACTTATGAAACACGATAATGGTCCGGAATATCGCAAGGTGTATGAAAAGCAATAGTTTGTAACAGTTACTCGCATGCCCCATATTTTGCGCTGATGGCACTGTAAATAAAAACCTTTGTTGAAGTAGGTTTTTTTTTTTTATTGCCTGGATGGGTGGACGAGCTCACAGCCCACCTGCTGTTAAGTGGTTACTGGAGCCCATAGACATCTACAACGTAAATGCGCCACCCACCTTGAGATATAAGTTCTAAGATCTCGGTATAGTTACAACGGCTGCCCCACCCTTCAAACCGAAACGTATTACTGCTTCACGGCGGAAACAGGCAGGGCGGTGGTACCTACCCGCGCGGACTCATAAGAGGTCCTACCACCAGTAAAAAATCAAACAAAAATTATAGTCAATCGAATGACAGGTTCAGGAATGCATAACAAACATAAGCCCCGAGATAGTCTTAGTCTGAGGCCGAGACATTAGAATCCATTACAAGTAAACTGAAATTCTCTATTACTCAATAAATTTGAGTACCTCTGAGCTAGCCACTGAGCACAAGAATAGTTGCTTGGTCGATCGTGTTAGATTCGACAAAGCAGGTTGCTACTTCGTCGATACCCTCAGGGGTTGTGGGGTCTTGGATTCTTCTTCTTCTTCTTTCAGTGCCTCTTCAATCCTGAAGGTTGGCCGTTAGCTTCCTATATTCATTTTTATCAGCAGCCAGCCGGAGCAGCTGTTCGACGGAGGCAATACCGGTCCACTCCCGGATCTTGGATTACAAGAAGGTCATTTATGAGTCCCCTAAACAAATGCCTGTCGACCTTTTGTCGAAGTGACGTGGCCGCAACTCGACTGCCACCCAGTGTCAAAGTTACCAACATGGGGTGCTGTGTGCTCAAGTCGTAATGCGTTTCGATCTTTATGGGAACTGTACAAGTACTGGTGAATAAATAACTTAGGGACGTACCAATATCGCACATTTTGTTACCTACGAGCGCCAGTTAAAACCTTAACAAACATTTATAGAACCACAGGGAACTCCTAAGGTACCTAATAATAAAAATTCTTATAAATAGAATTTGTAGAAACAAAAAAACAAAATCTAGATTTTTCTAATATCGCCCCGTAATCAAATATCATTAGTTCATTAATCAGGAAATAATGTTTCTTTATTAACATTTTATTTGGTTGGCGTGTTCGTTCTCTATCCGCGCTAATAAGAAGTAACAGTTGGAAACGAAAACTAATGTCCCGGGAGGTGTTACATTTTATATTATCTTAGCACGCAACCATCGATTTGTTAAGGTTTTCGAGCTAAACAAATAATTACATTAATTCCTTAAGAATTCGTTTTAGCTGTAAAGGTAGCATGGCGGCAGAATCAATCGTGAAGTCGTATTTGTTACGTCTTATCATTTCCTACTGCGAATAAATCATGCATTCATTTTGAAGGTTGAGGTGGCTATTATGTAATACAATTGAGACTGCGACCTCATGCCTCAAGGTGGATCGTAGAATTTACGTTGTGATATCGATGGTTTTCAATAACAATCTTCGTTAGCTAATCTAGTGAAATATAATACCTACATTATTACTGAGCACCCAAAAAAGCCTTAACAAATAAAATGTGTAATGTGATTTTTACTAAGACTATTTAAATTCTTAAAGAAAACCTCTAAGAAACAGTAGAATCAAGAAAGCCAATACACAAATTAGTAAATTATTATAAAATTACTTCTCAAAACGTTTTCGTAATGTGTATTTAAGCGATAATTTACCAAAATAAATCATTTACATGAACAGGAATGGCCAAATCTGCGCTTAGTAGCGCCTTGCCAGTTGTTTCTACCACCTTCCGAAGCACCTATTCTATGATTAAACGCATTGAAAGAGTAATTAATTCGTCAACTTAAAACTAATATAATTGTTAAATACCAAAAAATCTCTCAACAAGATGCCATAAAACAATAAATTACTTACAGAACGAATTACGTCACCTGACTAGTATTTAGCACCACAATAACTCGGGTCCAATTATTCAAAGATCGTAAAACAAGCATACAATACATTATTCATGCGTATAAATTTTCCGTACGGATTGTAAACCTTACAAATCAGATAGGCCGGGGGAACGGGGCGTGTAAAGCTGTAAATGAAGTGTAACGACTCCCAAGTGCACGTAAAAGCGACAACCTACCTTTAATTAAAAAGAAAAAAACGATCCACGTGTAAAGGCAAAACATACAGGTTTTGAGAACGCCGGTAGCAAACAGTCGTAAATCCGATGTTCTGCCTCGGTAATGGGTTTTCTTGTGTCAACATCCCGTGTGTACCTTACAATAGGCGGCTTCATAGTGCGGAGTCGCGTCGCGAGGAATGTGCCCGTGAACCAGAGAGCATCCTGGGTATTACCGTGTGCGCTCACCCTTTTACCGAGCCACGGTGCCAATCTTTGATGTCGGCTCCAATTTAAATTGCACCGCGATTGGATGTTGAAAATATTTAAATAGCGCTGATGAGAAAATTGCGTTTAAAAGGATTTTTGGTTTCGTTTTTTTTTTTTAATGCTACGCTCTGTTGAGTAAACGATTATTTGGTTGATGGCACTACAACCGAAATAAGATTTCGATATTTGTTATTTTATTTATTGTTTACAAATTCTTATTAGCGATTCTCAAAGTTAAGTATTGAAGAAATCTGAAGAAAATACTTAGATACTTCTATTACGGTTCAGTTTTTTGTTGAAAAACCGTGATACAATATAAATTGAGACATTATATCTCAAGGAGGCTTTTACATAGTAATGTCTATAGCCCGAATCACATACTATATTGTCCTTAAAAATAAAATATATAACATTGCGAAAATCTAAGAAAATACCGTCTATATAATTACCGTTTTTCACGCAACTCTATCAAATACTGTTTTTTTTCAAACATTGACATTATTTAATTCATAAAATACTGATATTGTCTTTTTTAATTTTTATTGCTTAGATGGGTGGACGAGCTCACAGCCCACCTGGTATTAGGTGGTTACTGGAGCCCATAGACATCTACAACGTAAATGCGCCACCCACCTTGAGATATAAGTTCTAAGGTCTCAAATATAGTTACAACGGCTGCACCACCCTTCAAACCGAAACGCATTACTGCTTCACGGCAGAAATAGTGTAGTAGGTGGTACCTACCCGCGCGGACTCACAAGAGGTCCTACCACCATTCAGGGAGTCTCTTATATTAAGAAATACAATGTAAGTACATAGATAATATAATATTGAATGTGGAAAATGAATTATTATACCGTATGCTGTTTTAATTTGATCTCACTTACATCAACGTCTTTAGAAATAAGTTTACAAATAAAAGAAGGTAAGAAAATTGTTTCGTCTTCGTCGAACAACAACAAAACACGAATGCCATTTTAATCAACATTATATCGTCAACTTTTTAATTTAATTACATACTTCAGTTATATTATTTGGTCACAAATGCTTACTCACGCAAGGCCACCACCAACATGCCTACACTAAATAAATTAAGATTTAGCGTTGTTCTATGCAATTTGATTTTAACTTAACTTGAATTGAATTAAGAGTTTTTCTTGATTACTTGGCTATCGATATAAGTAGAATGCTGGCACCAATCGTTGTCAAAACACGAGCGATATGAACCAGTAAATTAAAAAAAATTATCATGAGTACAATATATTGTATGTGTTTTGATTGGATGAGCGTGTGTTAAGTGGTTACTGGATCACGTAATCATCACAATAAAAACTCACTATGTCACCCATATGAATAGATCATGGGTGCATCACTATACGATCTATCATCACCCGTTATAAAATCCAATTAGTGCATCACAATATAATCTATCACCCGTTATAAAATCCATATAATACAATCGAATACTTCAAATACTGAAGTTTCAAATAGCACTGGTCTCATTTCCTATCTCAATATAAACTAATCCATTTCGTAAACCGTATTAGCCTGTTATAAATTGAATTGACTCATTCGAACGTAAACTATAACAGAACTATACCATTTTAGCCGTCGCGTCGTCGGGTCCTTATTGTGTTTTCAATTATTGAAATTAGTGCTGATCCCTAAAATAGATTATCGGGCCCACAAAATAGGAAAATAACGTTCCCACAATTTGAGTGCGACTGAATGCGTCTGTGGTTTCGTATCTTGAGATCGAACAATATTAGATTTTGAAGTTATTATACTCGTGACTGTTTGTGCCGCGAAACAGTTATGTGTTCAGATTCGATGAAAGTTATTTTTCAACCTCAGATGAGTCTTTAAAAATATTAAGTATATCTACATACATTGTGAGATTGAATTAGAATTCAACAAAAATAATTTGTTAAAAAATGGTGCGGATGCGACTTGGTGCACGTGAAAGAAGTGAAACTTCTTTTGCGGTGTGTAGTATTGGTTTTCTTCATTTTTAGTCTTAAATCAAATTTCTTTTGTAATAGGGAATGCTGTGTACAAGAAAAGCGACCTAGCTCGCTTTGTCCTTCCCCTCTCTCTACGGTCGAGTCGTTCGCGAGACGCTCTGTCTATTTTCTCACTCTCGCTCTTCTTAAATTGTATCTTTTCTCTCTAGCCGTAACGAATCTCGCGAGCTAAATTTTGCTCTCTAGGCGCCTTAAAAAGGTGCACTTCGATAGATACCACTTGGCGTTCTATAGTGAAAACTTTTATTTGATTATATCTAATCAAACCATAACCAGAAAACAGAGAACAAATTCGACGAATATTATTTCATTATTAAGGATAATTTCGGAAAAAAATTCAATAGGGAATCATACTAAAATTGAAGAAGAAAATACGAAAAAAGTATGTGAAAACATTACGAGACTCACTTTAGGACCCAACAAAATGGCACTTACGTCCCTTGTCACCCCGAGTGGGTACTCAGGAGTTTCTCAACGCACTCGCCCCAACAGTTTTGAGTGTAGTCGGCCACGCGTCTACATCCAGCAACAAGAAAATTTGAACTTTACAACCATAACCTTAACATTTAATTTTGAATGTAATGTGTTTATTTTGCACCAACCCAATGCTGGTCGTGTAAGAGGATTAAAATTGTTTGAATGCGTTCATTGGCCTATTCGGCTGTTTTATTATAATTTTATTGTGAAGTGTTCAAATCATACATTGAAGTTCTTCTTTTTGCTAATTACATTCTCATTCTAACAAGTATCTATAAGTTTTAAGGCCAACATTTAATTTTGTCTATAGTAATGCAGTTATATAATATTCATGTTTATATTAAATTTTTTTTATTGCTTAGATGGGTGTACAAACTCACAGCCCACCTGGTGTTAAGTGGTTACTGGAGACCATAGACATTTACAACGTAAATGCGCCACTCACCTTGAGATATAAGTTCTAAGGTCTCAGTATAGTTAAAACGGCTGCCCCACCCTTCAAACCAAAACGCATTATTGCTTCAGGGCAGAAATAGGCAGAGTGGTGGTCCGTGCGGACTCACAAAACGTCCTATCACCAGTAATAAAATGTTATATTAAAATATATAAAAGAAGTATGTATGTAAAGTGTATTTATTTGTGGTCTACATGTAAATTTTTACGCTGCGATTCCCCAACCTAAATTTCGAATACTGAAATACACGTCATTCCTAAAAAAATTCAAAGGAAAATAACGTCAGGTAATGGTAGATATCGGTTTCACTGTGTGTCTGAGATATGTCAATTTTTACCGTGTTAGCATCAGCGTTAACACAGTAAAAATTGACTAATACAACCTTTTTTTTTTAAGTATACCTCTCGCTGGTCTTTTCAATCTGTCCGGAATACTAACGCGATTCCTAAATTCTGTACATAAAACGAATGAATCAGGAACTTACCTTACTTTGCCACCGACGGTAACGTAATAAAATCATTATGCGGATGGTCTAAAACGAAAGGTAACTAGCCAAGCGCCGTTTAGCCGATCAAGCACTTACGTGTAAGTAGTTCTGTGTAAACGGAAGTGCCTCGGGTACTCGTGTAACCTCACTTAGGCAGGTTATGATCGTAACTAAGTACATAATATGTGTTCTAGGTATAATGTCGGCTTTGCACTAAATAAGGGACCAAATTTCGCTAAAATGTGTTCTAAAATGAGAATTCATTTTCTGATTTTATGGGTGAATTGGGTGAACAGAGGAATATGGCGTAACATCATCCAGAGAAGGATAATGGGAGGAGATGGTCACGACCATCAGACATGAGGAATGCGACTCAGAGAGGAGGAGGGTGTTCCTTACACAGATTATGATATTCCTTTACTATACTACATAAATTGATTGCCTTCTTGATTGTGATTGACTTTTTTGTTGCTTCGTGACCTACCTAATTTATTACCTAGCAGGGCAAACTTTAACTCAATACTGATATATTTGGACAAGAAACCTTAACTTTATTGGAATGACGACTATTATACACTTAAAACGGAGTGCATGGAGTTTGCTTGGCAGAAATCAGCGGAAAGGTCAGCAAGTTTGAGGATTAATCCAGATATTTGCAAAATAAAGGTAATGGATGTATTTTATAAACTTAATTTACGACGATAAACTTCATTTATTTATTTTAAGACCAGGTTGCCACTACGCAGTAGCTTGTTTGTGTCCCTAGTATTGCTGTAGTCCATAAGCGACACTGAATTATTATTGTTACGCCGGTAAGAGTACCGCCATCTATCGCCGAATAGTCGAACGAATATCGAAGGATCTAGAATGCTCGAGAATTGCAACGCCATCTATTGACAGATAGCGGAAACTACGACTAGAGCTGTGTGGAACATTCTCGATAATTCTAGGAATCGGAACTACTCGAAGCGAAACAGAGAACGGATCACCTGAAGCGAAGCGGAACAAGCGAATTGAGAGTTTTAAAGTGTTTGTTGAGTGTTTAAGTGTTTTAAGTGCTGAATAGAGTTTTTAGTTGTATTTTGGTGAAATTTTTATTTATTCTGATCCCCAGCGCGTAACATTATGCAATAGTAGTGATGGCTGTGAGAAGCTTGTAAATCGTACAAGTGTTTTCAATCATGTATATGACTCGCGTAAATTTTTGAAATAATACACCACAAGTTTTCTAAGAAAATACCAACGCTACCAGTAGAGAAGTAGTTTGTGTGGCTACGAGAAAATAGGCCCCTAAAATAAAATGAATTGTCAACAGGGTCATATTTCACGAGGATCCGTCTTTCCCGGGGGAAACACGTAACACGTTGTTACGACCAGGAACCTTCACGACACCATTAAATTATTAACCAACTAACTTGTGTATATTACTGTTTTCTTTACGATATAATTATGATAGTGACGTTTAAGTTTTAGTTTCATCAAGTCTTTATAGGGTGTTTAGTCAATTTCAAACTGATCATTTGATTCAACTGGTGATAGGACGACATCTAGTGAGTACGCGCGGGAAGGTACCCCCAACCTGGCCCATTTCGGCCGTGAAGCAGTAATGCGTTTCGGTTTGAAGGGTGGGGCAGTCGTTCTTCTGAACTGAGACCTTAGAAATCATGTCTCAAGGTGGGTGGCGGCATTTACGTTGTAGATGTCTATTGGCTACAGTAATCACTTAACACCAGGAGGGCCGTGAGCTCGTCCACCCATCTAGGCGATAAAAAAATACATTTACTACATAACTCATAAAAAAAAGGAGTCAATATATGTGACTGAATAATCTACTGCATATCGAAAAGCTATTGATCATTAAATTGTGCCTGATTATTAATTACTACTCAGAGATGCTTTCTTCATCGCGTCCTGTTATTAATAATTTCACCTGTAAGCAGTATTAGCAGAATAACGTTATATTTTATGTGGCTATTTTTGTATTTTTTTCCTTGTTGATATGTGGGCTTTTCTTTGAAGAGAACGTCTTCGCTACTTTATTTTTCAAGTAGAATTAATATATATTTTCGTAGCGAATACAACAGATATATAAAAAAATAACAAAGCGATACAAAACAAACTTTAGATTTACCTTTTTAGTTACGACCGAATGTGTACCGCAGTTTGTCAACCATGTTCTCTTACAGAATGGCTACTCGGAAAGGTAATGTCCACTTGAGGGTTTAGTTCTTTACGTTGTAAACGGCCGATGGATAAAACCCGTAAACAGTAAAACAAAGTTGGGTTAGATTCAGAGAAATTGTATAATATAAAAGGTACCTAACTTTCAAAGGATAACACTTGCAAAGGAGAAAGAACATTTAAAAATGTTCTTATGCGATAGTTAGGAAGTTAACAAATTAATGGGTTTTTTTTGCGTTGTTGGGTGAATCGGAAATGGTGAATGGTAGGATGATAGATCAAAATTGGTGTATAATTATTATTGGAGCTCAAGGACATCAGAACGCGCATCGAAGCCTTGACCTTGATCTTTTGAAGTCAGAACGCATAACTATCGTAGCCACAATGTACCACCAGTAATTACCCAAACATATATTTTTGCGCATTAAAATGTTTTACACGATGTTATTCTATTATCGTGAAAGTCACTCCTGAACTTAGTACAAAGTACGTACTTCATTACAAAAGTTGGCATGCCCCTAAGGGATTTGAACTTTAGGTCACGACGACCTCAAAAATTGTACATATGAACATAATCAAAACGTAATTCTGTTTTATAAGTTTTGTATAAAATTTTAAATGTATTTCTATGGAAAAAATGTCGTAATTTAATTTTAAAGGAATAGGAATCTATGTAAAGAATTAGTTATGTAAATGAATCGTAACTGTAGTACTGGTAATTCATCGATTTTTAAACGAACAAAACACAAACCGCCATAAATTACGTTATCCGCTTTGTTATGTAAATTTTCAAGGCTATACCTGCGGAGCTATAAATTATTTAGATGTCTTTCGAGATTGTTCTAGACTTCATTAATATACAGAAAGAAAGGCGTCTGCGCCACCCGTACATATACTTGGTGGCAGAGATTTTTTTGAAGGAATTGCATTGAACGATCGCCAGTAAGAGTTTTGTTATCATGTTTTTTTTTGTAATATTTCTTATTCCTTTTACATAAAAAAAAATTATTGCAATTTTCTAAAACCCAATTGCCTTAATCGCTGAGTCATTGGCTTCAGCACTGCGTATGTATCAGTTTTTATTTATTCAGCCTAATATTTTGGAGACCTTACAATATTGTTGGTTATAATAATATTACAATAATAAAATAGACAATATAACTCGGATATGGATTAAAGTACTCTAGTTTTCAAGTTTCACTACCTAGTTGTATTTCAACTATCGAAAATAATAAGTAAGTAATTTCAGTAATTGAATTTTTGGATCTTCACATTGACCTTCAAAAACTTAATTATTCTTATCAGAACTTTATAAAACAAAGATTTGCCTTACGGCGAAAAAGAACTTTCTCCGAATAAAACTCGAATTTTATCTATGTTTGCGAATTCAAATAAATTCCAAAGTAATTCGATACTGGTAAAAGTTCTGTAAGACTTTAAGAACACATTGTGAGTAGATTCAAAAGCAAATAAGATACGGGAAGCAGGGAGAGTAAATTTTCCGCTACCGGGATCCTTTTTCCAGTCGCAAAGCTGGACACGAAATGGTTCTTTTCCTACCGTGTTAGAGTTCTGATGTTACGTTCAAATATCGAGTTTTCTTTGTGCTTAACGAATGGTATTTCGATTTCAAGAAAATTCGAATTATGTTTTAGTTTTATAAAACTTGCTTAGATACAAGACGAATCGAAGAAAGCACTTAGCCATTATCCAACAATATCGACGTAAGATACGCATCAAAATACCGCACACATCCCCACTCGAGATTACAATAGGACAGCAAACAATCCGGGCATTGTACGGACATTCTCAATATCCCGAAACACACGAGCCCTAAATAAAACTCAGTCGAGCAGGTCTGGGAACGTTCACAAAGCGACATGTGTAACCCAGCCCGATGGATAAAAGCACTATTAAGATAGTAGGAGCGTTACAGTCGTCTTGGCTGGGTTTATTGCATCTTTGTTTGCTCGGGAGGCAATAGAGGCTCGCCCGCCCCAGTAATTCAACAGTCTACGGGCTTCCGATTGTTATTACCTAGTATATCTAACAACTACAGCGGTACCTCGTGGGATCGCGGCGAGGATGATTGATGGCCTTTTAGACAGTCGTTTTATACAGAACTGAGAAGGCTTTCGTAACGGGCTATTTGGAACGCTGTGGAGTATCTGTAATTCGGGAGTTTCAAATGAGTTTCAAACTGGAATAATGGGGGTTTGTACCTTGTTGAGTCGGACGGGAACACATTCTCCGGGATTTTAAAGTCTAATTAACGATGGTGAGGTTAAATTTGAAATGTTATTGTGATACACGTACATACTTTGGTTTTTTAAAGATTATATTTATTTATTTATTTCGTATATAAAACCGAAATTTCCTCGAATATGATATAAGATAATTAGAATAATGATTAATCAAGACACAGTTAATTGATTTGAGAAAAAAACTTTTTTACAAAAAAAAAAAGAATTTTTCGTCAATTTGTTACATATACATTGAAGAAACAACTATGCTTTTTCTGAAATTGGAATAAAATAACAGAATTGCGTCAGATATAAATGCGTAAAATATTTCGTTTCGTTATAGTAGAAATAATCTAAGTAATAGCTTAATGGGAACACTTTTTGTCATAATACATTTAAATTATATTGTAAATTAAATTTGCTGCACCTTTAAAAAAAAAAAAAAAATGTATAGTTAACGAAAATAATGATGCAATTATTAATCAAAGTGGAAAGATGCTCTGTTTTAAGAAATTTCAACAAAATTCTGGGCATATTTCAAAGTCGTAATAAAAATACATCTCCGGTTTCATGAGGCTAATAAAAAGAATGTTTCAATCTATTCTATTTTATGCTTGCTATAAAATGTTTACAAACATAAAATTTAATTTAAACATATTTTTAATGGAAAATCGTTGTGATTAGTTGAATGAGTTTTTATTGAGGATAATGACTTTTTGTTTGCAAGCATCAGCATAAAAACAAACAATTGAAAAAAGTGTATTTTTCTCTTCACCGTACAAAGTCATAAATACTCATAATAATATAATAATTATAATAAATTGACATAATATGTAACAGAAATAGATTTTTTTCCACTATAAATCAGCACAAAATATTATTCCATTGAAAAGTACACTTTTTTCAGGTAACATCTACGAATAGCAGCCATTTTCTTTGAATGAATGAATGAATGAATAAAGTGTAAAGGTTCGAAATCTTTACAAGCCAGCAATCTTTGATTACATCAACGATTTTTTTTGAAACAGCAAAATTGTGTGTCTCTGCGAAAGTTTGGAGCCAGTTAAAGGAATGCGAGAAACATTTGAAATTAGAAAACCATTTCGATGCCTCCAATGAACACTCTAACTCAAATTTTTGAAATTTTCATTTTTCACGCAAATCGCTTCACTATGTTAAAAGTATTACAATTAATCATTATTGATGGGGTTCAAAGCAAGGGTAAATCAGCTAGCTACACAAAAAAACCATAAATATATCTGCAATAATAAAGATTTTATCAACTTTTTTCGTTTAAATGCTCCTCCTGTAAATCTACGAGTTTGGAGTTAGCGTAGTGTTCATTGGAGGCATCGATTTATTTTTGTTCATCATCACAATCATCGAATACTTTCAATTGACGTTCACAAGTAAACAGTACATTGGCCTTCGATTTCTAAACAGACACACAATCCAACAGAATCGTTCTCGAACGTTTGCGAGTTTGAAATCGAGCCACCGATACGTCCAACGTGAATTTTACAGGAAACTCTTGCGTGAAGCTACCTGAATCGTTACGTAAGTTAGCTCATTTATTCATAAGAGAAAAGCGGACTCAAGCCTCTCGAAAAATACGTGACCGACAGGAAATTAATAATGTACAAGAAATGAGAACACAGCCTAGGTATGATAGTTGCATTATGCTGTGACGTCACATGCATAAGTCCATTTTATTGCTCCGGTATCGCATAAATAGAAAGCTCTGCTGGAAATCTATACTTCGCTACTAGGGTTTTGTTAGTTATTAATATGTTGCAGATTTAGTTCCCTGGTCTGAATTTGAAAGAGTAATACACGTGTACAAACGTGTTTGTAAAAAATAATTTTTTTTATTGCTTAGACGTGTGGACGAGCTCACAGCCTACATGGTGTTAAGTGGTTACTGAAGCCCATAGACACCTCCAACGTAAATGCGCCACACACCTTGAGATATAAGTTGTAGGGTCTCAGTATAGTAATGTAAAAAATTTGAAACACAATGAAAAATAGAAATTGAATATTATCTTTTTTATCTTGACTTCTCGGTCTGCCTGGTTATAAAGGCTCAACCAGAAAGACATCATAACGTGAATACTACACGCATGGAAATCACACCTATTTCTTTGGCGGAGCAGTAATCCAGTTTGAAGAGTGGGATAGCCGTTATATTTTAAAATTGAAACTTCGAAAAGGCTGAATGTGGGTAACATTTAAGGATTGATGTCTTCGGGATTCGTTAAGCATTTAACACGAAATGGGCCGTGAGGCTATTCACTCATCTTGTCACTCATTAAAAAAATTACAGTTTAAATGTATTGTATAGCAGCTGTCATAGTCTTCAAATTGGAACGCATGACAGCCTCGCGGCAAAAATAGGCAGGGCACTGGTAAAAAAAACCTATCGATACCATGATCAACTAAATATAAACACATATGACGCTAAAATAGCGTGTTAAGTTAACAAAATTGTAAACGATCCATTCGCTAATCAAACAACTGGATATGGAATGAAGCCATCTTTCCAGTAAAAGCCAATTAAAGTGTCATTCACTTTTTGATAACTGCTTTACAAAAATGAAACGCTGGCTCGGTGTCCGGAGCTAATACCAGTCGTGCGTTTTGATTGAAATTAATTAACTACGCACGCTCGCAACGACCTGCTAATTATGATGTATCGCTGTGTGTTTGTTTTTCGACTTGTGTTTAGTTAGCTTCTTCTATTTGTGTTTTTAGCGTTTATGTGCAAGTCTATGTTTCCGCTACCCGTCGGGGCGTAGCTGGATTAGCCTCATAGGCTACCAACGAATAGGTAAGGGAAAAAAGGGACCCCGTGCTTAGACCTTCGCTACCTCGGAGGGGATCGGACGCTTGGGCGAAGAGTGCAGGGGAGTCGTTTAGTAGGTAGGGCCCTAAAATTCCTTGGGCCCGCGGAACAAATGTAATGATATAAAATGTATGTGTAAGATTATTTTTTTTAAGTTACTAACAAAGATTATAAGTAATCCTGACTAACAAAAATAATGAAATAATAATAATAATAGTAATAATAATAATCAAAACGTGAGCGCTGCTGTCCCACTATAAACATAACAGTGAAATCTGTATTGCTATGAAACGCAATTATTCTTCAATTAAAACCGAACTGCAAGCTTGATTGGCGAAATAATAGCTAACAATGCTAAAAATGCGAAAATAAATTGAGTTGCTAGCTTTACTATACCTTTTTTTTTACTATACCTTGTATAGTACCTACTAATACCTATTTTACTATACCTTTGTTTGTAATCAACTAAGGCTACGATAGCCACACGAACACGATGAGCATACCTTTAATATACATTGCAATAATCACTTGTTTATTTACAGAAAAATAGACCGTAGTTAACGTTATATTCAAATGTGGATGAATAATAATTTACCAGTACGTGACCACGAAAACCGTAAAGTATTCGAAGCTTCCGAAGTAACCAAAAAATAACGAGGTTAAATCGTTCTAATATATTCGATTCGGGTTGATGCGCTTATGGGACCCTGTAACATTTTATCATACGTGAGCATCGCTTATTGAGGTTCGCGGGGATCCGCTGGATGCAGGCAGCGCAGGACCGGTCTTTGTGGCGAAGCTTGGGGGAGGCCTATGTCCAGCAGTGGACGTCTGTGGGCTGATAAGAAGAAGAAGAAGAAGAGCATCGCCAATGCCAGAGCCACAACCAAATCGCTACCAAATATTTTATATCGTATTTTTTTTTCCATAAACTGAAATTATTTTACAGCCTATGACTTCAAAGTGTCTCTTGTAGCTTTGTAATTTAATCGCGATAAATGTTTAAAAATCAATAAAACCATTTCGAAACGTTTTAGCTAGTGACGCTTCTCTTCTCAACAGTGATGTTTCTGCTTCTTTGCTTTGAATTTTAAAATGTTTATATTGTTCTCATTTTAACTACCTATGAGTGTTTGCCTTAAATTATGAACTCACTTTATTATTCAGTTCGGTTTTCTATCTCACACATGCTCTATGTATTTCTGATAAATTTAGGAATGGTTTCAACTCTTTTTCTTCCATTTGCAGATCAAATATTCCTAATAAATCAACGCACTTTATTCGTTCGGGAAATAAAAAAACCATGACGTCATACACTAAACAAAAAAAAAAGCGCACACATCATTATCGTATGACACTTGAATTTGCTGGTTTGTACTCTTTAATGAGAGAAGTTACATTAGTGTAGGAATATAAGAAAGAAATAAGGTGAGGGTTTTAAATGGAATAGTCGTTTTCACTTCTTAATCTTGACTGATGGATCCTATGCCGGATAAAAGCCTTAATCTACGTAGCACTACGAGCAGGGGAGACACAGAGGGGGGCAGGAGAGGGGGTGAAAATTAACGAGAATACTCAGGAAGTGTATGAAATATTAAGCCTATTAATTATGAAGATCACAAAAGAGTGGTGGAGTAAGCACTGTTTTGATGATCCTTGGATATCTTAATGATCATGTGATCCGCGTTCGCTCCGGATTCCGGACTGAATTAAGTACGCGTGTTTGAATTATGTAAGAGTGCCTGAACTGAAGTGAGATACGATTCGGTTGGACTTTTACTTCATGTATGAATTTAAAGGTCACACATACATCACACGTTTCAAAAATTTATCAATTCCAAACTGCTTAATCCAGTAGCGTTTTCAAATGTCCCACACATATAATGTTGGATACGTACTAAAAAGATTAGACTTCGGAAAATTCTTAAGCTAGACAGTAAGAACGGAAACCAATTAATCTTTAAGCTTCACTAAGTAAAGCTTTTGTTCTTAGAAAATACAAGCAATAAATGGAGGGAACAAGTACGAGTATCAATTTATAAAGAGAACGTAAAATACTTGGAAGATTTTGTTTTATGTCCAGATTCTAGGAAATTGAAATAAATCCAAAATTCTAAATAAAAAAAGTCCCGAATTAATTAAGTAATTCCTTGAAAATTTAAATTCACGATTCGAATATACAAAATAACTGAGAAAACGTTCTTTTTCGATATATAGAATATAGTATGTCTAAAGATACACAAAATATAAGATAATATCTATATTATGTATTGACTAATTTTAGGCGGATGGTCTATAGAGAAAGAGAATATTAATTTAGTCAAAACTGATGGTTCAGTGGTCGAGCAACCTTTATTCTTAAGTGCTATGTAAATCTTAAGCACTCAAACGATTCGAGCTTATAAATGTACATATAAGTTAGATACAAAAATGGAAAAAAAAACACCAGAATTTTTATCGCTTATGATCTGGTGTTAGACATTATTCTTCAAACATTACAGCGTGGATAACACCATCCGCCACAGACAAGTTACAAATTATATTTTATAACAGTTGTCACATTATAATAATAATAAATAAATAAATATTTACTAACAATCACGCCACGTTAACTGGTCCCGTGATAAGTTCGTAAAGAACTTGTGTTACAGGTACCAGATAACGGATATAAATGTAAGATTTTTATTATACACATACATATATTTAATAGACATCCATAACCCTGGAAAAGACATTTATATTTATCATACAAATATCTTCCCTTAGCGGGATTCGTACCCGAGACCTCCTTGTGTAGTGACCATGTCACTTACCACTACAAATCAGTGTATGGTTTCTTCATTACAATCGCGTGGTCACGGTATATGCCACGTTCTGGTAAGTAAATTTGAGGTCGAGAAATTACGAAGAATGTAATACATTTCAAGATCCGCATGCATATTATCAAGAAACTCGAAATTCTCTCCCCAGATTGTACGTTATCGATTTCATATCTACCATAACTGCTACTAACTGCTAGTTATACCCATATAGACTTTTTCCTGAGTCACGCGAATGGCTATCGAGTTACAGAAGCCACGTTTATGAGGCTATTCTTAAAGCTAAAAGTCACAATTACAATCTAATTTTATATGTAAATTGCTTATTCTTATTTATGTGTAAAGAAGCAAAATTTAAAATTAATTTTTATTTTTATTTTTAATAATTATTATTATATTATAATAGTTCGTATTAATTGTATGTATATTTACGGAGATATGTATGTGTATATGTATGTGTACATATATGTATATGTATTTCACTGGAATGGTACACCGCGCGTAGTTCGTTTCCAAATGATTCTTGTCCACCTGATGGTTGTCTGGAAGAGATCGCTCTCAGCGATAAGACCGCCTATTGTACTGTTTTGTTTTTAATGTATCGCACTGTTTATTTGTTTTTTGGTGTACAATAAAGAATACTCTCTCTCTCTCTCTCTCTCTCTCTCTAATTTGTCTGATACAGGCTTTACTCATAAGCGCTATATGATAAAATTTAAGCACATTTCAAGTAACGTGTATTGTGGCAACGTAAGCAAAACGTTCGTAAATTAAATAACCAATACGTCAAGATTACGGTATCGGTTACAGGCTTCATCGATTCCTTGTTAAGAATAAGATATCCGGAAAGGTCAAGGAACTCATCCGTGTCTTTTGATTAGCGGAAGCCCCACTTTCGACGTCAGCACGGTTTAATTAATTACTTCGATAAAAAAAAGTACGATTAAAATACGCCTTATCGTTTTACAAAGCCTCTCCATTTATTATTAAATAAAAGGGCTATAGAATTTCAACTGCAACACGAAGCTTTCATTTTGAAGGGCCAACCCTTTGAATGTTTGTTTTATTTAGTTGTTGAACCTTTTTAACAAATGAAGTGGATTTTGATTTTATATAAGATTGCTGTTTTTTTTGTTGATACCCTTTTTTGTATTTGATACCTCGTATATTGCATTTTTTGATCGATTATTTGTTTGTCTATTAAATTCTATTTTATTTGCCGTCTAGATATTAACTATCCAACTACTGCACTTTATACAGTGCTTAAATTCAAATTGCTAAATCAAAGCAATTAAGGAATATGACTATTTATCTCACATCTTTCAATTTTGTCAATATATATTGCATTTTTTTCATTGTAAATGTATTCTTAACTCCTGAAAAAACGATATCAAGTAACTTCATGTACATATTATGATATCATACCCTCCAGAAAATGAAAGACTTAACTGCGTTTATACTGTGTAATATAAATACGATTTTACTGAAATATAAAATTAAAACTATATTAAATACTTACATTTAACAAAATATAACATTAGAGCCCTTAATATCTTTATTTGAATTAATATTTTAAACAATATTATCATGTGAGATCGAATTTTTCAACATTAAATTTATTTTCTATTTTTCAGTTGGATTTTCGCTTAAAGCATATTTTTTTATTTTTTTATAGTATTACTTATTTGATATGTTTCGTCTGAAACAAAATCTTTTAAAATCGTTATCTCCAACTTTAAGAGGTCTACTGAAGTCCCAAAAATTGCACAGGTTCCAAGGATCGATACTTTCGGCCAAGGTCACGACCATGTAAATAAAAATGTTTTTTTTTTTAAATCTTTTACGGTGTGTTTTATGTCTTAAAACTACATTTAAATATAACTAAATATAAACTTTTTTAAATGCAGACTGCGTTTAATACAGTAAATTTTTTGGACGACCCTAGATAATATGAATGCTAAAATACGTGTAATGTATGTACGGCTTTCACAAAATTTTCCATACCCTTTTTTTTTACTAAATGGTTGAAATTGAGTTTTTCGATAATTTTCCAAAGCTAAGTCTTAAAATATTTATGGAAAATGAATTTGAGCAGTGGCCTTTAGTATGCGACATCAGAAGATCGACTATATATCGCGCTTGTGTTGAAAAAATAACGCAAAACGTGCAATAGTGAGCCGACACGAATACTCAGATCTTTAACGAACGCTCGCTGTTGTTGCAAACAAAGAACTATACAATCTGTTGACGCGATTACTGGCTAATGACTACACACAGTACTTTCACTCGCTTTGTGCCGTTGATATTTTTAATGAGAACGGAGTGAATACAGTCATGTTGTGTCGGTTGAATGGTGTTTCAGCTTATATACGACGAGGGCGTACAACGCGGGTAAACTTATTTAAATTTATTTTATCGGATTTTTACCTGCGAAGTTCATGTCCATTTACAAAATGATTTCTATAATGGATTTCTATAATGGATGGATGGATTAAATTTGCTTATTTTTCTATACTAATATTATAAAGAGGAAAGATTTGTTTGTTTGTTTGTATTGAATAGGCTCCGAAACTACTGAACCGATTTGAAAAAATATTTCGCTGTTTGAAAGCTACACTATTCCCGAGTGACATATCTTTTTTGAAAAAAAATAATAGGGATTCTTACTATAACTCCAGTAATGTAACCCAAGGTGTAAAAAAATTACCTAAAAAAATCTTAACATCGCGTGCCCTGCGAAAACTATTGATGATAGAATAAAATAATCACTACGACTTTGTAGAACACATTATTATTTACATAAAGTGTCGTGACAGCATATGCCTAACTATTACAGTTATGCCGCAATAAGTGTTCTTTTATTTTAAAAAATAAAACAGCATCAAATATCGTTGAAATTTTTGTTAAAGACCCGAGCGGAGCCGGAGCGGGCCGCTATATTTAATAAATAAGATGAACATAAATATTTTCAAACGTAAAAATGTGTACGCTAAATGCTTTCGTGTGAATGCTTACATTTTCATACAAGTAACTTTATCGCTATTACAAATGCAAATTACGTTTAAAGTTCTTATATAATAATATATGACAAATAGTATTTTTGTTGCCCACGTCATTACGGTTCCTCCCGATCCATTTACAGTGCTTTTAGGTGCCACAAGCACCGGTCACCGTCCTCGTCGAACCAGTCGTTTGCGACGAAGGGCTCGACGAGCGAATCAACCCACTGAGTTTCTCGCTGGATCTTCTCAGTGGATCGCGTTTCCGATCCGGTGGTAGATTCTGTGAAGTATTGGCTAGCCAGGGCAGTGCTTCGCTGGCCCTAGGGCCAGTGTTACCAACACTCTGGTTTGAGCCCCGTGAGCGCACCTACATGTTAGGGCGAAGCTCAAATGGCCTCTCAAGGCTATCAGCATAGGTAGGAAAAAAAAGCTGTATTGTAGTGCCGAGTTCTTATTACAGGCCACTAGTCAAGCCCTGCCATACTTCACTACGACTATCGTTTATTGTTCTAAACCGTCCTATTTGCTGAAACGGTTCAATCTCTGCCTGTCGTACATTGATGATACTGAGCCGAAAGGCGTGTCTGCAGTGCTCAAAATAAACTTAGAGATTTACACCTCAATTGGACAGATACGTGAACGCGTACTAAAGTCTCAAAGCGTCGAATGTGAGTTCAACTAAAGCCGAAATAAAATGTAGCTACTCTTTTTTATTCTATGAAATGATGATATTGTTTGTTTTAGCGGTTAGTTATAAAGAGGCAGGGTATTTTTGACACGTATTAATTAATTTAAATATATTTGTTTTCTATCTATCCATTTATTTTTGTAAAAAAATCTTTTTACGTGATTTTCAAGAACTTCGAAATGTCTAATTAACTTGAAAATTTGTATGTGTTTCCGTGCCAAACAAAGCTTATACATACATATTTTGTTTAAAGGTAATATCTATCTCTGTCAAACCTTCAGTAGCTAAAGAGATGTACGTGAAAAAACAAAGCGAATGATACTAAAATAAATAATAAGAAACAACTGGGAACAACTTTCGGACGGTCATTCAGCCCCAAACAAGATTTTTTGTGTTATAGGTACCAGAGACTGACATACATACCTAGTCAGGTCATAAATTCATTCATATACCAAAATGAACTTAACAAAACATAGATTCTTATGACACTAAAGTCTATTCAAAATGACCTCCGTGATTTTGAATACAGGCCTTTAATCTGCGCGGCCAGTCGTCTATCGCAGCACGAACGAGGTCCATGTCAATATCGGCAGCTGCCTTAATCAAGGATGTCTTGAGTGACTCCAAATTGGGATGAGGCTTTGAGCACGCCTTTTCCTCCAAATGTTGCCATATCTTGTAATCTAACGGATTCTAATCTGGACTGGAGGAGGGCCAGTCTTCGTGCCGGATGAAGTCGATTTCACGCGCCGCCAGCCAGTCTTGTGTGCTCTTCGCTCTATGAGCTGGCGCCGAATCTTGTTGGAATACCCAGTGCCTGTTATTGAACATGGTATGAGAAACAGGTTCCACAAGGTTCGTCAGGACTGTATTTTGATACACAACTGCATTCGTTTTTACACCTTGCTCACAAAAATGTACCTCTGTTAAGCCCCAATAAGAAACTCCCAACCCTACCATGAGCGAGGATGGAAAATGACCTCGTTGGACACGCGGAATACGGTTGCTCGCTTCTTCACTACTGTGTGCGTACACCTTATCATTTTGTTTGTTGTAGCTCTCTTCTACGGTAAAAATTTTTTCATCTGAAAAAAGAATTTCCCGATATTTTTTTCCCGCGTACCGCTTCAACAAAGCGCGGCATCTCTTCAGTCTCAGGTCCATTAGACGAGCATTCAAACGATGTCCTGTTTTTCTTCGATATGCCCGAAGCCCTAAGTCTTCATTTAACACCCTTTTCACCGTGGTTCTGCTTAACCCCATCTGAAGGGCCAACAGTTTCTGCTTACGTTTGGGATTTCTTTGAATTCGCGCCTTCACAGCTTTTATCACTACTGGAGTCCTAACAGACCGAGGGCGACCACTTCTTGACCTGTCATCTACACTAGAGTCTTCATTGTATCGTTTGATGGTACGATAAACGAATCTTTTGGTTATATTCCAATTTTTCAGTATGTTAAAAATTTGAATTGGCGCGTAACCGCAACGATGCAACGCAATAACTGCAACACGGTCTTCTTTAAGCGTCCACTCCATATTTAAAAATGAGTAAAGTTCTAAAAGTATACATTTTTATTTTCATGAACAATTCGAAATTCGAATTTAATAAACTTTTTTGTGGCCAGCATTCTAAAAGAAAAGTTTTTACTCTGTGACAATACTTATGACCTGACTAGTTATATATTAATACGTGAAGCAGAAATTTTGTACCCCTTTTTACGAAAATTGCGCGGACGGAGGAGAATTAAATTTCTCACACTGATAAGGAATATAGAGAAGGAGTGCAGAATACTAATATTTTTTAAATTATGCATAAAAAAGTCATTAAATCAATAAAGAAAACGTTACACACACTACTACCATGTATTTGACACACACACGCATGTATGTTTATTGTTAAAATCTGTGGTCAAATTGAGAATTGATTAATATTGTTTGTCTTTAATATTATTTGTCTATAGTGTAGTCTTGGCGGAATCTGTGACTATAGAAGTACAATAGTCTTTGACAATAGAACCATAATAATGTTCCATAACCATAGTAATGTTCAATGAGTATTATGCGGTAGGCAGCGGCTTGGCTCTGCCCCTGGCATTGCTGAAGTCCATGGGCGACGGTAACCACTCACCATCAGGTGGGCCGTATGCTCGTCTACCTACAAGGGCAATAAAAAAAACTTATAATTTCAATTAATTATAGTCGATTTCGACTACAGAGGGACCACTAGTATGTATAATATGTTCAAACCTATACATTTATAAATAATACACACCCAGACAGAGAGCAATGAAACCTCTTCATGGCACGAATGTTTGCCTTAAGCCTTAATGACTTCAGTCAAAAAATCATCGTTTTAGCTTCCTTAGTGACCTTTCTATTCAATAACAATAATAATTAAAGTTAGGAGAAGTCTCAACTTTATTTAGAACGGTTGCAGTTAGACATGGTCCAGAAAGTTCTATAAACATCTAATTGTTGCATCGTCATGAAACTTAGTAATTGTATTTACTCCTGGTGGAAATTTAATTAAAGAGTAGTCGCTAGCTTGGCTGACCGTGTTTTTTTTATGTCTTAGATGTGTGGACAAACTCACGGCCCAGATGGTGTTAAGTGGTTACCGGAGCCCATAGACATCCACAACGTAAATGCCGCCAAAGACCTTGAGATATGAGTTCTAAGGTTTCAGTACAGTACAACGGCTGCCCCGCCCTTCAAACTGAAATGCATTATTGCTTCATGACAGAAATAGGCAGGGTAGTAAGTAGTATCTATGTGTGCATACTCACAAGACATCCAGTAATTATGCAAATTATAATTTTGCAGGTTTGATTTTTATTACACGATGTTATTATTCCTTCACCGTGAAAGTCAATCGAGAAGATTTGTTAAGTATTTATTTTGTATTTCATTAGAAAAATTGGTACTTGCCAGCGGGATTCGAACAGCGCTAGATCGCTAGATACGAATGCACCGAACGTCTTATACTTTACTAGCGACCCGCCCTCGCTTCGATTCGAAAACTGTAATTTATTATTGATTTCTCCACTATTTAATGGATTTTATTATACATATAAACCTTCCTCTTCAATCACTCTATCTATTAAAAAAACCTCATCAAAATCCGTTGCGTAGTTTTAAAGATTTAAGCATATGTAGGGACAGACAAAGCGACTTTGTTTTATACTATGTAGTGAGGCCACGGCGACTAAATCGTCTGACGATGGTCATAGTAAAGCATATAATAGATGAATAGAATGATAGAATAACAAAAATACTATAGCATTTCACAATGCAAATTTTGTATGTAAGCTAGTTCTATAAAAAAATATTATGATCTATAAAATCATTTTACTATGACATTCACAAAAAAAAAACCCATCGAGAAGAAAATAATATTCATAGTACATTATCAAACGGCTAGGAAGTTAACATATTTTAATTTCGGCCATATTCAGCGCTGTTCTTCTACTATATCCACTTCTTTGTCAGAGCACCAGATGCGACGAATTAGGTTATTTGTGGACTAATATCGTGCCGAGAGGAGCATGTCGAGAGAATGGAAATTGACAATTTCTTGTTCAAGGTGTTATAAACTTCAACGAATTTTAAATCTAAATTAATGTCTGTAGTGTTGAAATCTTTTGAATCATATCTATAATGACATTGTGAATCAATGCTCTAATATCGTGTCCGTAATTCCACCAAAAGAGGTTAGAATATTTTCAGAAAAAAATTGAAACATCATCCTTTATGCATGCAATTCTGAAAGAGCCTTATGTATGTTCAGTTGAATCTTGTTCGGTAAATAGACATTACATATTCAGCTGCTTCAAACTGTAATTAATTTTTTCAGTATTAAATATGAGTACTAAAAAGATACCAGAACAAATACAGACAAACTTTGAATACCAAATGTACGAAATGGACTCAAATCGGAATTCGAATCTGGACCGCATGGTACAGCCATCAGAGTCAAACGGTACTAGGGCAACCAATGCTCTGACAACCTATGTTACATAACACTGTCATTGCTGTCATATAATAGGAGTATTTCTCCGTTCGTCTAACAATAAACCTGTAACATTGGACGAATTACGTAAATTAGTTGTGTCATAGTTTGTCATTTGTTAAACTGACTGGCTGATAAGTGAGCACTTCGGTGGGATTCTTGATTACGTCCCTTGAGTAATGTTGTATTGTAAGGTAGATAAGCTGTAACAGTGACAAGGGTTCCAGTATAAAAGCCAACTATCCCGTTAAAACTTATCTCTAGGCAATATTGCGTGACAATACACACTGCGCTGTAATCAGATTATCTGGCCATTTCGCCGCCGTCCAGGCCAAACTGGTCACTATCAAGTGCTGGCAGACACTAAACTACCAGCCTATCAGCTTTTACGCCCTGTCGGTTCCCTCGTGTCAATTTGAATAAAGTACGAATAAAAAGTGTAGTGTAAGGGCGCCCTAATCGGCCCCGATTTTATCAAAGCTCCATTCGAAGCGTGTAGGCACTTTTTACGCATCAATAGATCAGAGCCAGAGCCAATTTCAAATAAAAGAAAGAATAACACGGAACGTTAAAATGTTATTGTTTCGTCGAAGCGGCCTGATATGTTTGGTATTTTACTGGCTTTGTAAAACACTCTGTATAAATTGTTTCAACACAATTGCCAATTTTTGAGGGCTTTAGCTTTCGGTTCGCTGGAGACATGATGGATTTTACAATGAAGTCAATTCATAGTGACTTTATTTCTAAGGCTTCTTTGAATGATATGGAAAGCGTAGAGCTAGCTGGCTTTCATAATGAAATATTTAGAACACTGCGCGTTAATTTCATCTATTTCAGAACTTCTTGTTTTATTGTTAATGTTTTCCATTTTTGTGACGAAAGTTTGCAAGCTTTCCGTATAAATGGATTTCCGCTGTCAACAATACTTTGTTTGACGAGCGAAATTCCACAACGTCGGAGTCTCAGTGACGTTTTCATTAAAGTGATGTCTTCTTCTCAGTTGACGGAAAATCATAAGCCATTGTTGTATTAATTTTATCCGGGCTTCGGAATGTTAAATGAGCGATATTCTTTGAACTCGAATTGTCAGTTATAAAGTTATTAAGATTGTTCTTTAGTATGGAACTAATTATTGTCATATTACGTGCTTTGATGTCTGAAATTTGTTAGAATTGACTTTTGTTTACTTTCAGTTTTTAGTAGACTTTTAATTTTAAATCATTCCCTTCAACTTACATATTTAACAATAAAATACTTATTATTTAATCATTTGCACAATGCAGGGCTTAGGATATTTCTCTCTAGTCCGTTGAGATTGAGTTGTGAGACAGTTCCTAAGCACTAAGGCGGTTTCTTCAATTGAGGTTTATGGAGATTTTGGTTTTATTTAGCAGCAACATACACAATTATGCCTTTTTCCGATAAGTACTATTGGAAGGTGCTGACTATTTTGATTGAGCACTCGCATGCCTATTTAGGCAAAAAATTATAATAACGTCAAACCCAAAAGAATGCTTCATTTAATATTAAATTTATGTTATGTATCTTGGTAAAGAAAACACGATAAGACAAATAATCAAAACTACTTTCTCATATTATTCGAGATTCCATTAACGAAAACAAAGACTTCACATAACCCATTGCTTATCTCAATAACATCCACAATATATTTGAGAAGATCAATTTACTTTCCTAAATATAATAAAAGTCTGGTACACAGTATAAGAAAGCTGACAAAAGGGAAAGATACGAGCCCAAACGATTTGTACAAGATGGTCAGGATGAAATGCTTTGTGGACCCCGAAGAGGGATTTACCCTTTTAACTCGACGAGTTTTCGAAGTAATAAGACTGGAAATGCATTTTTGGGTAAGACGCTTGTCCTTTATGTGAATTTACATCTCGTTTAGATTTCATTGTGTACGACACATTATTTTTATTGAATGAATGAAATACATAATATACATTTTAAGCATCATGTTCGGTTGGCTCTTAAAGTCGTGTATTGTTTGGAGAATTTCTAGGAGTTAACTAATTTCATTACAATTACATTCACGGTTTGATTTTGCGTTTTTTATTGTCATTGTCATGTTATATGCTGAAGTTACGAATCCTTTTACAGTTTTCGTGGTCACGTGGTCAAGGTATTATTTGTCGGTGAACTCAATATTGACATAGCCACAACTTACATTTATGTGTACGACTCGTGTAAGCCTTAAAACTGTAAATTGTTTGTTAATTAGGCTAAAATACTATTTTTATTTTTGCGTTAGTCAAGGTGTTGATTGGGTACATGATGAAGAAATAGTTTAGAGTGTTAAAAATCAAGCTTTATGCGCAAATTTATATAATTGGTAATTGGTAGACGATGCGGTTATTTAATACCATTCTGTCTAAGACCTGAACTCTTGAAGGATGACGCTATAGTGGCTAAAACTACAGAGACAAAGAGACATCATATCTCAAGTTCGAATGAGTGCGCTCTCTTGTAGTGGTAGGGTTTTTATAGGATATTAATGAACAATCCAACGGTTGCGCTATGATTTTCAAGTAATATAAAACAATACACTGAGTTTTTGAATACAGTTATTGATGCACCGTTGTTCGAATCTCGCAGGCGGGTACAAATTTTTCTAATGAAATACGTACTTAGCAAATGTTCACGATTGACTTCCACGGTGAAGGAATAACATCGTGTAATAAAAGTCGAACCCGCAAAATTATAATTTGCGTAATTATTGGCGGTAGGACCTCTTGTGAGTCCGCACGGGTAGATACCACCACTCTGCCTATTTCTGCCGTGAAGCAGTAATGCGTTTCGGTTTGAAGGGTGGATCAGCCGTCGTAACTATACTGAGATCTTAGAACTTATATCTCAAGGTGGGTGGCGCATTTACGTCGTAGATGTCTATGGGCTCCAGTAACGACTTAACACCAGGTGGGCTGTGAGCTAGTCCACCCATCTAAGCAATAAAAAATAGGTATTGTAATAAGTTTCAAATTTATTGGATAAGCGACGTGACGCGCGAACGCAGAATGTGTTCAAAGATATCTACAAACAAACTTATAAATATTCCTCTTGTATATAAAATAAGAACAAGGCCTTGGACATTCTGGAATTTTAGTGATGTATCCTATTGTTGTTGTTGTCCTGTTGCAGTGCTGACGGGATTGGTACTATGATAGTATGTCTGCCGATTCGTGATCAAAGATGTTTAGTTTTCGAAATCTGGGTATCTCGTGCGTGTGTGTTTGTGTTTTTTTCTGGTACCCATAGCGCATGTTAAAATTATAGCATGCGGGTACGTTTTAAAAAAAAAATGTCTACGGCTTCAGGAAAAAGATATTATGCTGTGGTCGATCTAAGATGCCTGAAAAATCGGTTAAGGATAAATAAAATAACCTATTAATTTATCAACAAATTTGTTTCTTTATTTCAACAGAATCATGCCAATAAATGACTAATTATAATACACATTGACAACAAAAGCAAAATTGTTTCCATATTTACAAGAGAATATGCCGAGGGGATATGTTTACGATACTAATGGATGCGATCATGCAGAAATGTCTCAAGCAAACGATCATTTGAACATTATTCACGTACTTGAAAATACCACATCTAATAATATGTAAATTTACTTCAGTAATTATTTCGGATCCTGACAACTTATTAAATTTTCGTGTTTTGGTAACGTACTATTTTTATGTATATTGTATTTATATCGTCAATCGTTTTTTATTTTATTTATTTATTTATGTACACACAAAAAAGAAGACATACTACAGAGTAATAGGAAAATTATGTACAAAGGCACTGCTTATTTCTTTAAGAAATCTCTTTCAGCAGACCTGCGAGAGGATTATGAGAATAATAATTGTTGTATTTTTATGGATGCAACTTCTTCGCGGTATCATATTTAAAAATGTTTAATCAGGGATAGATTGTTGCGACAATTTTGCATAATCACGTCAACATCATTATAACATTGCAACAAATATTCAGAAAACTGAAAAATAATTTAATAAGAAAATAACGATCTATAAAATTTACTACTAATTAAGTTAACGTTTTGTTTGTCATGTTGATATGTAGCTTCCTCGATCTAAATTTATGATTTTCCAAAAATATTTTTTGTGAAAATTTCAATTCATTTTTCCATCATGATTTGTAGAATTTTCGATCTTATGTATAATATCATTAGGATTGAATCAGAGAACAAATTTATTTACATTTTACGATGATAAATATTGTGAACAATTTACTAATGAAATAAATTTCGCCTATATTTTATTTAAATCAAATTACAACTTTCAATTAAAATTCTCTCTTAAAAAAACACCCTAATGTTATTTTTAATTTTTACATCAGTTTAAGATATAATCTAAGAAGGCGTTCCTAAACGATATTTACATAACCTTACCTTATATTAATGTGATAAAAATAAAATAACTAAAATAAATATTATGTACTGTAAAAATATTTCTTTGAAATTTAATCATTGCTGGTAGCGTCCACAAAAAACTTCAATTCGTATTTGTCGTCAGCTGTCTCTCGAAATTACACAAAAACCAGAATTTCTAACGAACCGACAACTAATTTCGAGAAAAGCCAACGAAAAGCCGCATCTAGTCGTAATCTTTCCCTTCGAGATTATACAAAAACAACATCATCCAACATACACGCAGGTATGTAACCTTTACAACTAAGAAAATAAAACACGTACGATCACAAACTAGTTCTTATACGTAAATAAACTTTCCTTAAAGAAAATACTATAACTGACTTAACTACATAATTGTTTGTTTGTAGCGCCTCGTACGTGAGGCATACGATCCAAATCTCGCGCTCGCATCTAAATCACGTTACGTTAATAAAAGATGGGAGATAATTTATCACGTTTCTGATTGCGTTAGGGATTTGAGAAACAGGACGAGAGAAAGTGTTAACAGCATTACACTTAATGCAGACGTCCCGACGCCACTCCTCACTGAAACAAATAATCTGAGTTATACCGTGTTTTTTGATAAGCCACTTGAAGGAAATCCGTTTTGTTTCCCCTTCATCCTTTGAGAACAGACATGGAAGTCAAGGCGCTCTCTGATTGGACATTGCTGAACTCACTTATTTAATGATAAAGTCGATTTATTGAATTAACACTTAATAATATATGTACAAATCAATTTGTATAAGTAACTGTACAGTGTGCTTATTGCGAGCTTTTTAACGTTCTCGATAACGTAAAAGTTAACTCTTATTTATATGGAATGGGATCGTTTGCCTGCGTTTGTCGCTAGGGGCGCTGTTCCAACTGCATACAAAGCTGGGTTAACTTTTACGCTATCGAGAACGTTAGAAAACTCGCACTAAGCACACCGATTTTTTTTCGGCTTCCGCGAATCGTAGATACAATAAAACTACTTTTACGGTTTAAATTAACTTTTTTACATATTTTGTCATTGTCATTATATCATTTCCGACCTTTTAAATATTTTACAGTTTTCGTGGTCACGGACGACTATAAAAGTGATAAATAGTTAATTATAATACATTCGAATGGCAATGCAATTACAAAAAACTGGTGTTTATCGCTGAACGTTGCTTTTGAAATCCAGTCGTCACTGCCACTAAGCAATCACTCGTTCCAGTTTGAAGGGCAGTACAGTCGTTATGCAATACCAATGAAACTTTGATCTCATGTCGTATTGAAAATTCCTGATTTCCAGAGACTCGTAATAGCCGAAATTCCGCTCTAATAAGGTATCGGATACGCCCCTAAAAGTAATTAAAATCGCAACTGATAGCTACATAACTTCTGAACAGACACGCTAGGTAGCCATTGCTATTCCCAAGTTAATGGTCCGAGATATCTCGATCAACGTCCGTTTATAACATTGTTACGAAAGCAAGTAGTTATAGGTCGACGGTATTAAATTATGGTTGCGATTTAAGATAGTGTATTTCCGGGCACAATATGTTTTTGTATTACCATAGGCAGCATTTTGTTATATTTGGGAATGGCTGGACGAACGGCATGCTCTTAGTGATTGACTTTTGACAAAACTATGTAAGTACTGACTGACTGTACTGAGTAAATCCAAAATCGTGATCTTTATGCTGTACTCAACTAGAGCAGAAAATGCAGAAAAATATTTGGTATTACAGAATTTCTTTAAAGATAAAGAAATTGTTTTTGTCGGCGTAAAATGAAGACTGTGTTCTGAAAGTATGAAGCTTGCTGTCTTTAGTCTTTAGTCAACACCGTACGTATTTTATTAATTATGCCGTTTGAGGTTGTTTTTTTTTATTAAGTGCTTACATAGACATCCACAACGTAAATGCGCCACCCACCTTGAGATATAAGTTCTAAGGTCTCAAGTATAGTTACAAGTTAGTTGTCGGACAAAGCTAAAGTCATGGGCAAGCCAATTTGTATTAATAGATTTGGTTAACAACCTTTTTGTACGAATAACGTTTCTGTTCACACAATGACAAACTCTTATCAATTCGGCACCGATCAGAAACACATTAGAGGAGACGTCATTCCAGTCGGGAAATTCGTTATGTCATACATAAAACATTCTCTCTTAATATTTTGGTTAACATGCCGATTCGAGAAACTGTAAATAAGTCGAATAATAATAAAAATGTTAATAATATAAGGGAAATAAAAAAAAACTAAGATTTTTAAACATTTTCTTATCATTCAATCGACGGCTTTGTCCCTAATCTTCAACTAACAATAATAAGACGGACAAAATGATGTAATGAACAATAGTAGATTATTAATTTGAACTCGATCTAAGTAGTAATGCGTTTGGATCTGAAGGGTGGGACAGTATTATGAAACTAGACTAAAAACTCATGCCTCAAGGTGACTGGTAGCAAGAACTTTTTAATGGTAATGGGTTCTAGTAACTACTTAGTAAATGGTTTTTGGACACAACTGTCAATTGTAGTAAAAAACATGATGGAAAATCCAAATCCATGGGTGAAAGAGATCATGGTCCATCTGGTGCTAATTGATTACAGGAGCCTATAGACATAACAATGAGAATGAAGTCTACACTGAGGAACTAGGTTCAAGCCTAAATATCTGCCCCGTTTCAGAAACAGGCGGGATAGTGGAGGCTGGACTTTGTGTATACTGTGGAAGCTGTTTATCAAAATATTTGGATGTATGTACATCCCTAATAGGGGCTTTAACTATATTTCTAATGCAATTAAGACTCTGAACTCAACAATTCATATTGAGGCATATATCGGCTCCTGTAATGCATTAGTTGCCTTGCAACTCGAGACTCATTGCAAGTGCTCCAGCGTTGAAAAGCTATTCTAAGAAAACTTTTATAGTTATAATATCATCAACCTCACCCTTTTCTTAGAATCTTTATGCATGAACATAGAGTTTAATCTAAAATTAGATCTAGTTAATCATGAGGTAGGCTAATAAAACGTACGATCGATTCTGAGAAATACTCTTGTATTGTACATGACTGTATAGTTTTGAATTAATCATTGCTTTTAGTGATTCTTGCAATAATAATTTATATTACCCAATTGTACGGCCGGTTCTCTTTAAGTTGAAACCTATGATTGCTTTATTTTACGTTTGATGTAAAACAAAACCCGTTTATATAACTTAGTCGGCGATGATTATATATTTTTTTGTCCTGTAATCGTCAGAAACAGTCAAATGAATGAATCGTCTCATTTTTCATGACCCATAACTACTGTCAACTCAGGATTGGTACCACCATTTTGGCTATTTTTACCACGAATCAATCATTTGTTCCTATCGAAAAAGCCGAACTCTAGCTGAGACCTTAAATTATTTTATTGCTGTCAATGGTAGTAGAGTTTTGGCTCTCCTAAACGCAGTCGCATGGGTAATGGAAAAATTAAATATACTTTCTTATGGTGACCATTGCAGTCATGTTATGGTAATTTTAAGCCAGTTAAATAGATACGTGAAGTGGTTCAAGACATAGGGTAGCAATTAAAATAATCGCGAAATGAAACCGTGGAATTTCTTGTATATAAACTTCAAACCCTGAGCAAGTGTTTTTACTCTTAAAACCTTTTTCCTCAAAATCAGAGAAAGCTATGTTTAGAATAAGAGCGAGGAGCCAATTATAAGTACTTACTTTCACGATTCCTTGAAACATAGAATTATAAGGATGTTATTGATTTTTCATAGTAAGTCGGCCGAGCGTGTTAGCTTTGCCTGAAAGCTTAGTTATGTAAATGCCAAATGGAGTTTTAACTCCACCCCTAACTATTAATTCGTCCATCGATTTTTCGGTAACATTGTTTTAAACGCTTATAAAATCGCTCTGCCTTTAATAATGTTGTTGTTGTTGTTGTTGTACGTAATAATTTAGGTGCAATGTTTCAGCACTTGTTTTAGAATTGAAAAAAAAAAAGATAAGCTAGACAGGAGACAAAATTTATGTCAGCTATTATTGGAACAAATAGATTTCACAATTTTCAATGTTCATATTGTAATATAAGTTTAAATTTCAATGCTTCGATTCCAATACATCAATCTGAAATACTTGCTTCGCGTCAAAATATGCAAGTTGGTTGTTATATGTACGCGTACATGTTTACTATGCGTCTTTTTATTACTACTTATAGTACTTATATAATTAAGTCGTCGTGGCCTAAAGGATGAGACGTCCGGTGCATTCGTGTTGAACGATATGCACTGGTGTTCGAATCCCGCAAGCAGGTACCAATTTTTCTAATGAAATACGTACTTAACAAATGTTCACGATTGACTTCCACGATGAAGGAATAACATCGTGTAATAAAAATCAAACCCGAAAAATTATAATTTGCGTAAATACTGGTGGTAGGACCTCTTGTGAGTCCACGGGTGGGTACCAACACCCTGCCTATTTTCTGCCGTGAAGCAGTGATCCGTTTCGGTTTGAAGGGTGGGGTAGCCGTTGTAACTATAGAGATATAAGTTGTAAGGTCTCAGTATTACTTGATGTTGTAACTATAGAGATATAAGTTGTAAGGTCTCAGTATTACTTTGTAAATGTCTATGGGCTCCAGTAACCACTTAACACCAGATGGGCTGTGAGCTCGTCCACACATCTAGGCAATAAAAAAAAAACTTTTGTTCTTTGGGAAGGATAACTTACCGCACTTAAAAAAGTTACAAGAAGTTAAAAGAAATTATTATTTAAAAAATATGTTGGCACATCGAGTGAATCTACATAATTATTATTAACGTAGGCTTTGAAAAACGTTCGTTTTTAAATTTCTAAAAAAAATATCAATTATAATATCAATATAATGTCATCTGAAACTATATTATGTAATAAATAAGGGTAATGCGATTATATAGCAAGAGACCTCTATTAGTTGCTTCGATCTATTTCCTGTTCACAAATTGTTACGGGATAGGTATCTGATTTGTATGACGCTTAACCTTTTTGTGGTTTGATTATAAGTCTTCTCTTTCTTGTATGATTTGTTTGTTGATTTAAATTACGAAATTTGATAGTCAACTTATCATCAGACAACGCTTAGGTGTAATTCATTTTAATGCAAAATTAGCACTTAAATAACAATAATAATGTTTTATCATGTTTTTTAGGTATGTAGGCAGACAAGGTCTTCCCGAAGAAGAAACTCTCAGGTTGCCAATGGCTCACATTGGTGTTAAATGGTTACCGGAGTCCATAGACATCTACAACGTAAATACAGCCACCCACTTTGAGACATGAGTTCTAAGATTTCACTTTTAACTACGGCTGCCCCGCCCTTCAAACCGAAACGCATTACTGCTTCACGGCAGAAATAGGCGGGGTGGTGGTACCTACCCGTGCGGATTAGCAAGGCGTCCTACCACTAGTAATTACACAAGTTATAATTTTGCGAGTTTGATTTTTATTACACGATGTTATTCCTTCACCGTGGAAATCAATCGTGAACATTAATTTATTAAGCTTATCATTGCAAAAACATAAAACCGTGTACTATGGCTATGGTTATTGATTTATTTATTATTATTGATACTTCATTGCTTGCTTACCAATCAACATAGCTTGTTTGCTATCAGCTAGTTGGCTGTTGCCCACAACAAACTCGCTTCCTTCCCGCCACGCCGGTGCTACTCTTGCTGTGCATCTTACTTCCATAGACCTGCCCATAGGCACCCGAAGACCTAAGGCGGCCGAAAGTAGTCCATGGGCGTACTGTGTCGGCGGATATTCCACCAACAGAGATGGATCAGTCACCTGGTCAGATTATAATTGATTAAATAACTAATTGTATTTGATAATGAAAAATTTATTTGTAAAATCACTTTTAACTTGGATTTTCCATTGTTACTCTGAATTTATTGATTGTCATTTTTTTTATCAATTTGCATATGGAATTCAGATATGTGTAAACTACGGCCAATTTCAAAATAAACAATAAACTATATAGCTATATGTGATAGTTATAAAAAAAACAACGAGACGTATTATTTATTGTATCGCGGATAAAGAAAGATGCGGCTCATCTGATACTACGCGGTCACTGTCGCTTAAGGCCATTCAACAAGGTAATTTTCGAAAGATTTTCCTAAACACAATTTTATTACATCCACAATTTCCTTCTTTTGTTTTCTCATTATACCGAAGAATCTGGGTACTTAATAAATTAGCATTCTTCGAGGCATATTTCTGATGATCATCAAACGAGTTATTAAAATCCGTCACGTCGCGAAATTGTTGTAACGATGCGCGAACGAAGGTTTTATTATTTGAAGATCACGTTTAATATCATGTTTAATTTTCATTAAATACTGCGTACGTTCCAACTAAGGTAGGTCGGATTAATTTCACCGTCACATCATAACGTATTATGTAGATTATATACAGAACCTTGTTTGATCTGTTTGAGTGACGTTGCTTCTTAAAATATACGAGTGAGATGCTTGTTTTAATAAGATTTTTGGAGTGCGTATTATTTAAAGATAGCTCCAGTATATAATTTTGAAATATTATCAAAAGTAATTGTTTTGGAAAAATAAAGGCATTTATTTTTGATATCGGGTGACCAGAGTTAATTCATTGAAAGAGAAAATCATTGAACTATACTTGAGACCTTAGAACTTATATCTCAAGGTGGGTGGCGCATTTACGTTGTAGATGTCTATGAGCTCCAGTAACCATTTAACACCAGGTGGGCTGTGAGCTCGACCACCCATCTAAGTAATAAAAAAAAATCCAAACATTGTTTTTTTTTAAACCACTCACTCTCTAACTTAATTTGAGTACCTACAATGTACAAAGTTTCAACTCAATCCCTAAAGGTACATATACATAATATAATTGTATTTCGAACGATCGATCTATTTGTAGAATTCGGTAGTATAATGGAATTAAAGCTGAACAATTTTGTACGTTTGTCTGCTATTCCATACTATGCTATTGGCACTGCATGTTATGTAGATGAAGTTTGCAGGCAAACCCCTATATTATGTTTTATCAATTGCTACATAGGTCTCATTGAAATTATATGAACTAGAGGTCCCGCAGTAGTCGAAATTCGAATATAATTAATTTGGAATTGTAAGTTTGTACACTATTATGATTGTATTTTATACTTCTATAATCACAAATTTCGCCAAGACTACACTATAAAAAATATTAACAAAGACAAACAATATTTAATCTATTCTCAATTTGACAACAGACGTCAAGAACAAAAGTTTGACAATAAATAGTATGCGTGTGTGCGTCAAATACATGGTATGTAGTGTGTGTAATGTTTTCTTTATTGATTTAATGTATCTTTTATGCATTATTTAAAAAAAAAATGAGCATTGTGCACTTCTTCTCTATATTCTCTATAAGTGTGGAAAATTTCATACTTTTCCGTCCGCGCAATTTTCGTAAAAAGGGATACAACATTTTTGCTTCACGTATTAATATTATGAATGAAATTATATGTACATGAAATTACTAAACTGACAGATGAAATAAAATTGTACTACTAAAAACGTGTGTACGTGTTTGTTTATTGCTTAGATAGGTAGACGAGCTCACGACTTTCCTAGTGTTGAGTGATTGCCGGAGCCCATAGACATCAACAACGTAAATGCACGACCGACCTTGAGATATGAGTTCTAAGGTCGCAGTTTTTACAGTACGATAGCTACTCTCCACCCTACAAGCCGAAACGCATTACTACATTACAGCAGAAATAGGCATACTTATATACATATCATTATATTGTTAATATCTACAGGTGCGGCCTCACAATTGGAATTGTTTGAGATGATCGCATCATCTCATTTTTATCACCACCCCGCCTGCCAGCGGGGTAGAGTTGATCCATACTACCTAGAACCACTGCGATCATCCACAGTGTGCTTCCGAGATCTTTTTTTCCACGTACTATCTGGATTTGAAATGAACTCCTCCCGAGCGCTATGACATGTCCTTCTTCAAACGAGGCTTGTGGAGAGTACTTAACGGTAGGCAGCTTGGCTCTCCCCTGGCGTTACTGACGTCCATGGGCGACGATAAACACTCATCATCAAATGGGTCGTATGCCCGTATGCCTCTGTAAGGGCAAGAAAAAAACAAAAAGTACAAGGCGCCCTACCACCAGTAAATACGCAATTTAAATTTTTTTCGGGGTTGATTTTTATTAAACGAAGTTATTCCTTCACCATTTGACAGAAGGAAGACATTTGTGAACATGCTTTAAGTATTTATTTCATCACAAAAATTGGTACCTGCCTGCGGGATTTGAACACGGTAAAGTCGTATTACTAAATACGAATGCATTCGGCGTCTTAACCTTTAGGCCACGACGACTACTATCTTTTAACATAATGTGACTACGTAAGTTTTATTTTTTCATCAATAGTTCATAATTTGTGTTTCTATAGTTACCATATATGGCTGGTAGTTAACATAGAACACAAGATATTTGACAGATGCCTGAATGTCGCTAACGATATCTTAAAGATAAGTTTGCCCAAGTACAAGTCCCGAACAATGATGTTCGAACCGTCGATCTATCGAGCAATTACACCTTTTCGCTGGAAGATCTTCTCTTAGCTGTCATCCAAAAAGCGGAATGGCTAAAAGAGAACTTTGCTGTTGGGGGCACCTTCAGCAATGGAGTTTTTCCCTTTGAAAGCACATAATAATGTAAATTTCGTCTTCATGTCACTTTTACAAGACCGAGATTTATTAATATAAGTTGACAGTAAGTAAAAGTATTTCATTTCATTCGATTTTTCGATTTCGTCTACAACGCCATTGTTAAAAGATCGGAGATTTGTAATTTTAATGTAAATAGTGCAAGTTTTGTACTGGTGGTAGGACCTCTTGTGAGTTCGCACGGGTAGGTACCACCGCCCTGCCTATTTCTGCCGTGAAGCAGTAATGCGTTTCAGTTTGAAGAGTGGGGCAGCCGTTATAACTATACTTGAGACCTTAGAACTTATATCTCAAGGTGTATGGCGCATTTACGTTGTAGATTTGTATGGGCTCCAGTAACCACTTAACTCCAGGTAAGCTGTGAGTTCGTCCACACATCTAAGCAATAAATAAAAAAACTAAGATTAATCTCTACGTAGCTGTATTTAAAGGTCACGTTTGTTTATTATTATATGCCAGGGTCATAAAACGCGTTACGTAACGTTTACAAAGGGAAGATATTCCATCGAGGGGTGACATTGCTCTGTAAACTAACTGTACAAATTTAATGTTGTTTTTATATACTTTCTGTTACAAACTGTTTATTAATTATTAGAAATATACACTAATACTGATTACAGAACCCTCCACTATGTGCTGACTGACATGCTTCTGCCTTTACCTTAATTTAGTGGGCGGTAAGTAAAGTATTTAAAAAAAAAATTATTAACACTTTGTTAAATTGGAACTTTAATAATATTCATGTCTTCGTAAGAAGCAATATAGAATCGTGTTTCATCATCACCCAGCAGATTATACCTATGTGATTTAAATGAAAATTTAATTTCAAATGAAAGCCTATCCCATCCCGAATCAAACTACGTATATACACGTAATTTTATTCCTTACAAACAATCACTTCATCAAAGTACCAACTGTAAATAAACTGTACGTCACGAGACAGACCTAAACAACTAAAATATGTACATATTACATGCACACAAGGTTCAAATTCCTGCAAATAATTTCAGATTTAGAATGTTCAATTACACGACTTCGTAATTAACTATTGTAAACATGGGGGTAATCTATGAATAGTTTTCCGCAAATTCAAAGCAAACAAACACTTGGATGAACCGTTGCGTCTTAATTCCACGTTTAGGTACGAGTTTCTTTCGGTCCCTTTTTTACTGATGTTAATCAGTTCACGGGCGCATGGGCCATCTGGGGGTTAATTATTTTCGGTTCGAAGGGTGGGATAGCAGTCATATAGTACAACAAAAATTTGAGGTTCACCTCCCAAGGTGAGTGGTCACACAGATGTCGCTAACATCTTAATAGCAATCGCTAACATTTTACTGGTGGTAGGACCTCTTGTGAGTCCGCGCGGGTAGGTACCACCGCCCTGCCTATTTCTGCCGTGAAGCAGTAATGCGTTTCGGTTTGAAGGGTGGGGCAGCCGTTTTAACTATACTGAGACCTTAGAACTTATATCTCAAGGTGGTTGGCGCATTTACGTTGTAGATGTCTATGGGCTCCAGTAACCACTTAACATCAGGTGGGCTGTGAGCTCGTCCATCCACCTAAGCAATAAAAAATAAATAAAAAAAGGCCGTGAATTAGAAAGCATTAT
Source organism: Bombyx mori (assembly GCF_030269925.1). Classification (NCBI taxonomy): domain Eukaryota; kingdom Metazoa; phylum Arthropoda; class Insecta; order Lepidoptera; family Bombycidae; genus Bombyx; species Bombyx mori. The sequence continues at coordinate 11,315,495 of NC_085128.1, forward strand.
CGCTTAGAATAGATATTGGCAGGGCGATGACATCTACCCGTACAGGATCACTAGGGGTCCTAATACCAGTGAACGCTTGGAAGGTTAATGACAAAGAGAAGGTTTTCGGCTGACATTGGTCAGTGGACCGACGGTTATCCCTTTGTCATTATCTCCCAAACAACTGTCAAATATCTTCTGTTCTATGATGGCTACCGCCACAAACGTTCGTTACTTATAAATTTCAGGTGTATTCGAATTACTGTACTGCTCTTCAAATTACACTATATTAGGGTCGCTTAAAATTACCAACTGTAAATAAACTGTATGCCCTGCGACAGACCTAAACAACTAAAAACCATATTATATGCACGAAAGGCTGAAATTCCGGCAAATCATTTCGGATTTAGAATACTTAATTACACGACTTTGTAATTAACTATTGTAAACATGGGGTTAGAGGATATAGAGACTGCCGAAGATAGGAAGACGTGGGGAAGCATAGTGGATCGAGTGATCAATACTTCAAACTAGACACGACCTTGAGAAATGAAGAGACCGACTCAGAAGAATAAGAAGAGGAATATCATTTAGGTGATTAGATTAGTTCACTAAACCGTGAATACCGCTTTTGAATTAGAATAGAGTTGTTTTTATATTTGCCGTATAAAAACAATTTCCAATTTGAAATCTATGATTCTTGATCAACGAATACATCTATATCATCGCCTATTAAACTAATTAAAATTTCTAAAACAGAATAAAGTAAATTTTTGCAAAGCAAGCAACTGGGCCAAGTTTTATGGATTCAACAGAAACAAATACAATTTAATGAACTAATTTGGACAACCTCGTAAAAGTCGTAGAAGCTCGGAGGTTAATAGAGTATTTCTATATTTCAAAAATGATTAACATGAAATACTTTATTAGACAGCGGTATGATTAATATAACGTTTAATAAAAAGTTTGGGATAATTTTATTTAAAAAAACCGGACATGAGTATCCACGGTCTCCTGAATATAACATAAATTAATAAGTTTTTATTTATTAAATACGACTAAGCGATACGAACGACAAAAAAACCATTTATTTATTTAGTAATGTAATCATTAAATTGAATAATTTCTCGTACAGAAGATATTTTAAGGAAGGTAAAAAGTACAATATCGAAATCAAAATAATTGAATTTAATCGTAAAAAATTGTGGATTCGTTGCATTATTATATTTCAAGGTGTGTTTTTTCTAGCGACAGTCACTACATACATTATAGTCTGTAATCTTGACTAGAAAGAAAAAAGCACCAGTCTAAATTACGCTGAAAGAATAGATTGCCTAATAAGAATATAAATAATTAAAATCGCCTACACATCTAATAAAGTAAGATACAAATCAACTAAAAAGTGAGTTATTTTTAGTTAGTTTCCTATCAAACCCTCGATAAATCTAAGCAAAAAGAATAACGAATGAAACTAGCTACACGGTGCTTCTATAAAAAAACGAAGCCTTTTAATTTTCAGGTCAATCGATGATATCAAATGACAAATTTATGCTTGGAATGTAAATCTGAAATCTTGAAACAAAATAGAAATAGTTCCTTTCACAAACAGTTTCTCTTTGTGAATGTCAAAGTACATCTAGATTAATTATTTGAAGCTCAAGTAAAAACAATTTCTCTTATTCTCAACAACAACAACTTCTCAAATGTTTTTAAATTGTGTGTTTAAATTAATTTGGAATTAGGAATTTAGGTTGTACGAAAGCTAGTGCTGGGTGTTTTTTTTTTTTTGAAAGCAGGCCATCTGATGGTTGGTGATCAGCGTGATTCATGGACAGCAGTAATGCATTGAGAATTGATATAAGGATTTTAGATAGAATAGAGTCTGTTTAGGTACCAGATGGTACAATTTGGAAAGGGTAAATGATTCACCAATTTTGAATTCAAGTCAAATTCTTTCATTAGCCTACCTTGAACAAGAACTAGAATGACAACTCTGTGTGGACTGTGTATATATAATACCCTTATATATAATAATACCCTTAATAATAATAATACCCTTGTATATAAGTATATTGTTATGAGCAAAATGAACTTTTTATTTGCGTAATAGTAATCTTTATTGCTGTGGTCTTTTTTGGCATCACATTACTCTGCTGCCTGTCTCAAAATGGGTTTTCTTGATCCACTGCTATTATTTGAGGTCGGAGCTCCTCAATTTTCTGCGTCAACTCAAACTATCCTGGGTTGCTTTTCATATTTGATAAAGATTACAATATTATCGGGTATCACCTTATTATTTTCTTTTATCATCAAATTAATTTTAAGTTAATACCCTTTTTGGGCCGTGAAGAATTAAATATTATTAACTGGTCGGTTTTATATTATACATAGAAATTGGTTGAACATTCTTTTGTGATACTGTGGCGGCAGCCATTATACAATACAAGATATTTGACAAATGCCTGAGTCTCGCTTACGACATTTTCAAGATAAGCTTGCATATATACAAGTTCGGAACGTCAACTTTAGGACCGTCGGTCTACCGAGCAATAGTTAACCAGCTTGGGAAGATCTCCTTTTATCATATATCTCTACAATACAACAAATTATTGTTGAATGTGCTGCTAGAATATTTTGTTTTAACTCTGCGTGTTAAATTGAGCACTTATTGCTCGTTCTCATTATATTTTCTCCTCGTTTTTCTATTCTGATTAATCTGTCTTAGTCCATTCTCCTTTTTGGCAAATTGATTATACCTTAAAACTTCTTGAATCTTAAACACGTGTCGGGGGCCTACTATCTAAGTTCTTCCCCATTTAGATCGGTTGGTTTGTCCTGATCCACAATGCATAGTTCAAAAAATATTGGAATATATTACAACCCAACGTGCAGAAACTCAAACTTTGACACAAATGACATTTCCTTTCTGGTATTTTTTGGTTATGTGAGAATAATTTCAAGCCTGTTTGACATTAGTAAAAACTCTTTTTTTTATTGCTTCGATGGGTGGACTAGCTCACAGCCCACCTAGTGCTAAGTGGTTACTGGAGCCTATAGACATCTAAAACGTAAATGCGCCACCCACCTTGAGATATAAGTACTAAGATCTCAGTATAGTTACAACGGCTGCCCTACCCTTCGACCGAAACGCATTACTGCTTCACGGCAGAAATAGACAGGGCGGTGGTACCTACCCGCGCGGACTCCCAAGAGGTCCTACCACCAGTAACTATGTACAAGTACTTTATATAAAATGTTAAATTACCTTTTCGCCGTCAATATCCCAACTGAGTACGGCAGCTGGGTACGATTTCCCTGACGTACAGTTCAGGAACAAGTAGTCACCTTTTCTGTTCTCTTGTTGGTTACCTGTTATTTTAGGACCTTCTCTCGGGAGATCTGGCAAAAACAAATTTGATCAAAAATACTTAAAAGTTCGAATCGAAGAAGCGCCTATATAATATTTAGTTGCTTATTTGGTTGCTATTTCCTTTGAATGATACAGCTAGGTAAGCTTATAACTCAGATAAAACAGTTTAAATAAGAAGACTCTGTCCATATTCTGTTCAATGCACACTAAGAGGACGAATATAACTTGAAGTTGGAAAATAACGACCGTCCTTTAATTTTCTTATGGTTTTTGAACGCGGCAGAGAAACAACAAACGCTAAAGCTCTGTTGTAGTATATCAACTACCACGAAGTAATTGAATCATCTATATTGTTCTGTGGGTTCCGAGGAGAGTGCTTTGAGAAGTTTTTCGAGATGCATCTTAATATTATTATTGTAGCCGCTTTAAGACAGAGCAGCATCTTAACTGAAATCACTTGTGTCATTGTGTTTAAAGTGGTTATTTTTACCATCTCTGGAATGAACCCGTCCAGGTGTTTTTCGAACGATATAACAATATTTTTTCAAGGGAATTTGCTGCCGTGGACATTGATTAGGTAAGCCATGAGTGACACCATACACTCACAATTGAGTAGGAGCAGGCTCGTCTGACTTTCAAGGCAATTATATTAAATTTATATTTCATTTAAGTACTATTCTTCATTTGCAGTTTAAAAGGAAGCATTTACGCATTAATTTAAAATAATATGAGTAATTTATGAACTTCTACAGCCAGTTTCAGTGGTTAAATGTACAACAGAACTCTAAATTGAAATGGTTTCCTTGTTGAGCACGTTCGTATGATCAAAGGAAAACAAATGGATTTTTCTTTCTCAAAATGAAACTCCAAATGAGGAATTTGTTTGAGCTTAAGGTGAATTTTTAAAAGGTCCAATTCTTTCGTTGTTTGTCTCTAAAACGTATTCAGTTTAAATTAAATATCTTTTTTTATTGCTTAGGTGGGTGGACGAGCTCACAGCCGACCCGGTGTTAAGTGGTTACTGGAGCCCATATACATGTACAACGTAAATGCGCCACCCATCTTGAGATATAAGTTCTAAGGTCTCAGTATAGTTCCAACGGCTTCCCCACCCTTCAAACCGAAACGCATTACTGCTTCAGGGCAGAAATAGGCGGGGTGGTGGTACCTACCCGTGCGGACTCACAAGAGCTCCTACCACTAGTAAAAACAAAAATACATAATTCCTTATGTTCATAAGGAATTATTTGTTACACATGCTAATGCAATTCAATTTCAATTTAAATGAATTAAATATAAAAAACAAAATTGTGTACCACACGAAGCTCAGGTGTCCTTAATTATAAATTTTAAGCGTAGGTAGTGAAACTTACATATAACTTCCATTCTGCCCTCGCCGGCTGCAGACGCGAAGCTAGGCGCTTCCGCAGACACCTCGCAGCGATACAAACCCGAAGACTTAAGCGTCACCTGGTGCAGCGTGACTTTTCTGTCGTCTGATTTTTGTAACTGTCAAGTAATTTTTTAATTATCAGCAATACTTTGACGAAGTTTTAGCCAAATCTATCATCACGAAGCCTCACTTGGGCAAAAAAAGGTAAATATTTCTTTTATTGCTTAGATGGGTCGACTAGCTCACAGCCCACCTGGTGTTAAATGGTTACTGAAGCCCATGGACATCTGCAACGTAAATGCGCTACCCACCTTGAGATGTAAGTTCTAAGGTCTCAAGTATAGTTACAACAGCTGCCCCACCCTTCAAACCGAAACGCATTACTGCTTCACGGCAGAAATAGGCAAGGCGGTGGTACCTACCCGTGCGGACTCACAAGAGGTCCTACCACCAGTAATATTCTTTTATTACTATTATTCACGAGATCACGTATCAGCCATTCTTAAGTACTTATCAGATTCTATCACTAAATAAATACCGTCGTATAATTTTAGACGTGTAAGCGAAATCTTATTACAGCACAATAATTTATTATTTACATAAAAGATAATTAATTATATGCTTTAAGGCATCTCTTTTAATTATGATGTATTATTTTAATAAGTATTACGAATAGGCAGAAATAACGCTGTGTATATAAGTAAAATTATATAAAGCCAAAAATCTCTTGAAAAACTGATATTAATTCAATTTCCTTGAACGATTCATTCGATAACAAAAGCCAGTAGTGTTTCTCTGAAAAAAAAAAAACACTCTTTTGAAAGTTAAATCGTCTGTCTGTTTAACGTAGAAACAAACTAACTAAAAACAAGACTTTTTGCTTCAAGAGACGATCGCTATAAAAAATTACATAAATTTCGTTTTCATTCAACTTTTATCATAAAATATAAATAAGTTTTCGAAGAGGACGACAATGTCATTCACATTGTAAAGATTGGCTTTTTTTGGCGCCGCTTATAATAAAATTGTTTGACAAAAGTTCATGTTTTTGATAATTTTATGAAACCTTCTTGTTATTGTTAAACTGTTTTTTTATTATGATTATAAATCTATAACACAAAAAAAAAAACTTATACTTATACGGCAGTAGAAAGTCATTGGTAAGGCTTCCCGTATGACGCAAATATTATAAATGAGCATTAATAATAATGTGTGGTTGAAAATTTTCGTGTTAAAGTATTGGCTATGTATTTTTTTGTGAGACGAATGAACTACATGAAAACACATTGGCCTAACTGGAGAAATTACTAAAAGGAAAAAAAAACTCGAGATATTCAACCAATAAATTGATTTATATTTTTTGTGTATATTATTATATATGTATTTTTATTATGTTCTTGTTATTAATTAATTTCTTTTTCATGATATGTAGTTTACGATTACATTTTTCTTGAGCGCTATCACATTTCTTTCTTCAAACGAGGTTTATGGAGAGAACTCAGCGGTAGGCAACGATTTGGCTATGCCCCTGTCACTTTTTTTTATTTTATTGCTTAGATGGATGGACGAGCTCACAGCCCGCCTGGTATTAAGTGGTTACTGGAGCCCATAGACATCTACGACGTAAATGCGCCACCCACCTTGATATATCAGTTGTAAGGTTTCAGTATAGTTACAACGGCTGCCCTACCCTTCAAACCGAAACGCATTACTGCTTTACGACAGAAATAGGCGTGGTGGTGGTACCTACTCGTGCGGACTCACAAGAAGTCCTATCACCAGTAATTACGCAAATTATAATTTTGCGGGTTTGATTTCTATTACACGATGTTATTCCTTCACCGTGGAAGTCAATCGTCAACATTTGTTAAGTGCGTATTTCATTAGAAAAATTGGTACCCGCCTGAGATTCAAACACCGGTGCATCGCTCGATACGAATGGACCGGACGTCTCATTCTTTAGGCCACGACGACTTCAAACTTTGTTAGCATTTATTAGCGACGGTAACCACCCACCATTAGATGGGCCGTATGCAGTATGCTAGCCCGCCCACAAGGAAAATAAAAATAAAAACGCGTCCAAAATATAAAGTCATATAAACATTACTTGTGTTGTTAAAAACCTAGTACAATGTGAATTGCAGTAATAAAAAATATCCGTGGAAACTCTCAATTAGAAGTGAATATTCAACTATGTAAGTGAAAAATCTGGTTGGAATTTAAAAGACGAGTCAACGATTCCAATAATTGTGTATTCTTGTTACTTAATAACGAAACATCAACATTACCAGTCCAACTGATAGCAATGTTGGCTACAATTTTAAACGCCGCTATGACGCACTGCATCTTTTCCGCTGTGTGGAAAGAAGCGGACGTTATCGGTATACATAAGCCGGACAAACCGACAAACGAAACATCTAGTTACCGTCCGATTAGTCTCCTCCCGACGATAGGAAAAAATTACGAACGGCTCCTTAGGAAACGCCTCTGGGACTTTGTTACCACGAACAAAATTCTCATAGACGAACAGTTCGGATTCCGCTCTAAACACTCGTGCGTACAACAAGTGCACCGCCTCACGGAGCACATCCTGATAGGACTAAATAGGCGTAAACAAATCCTGACCGGCGCCTTCTTCTTCGACATCGCGAAGGCGTTCAACAAAGTCTGGCACAACGGTTTAATTTACAAACTGTACAACATGGGAGTGCCAGACAGACTCGTGCTCATCATACGAGACTTCTTGTCGAACCGTTCGTTTCGATATCGAGTAGAGGGAACTCGTTCTCGTCCCCGTCAACTGACTGCCGGAGTCCCGCAGGGCTCCGCGCTCTCCCCGTTATTATTTAGTTTGTATATTAATGATATACCCCGGTCCTGATCCATTAACGGTGCTTTTAGGCACCACAAGCACCGGTCACCGTCCTCATCGAACCCGTCGCTTGCGACGAAGGGCTCGACGAGCGAACTAATCCATAGACACAGCCCACTGAGTTTCTCGCCGGATCTTCTCAGTGGGTCGCGTTTCCGATCCGGTGGTAGATTCTGCGAAGCACTGCTCTTACTAGGGTCAGTGTTAGCAACTCTCCGGTTGAGCCCCGCGAGCTTACCTACAAACGTTAGGGCGAAGCTGAAATAGCCTCTCAAGGCTATCAGCATAGGCAGGAAAAAAAAATCAACGTTAATAATTTCAACGTATTATTCAGAGTTCAATTAATTTTCTTTTTAGCTAGAGCTCAAGCCCACTTCATGATACCAAGTAATGGGAATACGCTTATTATGTACTGGTCACTCTTTTTCTCCATTTATAATTTACGAAGCCACCCACTATTGAATATACTCCAAAGTATTCTCACATGGATTGTAAGCTTTCAGTTCGATTCTAACAACCTCGGTATCTATTGTACAGTGTTTCTCGATATCCCATTGTGTTCGGAGTAGATAACCGAACTACGTTACCTCTTTGTAAAACGAGATTCTACGAAAAACCTTTTAAATTATACTCTGTAATTTTCCTCTGAAGATATTTCACTGTATCCAATCTGTATTTCGCTCAAAGCATATCTTATATTAAATTATTCATAATTCTGTTATATGGAATTGTTTCTTATATACCCTCTTGTTCTTTTATATACTCAGGTGATAATTATTCACAAGACACGGCAGTTTGCGAAGAAGGACCCCTTTGTCATGGCGCCGCAATTCCAAGGAGTATCCCTGCAACCTTCCGAGAGTATTGGGATACTTGGGGTCGACATTTCGAGCGATGTCCAGTTTCGGAGTCATTTGGAAGGCAAAGCCAAGTTGGCGTCCAAAATGCTGGGAGTCCTCAACAGAGCCAAGCGGTACTTCACACCTGGACAAAGACTTTTGCTCTATAAAGCACAAGTCCGGACTCGCGTGGAGTACTGCTCCCATCTCTGGGCCGGGGCTCCCAAATACCAGCTTCTTCCATTTGACTCCATACAGAAGAGAGCCGTTCGGATTGTCGATAATCCCATTCTCACGGATCGTTTGGAGCCTCTGGGTCTGCGGAGGGACTTCGGTTCCCTCTGTATTTTGTACCGCATGTTCCATGGGGAGTGCTCTGAGGAATTGTTCGAGATGATACCAACGTCTCGTTTTTACCATCGCACCGCCCGCCACCGGAGTAGAGTTCATCCATACTACCTGGAGCCACTGTGGTCATCCACAGTGCGTTTCCAGAGATCTTTTTTGCCACGTACCATCCGGCTATGGAATGAGCTCCCCTCCACGGTGTTTCCCGAGCGCTATGACATGTCCTTCTTCAAACGAGGCTTGTGGAGAGTATTAAGCGGTAGGCAGCGGCTTGGGTCTGCCCTTGGCATTGCTGAAGGCCATGGGCGACGGTAACCACTCACCATCAGGTGGGCCGTATGCTCGTATGCCTACAAAGGCAATAAAAAAAAAAGTTTGCAATCTGTTTATTGTACGACAACTCGACACAGACTAAGCCAAGCCCACTACATCTTTCCCCCCTTAAAAATAATACATAAAATGAAAATTTTTATTACAAAAAAAATATGTAAAATATAAAAATATATATAAGAAACGATAAAAAATAGTGTAAAACATAAAAATCTTAGCTTAGTAAGCATTATCCATGGATATAATTGTTCTAGAAAGACATATTATTATGAACTAAAAATTCATCTAGTCTTAACTTGGGCCTTTTGGGTCACTTGGATCTCCAGATACATCATACCGTGTATGCCGCCCCTCTCACCTTGATATATTAGATTGAAGTCTCAAGTGAATTGTAAAATAGTCGTCTACAAAGTATAATTGTAATTTAAAAAAATCATCCTTTTAAGGATAAGGATAACATAATGAAATAAATAACTAAAATAATCATCCTTAAAATCATCCTTAAAACATCATCCTTAAAAGGATGATTTTTTTTTGGAGCAGAATTTAGCCATTCAAACTCGGTTAAATAAACTATAAAACAATCTCACGAAATTATCGTTGAAATCAAGTTTGGCGATTATCACAGCTGGTTACCACCAAACATGAGCAATCGTGGATGCCATCCAAATTAGAGATGAGCATGCAAAATATTGCCTTTGTGACTTAGTGCCACGAGATATTCGAAGAAATTGACGTTTTAGTGCCCACTGGAGTATTTTAATGATTGGCACTAAAATATGCACGCATATGGGACTAAAACACTTCCATCCTTTGCAACTCTTAAATTTGTAAACTAAAAGAGCACTCACGTCAACTTTGATACCCTCCAATTTGTAAGCTCGATTCGGTGGGTCGTATTGTGGCATGAATTTGTAGAACTCCTCATTGTCCCTGTACCACTTGACGGAGTACAGCGTGTCGGTTCCAAGTTCATAGTCACACTCGAGCTGTGCCGGCTGTCCTCTTACTCGGTACGAAGGAACGTGCACTCGAACTATCCTCAGTAGTAGAGATTCTGCAACAATACAAATTAATGCACTAACCACATATGTATTAATTGCTATGAGATCGAGATTCGAAGCACCTCTCTTTTTAATACGCTTTTATTAGCTTCAGACGTATGTATGTTAGTATGTGTGTTTGTAACGAAATCTTTGAACATGATTTTGACTCCCTTAAAAGCGTCGCTTAAAACGTCGCTTAACTCGAAATTTGGTATACTTATTAAGGACCGATGACAATTCAATATTAAAAAATTTAAAAAATATATATTGAAAAAATTAAAATCAAATTAAAAAATGAAAAATTAATAATAGTTTAAAAAAACTAACAAAATACGCTTTTATAGAAGATCCAACTAAAAAGTAGAAAATCAATTTTAATAAATTTGAATTAAAAATAGTGTAAGAAAATATGATTTTATTGTAAAAAAAGCGTGGGGTACATGGTATCAGTAGTTATAAATATTTTATGAACAGATATGAGTAGAAGGGTGGGTTATTTTGATAAAATCCTGAAAAGCACCCCACGCTTTTTTACAATAAAATAATTTTTTCTTACACTATTTTTAATTCAAATTTATTTTTTATTTTTTTGTTGGATTTTCTGTAAAAGCGTATTTTGTTAGTTTTTTTAAACTATTTTTTTTTAAATATTGCTGAATGGTCGGTTCGTTCTTTTGTCGTCTATTTTGTGTATATATGAGAATGGTTCCTTGTCGTTTGGTTCGCGTGCGTCTTTTAGGAAGGCATTAAAAGTCAAATATTAAGTGTATAATCTATAATTAAAAGTACTGCCTGCCGCTAATCACGTCCGCCCTCGTTCCATTTCTCTCTTTATTTTGGAATTCTTGTCAAGTCTCTGTCTTGGTCTATGTCTAGTCGTTGTAGGTGATATGCTCTGTCAAAGAGGTTGCCGCCACGACAATTACAAACGCCTTTTCTGAGATAATATACAGCGTATTGGGTAAGCCTTCATAACATCGTAACATTTCATATATTTGTCTATTGTACTTTCATATGTTTCGATATGTTGAAAATTTTTAGTATTAGCTTACGATGGACTTGGTTTTCTAGCGGCTATCAAAGCTTTTTGAAATCGCAACGATATTTACACCGTGAAACAAAATAATCAGTTCAGTCTTCAAATGAAATATTGTACCCGAATGGGACTTGATAGCAATAGAATCTTAATGTGAAGCTACCTCAAAGCCTCGAACTCTAGAATTTATATATCAATTGTTTTATTCCAAAGAGTAACACGCCTGAAATTTAGTGAACTTATTCATATGTCACATCAAGTACGACATTTTTATCAAAAAACTAGCTGACCCGGCAGACTTCGTAGTGCCTCAATCGATAAATAAAAGACACATCAAGGGGACACATCAAAGGAAAAACTAAATTGTTTGTTTTTATATAATTCCGAGCTTTTTCTATATTTTCTGACCTCTTAAACCTTCCCTGGACTTCCACAAATAATTCAAGACCAAAATTAGCCAAATCGGTCCAGCCGTTCTCGAGTTTTAGCGTGACTAACAAACAGCATTTTTATCAAATATGTCCCTTAATAATTACTAAAACTAGAAAAAATACAGATTGAAATATAATAATAAAAACACACACAAAAAAAATACAAGTGAGACTACAAAGACCCTACAACTTATTATATATTTCTTACGAGCTAATTAATATATTAATATTGCAATTGTCACGTTTTGGAATTAAAGCAACAACTTAAAAAAGTTTGGATGTGTAATTGTACCAAACATAAACTTCTACCACAGTACAACGTAGTTACGATTTACAACACAGGCAACTTAGCCAAGTTACCTGCAACACGTTTAAAGTTACAACTAATTTAGCGCAAACTGCTTTGAAATCCCTGCCGTTGGAGGATTAATGTATTCACAAAATAATAATATTATGTACTGTACATATAGTCAAGAATAATAATGTATAAATGACGTTATTGGTAACTGAGAAGCACTTTTTTCAGTTTTGTAAGCTGATTTCATTAATTTCTTTTGCGAAAAAAGGGTTTTTAAAATTAGTTATGTACATTTTTAATTTGCAAACATGGACGAACCTGCTCTTAGCTACCTGTGTGCTTAATGCAATTTTTTAAAAGCTTTCAATAACGTAAAAGTTAACTCAAATTTGTATGATGTTGGAACAGCGCCCCTAGCAAAGGAAGGGAAGCTGTTCCAACTTCATACAAATTTGAGTTAACTTTTACGCTATCGAGAACGTTAAACTACTCGCAATAAGCACACGGGTGTTTAGTGATTATCGGACCCAATAAAAATCACATTATTAATGCTGTCACCCACCTGTAGACATGGGTTCGACGAATTGTTTTTTTATGACTGTACCAAGCTTCAATCGCATTACATAATCCTTGATACGGAAATAGACAAGGTGTAATACGGACCCGCGTGGGCTAAGAAAACTCATCATATATATTATGCACATATTAGAACATACTAATTGAGTATTTAATGTCAACCTATCAGTAATAGTATCCTATTTACAATATAGACACAGTGAGTATTGTATCTTTTATTTAAAAAATATATAATACAATAATTATATTACATATTGTTCCATGCAAGTATATTGAAGAATATGATATCTTTTAACGCAAGCTTATTTGAAAGTACGGAACCTTGCGTGATCCTAGTTCTTACAGTTAGAAATGATAGTGAAAAGATAGCGCCGTGATATATTTTTATTTATCTTCAGCCCTTTGATACCCATTGCCATTCATGATCGCCCGCCATTCATGTCCACGTCCGCGATGTATATATAATTGAGGAAACTACGAGGAAAAAAATGTTTGATTTTTATAATAAGTAAAATTTGTATTTATTTTCAAAACAAGTAAACTGAACTCCGGTCTAGCCACTTTCCCGCCTATTTGAAAGGTGGGATAGCCACTATACAATATAATTGAGGTAGTCACCTCAGGGTACTCTTTGATGACTATGAGTTACGGTAAAATAAAAATAAAAATGGATAAGGTCAGCAAAAATAAGAATAATCAATCGAATCGTTGTCATGATTTTTTCCACTCAGACAGTATTTTTAAAATTTCGAAGTCATGTCTTACGATAGATGGCAGCTGTGCTTCACTTACGCTGAGATATCATCTATCATTCTAGCTAGGAAATAATTACTAGGTATTCTTATGAATTTGTGGATAAGTTTTATATATGGATAAAAATTAACATTTATGAAATAAATTGAACGATGGCATGGTTTCGAAGTTAGCACTGCAAGTAAGTTACTAAACAAGGCTCCCTCGGATCGTACTTGTTAAGTCCAGTGGCACACCTCAAGGGAAATATACAGATGGAAATAATGTTTGCGAAGCGGACCTTTCTTTTGTCGTTGAAATTATAATATTTTAGCCCAAGGGCTTCCGATTATGACTTCTCTGACATTCAATCATTTTGAGTCTTATTAGAACACTTGCTTACGAACAAAGGTCAATCAATAGTTAAACAGTTGTTTATTTTGATTTTTTTCTAATTTGGCTTTTTTTATTTGTTTATTAGCCAAAGATGTACTTTTAATTATTTCAGCACTATCTGGGTAAATGAGCTCGTGTCTCACCTGGTGTTTAATGGTTTTCTGAGTCCTGAGCCTATGATATCACGACATGAATGTCGCTCTTACTTAATCATATCTTAAGTCGAAGCCACAACTGTATAACTGCTGTTTCCGTTCCGTTCGTAATTATTAATGTTAATTTTATTGCACGGTGTTATCCCTTCCAACTGTGTTCACGAATTGAAAAATTGAAAATTGTCAGCAAGATACGAACCGCAACATAGCGATATCGTGTCCATATACGACGTATGATATATGAATAAACGGAAAATCTTATTAAAATCTCGTTATTAGTTCCTTAAAGCGTTTATTAAAATTAATAAATTAAATTAAATGAAATAAATAAAAAAAACCTAAAAAAATATCAGATTATCCAATTGAAAAACGAAACGTATTCGTTTAAGAAAATAATACTGATAATGTAATCTGTTTTCATATTACGTTAAAACCAATCATTAGAAGTTTTAAATCGACTATCGTTTGCTTATCTATGTACGTATTTTTACGTCGGTAAGAGTAACACCATCTATCGCCGAATAGTCGAACGAATATCGAATTATCTAGTCACATCTAGAACGCTCGAGAAGTACAACGCCATCTATTGTCAGATAGCGGAAACACACAATACTAGATTTTTGTTCAATATTCTCGACGATTCTACGGATTTCGTCTCGACTATAAAAGCGTTGCAGAGATGGCACGCAGTCAGTTAGTTTTCGGAACTACTTGAAGCGAAAGAGCGAACGGATCACCTGAAGCGGAGCGGAAGAAGCGAATTCAGAATTTTAAAGTGTTTGTGAAGTGTTTAAAGTGATGAATACAGTATTAGCTTGTAATTCGGTAGAATTTTTATTTATCCCGAACTCCAACGCGTAACAATAATATTATGTAGGTAGTTTCAATTTGTAGTATAGGTCAGAGTAGATATTTTTAAACGGTTTTTTTTTTGTTCACGTCGTTAATCGTTACCGACATCACAACGTGAATTTCACAGCCCAGCTTGAGACACGTGGTCAAAGCGGAAAGTCCATTGTGTCGCGATATAAATAGACGAGATGTTAGTAGATACCCACGTAGGCGGCAGAGTGTGACGTCATTCCGATAGAGGCACCCGTCACGTGCGGACGTGCTCATCGTCCACTCGATCGCCCGGTCTTTGTTCGCCCGGCTTTTGTTAGCCCGGCCATTGTTCGCGCGGCCTGTGTTTGTGGTACATCTGCCGACTAAGTGCTCTTTCTGGAAGTTTTTATTTGTTTTGTTTCCTTTTGTTGTTTCTGTGTTTGTGGTACATCTGCCGACAAAGTGGTTTCCTGCAAGTATTTATTTGTTTTGTTTCTTTTCGTAATTTCTATTTTGTTGTGCTTTTTCTTTGTCCTGTAGTAATCGCGCCGCATTGCCACCTGTGTTCAATAGAACCGCTCAGGTCCGAGAAATTGGGGCCTCGCCGCAAGGCGAGTGTTTTCAAGACCCGGGGCCGCCCCACCTGGGTACTCAGCGATCATGGACGCTGTATTCGCGGAATTCCTCCGACTTCGCCACCCACAGCTCGCCTCGGAGTTTTTGGCCTTCAAGGCCAATCACACTGCGAGCCCTCTCGAGGACTCCGCCGCGCTCGCTGCTCCTGCGTCGCCTGTACCTGCGTGCAGAGCTTCTGCATTGAGCACCGCAGCCTCTGTCGTGCCTGCCGCTCCCGTGTCGCCTATACTGGCGAGAAAAGCTGCTGCGTCGTCCGCCGTGACCATCGTTTCAGCTGAGCGATCATCCGCGGCCTCCGTCGCGCCCTCTAAAACACCTACACTTGCTCGTAGGTCGCCTGCACCCGCCTCCTCGTGCTCCGACTCTGACTCGGACATGGAGGTCGACCTCGCCCCCGCCTCATCGACGGATGGATTCACCCTGGTACAAAAGGGTAAGAAGCGTGCCGCGGAGTCTCGAGCTCCCGCGGCCGCTAAAATTAGCAAAGCCGTGAACGCGTCGCGCCCCCGCCCTCAGACTCCCGTTGCGCCCCCAGCCCGTGCCACTCCGTCGCCGCGTCCGGTGGCACAAAATAAAACCCAGACCCCTCCCCCGGTTATCCTTCAGGAGAAGGCAGCTTGGGATCGAGTTTGCCTGGCCCTTAAGGCCAAAAATATAAATTTCACGAATGCCCGTAACCTCGCGAACGGCATTCAAATTAAGGTTCAAACACCCGACGACCATAGGGCCCTCTCTTCTTACCTCCGTAAGGAGCGTATAAGTTTCCATACGTATACGCTCCAGGAGGAGCGCGAACTCCGCGTTGTAATACGCGGAATCCCTAAAGAGTTAGATGTAGAGCTCGTAAAAGCCGACCTGTTAGAACAAGGCCTACCAGTGAATTCTGTGCACCGTATGCACACCGGTCGCGGTAGGGAGCCATATAATATGGTTCTAGTCGCTCTCCAGCCTACCCCCGAGGGTAAGAAAATCTTTAACACACAGACCGTCTGTAGGCTCTCTGGTATCGCTGTCGAAGCCCCCCATAAAAAAGGCACTCCTAGCCAGTGCCATAACTGTCAATTGTACGGGCACTCTTCCCGTAACTGTCACGCGCGCCCCCGATGTGTTAAGTGTTTGGGCGATCACGCCACGGCCCTCTGCGCTCGCGACCAAAAAACCGCGACGGAACCGCCTAGCTGCGTCCTGTGTCGAACACAGGGTCACCCCGCGAATTACCGTGGTTGCCCCCGAGCCCCTAAAATAAATCGCCGCGTCGCCCGCCAAAACCGCCTCCGAGCTTCCGGCCCAGACATCAAAGCCTCGGCACCCTCTGCGACGCAGGCTAAGCCAGCGTTCGTTCCGGCGGCGGTGCCCAGTGTCTCGGCCTGGGCAAAACCGCTGCCGTACACGAACACGGCTACAACTCCCTCCTCCGCGATTCGTCCCGCCCCCGCGACTCGTCCCTCTCCCGCGACTTGCCCTCCGACCGCGTCCGACAATCTCGCTTTAGCGATCGACTTCTTTCAGTCGATCAACTTTGAGCGCGTTAACGCTTTGGGCGACGCCATTCGCGCTGCCTCCACTGCACAACACTTTATCGCCGTTGTGCAGGAATACGCCGACGTATACGCGTCATTAAATACGTACGTCCTCCCCTCACTCCGCCGGTAATCAATGGCGTATATAAGTAGAATAAAGCCCCTATCCGTAACGATAGGATTTTTTAACGCTTACGGTCTCGCAAATCAACGTGATCAGGTTTCTGACTTTTTGCGTGACCACCAAATTGATATCTTTTTAGTGCAGGAGACCCTACTTAAGCCCGCGCGCCGTGACCCTAAAATCGCGAACTATAACATGGTCAGGAACGACAGGCTCTCTGCCCGTGGTGGTGGTACCGTCATTTACTATAGAAGAGCCCTGCATTGCGTCCCGCTCGATCCTCCCGCGCTCGCTAATATCGAAGCATCAGTGTGCCGAATCTCACTGACGGGACACGCGCCGATCGTTATCGCGTCCGTTTATCTTCCACCGGATAAGATCGTTCTAAGCAGTGATATCGAGGCGCTGCTCGGTATGGGGAGCTCTGTCATTCTGGCGGGCGACCTAAATTGTAAACACATCAGGTGGAACTCACACACCACAACCCCGAATGGCAGGCGGCTTGACGCGTTAGTCGATGATCTCGCCTTCGATATCGTCGCTCCGCTAACCCCGACTCACTACCCGCTAAATATCGCGCATCGCCCGGATATACTCGACATAGCGTTATTAAAAAACGTAACTCTGCGCTTACACTCGATCGAAGTAGTTTCAGAGTTAGATTCAGACCACCGTCCCGTCGTTATGAAGCTCGGTCGCGCTCCCGATTCCGTTCCCGTCACGAGGACTGTGGTGGATTGGCACACGCTGGGCATCAGCCTGGCTGAATCTGATCCACCATCGCTTCCGTTTAGTCCGGACTCTATCCCGTCTCCTCAGGATACCGCTGAAGCCATAGACATCGTAACGTCACACATCACCTCGACATTAGATAGGTCATCGAAGCAAGTTGTAGCGGAGGACTTCCTTCACCGCTTCAAATTGCCCGACGATATTAGGGAACTCCTTAGAGCTAAGAACGCCTCGATCCGTGCGTACGATAGGTATCCTACCGCGGAACATCGTATTCGAATGCGTGCCCTACAACGCGACGTAAAGTCTCGCATCACCGAAGTCCGAGATGCCAGATGGTCTGATTTCTTAGAAGGACTCGCGCCCTCTCAAAGGTCTTACTACCGCTTAGCTCGTACTCTCAAATCGGATACGGTAGTAACTATGCCCCCCCTCGTAGGCCCCTCAGGCCGACTCGCGGCGTTCGATGATGACGAAAAAGCAGAGCTGCTGGCCGATACATTGCAAACCCAGTGCACGCCCAGCACTCAATCCGTGGACCCTGTTCATGTAGAATTAGTAGACAGTGAGGTAGAACGCAGAGCCTCCTTGCCACCCTCTGATGCGTTACCACCCGTCACCCCGATGGAAGTTAAAGACTTGATCAAAGACCTACGTCCTCGCAAGGCTCCCGGTTCCGACGGTATATCCAACCGCGTTATTAAACTTCTACCCGTCCAACTCATCGTGATGTTGGCATCTATTTTCAATGCCGCTATGGCGAACTGTATCTTTCCCGCGGTGTGGAAAGAAGCGGACGTTATCGGCATACATAAACCCGGTAAACCAAAAAATCATCCGACGAGCTACCGCCCGATTAGCCTCCTCATGTCTCTAGGCAAACTGTATGAGCGTCTGCTCTACAAACGCCTCAGAGACTTCGTCTCATCCAAGGGCATTCTTATCGATGAACAATTCGGATTCCGTACAAATCACTCATGCGTTCAACAGGTGCACCGGCTCACGGAGCACATTCTTGTGGGGCTTAATCGACCAAAACCGTTATACACGGGAGCTCTCTTCTTCGACGTCGCAAAAGCGTTCGACAAAGTCTGGCACAATGGTTTGATTTTCAAACTATTCAACATGGGCGTGCCGGATAGTCTCGTGCTCATCATACGGGACTTCTTGTCGAACCGCTCTTTTCGATATCGAGTCGAGGGAACCCGCTCCTCCCCACGACCTCTCACAGCTGGAGTCCCGCAAGGCTCTGTCCTCTCACCCCTCCTATTTAGCTTATTCGTCAACGATATTCCCCGGTCGCCGCCGACCCATTTAGCTTTATTCGCCGACGACACGACTGTTTACTATTCTAGTAGAAATAAGTCCCTAATCGCGAAGAAGCTTCAGAGCGCAGCCCTAGCCCTAGGACAGTGGTTCCGAAAATGGCGCATAGACATCAACCCAGCGAAAAGTACTGCGGTGCTATTTCAGAGGGGAAGCTCCACACGGATTTCCTCCCGGATTAGGAGGAGGAATCTCACACCCCCGATTACTCTCTTTAGACAACCCATACCCTGGGCCAGGAAGGTCAAGTACCTGGGCGTTACCCTGGATGCATCGATGACATTCCGCCCGCATATAAAATCAGTCCGTGACCGTGCCGCGTTTATTCTCGGTAGACTCTACCCCATGATCTGTAAGCGGAGTAAAATGTCCCTTCGGAACAAGGTGACACTTTACAAAACTTGCATAAGGCCCGTCATGACTTACGCGAGTGTGGTGTTCGCTCACGCGGCCCGCACACACATAGACACCCTCCAATCCCTACAATCCCGCTTTTGCAGGTTAGCTGTCGGGGCTCCGTGGTTCGTGAGGAACGTTGACCTACACGACGACCTGGGCCTCGAATCAATTCGGAAATACATGAAGTCAGCGTCGGAACGATACTTCGATAAGGCTATGCGTCATGATAATCGCCTTATCGTTGCCGCCGCTGACTACTCCCCGAATCCTGATCATGCAGGAGCCAGTCACCGTCGACGCCCTAGACACGTCCTTACGGATCCATCAGATCCAATAACCTTTGCATTAGATGCCTTCAGCTCTAATACTAGGGGCAGGCTTAGGGACCCCGGTAACCGTACTCGTCGAACTCGACAAAGAGGTCGACGTGCAACCTAACCCATGCATCAGCCCGCTGAGTTTCTCGCCGGATCTTCTCAGCGGGTCGCGATTCCGATCCGGTAGTAGATTCATTCGCGAAACAATTGCTCTTGAGTTGTTAGGTCTCCTTCGGAGGCGCTCGGGCAGTTGTTAGCAAATCCCACCCCTCTTGGCTGAGCCTTTGCTCGCCCACCTGTCCTGGTGAAACTGGAAAGGCCTTCGGGCCACCAGTAAACTTTCAATCATAAAAAAAAAAAAAAAAGTGTGACGTACAAAAAGTAATAAGGCTTTAATACATATTTCTGATAACATTAGTGGTTCATGAAATCGTATTAGGCGCGTATTTAGTAAGAGCACTTTGATTTATCACTTCTATTGAGTATTTTGGGTGCGCCCAGAACACTTTAATATGTTATATATGTTACGAACGTTCTCCGAATTATTTTGTGTAAAATCTTCTTTTCAGAAGATGTTACACGATAAGTAGAATAGGCGAGAAGTTGCTACCACGGTCATATATTTCACATATTGAGTAATGGAGGTGTTATGGTCTAGAATAGCAATCACTGTCCTGGTTATTTGTGTCCCGCAGTAATGTCTACGCCAATGCAGTAGAGAAATGTATCTTGTCTCTGCGTGGATGGACAAATTGATGTTTTGATGTCTACGGACTACAGGAATCGCAACAAAGCTGTTATATTATATATTTTTTCGACCTAAGCAATCAGTATAGGTGGTAGCATTCATGTTGTGACTTCTGTGAGGTGCAGTAGCCCCTTATCATCAGGTGAGCCGTAACCTCGTTAACCAATCCTGTACACCGCTAGTGATAGGCTATATCGAGTATAGTAAACAGAAAAAATGATTTTCTAGAATAGAATACCCGTTTCTATTTTCATTTGAAAAATGTTGACTCTAAGATACAATAAACTGAGTTACCTCCTTCTTTGAGTCGACTGACCTGCCCTTCATCCGAAAAAAACGTGGAGTGAATAATTTTCTGTATATTTTTTAGAGTCGCCTTCTTTTCCTTGAATACAAAGATTGTCATAATATTTCATTTGTGTTCAACTCGGCAAAACCATCTTTACTTATTATTTACCGCGTTTTTCGTTCTCACAGAAGCCATAACATAATGCAATTGGAATCAAAGTGGCTTTGGCAACAAACTTACTCGCTAAGATTGTCTAAGTATCACAGTGTTCTTTTTTTCTATTTATCGATTGAAGTGATGAACGGGTTGGTAACGGTCAGATATTGCTTGATTGTGTACCAAAATAATGTAAAATACCAAAATTCAAATTCAAAATTCAAAATCATTTATTTCAACTTAGATGTCAGTATGACACACTTGTTGAATGTCAAAATATAAATAACAATGTTAACTCTACCACCGGTTCAAAAAAAAGCCACAGTCCCGAGAAGAACCGGCGAAACAAACTCAGCGGGCTTTTTCTTTTTTGTTTTTTCTCAAATATTTTCTTCTTTTTTTAAATTAATAAAAATAGTTACAATAAAAGAAAAAACAAATCATAAAATACAATTAAAAAAATAATAATAATGAAAAATGAAAAGGCCAGGAGCGAACGCCTCATTCCCTACTCCCTAATACCTACATGCTACTGCCCTTTTACTTTTCCGTACCGCGATTTGTAGGTCGTCACATATAGGAAGCACTGTTCTGTCCATTGCTACTACGAAGTAATCATGCATTATAGATGTTATAAAGTAGGTAGCGGCATTTTTGTTGTCATGTCTATAGTCTCTGTTAACACTTTAATATAAGTGAGTCTTTTTCTTTATTACCTCATACGCAGACCAGCTTACAAGCCATCTTATGGTGAGGGGTTATCGTCGCTTGCGGATATGTTAAGAGACACAGCCAAGATTTTCAAACCTCGTTATAAAAAGGAATAATAATAATAAATTACTGCTTCATATCAAAGCTTGGTTTAGATTAAATAACGTTTTTAATATGACTAGATACACGTCCATCAAAAATGTCATTAGTATTTTTCTTAGTCTTAAATAAAACTCTAAAAAGAAAAATGAACAGTGACATACATATTAAAATATATGAATTTAAATATAAATAATCTGCAATGGTTTCATGCAGAATCCGAGGTACTGGAAAATCTAAAAACGAATGTATTATTAGTAGAAAAATGTTTTGGTACTTCAAGGAAATTCAATTTTATAAGAACATTCTTGTTATTTATAAGAAATCTATTGTTACATTTGAAGATCTATTGTCACATTGGTATATGTTATTGTTGAAGTCAAGACAAGCCGTAGCTCATTTGCTTTTGATGGTGATAAGAGATATTCAATGGTCACGTCCTTACGGATCCATCAGATCCAATAACCTTTGCATTAGACGCCTTCAGCTCTAACACTAGGAGCAGGCCTAGAGACCCTAGTAACCGTACTCGTCGAACTCGACAAAGAGTTTGACGTGCAACCTAATTCATATATTCATTGAGTTTCTCGCCGGATCTTCTGAACGGGTTGCGATTTCGATCTGGTAGTAAATTTGTTCGCGAAGCAGCTGCTCTTGAGTTGTTAGGTCTCCTTCGGAGGCGCTCGGGCAGTTGTTAGCAAATTCCACCCCTCCTAGCTGAGCCTTTGCTTGCCTACCTGTCCTGGAGAAACTGGAGTGGCTTGGAAGCCACCAGTAATCCTTCAATCATAAATATTCGATGCCGATAATGTAAAATCGTAAATAAAGCCAGTCTATGTGGAAGGGCAAAATTATAATTTGCGTAATTACTGGTGGTAGGAACTCTTGTGAGTCCGCACGGGTAGGTACCACCGCCCCGCCTATTTCTGCCGTGAAGCAGTAATGCGTTTCGGTTTGAAGGGTGGGGCAGCCGTTGTGACAATACTGAGACCTTAGAACTATATCTCAAGGTGTGTGGCGCATTTACGTTGTAGATGTCTATGGGCTCCAGTAACCACTTAACACCAGGTGGGCTGTGAGCTCGTCCACACATCTAAGCAATAAAAAAAAGGGGATGAAAATACACCAAAGTCACCATCGTTAGTCTTCTATACTGTCAACACATCGCTACGTGCCAAGAATTACTAGAACAAGATTGAATTTCCGCTAGTGATCGGCGGACAGAAACTGTTCTCGTATAAAATGATATATACATTCTAATTTTAAAAACGAGCCCAAAGTTGAGGACCATGTTTGCCTTTTTATGTAAGCGGACGAACGAGCTCTCGCCTCATTTCATATCAAATAGTTACCAGACATCACAACTTGCATGATACCATATGATACCATCTGATACTATCTGATACCATATGATACTATATATACATAAAGTTGAAGTCTCAGTCGTGTAGCATAACGACCTTCTCAACCAACAAACAGGAAGGCACGGATGCTTCACTTAAGAATACAGGAACCAACCCGCGTGGGCTTACAGCCTTATTACCAGTTAATACCAGTTAGGAACACACTACACAAAGTTTAGAAAACGGTATTGTTTTAAATGAAAATACGGCCTAAAAGAATCAAGTCCACCCACTGAGCTCCTCGTCGAATCTTTTCAGTGGGTCGCGATTCTGATCAGGTGGTAGATTCAATAAAGAACTACTTTTGCTAATTATGTTAGCAAATTCTCTCAGACCAAGCCCCTGTGAAACCATCTACCAGCCGAGAGAAGCTGGAATAATCCCTTTTGGCTATCACCGATAATTTTTTTATTGATTATTTTTATTATATACTAGCGGCCCGCTCCGGCTCCGCTCGGGTCTTTAACAAAAATTTCAACGATATTTGACGTTGTTTTATTTTTTTCAATAAAATAAAACTTATTGAGGCATAACCATAATAGTTATACATATGCTGTCGCGACACTTTTTGTAAAATTTTCTTCTATCATCAATAGTTTTCGCAGGGCACGCGATGTAAAGAATATTTTAGGTAATTTTTTTACGCCTTGGGTTACGTTATTGGACTTTTAGTAAGAATCCCTAATTTTTTTCAAAAAGGATTATATTCATGTCACTCGGGAATAGTGTAGCTTCCAAACAGTGCAAGAATTTTTCAAATCGGTTTACTACGGAGTTTCGGAGCCTATTCAATACAAACAAATCTTTCCTCTTTATAATATTAGTAAAAGTAAATATAGTAAATGTAAATTTATTATTAGAGTTATTAATTTGCTGATTTTGAAAATATTTGCTTTTTCTTTAAATAAAGTAAATTAGTTAGAAATCGAACGAGAGCTTGGATGGGGAAGCTTAATAGTATGCTTTTTTAAAATAGGTCACTGACTTCGACAAAACCTTCAGCATGTGTGATGTAGTGATATGATGTATTTATTCGGTGTTTAAAAGATTGAGTTAATGCATACTTTTTGTATTCTGTCTTGTTGTAAATATAACCACAAAATGCGTATTAAATGTTTATAAATTAACATTTTTACTGTATTAAAGATTTTGTTATTGATTTTTTAACATTTCAAATAATATTATAATGTTAGTTGAGAAGGCCTACTTGTTTATTATAATTTTATATTATTTTATTATTGTTTATTTATTATGTTTTCTATATGTACTTATTATAATTTAATTTTTATTTAAATGTGTATCTGAAACATAGATTATTGTTATCTGATAAATAAATAAATTGAATTGAATTACACTCTATATGGTTCAATTGAAGTGATTCTTGTTTTGTGTTCTAGAGCTAAAATACATCACATTATATAATAATGGATAACTACGGTTCTTTTATTGCGATTTAATATTAACTCGACAGAGAAATTACTCAGTAACTAGAGGTCCCGCAGTAGTCGAAATTCGACTATAATTAATTGGAATTGTAAGTTTGTACACTATTATGATTGTATTTTATATTTCTATAATTACAAATTTCGCCAAAACTACACTATAAAAAATATTAACAAAGGCAATATTTAATCTATTCTCAATTTGACAACAGACGCCAAAAACAAAAGTTTGAAAATAAATAGTATGCATGCGTGTGTGCGTCAAATACATGGTATGTAGTGTGTGTAAGTTTTGCTTTATTGATTTAACGTATCTTTTATGCATTATTTGAAAAAAATATTAGCATTGTGCACTTCTTCTCTATATTCTCTATAAGTGTGGAAAATTTCATACTCCTCTGTCCGCGCAATTTTCGTAAAAAGGGATACAAAGTTTTTGCTTCACGTATTAATTACTCAGTAATACACTTAAACATATGTCTAGCCTAAGATTGCCTACGCTATCTAGACAAAGAAAAATTTCCACTTCACTCCTTACAATTTTATCACAATTGAAATGTCAAAATTAGTTTTCACTAACTGAATTTAAATAATATCAATCTATTCCGCAAGGCTGTAACTTATTCACCTAAAGTCAATAAGTCGAATGCCCAGCAAGTAAGTTTGAAACGTTGCTGATATTATAAAGACTTTGTGCTTTCAAGAACTTGGGGCTTTCAAAGCTTAACTATCTGAACTTGCAAAAACTTGTGTTGGGCCATGAGTAGCTTTGAGTCGATTTCGAGTTACAGTTTTGACGTGAAAAAAATAATAAAGCGGAAAGTTCGTTTGAATATTCTATTCCAGTTTTACGAAATGTCAATTGTTAAATTAGGTTTTGCTATATGAGTAATAAAAATCGTAAATGAATTACAAAATAGTTCGGGTTTTGAGTTTGAGTTGGGTTGAAGGGCTTATTCCTTCAGTTGAAATCAGTTTTACACATAATTGGACATACATCTTTATTTCTATTGTATGGGTATTAAAATACACAATAAACATTCTTTATAAATATTAAATTTTTTTCTCATTGAGCAATTACGAGGTCTCTATTTTGAGAGAATATTTTAGAAGATACGACTACAAATTTTCTATATCTATCTATATATATAAAAATGAATTGCTGTTCGTTAGTCTCGCTAAAACTCGAGAACGGCTGGACCGATTTGGCTAATATTGGTCTTGAATTATTTGTGGAAGTCCAGAGAAGGTTTAAAAGGTAAATAAATTTGAAAATGCTCGGAATTAAATAAAAATTACAATTTTGTTTTTCCTTTGATGTGTCCCCCGTCGGATGGATTCCTTTTGTTTGTATTAAGATTATTTCATACAACAGTTAGGCCTTTTATTTATCGATTGAGGCACTACGAAGTCTGCCGGGACAGCTAGTAATGAAATAAAGAAAAAAAGTATTTATTAAAAGAGCTAATCTCCGAATTTAGATATTAGTAAACATCATATAATTAAGGTAATGTGATTAATATGATAAATTAAAGCCACTTAAATTATGCTTATGACATGATAACATTAATTAAACTCGAAATCAAATGCGATATTAGCGCCCAACGTTGTTCTAGCATTAAGCTTTTTTTATTATAACAATATATATGAGATATGAAATACCTTTTATTAATAAGCTGATAACTGCCAACAAGATATACATCCTCATTAACTTTCAAAACCAAACTACCGTCACATATTATAGTAGCCTTTTGCTTCTAAAAAGATTTCGTTTGCACTTCCGATCACACACAGACGTTTCAAATTAAGTTCACCGGCGGTTCGATTGTCGACGTAATAATTGTATTGTCTACACGCGACAACACGTCCGACGCCGACAGAGGTGGACGCTCGACTGAAGCGAACTTCTGAAGTCTGAACGTTCGTTCGCGTTCGCAATCTCTTGTCCCGAGCCCATCTGGCGTAGCACTTACGATTTTCGTGACCTTATAAAACAAGTCGATAATCGGGGTTTTATTCATAGGATATATTACTCCTTTAATACCAGGTTAGCTTTATTCAAATTATAGGTCATTACGTCATACCGGAGCCATTATAATCGAATAGGATTTTTGTGAATCGAATTTGATGCTTCAAATATACTTTAAAGATCATATTTTTTTAATAAACGGTAAGAAAAGTTCTTGCAAGGGCGGATCCAGCTTTGGTGCCAGGAGGGGGTCACATAGTCATGGTCAAGTCAAGAACTTATAATTTAATTTTGATAACAATAGATACAAGTAAAAAGTAGGTATTTTATTAATGTACGTAAGTACTGTACTTAAAAATATTTATTCTTTATTGTACACTTGAAAAACATAATAACTTGTACATTTACACGTACATATTGTCATCTTCTCTTGAAGACATCCAGAGAAGCACTATCAGGGTTTTTTTTTTTCCTACCTCAGCTTGTAGCCTGGAGCGGCTATTCCAGCGTAACCGTAACTAGTAGGTGAGCTCACGGGGCTCAAACCTGACGACGATGCTAACACGAACCCTAGCAAGAGTCGTGCTTCGCAGAATCTACCACCGGATCGGAATCGCGACCCACTGAGAAGATCCGGCGAGAAACTCAGTGGGCTGTGTCTGAGAGTTAATTTACTCGTCGAGCCCCGCAAGCGACGGGTTCGACGAGGACGGTGACCGGTGCTTGAAGTACCTAGAAGCACCGTTAGTGGATCGGGAGGATCCGAGATGACGTGTTTTGGGCGACTTCGACTGCTTTCCATTCTGTCCGCAGGATCGGGAATGTAGTTACCGGCGGCCACGAAGAGAGGGTTCTCGTGTCGTGCCGCTTTATCGAAGTGGCGCATCGACGCCGACTGTAGATACTTACTGATGGACTCTAAGTTCAGATCGTCATGGAGGTCGACGTTCCTGACGAACCACGGGGCTCCGACGGCTATCCTGCAAAAACGGGATTGAATAATTTGGAAGGATTTTAAGTGAGTGCGGGCCGCGTGAGCGAACACTACACTTGCATAGGTCATGACTGGGCGTGTGCAAGTTTTGTAGAGTGTCACCTTATTTCTAAGGGATATTTTACTTCGCCTGCATATCCTCGGGTAGAAACGGCCTAGAATGAAGGCGGCACGATCGCGTACCGTCTTAATATGGGGGCGGAATGTCATCCTTCTGTCGAGGGTGACGCCTAAATATTTGACCTTCGGGGCCCACGGTATGGGCTGGTCGAACATCGTGATTGGGCGAATGGCGGAGGCGGAGGTGTCGACGCGCCTAGACGGAAGAGGGATGCTCAACGTGGTGTTCGGAGGGCGCCCCCTTTTGAAGAGCACAGCTGTGCTTTTCGTGGGGTTGATGTCGATGCGCCACTTCCGGAACCACTGTCCCATGGTGGTAGCTGCGGTCTGAAGTCGTCGATGAAGCAACGCCTTCTTCCTACACGAGTAGTAGATGGCGGTGTCATCGGCGAAGAGCGCCAGATGGGTCTCCGGAGACCGGGGTATATCATTGATATGTAAACTGAATAGTAACGGGGAGAGGGCGGAGCCTTGCGGGACTCCGGCTGTGATGTGACGGGGGCGGGAACGCGTTCCCTCGACTCGATATCGGAACGAACGGTTCGACAAGTAGTCTCGTATGATGAGCACGAGTCTGTCTGGCACTCCCATGTTATACAGTTTGTATATCAAACCGTTGTGCCAGACTTTGTCGAACGTCTTCGCTATATCGAAGAAGAGGGCTCCTGTCGGGATGGGTTTCCGCCTATTCAGCCCTAGTAAGATGTGCTCCGTGAGGCGGTGCACTTGATGGACGCACGAGTGTCTGGCGCGGAACCCAAACTGCTCGTCGATCAATATTTTGTTGGACGCGACGAAGTCCCAGAGGCGTTTACGAAGGAGCCGTTCGTATAGTTTGCCTATGGCCGGGAGGAGACTGATGGGGCGGTAACTCGCGGTTTCGTTCTTCGGTTTGCCCGGCTTGTGTATGCCGATAACGTCAGCTTCTTTCCACGCCGCGGGAAAGATGCAGTTCGTCATAGCAGCATTTAAAATGGTGGCCAACATCGTTATTAGTTGGGCTGGTAACAATTTAAGCGCGCGGTTGCGGATGCCGTCGGATCCGGGAGCTTTCCGTGGTTGCAGGTTATCGATCGCCTCCTTAACCTCGGAAGTGGTAATGGGGGGTAACACGTCCGAGGGCGGCAGGGAAGCTCGACCTCCCTGTCGACTAACTCGGTGTGATCGGGGTCCGCGTGTTGAGCGCTGGTGGTGCACTGCTCTTGCAGTGCATCGGCCAGCAACTCTGCCTTGTCATCGTCATCGTAAGCCGTTGGTTGGCCTGAGGGGCGTACAAGAGGCGGCATAGTGACGATAGTTTCGGACTTGAGGGTCCTAGCTAGTCGCAGGTATGCTTGGTGAGTGGGCGCGAGTTCTTCTAAGTAACTATCCCAATTTTCATTTCAGGCGTCGCTTAGGCGGGATTTGACCTCCCGCTGTAGGCGACGCATCCGAGCCCGGTTTGAATCCGTGGGATATCGATCGTGGGCCCGGATTGCCGCGTTCCTGACTCTTAAGAGATCCCTAAGCTCGGGGGAAAGTCTGATGCGGTGGAAGCAGTCCTCCACATCGACTTGTTTAGAAGATCTTATGATCGCGGTCGAGACGTGATCAGTGAAGATGTTTATGGATTCGACTGTGTCCTCGGGGGATGGAGTTGAATCCGGGCCGCAGGGGAGGATTGGTGGAGCGGTGTCAGCTAAGCACGTGCCCAGCTTCTTCCAATCCACCATGGTCCTCGTATCTGGTTCGCGGTTAAGTGGGCGACCGAGCTGCATGACGACAGGTCGGTGGTCTGAGTCGAGTTCTTACATTGCCTCGATGGAGCGCAAGCGCAGAGTTACGTTCCTCAGCAGTGCCAGATCTATTGTGCTCGGACGACGCGCGGCGTTGTAGGGATAGCACGTGGGGGTCGGGGGGCTGAATATTTCGAATGTGAGGTCGTCTATGAACACGTCGAGACGCCTACCGTTCACATTCGTACGATGGCAGTTCCACCTAGTGTGGTGGCAATTTAAATCGCCTGCCAGAATGACCGCGTCCCCCATACCGAGCAGCGTCTCGAGGTCACTGCTCAGGAGGGGTTTGTCAGGGGGGAGATAGACGGATGCGATGACGATCGACTGGTGTCCCGTCAGCGCGATGCGGCACACTGACGCCTCGATATGTAAGAGCTAGGGAGTATCGAGAGGGACGCAGTGCAGGGCCCTCCTATAGTAAATGATCACGCCCGGAATGAAGCAGCTTATTTATATTCCATAACCGTGGTGAACGGTTTGTCATAACAGCTAGAGGTATGTCGAGGGGTATGACGCAAAACTCCGCAAAAGTGGTACGACAAGGGTTTCCAACAAACAAAACAGAAACAGACAAAATACATATATTTAAATAACAAAATCAATTTTTCTTTTACGTCTTCTCCCAAAACGCGTTATTACGTCATTTACGTCAATGGGTACGTTTTTATGAACGTGGAGAAGTGCCAGTCCGGTTAGGCGATCTTCAACCATTGAAGATCTTAGCCACGATTTAAGTCTGCGCAACGTAGAGAAAGACCTAGACGTTACGCAGTCGACAAGCGCGTGCGAGTGTGGCGCGGTAAAATTCCAATTTTCGATGCGTTCGTTCCCAAACATTTGCCATCATACAAAGTTATTATATTATATTAAATTAATTAAGGAGCAATATAAGGAGCAACAATATATTGTGTCCTAAAATCATTATGTTCAATATGTGGTCCACCTAGGGACCAGCTCAGGGGGGGGTCATGACCCCCATGACCCCCCCCCTGGATCCGCCCTTGAGTTCTTGTATTAAGCTTTTTTTTCCTACCTAAGCTGGGAGCCTGGAGAGGCTATTTCAGCGTAACCTTAACTATTAGGTGAGCTCACGCGGCTCAAACCTGACGACGTTGCTAACACGAACCCTAGCAAGAGTCGTGCTTCGCAGAATCTACCACCGGATCGGAAACGCGACCCACTGAGAAGATCCGGCAAGAAACTCAGTTGTGTCTGTGGGTTAATTTACTCGCTGAGCCCTTCGTCGCAACCGACGGGTTCGACGAGAACGATGACCGGTGCTTAGGGTGTATTAAGCACTAGTTAGTCACTTGCTAATATTTTACTAGTATCTTCTTGAATTCCATAACATACATACAAGCATACATATTTTATATATTTATAGGCTCTACTTGGACGTGTAATTAGAAATTCTATTGTGCATCGTAATAACATAATTGATGCTATAGACCAGCACTATAGATAGAATAGCAACTGTAGTGCAGTCGCCGACATTTTGCTCCTCAGTACCCGGCAACAAAGCCAAACAAGATTACATGAATTGAACATAGCTTCGAATGGCTATGACCTAATTAATTTGTAGCAATACCTATGTAACTGTATGTAATGTAATGTGTAACTATACTGAGACCTTAGAACTTATATATCAAGGTGGTTGGCGCATTTGCGTTGTAGGTGTCTATGGGTTCCAGTTACCACTTAACACCAGGTGGGCTGTGAGCTCGTACATCCATCTAAGCAGTCAAAAAATGTGGGGCTCACAAACTATGCTGCCTATAATTTTTAAGGCAAGAAACCTAGAGTAGACAGAAATTCAAACCGAGCCAATTTCTATAAAAATACCAAGCGCTGAGACGGACCGGAAATCGGAAATTTTTCTATCAGAATTCCCTTGTTTGGCATTCATTTTGCATGAACGAAAAAATTCACGATACTCCCTTTCAAGTACCGTTAAATATTGACGTCTTCATAGGATAAAAGCGTCTTTTAATTTACCGAGAGAATCGCCTCGTTGCTCCCATATTAAGGCACGACATTACGCATCTCCGTTATTAAGGTGAAATATCATTAGCCTTATGTATCTCATAAGAGACGTGAGCAAGACACACTTTTTGTAGACGTCGGATGGATCGTAACACTTTATCGTAATTGTACGATGTCGTATACGAGAATGAAGAGGCATCGTAAAATCATAAACACCTCCGGTTTTCTTATCCCTCACGAATTTCTGAGCGGTGATTGTCCATTATGAATTTGCTACGGATCGATGCTAAATGAATTGATTTCGAATAAAGTTTTTCGTTATTGTTCTGTTTTTCATGGGTATTCTCTTGGTTTAATAATTGACTACCTCATTAATGTAGCGATTAGTGACTTTGTCAACTGTTTCGTCGGGTCAAGGTTTGATTAATGATCGAAAGAAGAAGATATTTAATGGAATATTTGAAATTTCGTGTACTGTTTGTTTGTATTTTTAGTAGCGATAATAAGCTTTCCTTCTGGCGTGGGCTGCTCACGTGGACTACACTTTTTCTTAGAATTTGCCCAACGTCAATCCTGTAAGCGTACGAAAATAATTCTTTTGATATAATACCGCCCTAGTTCAGTTCTTTGGTGTAAAATATTTATAACTTAGGTACTTAAACACAAACCTTACTCGCTAATCGTTCTTTCTATTTGTTAAAACTGTATCATAATAGTTTTTGTATTTTAGGAAAAGTGCGCATAGAAATAGGCAGAGGTGGACAGCGACTTAATTGTATACTTCTTTTATAGAGGTTTAAAGATTGTATTAATCAGAAAAAAATTGAATGAATGGCAAGCAGACTGCCTAGCACTGCATATCAGTCTTTATAATACAATTTTAGAAAACCTAATCTTTAGTCAGGGAGAAGATCGGCCTCAAATTTTCGATTTTATAGCGATATGCGATAGCAATAAGAAAGTTATTTAATACATGTCTTATGGTCAAACACAGCCATGTTCTCTGTCACCATTAAAAAGTATTTAATAGAAAACATACTATTACTGACATCACCTGCGCGTCACCCTTACTGGTTGTAGGACCTCTTGTGAGTCCGCACGCGTAGGTACCACCACCCCGCCTATCTCTGCCGTGAAGCAGTAATGCGTTTCGGTTTGAAGGGCGGGCCGTTGTAACTATACTGAGACCTTAAAACTTATATCTCAAGGTGGGTAGTGCATTTACGTTGTAGATGTCTATGTGCTCTAGTAACTACTTAACATCGGGTGGGCTGTGAGCTCGTCAACCAATCTAAGCAATAAAAAAAATAAAAAATAAAACCTATCAAGAGATAGCGAGGCTATGCCACAAAATTTTCCTAAAATGCCAACAACGTTGTTTAACTCAATCGCAAGAACGACGCGCTGAGGAACAAATAAACTAAGTCACAATGCTGTCTACTTATAAATTAGATTACTTGGGGTCTAAATGTTCTTTCGACAAATTGGCCGGGATGCAACTGCCGTTAATGGACCAAGGAGCACGTCTCCTCCTCGGGTATTACCCGGTGACAACCGGGCGCAGGCGGCGCACTCAGAACGCTTTATCACTTAATTTGAATCGTGTCTCGAATATAGAACGCAGCCTGCCCTTAGAATTTGAAAATTGTTAATCTGTTCTGTCAGGATATTCCAATCCCAATCTTAGTCGCAATAAACGGATGCCCGCACTCAAATAATTTCAATACTCGGTCCCTCTTTTCTGCTGTCAGGTTAAATCGATTCAAAAAAAAAAAAACTGTTATCATTTAAAGTCAAAGTAAAGATCTCTCAGTAATGTTACTTTTCATTAGTTTAATTTACAATGAGAAAATTATTATATTCACCAGTAAGTGTATAAAATATGTATAGCATATAAATTAAACGCGTATAAAAAAAGACGTGTGGCACTCGAGGACTGCCGCGGTAAAGCTATTGCAAAGCATTTTTTATCAACTTATACAATTACAATTAGACAATAATAATTTAATATTAAAACAATAATAAAAATAAGACCACGCCATATTTATAAACATTAACAAAAGCAAAACATTAACTGACCCCTTCACACTCATAAGCTAGACCGCGTGAGAGAGAGATGGGCAGACTTTTCATGATGCTCATGCAGTGCGACGTCACGCCTCGCGCTTATTCACAGACACTACACCAGCGCAACGTGTGAATGTGTTGAACGCGAGCTACATAGTAGGCGTAGTGGGGGTGTCAGGTTATTTTCGTTACGGAATTTCTTGATTCAGTCACCGCGCTCAAGGCCCGCGATAAAATCTATGCAATAGCTTAAACATTATATAGGATCTGAATAATTCTCATCTCCACTCTTCATAAGTATACTCTTAATTTGAAAAGAAAGTCGTTTCAAGTTGAAGATGTATTTATGTTTTCTGTGTGTTCGTTTCATTTTTTTTTTTCGTTGCTCTAGATAGGCCCCGTTGTATTCACTAATTACAAGAGGCTGTAAACATGGCAATGTGCCACCTGCCTTGTTACATGACGTCGGAGTCTGACATTATATACCTGTTGTCCTGCTCTATAAACGTGTGTATGCATTCACGGCAGGATCGGGTAGATTGGTGTTACCTACCAGTCACAGCATACCACAGGTGCAGGGTCACAGCAAATCACATACCTACAATGCATCATCAGTGAGAGCCTCGAGCCTAGTATATCATCGCTCTGAGGAACGATTTTAATAAACTCAAATCATTCTTG
This sequence comes from Bombyx mori, assembly GCF_030269925.1. Lineage (NCBI taxonomy): Eukaryota > Metazoa > Arthropoda > Insecta > Lepidoptera > Bombycidae > Bombyx > Bombyx mori. Next base: position 11,349,615 of record NC_085128.1, read on the forward strand.
TGAACATAACATTTTTATTGAATGTTCGTAGTGGGTGGGTTACGAAATCGAAAAATTTTAGACCAGTTTGGTCTACGCACTGCTCTCATAAAGCACTTTATGATATGCATATGTACACATACATGTGTGTCATATTTCGAGAACGTTCATGAAAATTCCTGCACCTATTTAAATGTACGAGTGGGGAATGAAATATTCGAAGCGCCTATGCAAAAATGGTCGCGCGCAAGTTTCTCGTTTCAAATAATATTCTAGAAAGTGTGCGCTCCATATTTTTAGTGTGAAGATTGGTGAAATGACAACCCTCACCTCCCTGTAAATCAAACATGCATAAATCCAGGCCTCTCCCTTTACGCTATTATGTCAACCCAAGCGATTTATGATCGCATCTAAGAGATTTCCATGAGGGAGAATATCGCTAGGTAAATAGCACGAAGTCTACGAAGCGCTCTTAAGAATATCAGAGCGGATTTCGATGTATGCATTGGATATTTCGGACTTTCTATTGACTTTATTGGCAATTATTATCATAATTAAATTTTATTACTTTATCGTTTTCAGTAAACTTTTAGAAACACAAAAAAAAAATGACGGTAAATGGGTATAATAGTTTTAAATGTATCACGAATAGAGTGTAAATTTTCGGCTTTTATTCAATTTAACTTTTCATCGTTCAGTACACGCCCATTTTTACGCTTTTAATACTGATCAAATCGACTTGTTTCATCTCATCGAAAATAGGTTAATTCAAAATCGTGCCAAAAATCCATATGATCCATTTATCTCAAAACGTGGCCTTTTCGTATTGAACTATCTGGAATGATTTTACATTCAACAGTGGGTATTGAAGCATATTTCAGTTTAATGTGATTTATTATATGACGATATTACGCACCGAGTCCCGTCTTGAATGGCATTACGTTGACAGCTTATGAGGACCTTTATTTATATATGATTTATGTAGTGAGCAGAGATACGGACTGCGTGGCTAGCTAAAATCATTCGTGTGTAGACTAGAAAAAATTATGGGTAGTTTTTGTTGAAAGGTGTTCTAAAATGATAAATTTGCAGATGAAACGCAGTAAAAGTTATATCACAATAACAATAGTGGAACTTTCAGGCTACTTTCAAGTAAAAGACAATGTACACGAAGCGAAATAATAAAAATAAAAGACACAAAACATGCAAGAGTTTCGTATTAACAATTTTTTTTTTATGTGAACGGGTTTCCTAGGTTTGGTTTTATTAAAATTTTATGCTTGATTACTATATGGATCTTCAATATTAATTTCAAGATTTTTGCTTGGTTCCACAGGAATATGTCGTATGCATGTTGTTACGGTATTTGGTTCGGCTTACAGTTTCGCGACGGATAGTTTACGAAGTCACTCGTTCTTCAAAATGTGGGGCATTTCAGGACGGGAATTAATGGAAAAATTAAACGAAAGATATGTTTTTTATAGATGGAACGAGCAATTAAAAATAGAGGTTATAACTTCAGTTAGCTTACAAATTAACTATGAATTACCTTCTAAATAAAATCCAACGAGTCTCACAAAACTAAACTATCAGGGTTTTTTTTTTTCCTACCTCAGCTTGTAGCCTGGAGCGGCTATTCCAGCGTAACCGTAACTAGTAGGTGAGCTCACGGGGCTCAAACCTGACGACGATGCTAACACGAACCCTAGCAAGAGTCGTGCTTCGCAGAATCTACCACCGGATCGGAATCGCGACCCACTGAGAAGATCCGGCGAGAAACTCAGTGGGCTGTGTCTGAGAGTTAATTTACTCGTCGAGCCCCGCAAGCGACGGGTTCGACGAGGACGGTGACCGGTGCTTGAAGTACCTAGAAGCACCGTTAGTGGATCGGGAGGATCCGAGATGACGTGTTTTGGGCGACTTCGACTGCTTTCCATTCTGTCCGCAGGATCGGGAATGTAGTTACCGGCGGCCACGAAGAGAGGGTTCTCGTGTCGTGCCGCTTTATCGAAGTGGCGCATCGACGCCGACTGTAGATACTTACTGATGGACTCTAAGTTCAGATCGTCATGGAGGTCGACGTTCCTGACGAACCACGGGGCTCCGACGGCTATCCTGCAAAAACGGGATTGAATAATTTGGAAGGATTTTAAGTGAGTGCGGGCCGCGTGAGCGAACACTACACTTGCATAGGTCATGACTGGGCGTGTGCAAGTTTTGTAGAGTGTCACCTTATTTCTAAGGGATATTTTACTTCGCCTGCATATCCTCGGGTAGAAACGGCCTAGAATGAAGGCGGCACGATCGCGTACCGTCTTAATATGGGGGCGGAATGTCATCCTTCTGTCGAGGGTGACGCCTAAATATTTGACCTTCGGGGCCCACGGTATGGGCTGGTCGAACATCGTGATTGGGCGAATGGCGGAGGCGGAGGTGTCGACGCGCCTAGACGGAAGAGGGATGCTCAACGTGGTGTTCGGAGGGCGCCCCCTTTTGAAGAGCACAGCTGTGCTTTTCGTGGGGTTGATGTCGATGCGCCACTTCCGGAACCACTGTCCCATGGTGGTAGCTGCGGTCTGAAGTCGTCGATGAAGCAACGCCTTCTTCCTACACGAGTAGTAGATGGCGGTGTCATCGGCGAAGAGCGCCAGATGGGTCTCCGGAGACCGGGGTATATCATTGATATGTAAACTGAATAGTAACGGGGAGAGGGCGGAGCCTTGCGGGACTCCGGCTGTGATGTGACGGGGGCGGGAACGCGTTCCCTCGACTCGATATCGGAACGAACGGTTCGACAAGTAGTCTCGTATGATGAGCACGAGTCTGTCTGGCACTCCCATGTTATACAGTTTGTATATCAAACCGTTGTGCCAGACTTTGTCGAACGTCTTCGCTATATCGAAGAAGAGGGCTCCTGTCGGGATGGGTTTCCGCCTATTCAGCCCTAGTAAGATGTGCTCCGTGAGGCGGTGCACTTGATGGACGCACGAGTGTCTGGCGCGGAACCCAAACTGCTCGTCGATCAATATTTTGTTGGACGCGACGAAGTCCCAGAGGCGTTTACGAAGGAGCCGTTCGTATAGTTTGCCTATGGCCGGGAGGAGACTGATGGGGCGGTAACTCGCGGTTTCGTTCTTCGGTTTGCCCGGCTTGTGTATGCCGATAACGTCAGCTTCTTTCCACGCCGCGGGAAAGATGCAGTTCGTCATAGCAGCATTTAAAATGGTGGCCAACATCGTTATTAGTTGGGCTGGTAACAATTTAAGCGCGCGGTTGCGGATGCCGTCGGATCCGGGAGCTTTCCGTGGTTGCAGGTTATCGATCGCCTCCTTAACCTCGGAAGTGGTAATGGGGGGTAACACGTCCGAGGGCGGCAGGGAAGCTCGACCTCCCTGTCGACTAACTCGGTGTGATCGGGGTCCGCGTGTTGAGCGCTGGTGGTGCACTGCTCTTGCAGTGCATCGGCCAGCAACTCTGCCTTGTCATCGTCATCGTAAGCCGTTGGTTGGCCTGAGGGGCGTACAAGAGGCGGCATAGTGACGATAGTTTCGGACTTGAGGGTCCTAGCTAGTCGCAGGTATGCTTGGTGAGTGGGCGCGAGTTCTTCTAAGTAACTATCCCAATTTTCATTTCAGGCGTCGCTTAGGCGGGATTTGACCTCCCGCTGTAGGCGACGCATCCGAGCCCGGTTTGAATCCGTGGGATATCGATCGTGGGCCCGGATTGCCGCGTTCCTGACTCTTAAGAGATCCCTAAGCTCGGGGGAAAGTCTGATGCGGTGGAAGCAGTCCTCCACATCGACTTGTTTAGAAGATCTTATGATCGCGGTCGAGACGTGATCAGTGAAGATGTTTATGGATTCGACTGTGTCCTCGGGGGATGGAGTTGAATCCGGGCCGCAGGGGAGGATTGGTGGAGCGGTGTCAGCTAAGCACGTGCCCAGCTTCTTCCAATCCACCATGGTCCTCGTATCTGGTTCGCGGTTAAGTGGGCGACCGAGCTGCATGACGACAGGTCGGTGGTCTGAGTCGAGTTCTTACATTGCCTCGATGGAGCGCAAGCGCAGAGTTACGTTCCTCAGCAGTGCCAGATCTATTGTGCTCGGACGACGCGCGGCGTTGTAGGGATAGCACGTGGGGGTCGGGGGGCTGAATATTTCGAATGTGAGGTCGTCTATGAACACGTCGAGACGCCTACCGTTCACATTCGTACGATGGCAGTTCCACCTAGTGTGGTGGCAATTTAAATCGCCTGCCAGAATGACCGCGTCCCCCATACCGAGCAGCGTCTCGAGGTCACTGCTCAGGAGGGGTTTGTCAGGGGGGAGATAGACGGATGCGATGACGATCGACTGGTGTCCCGTCAGCGCGATGCGGCACACTGACGCCTCGATATGTAAGAGCTAGGGAGTATCGAGAGGGACGCAGTGCAGGGCCCTCCTATAGTAAATGATCACGCCCGGAATGAAGCAGCTTATTTATATTCCATAACCGTGGTGAACGGTTTGTCATAACAGCTAGAGGTATGTCGAGGGGTATGACGCAAAACTCCGCAAAAGTGGTACGACAAGGGTTTCCAACAAACAAAACAGAAACAGACAAAATACATATATTTAAATAACAAAATCAATTTTTCTTTTACGTCTTCTCCCAAAACGCGTTATTACGTCATTTACGTCAATGGGTACGTTTTTATGAACGTGGAGAAGTGCCAGTCCGGTTAGGCGATCTTCAACCATTGAAGATCTTAGCCACGATTTAAGTCTGCGCAACGTAGAGAAAGACCTAGACGTTACGCAGTCGACAAGCGCGTGCGAGTGTGGCGCGGTAAAATTCCAATTTTCGATGCGTTCGTTCCCAAACATTTGCCATCATACAAAGTTATTATATTATATTAAATTAATTAAGGAGCAATATAAGGAGCAACAATATATTGTGTCCTAAAATCATTATGTTCAATATGTGGTCCACCTAGGGACCAGCTCAGGGGGGGGTCATGACCCCCATGACCCCCCCCCTGGATCCGCCCTTGAGTTCTTGTATTAAGCTTTTTTTTCCTACCTAAGCTGGGAGCCTGGAGAGGCTATTTCAGCGTAACCTTAACTATTAGGTGAGCTCACGCGGCTCAAACCTGACGACGTTGCTAACACGAACCCTAGCAAGAGTCGTGCTTCGCAGAATCTACCACCGGATCGGAAACGCGACCCACTGAGAAGATCCGGCAAGAAACTCAGTTGTGTCTGTGGGTTAATTTACTCGCTGAGCCCTTCGTCGCAACCGACGGGTTCGACGAGAACGATGACCGGTGCTTAGGGTGTATTAAGCACTAGTTAGTCACTTGCTAATATTTTACTAGTATCTTCTTGAATTCCATAACATACATACAAGCATACATATTTTATATATTTATAGGCTCTACTTGGACGTGTAATTAGAAATTCTATTGTGCATCGTAATAACATAATTGATGCTATAGACCAGCACTATAGATAGAATAGCAACTGTAGTGCAGTCGCCGACATTTTGCTCCTCAGTACCCGGCAACAAAGCCAAACAAGATTACATGAATTGAACATAGCTTCGAATGGCTATGACCTAATTAATTTGTAGCAATACCTATGTAACTGTATGTAATGTAATGTGTAACTATACTGAGACCTTAGAACTTATATATCAAGGTGGTTGGCGCATTTGCGTTGTAGGTGTCTATGGGTTCCAGTTACCACTTAACACCAGGTGGGCTGTGAGCTCGTACATCCATCTAAGCAGTCAAAAAATGTGGGGCTCACAAACTATGCTGCCTATAATTTTTAAGGCAAGAAACCTAGAGTAGACAGAAATTCAAACCGAGCCAATTTCTATAAAAATACCAAGCGCTGAGACGGACCGGAAATCGGAAATTTTTCTATCAGAATTCCCTTGTTTGGCATTCATTTTGCATGAACGAAAAAATTCACGATACTCCCTTTCAAGTACCGTTAAATATTGACGTCTTCATAGGATAAAAGCGTCTTTTAATTTACCGAGAGAATCGCCTCGTTGCTCCCATATTAAGGCACGACATTACGCATCTCCGTTATTAAGGTGAAATATCATTAGCCTTATGTATCTCATAAGAGACGTGAGCAAGACACACTTTTTGTAGACGTCGGATGGATCGTAACACTTTATCGTAATTGTACGATGTCGTATACGAGAATGAAGAGGCATCGTAAAATCATAAACACCTCCGGTTTTCTTATCCCTCACGAATTTCTGAGCGGTGATTGTCCATTATGAATTTGCTACGGATCGATGCTAAATGAATTGATTTCGAATAAAGTTTTTCGTTATTGTTCTGTTTTTCATGGGTATTCTCTTGGTTTAATAATTGACTACCTCATTAATGTAGCGATTAGTGACTTTGTCAACTGTTTCGTCGGGTCAAGGTTTGATTAATGATCGAAAGAAGAAGATATTTAATGGAATATTTGAAATTTCGTGTACTGTTTGTTTGTATTTTTAGTAGCGATAATAAGCTTTCCTTCTGGCGTGGGCTGCTCACGTGGACTACACTTTTTCTTAGAATTTGCCCAACGTCAATCCTGTAAGCGTACGAAAATAATTCTTTTGATATAATACCGCCCTAGTTCAGTTCTTTGGTGTAAAATATTTATAACTTAGGTACTTAAACACAAACCTTACTCGCTAATCGTTCTTTCTATTTGTTAAAACTGTATCATAATAGTTTTTGTATTTTAGGAAAAGTGCGCATAGAAATAGGCAGAGGTGGACAGCGACTTAATTGTATACTTCTTTTATAGAGGTTTAAAGATTGTATTAATCAGAAAAAAATTGAATGAATGGCAAGCAGACTGCCTAGCACTGCATATCAGTCTTTATAATACAATTTTAGAAAACCTAATCTTTAGTCAGGGAGAAGATCGGCCTCAAATTTTCGATTTTATAGCGATATGCGATAGCAATAAGAAAGTTATTTAATACATGTCTTATGGTCAAACACAGCCATGTTCTCTGTCACCATTAAAAAGTATTTAATAGAAAACATACTATTACTGACATCACCTGCGCGTCACCCTTACTGGTTGTAGGACCTCTTGTGAGTCCGCACGCGTAGGTACCACCACCCCGCCTATCTCTGCCGTGAAGCAGTAATGCGTTTCGGTTTGAAGGGCGGGCCGTTGTAACTATACTGAGACCTTAAAACTTATATCTCAAGGTGGGTAGTGCATTTACGTTGTAGATGTCTATGTGCTCTAGTAACTACTTAACATCGGGTGGGCTGTGAGCTCGTCAACCAATCTAAGCAATAAAAAAAATAAAAAATAAAACCTATCAAGAGATAGCGAGGCTATGCCACAAAATTTTCCTAAAATGCCAACAACGTTGTTTAACTCAATCGCAAGAACGACGCGCTGAGGAACAAATAAACTAAGTCACAATGCTGTCTACTTATAAATTAGATTACTTGGGGTCTAAATGTTCTTTCGACAAATTGGCCGGGATGCAACTGCCGTTAATGGACCAAGGAGCACGTCTCCTCCTCGGGTATTACCCGGTGACAACCGGGCGCAGGCGGCGCACTCAGAACGCTTTATCACTTAATTTGAATCGTGTCTCGAATATAGAACGCAGCCTGCCCTTAGAATTTGAAAATTGTTAATCTGTTCTGTCAGGATATTCCAATCCCAATCTTAGTCGCAATAAACGGATGCCCGCACTCAAATAATTTCAATACTCGGTCCCTCTTTTCTGCTGTCAGGTTAAATCGATTCAAAAAAAAAAAAACTGTTATCATTTAAAGTCAAAGTAAAGATCTCTCAGTAATGTTACTTTTCATTAGTTTAATTTACAATGAGAAAATTATTATATTCACCAGTAAGTGTATAAAATATGTATAGCATATAAATTAAACGCGTATAAAAAAAGACGTGTGGCACTCGAGGACTGCCGCGGTAAAGCTATTGCAAAGCATTTTTTATCAACTTATACAATTACAATTAGACAATAATAATTTAATATTAAAACAATAATAAAAATAAGACCACGCCATATTTATAAACATTAACAAAAGCAAAACATTAACTGACCCCTTCACACTCATAAGCTAGACCGCGTGAGAGAGAGATGGGCAGACTTTTCATGATGCTCATGCAGTGCGACGTCACGCCTCGCGCTTATTCACAGACACTACACCAGCGCAACGTGTGAATGTGTTGAACGCGAGCTACATAGTAGGCGTAGTGGGGGTGTCAGGTTATTTTCGTTACGGAATTTCTTGATTCAGTCACCGCGCTCAAGGCCCGCGATAAAATCTATGCAATAGCTTAAACATTATATAGGATCTGAATAATTCTCATCTCCACTCTTCATAAGTATACTCTTAATTTGAAAAGAAAGTCGTTTCAAGTTGAAGATGTATTTATGTTTTCTGTGTGTTCGTTTCATTTTTTTTTTCGTTGCTCTAGATAGGCCCCGTTGTATTCACTAATTACAAGAGGCTGTAAACATGGCAATGTGCCACCTGCCTTGTTACATGACGTCGGAGTCTGACATTATATACCTGTTGTCCTGCTCTATAAACGTGTGTATGCATTCACGGCAGGATCGGGTAGATTGGTGTTACCTACCAGTCACAGCATACCACAGGTGCAGGGTCACAGCAAATCACATACCTACAATGCATCATCAGTGAGAGCCTCGAGCCTAGTATATCATCGCTCTGAGGAACGATTTTAATAAACTCAAATCATTCTTGTGAACATAACATTTTTATTGAATGTTCGTAGTGGGTGGGTTACGAAATCGAAAAATTTTAGACCAGTTTGGTCTACGCACTGCTCTCATAAAGCACTTTATGATATGCATATGTACACATACATGTGTGTCATATTTCGAGAACGTTCATGAAAATTCCTGCACCTATTTAAATGTACGAGTGGGGAATGAAATATTCGAAGCGCCTATGCAAAAATGGTCGCGCGCAAGTTTCTCGTTTCAAATAATATTCTAGAAAGTGTGCGCTCCATATTTTTAGTGTGAAGATTGGTGAAATGACAACCCTCACCTCCCTGTAAATCAAACATGCATAAATCCAGGCCTCTCCCTTTACGCTATTATGTCAACCCAAGCGATTTATGATCGCATCTAAGAGATTTCCATGAGGGAGAATATCGCTAGGTAAATAGCACGAAGTCTACGAAGCGCTCTTAAGAATATCAGAGCGGATTTCGATGTATGCATTGGATATTTCGGACTTTCTATTGACTTTATTGGCAATTATTATCATAATTAAATTTTATTACTTTATCGTTTTCAGTAAACTTTTAGAAACACAAAAAAAAAATGACGGTAAATGGGTATAATAGTTTTAAATGTATCACGAATAGAGTGTAAATTTTCGGCTTTTATTCAATTTAACTTTTCATCGTTCAGTACACGCCCATTTTTACGCTTTTAATACTGATCAAATCGACTTGTTTCATCTCATCGAAAATAGGTTAATTCAAAATCGTGCCAAAAATCCATATGATCCATTTATCTCAAAACGTGGCCTTTTCGTATTGAACTATCTGGAATGATTTTACATTCAACAGTGGGTATTGAAGCATATTTCAGTTTAATGTGATTTATTATATGACGATATTACGCACCGAGTCCCGTCTTGAATGGCATTACGTTGACAGCTTATGAGGACCTTTATTTATATATGATTTATGTAGTGAGCAGAGATACGGACTGCGTGGCTAGCTAAAATCATTCGTGTGTAGACTAGAAAAAATTATGGGTAGTTTTTGTTGAAAGGTGTTCTAAAATGATAAATTTGCAGATGAAACGCAGTAAAAGTTATATCACAATAACAATAGTGGAACTTTCAGGCTACTTTCAAGTAAAAGACAATGTACACGAAGCGAAATAATAAAAATAAAAGACACAAAACATGCAAGAGTTTCGTATTAACAATTTTTTTTTTATGTGAACGGGTTTCCTAGGTTTGGTTTTATTAAAATTTTATGCTTGATTACTATATGGATCTTCAATATTAATTTCAAGATTTTTGCTTGGTTCCACAGGAATATGTCGTATGCATGTTGTTACGGTATTTGGTTCGGCTTACAGTTTCGCGACGGATAGTTTACGAAGTCACTCGTTCTTCAAAATGTGGGGCATTTCAGGACGGGAATTAATGGAAAAATTAAACGAAAGATATGTTTTTTATAGATGGAACGAGCAATTAAAAATAGAGGTTATAACTTCAGTTAGCTTACAAATTAACTATGAATTACCTTCTAAATAAAATCCAACGAGTCTCACAAAACTAAACTATTGATATTACGTTTTATAATGCGCGAAGAGTGTGTATATTATAACACTAGCATTTGCCCGCGACTTCGTCCGCGTGGAATAGTTCATAAATAATGATTTATTTTAGAACAAATTTGGTTGGCATAAAAAACGTTATAGTGAGCCAACCTTAACATATAGACATAATAATGCTGTTGCGGACTTTATTTAGATCTTTTAAAGGGGAACAATTCTGTCATACATTATTTTAGCGAAACTTTAATCGTTTCTGCAGCGCACGCAGCGGAAGCTCTCAAAAGATAAAAATAACCCCGATTTTGAAACATTCTTTATTGGTGCTCCGCTTGTATTGATCTTAGCGTGTATGTTATATAGCCTTCCTCGATAAATGGGCTATCTAACACTGAAAGAATTTTTCAAATCGGACCCGTAGTTCCTGAGATTAGCGCGTTCAAACAAACAAACTGTTAAGCTTTATAATATTAGTATACTTATAGATATATATATATATATATATATATATATATATATATATATATTATATTCTATGTGTATATTATAATACATATAATTTAGTATAACGGTAACCGCTTTATTTATCTCTTAAGTGCTGGTATAGTGATTAGCCGGAATAGCTATGTTTTTCCACGTCCATGATGTGCCCCAGTTCATCTGAGACTTACATTTTATGTTTCAAGAAGCATAGCGGCATGCACGTTGTTGGTTCTCTGAGTTGGCAGTAACCACTAAGCAGTTGGACTGTGAGCTCGTCTGCTCATCTTAGCTAATAAACGAAAGCATCTCTCTCAACTGCCGGCTCTAGTAAACTCGGATTTCCCACATTTGAAACAATGTATTTATTCACTAAAATTTGTAAATACATTTGAAAATTCAACAACTTTCTGACATAACGTTTAAAAATAAAAACCTCTAATACCAACGGCGAGAACGGTTGTATTCATAAAAACAAATCGTGTTCAGTGTTAGGCAATGTAATGCAAATTTCGGGAGCCCTGCGGAATCCGGTGTGTACAACGGCTATTGTTATAAAAATAATTGAGGTCGCTCTCTTGTTTGTCCTCAAGCATTATTATATGTAAGGTAATTTAGAAATCAAATAAACGACCTCGTTGAGTGATTAATTGTTCGTCAATTATGAATACTTACATGAGGAGGTTGTGGGCTACCCTTGGCTTGTTTCAAACAGTGTGATACAACACTTACTTTATTATTTTCACTGAAATATCAGAACGGAACAAGACCACAACGGAACGTTAATTTAAAAATAACGTGGATCCAAGTTGCCCTACGTTATACAGAGTTCTATGTATAGATCAGAAGGCTTAAACAACAAATAATTGGGTTTGGTTTAAAAATAACACTCATTTAAACATAACACCAAAAATCAATATATATAAATAACTAGATGACCCGGCAGACTTCGTAGTGCCTCAATCGATAAATAAATGACCTAAACTTTATTTAATTCCGATAACTTTCATATTTATCTACCTTTTAAACCTTCTCTGGGCTTCGACAAATAATTCAAGACCAAAATTAGCCAAATCGGTCCAGTAGTTTTCGAGTTTTAGCGAGACTAACGAACAGCAATTTATTTTTATATATATATTGAATTCGTCGTGGTCTAAAGGATAAGACGTCCGGTGCATTCGTGTTGAGAGATGCACCGGTGTTCGAATACCGCAGGCGGGTACCAATTTTTCTAATGAAATACGTAGTCAACAAATTTTAATGTTCACGATTGACTTCCACGGTGAAGGAATAATATCGTGTAATAAAAATCAAATCCGCAAAATTATACTTTGCGTAATCACTGGTGGTAGGACCTCTTGGGAGTCCGCACGAGTAGGTACCACCACCCCGCCTCTTTCCGCCGTGAAGCAGTAATGCGTTTCGATTCGAAGGGTGTGGCAGCCGTTGTAACTATAATGAGACCTTAGAACTTATATCTCGAGGTGCGTGGCGCATTTACGTTGTAGATGTCTATGGGCTCCAGTAACCACTTAACACCAGGTAGGCTGTGAGCTCGTCCACCCATCTAAGCAATAAATAAAAAATACAGATAAATAGATTACCGACTTTACTGTATAAAAGAGACATTAAATTTTAACTGTACTGGATAACCATTTAATCATAATGTTTTCATCGAGCTCTCAGCGTACGGTTATTTTATATTATTATAGGTATATCTACTGATGTAGTAATCATCTGTACAATAAATTTTCTGTATCATATACGAACTATTATTTTGCGAAAATAGCAAGACCTGTGTTTCTGGCTGGTACACGGGTTCTTCTTAGTGATGAAACTGTATTTCGAAATGACGAAAGCAGAAGCGGTATTCGGAGTCCATACATACACACTGCAAAATATTAAGACATCAAAGTCGACTTTACAAATTCATTTCAATCATGTAAAGTTTGTCGAAAAATATATTTTTATATAAGTTATTCCGATCGTAATAAACTATACAGATAACAAGCCCGTCTAGTTAGTGTTAAAATTTTCCATTGTAGCTCAATATCTCACGAATTTTCCAGCCAACTTAGCCACATACAGCTCCGTTATAATTATTACATCGATTATAATAACTACCGGGATTGAAGTCTCCGTTTAAATTTCAATGGAATAAAAGTCTTAGGAAAAGTGGTAGGACTTCTTGTGAGTCCGCACGGGTAGGCACCACCACCCCCCCGCCTATTTCTACCGTGAAGGAGTAATGCGTTTCGGTTTGAAGGGTGGGGCAGCCGTTGTAAGTATACTAAGACCTTAGAACTCTTATCTCAAGGTGAGAGGCGGAATTTACGTTGTAGATGTCTATGGGCTCCAGTAACGACTTATCACCAGGTGGGCTGTGAGATCGTCCACCATAGTTCATAGATGAAAAAAAAAAGTCTAAAAAATTAGGGTACAGTGGCTTTAATACTTTTGAATAAAAAAAAATTATCGGGTTCAAGGCCCGACCAATTTACGTAATTAAAATATCGTGTAACACGCAGAAGAATCGTGTAGAATCTTCTGGATTATTCCTTTAAAATCTTGCTAAATTATTTTGTTACCTTGAAAAAATTATAGTAAAACTAATAACGATCAATCATGAGAGACAGTTTGAAGATTAATCTTCAAGACCTGACAAAAATTTATTCATGAAACAAATTCAACATCGGACGTTAATTCGGTTGGTTTCTTTACCAAATTAACCGTCCCATTCGGGATTTGAATACAATTCCCGTGTACGAAAAGCCTTTTATTTTAATCAACGTGAAATATCTGAATGAGTGTTGTTCTCTTATAACGATTTATGAGTCCCGCAGGATTCGGGGTTCAACGGAGTAACGCAAAACCAGATTATTATTTACCACTTGCGACCGCATTTTATTACTGACCCGCAAAGAGTCATATAATAAAAGAACTGTACTTTGCGGGTAAAACAATGGTCCGATATTTACGATCTTACCTCCGCGAATTTTGTTAACCTTACTTATGAAGAAATTTAATGTAAGAAGGAGTTCGTCTAAGTCAAAGGTTGACTTCGAGTGAATTGCTTAGCCAATGGTGATAAAAGCTATGTTTTAGTAAACTATTGTTTTTGTGATTTCAAATCATATTTAATCAGATTTGAAGCACAGATTAAGTTAATTAGGGACTATCCACATCAATCAATAAAAAAAATATATACTAATATTTTTAACAACCAATTTATCATATATTTTTAACTTTAAAAAAATTATATTAAGCGATAATAATATAAAGTAAAAAAGTGATATTTAAAGAAGATATCAATGTGAACGCGACTTTAGCACGAACATTATTATTGTGAGTGGAAAACGCCGTATTTTTCAGTGTCAAAGAATTGTCGTTCTCTTCTAATGGCGTATGTGTTTTATGAATATGTTATTCGGAAGTAGCGGGGTCGGGTGCGTCGTAAACAGTGCCTTGAACTTTATGGACTATTCGCGGTACTGCCTGGATTAACCCTATAATGCTTTGTGTTAGTGCAAATGTCAAATCGAAATATTCATGCAACTACTCAGACAAGCAAGCGATTGGATGCTAAATTATAAGCCACCTCTCTAACGTTTTGTAATTACTGGTGCTAGGACCTCGAGTGAATCCGCGCCGGTAGGTACCACCGCCCTGCCTATTTCTGCCGGGAAGCAGTAATGCGTTTCGGTTTGAAGGGTGGGGCAGCCGTTGTAACTATTCTGAGACCTTAGAACTTATATCTCAAGGTGGGCTGTGCATTTACGTTGTAGAAGTCCGTGGGCTTCAATAACCACTTAACACCAGATGGGCTGTGAGCTCGTCTACTCATCTAAGCAATAAAAAAAAAATGGCGTGAAATTCGTTTCCACAAAAAAAAAAAAATAACAACCTATTCAACAGTTGTGTTTTCGACAAGCAACGGAAACGCTGCTAGCAGAACCTTTTATGCGTTCAAACACAATAGTAAAAGTCTCAGTCGTAACCACCCGGAAAATATTGCCATAAACGCCCGGCTGACCGGATATTTGACTGGACCGATCTATGACTATCTTCTTTTAGTACATTAGAATGTAATAATTATGTTTTTAACGATAAAATTACTCTCCTAAATTATTCTTTAAATTAAAAAAAGAACTGAGAATCGCCTAAGTGACCGAAGAAATGATTTCTGACTGACCAATAAATCTTCGAAGAAATACAAATATATGACCTGCCTATAAATAAAAAGCCACTGCTGAGGACTAGGTTATGACACAACGGTCCATTGAGATGTTGCTGAGTTGATGTTGATGAGAGTTTGCTACATACCCGGATAGGTTCGGTGAGTAAGTAATGTAAGGAATTATAACGTGGAGATATTATATCAATCTCAGTCGATCAAGGGTCAGTGAATAGTGAGGGTCAGTCAGTAAGTAGAGTTTTTTCGGCTTATTTTTATTATTGTTTTTTTGCTCTGTGGCTCTTAGTGGGTAATTGTTACCGACTAAAACGTGAATACCTTATAAGTAAATTATTTAGAACAATGGTTTTCAATATTAACCGTACTTCTGAGTAATTTACCTTTAATAATTTCTAAATAACTTGGCAAAAAATAAACACCTTAAAAATGAAATAAAATAAAAACATGAATAATTCAAACTTTATCGCTATCTTTAGTCCAGTTTTATTTTAGTTCTAAAACAAGAACTTGAAACTTACTTAAGTAACCAGCAGGGTAGTTTTTTTTAGTAGAAGTTATGTTATTAGAGATTTTTTGTTTATGGTAAAAAAAAAAACGCTAAGAATCAAATTGATATTATTCCAGATATAATATTGAGAGAAATTTATAAATGTATAGCTGTACTCACTCGCTTCGCTGGCATTTAAATTTAACACTATTATTTATGGTCAATATTATTAGGGAGTCCTACACTCATAATATAAATATTAGCCTATCCATTAAGTACATGTATTTTCTACATGGATACCAAGTTTCAAGTCAATCGGATGCATGGCTCAGTAGTTATAACGGAACATCCGTAAAAACTACTGTAGATTTATATATTAGTATAGATTAAGATAGGACTAAGGATTATTTCTTAAGAGAAGACATGTCATAGCGCGATTGAAACATTGAGGTGTTCTTTCTAGAGCCCAAATGTGTAGGACATAAGAAGCGCATGATGGACGAAAGCAGAAGTTCCAGGTTCTAAAAACGAATTAGGCTTCAGTAGTAGTTGGTAATGTAGTCAAAACAAGGCCGTAGATAATTACGTAGAGTTACAGTAGAGTATAGAAGTAATCAGATCCCACCCTATCTTACAGCTTTTTACGGCAAAAGGCTATGTCAATATTTGTATAATATAATATGATATAATATAATACATAGCAATACACATAAAATTAACATAAATAGAAAAACAATTATAACCTTGCACAATGTACAACATATACTTTATATGTCGGATTACGCGAGCTACTGACTTCGGCACAATTGCAATAGCATAGCGCTGTTAACGTGCATAATAAGCTATATTATAATGTTATAAATAAAAACTTACAACAATAAAAACCTTTGCATATATATTTGTAAATAAATAAAAAAAGAAATTGGTTACTTTATTTTCAACTAAACCCTTAAAAACTTTTCCCCGTAATTAATATATTATTACAATGCAAGTGAAATACCGAAGGAGCGGTAAGTACTTCACCTGATTTTAAAGGCTCTAATGGCTTTTTTATTCGTGGGTCTCAAATTACAGTGCCAAAGGCGTCACATAACGCCACCTCAGTCATTACAGATGCCGTGAGCCAACTCATAAAGCAACGAAATGCTTTATGCTAATCATTTCAACCGTCGTGCCATTACTTGGCTTATGTAAAAACCTATTTAGAGAGAAATTTTAATATAAAACTAAGTGTTTGGGTTCCTACAATTAACTACATCATGTCATAATGTTTTATATACTCTTTAAATGGTTACGAGGTGTGTCCTTAAATTTCTGATTAAAAGGATTTTTGTTTCAATATTTTCGGATAGTAAACAGACTAAATATGTATGAAGTGACCTAGATAAAAGAGGCTAGTTAAAGACTTTTCTATATGCGCTTCCACAAGAAAAAGCGTAAAATATGATACTCGTTATACTCATCCTAAATATAGTATGTAGTTTATTACATTAAGGATATTTTTAACACTTAAGATACTTTTATTATAGTAAGTGACAACTACCTCCGGGTATGTTGGTTTGTAATTTATCACGGATCTACAAATTGACTAATAGTTCATGGACTAGAGGGTGATACGAAAAAATGGACGTGCTTATTTACTAATTTAATATTTAATGCAAGTCAATAATTTTTTATTTGTTAAATCCATCTGAAAAATAATTGTAAATAGACATGCTTTAACAAAAACCGACTTCTAATAAAAAAAAAGATATTCAAAAACAAATTCACATACACTAAAAACAATGATCATCGAAATCGGTTGGCGTGACATTGAGTTATTGAGTTATTCATCTATTTGTCGCGCACGTACTTAATGCAAATTTAAGACTTATATATGGTTTTCTCATCGATACCATTATCACAACTGGACCACACGGGAAGTGTCAGCTTTCTAATAAAAAACAGAATCATCAAAATCGATTCACCCAGTCCAAAGTTATAAGATAACAAACATAAAAAAAAAACATACAGTCGAATTGAGAACCTCCTCCTTTTTTGTAGTCGGTTAAAAGCATTAAAATGTGTTATGTAGTTACTTCCTTACTTGTAAACTTAGTTGAATCAAATAGTATTAAAATCAGACTTTTAAAAACCATGGCATAAGCAATGAAGTATTGTAGTAAAAAACGAAAAACCTGTAAAAAGTATATACGAACAAGCGTGTTTAAAAACGACTTGTTTGCAGATGAAAGCAACAAAATGGTTATTCGTTTTGTACAGTTAATAACGTACTAACACGGAAATGGGCCCACGACTTCGAATATGTACATTGCGACAAAGCGTTTTCGAAGGAATCGTCCGTTTGTTTGGCTTTTAAGTATTATTTCAACGAGTAAGTTGAATTTTTTCGCTTGTGCAAGTTAAAGCAGTTATATTTAATTATTTTTTTTACGTAATAAGCGCAAATAAATTTGATATTCCATATAGTAAGGTACTAAATTAGATTTTTTGCAAACACAATATTAGCTACATGATTTTTTGAGATTTGTGACAATTTTACACAGGTGAAAGCTACTAATTTACAATTATACTAAAAACAACACAATTTTCTATTTCTCTATTTTCAATCTTAACAATTCAAATGACAACCCTTATTAAGAAAATAGTAACGAATCTATTGCTCTATCAATGTTGATTAAATAATGACTTATCAAAATTTTTATATTAACATAATTGCATTTACTAGTGGCCTCGCAGTAGTCCAAATTCGACTATAATTAATTGAAATTATAAGTTTAAACATTATCATGGTTCTATTGTCAAACACTAATATAATTCGATAATATAATCACAGTATTTGCCAAAACTGCACTATAGATCAATAATATTAAAGACAAATAATATTAATCTATTCTCAATTCGACCACAGACTTTAAACAATAACAAAAGTTTCCCAATTGACAGTAAACAAAGAGTATATTTTTATGTATGTGTTGTGTCAAATACATGGTAGTGTGTGTAATGATTTTTTTTATTGATTTAATGTGTTTTTTATGCATAATTTAAAAAAAAAGTTAGCCTGTGCCCTTCTTCTCTGTAGTCTCTAAAAGTGTGGGAAATTCCATACTCCTCCGTCCGCGCAATTTTCGTAAAAAGGGGTACAAAGTTTTTGCTTCACGTATTAATATTTAGATATACAGCAACATAGTTGATAATATTATCTCATGTTACTACTAAAACTTACCTACTATTAGTAAATGGTACTTATTTACTTAGCTCTCGTGACTCAGTTACCCGACGTGTAGCTTCTTTAGCCAATTGAATCGACCAAAATCGCTGGCTCGTGTTAGTCTTGTAATATTTTGAGCCCCTCGTTAGATTCAAATACGCGGTGCCGTTCGGAGTGTAGAATTCATTATCGTTGTCGGGCAGTCGTTAGTGGTTTACGAGCCTGTTCGCAAACTCTTTGAAATAATGCTCCCTTCGGAACGCTGACGGGTTTCGGCTCACAAATACCGAATATGTACCGTGAGACTTATTAAAATCATTCGTGTCATTCGCAGGCAACAGCCCCGGATTTTTGTTTGACTTTTGTATACACATTTAAAATATTCGTGTTTTATTTTGAGTGATTTTTTTAAATCTTTTAGTAAATTAATGAACGATTTATTCGGATGTATCTATGAATAAATAAATAAATAAATAAATATTTACTAGCAATCACGCCACGTTAACTGGTCCCGTGATAAGTTCGTAAAGAACTTGTGTTACAGGTACCAGATAACGGAAATAAATGTAAGATTTTTATTATACACATACATATATTTAATATACATCCATAACCCTGGAAAAGACATTTATATTTATCATACAAATATCTTCCCTTGGCGGGATTCGAACCCGCGACCCCCTTGTGTAGTGACCATGTCACTTACCACTACACCAGACGGCCGTTAAAAAGAATACAATAAAGAGATGAACATTTTTGTAAAGGCTTCATACTTTAGCTGAATACAAACCGGCTGGACATCATTTAAGGTCAAAAGAAACGCTAACATAACCACAGATTAAACACTAATACACAACGATTTTCAAATATGACATCATCCGTATGTTTGGGCTTTTTTAGGGGGTAGAAGAAAATCATCGGACGAACGACCGATGAATTCTGTCGAAATTGAACTGAGTAACACGCCCTATCACTCAGAAACACGCGTCCAAGTCTCAAGGGGAGCGAGTTGACAGATTTCGTGAAGAATTCATCTCTTCTCTTCTCTTTTTTTTGTTTATTGCTTTGATGGGTGAACGAGCTCACAGCCCACCTTGTGTTAAGTGGTTTCTGGAGCTCATAGACATCCACAACGTAAATGCGCCACCCACCTTGAGATATAAGTTCGAAGGTCTCAAGTACAGTTACAACGGCTGTCCCACCCTTCGAACCGAAACACATTACTGCTTCACGGCAGAAATAGGCGGGGTGGCGGTACCTATCCGTGCGCAAGCAAGAAGGGTCGTCGTACCCCCTTTCGGGAGCACGGAACGGGCCTCGGGGCAAACCCCACTACCCGGGACGGAGCTCCCTGCCACATAGGGCAGGGGTGAAGTAGATGCGGGGAGGACATGGGGAAGGTACGCTGTTCGCTGCGTGTTCGGCGGCAATTTACATCTATATATACTTATATATAATACGATGGGCAGTCTGGTCGCGGCTCGATGTCACCGCTCACAAGAGGTCCTACCACCAGTAAATCCAGTCTATTGGCTTACTCAGATGGGAACCTGCCGCACAACTAACGAACCTCTCGGTAGGCGAGCTATCTGAATCCTACCCGGTTGGCTTCGTCATTTCGTGCTGAAATCGACGGGATCCGGAACAATTCCAAGCGCAGGATTTGAACAAGATCCCTATCTCGACCTCCGGCTCGATGGCGATGAGTTGGAGGTAAAGGAAGGTTGAGAGCTAGATAATTCCATTTGGCATTCCCAGATATTTTTTTTACCTATGCTGATAGCCCTGAGAGGCTATATCCACGCTAAATCAGCGTAACATTAACTAGTAGGTGAGCTCACGGGGCTCTAACGACCTGACGACGTTGCTAACACGAACCTTAGCAAGAGCCGTGCTTCGCAGAATCTACCATCGGATCGGAAACGCGACCCACTGAGAAGATCCGGCGAAAAACTCAGTGGGCTGTGCCTGTGGGTTAATTTACTTGTCGAGCCCTTCGTCGCAAGCGACGGGTTCGACGAGAACGATGACCGGATTACCCAAATGCCACGTTTGGTCCCCCTATATACACCCCACTTTATGCTCTGGAACGCAGTCGAGGCTCCAACGATCTCCTAACAATCTCTAATAAACTCTGGAACGTTCTGGAACGTGAATTTTCATCTGCTCTGTAGATAGCATCTGTGTTTATTCTGTGGTCTGTTTGCGCTATTTGTTAGTGCCACTATTAGTCAAGAGATGGCTCTAATGTCACTAGATGCAGTTGTAAAAAATCTTGGGTATAAGTTTGCTATCTATCGTACCTACGTGTTTTGTAAAAAGTCAACTTATAAATAATTATACTTGTTGATGGAAATACAATAATTTGATACCATTGAGTTAGCCGCTTTGACCAAGGTTAATTATATAAAAAAACTTCGATTGCTTGAAATTAAACGCCCGCCATTTTTTCTACATACATAGATAATTGCATTGTAACAAAAAATTTTCCCGGAACTTAAATAATAATTGTACCGAGTTTCATCACAATCGAATAAATGGCTTAAGATCACGGAGAGGACAATCATGTAATCATTTTTTAGTAAATAGATATATCGAATATACTTTCACCAAAATATTACAATATCATTTTCATTAAAATGTTTAAATGCAGCGTGTCTCCTTAAAGTGATTCCCATTAAAACATAGCTATTGGAAATCAATTTTGATGATTCGAATTCCACCAATAATTGCAATTGCTTTTTAATCAGTGCTCGCTAAAATAATTCAGTCAATTCGCAAATGAAATTTAGTCAAAAAAAGGCAAATCCCTTGATAGTTGAACGTAATGAACTAATTTAGCGTTCGACCGGTAAGCCTATTAATTATCTGCTTTATTAATTTTTTTTTGGTACAGGTTCAGATTTCGGTGTTAAGCCTGTATTTAAAAGGTCAGTGAACAAGTAATCAGCTTAACGTAGCTCCACCGTTGACGTTGGAATATGATTTTTTTTTGTAAAGCACACCCGTAAATAAATTACTAAAGCTCACATGAAAAATAAAGTACATTTCCGAAGTTATAAAATTTAAATTGTGACAGATAAGAATTTTAATTTTTCTGAATTTTTCTTTTCTGAAGAATTTTAATTTTGGTTCGTTTTGTAAATTGTGTTTAATTGAGATACAGAAAATTTAAAACTACAGTCTAATTCTAGAAATATGTAAGAAGCTAAAACACATCTTCCCTGATGGTCACGAAATCGGAAGCATCACTGATTGAAACCTATTCAGTCTATTTCAATGAATGTGACAGACAAGGTACAATGGCGAACTTAATTTAACAACGAATTATTATGATTTCCTATTACTGTTTCCACTTGCTATCAATTGTGGTAAACTGACTTTTCATTATTGTCGTTCGAGTTTTTACCATTTAAATATATCCTGCTCAAATTGTCATACAACCATTACAAAATTGTAAATTGGTAATTAAATCAATGCAAAATTATTTTCAAGAACATAAACACATTTTTAATGGATTCCTAAGAAATAAATGAAGTCGTAATCCTTACGTAATGAAGTCTCAGTCCGCGTTTCGGCGTCCTCAACCCAACAACCGTTAGACACTTTCGAGTTTAGGTACTTATTACCTCGAATCGGCTTAGTTATATGGACATCACGATTCAGAAGGAAAAACTTCGGATAAGTATCGGAGTCGGAAGGCTCATTAGCGAAAATATGAGGAAAAATGTGTTTTTTTTTTTTGGCAGACCGGAAATTTTATTACGCCTTCAACATACTTGTAACAAATTGAAATCTTAAAGAGTGAAATCTAAGTGCGAAATGTCGGATTTCCTAGTACGAAATCAGCGAAGATTTGAAGCGATTACTCACTTTAGAATGTATTTGAAAAATCTTGAAATTATTATATTCATTAATATCAATTGACATTGTACCTCATCGAATATTTGTACCATTAATGGCAATATTGTGTATACGAGTATTTAAGATATTTATGATGTAATCTATTAGTGACATTGACATTTTTATCATAATTCTTTTATTGATAAAAAATATAATAAAAAACTACTTTACAAAGTTATCAACTTTATTTTATTCACTATGATTTATAAAACATATATATAATAAATATATGGTATTTTTTGTATGTTATTACAAAGTTAAGTCGTACGCTGTGTGCATTAGTTTAAGTAGTAATAAAAATCTTACGTTACGGACGTTTTTTCCCGGTTGGGGTACCCCTCCGCATCGTCTCATAAGGAACATCGTTCCAAATCACTAAATACAAATTCGTGTAAAGCGAGTTTAGCAATAATTTTATGCTTCCTTTGCTTTCGTAACCCAGATTAATAGGAGTACTTAGAAAGGCTACTTCTGTAAGATATAAAATAAACCAGAAACAAAATAACCAACAAAACGTCGTTTCAGTATAAGGAGATGGGTTGACTTAAGCCACCCACAACATTAACTTACGAAAGCGTAAGAACCGAACAATAAAAAAGGGAACGCCCGGCGTGCGTGACCACCGGTTCAATGCAAATTATACTTCCATCCATTTCATACAATAAAACCAAATGAGCCCTTTTAACGCAACATGAGAAATCGATAAAAAATACACAAACGAAACTGACGGTTTGCTCTAATACATTCTTGGCTCAGAGAATAGATTCTCAACAATTGGCCAAGAGTTTGTGGTCAAGTGGTATTGTGCGGCTTTTGTGGAAGATTAATAATCAGTAGTGGCCCCCCAGTAGTCGAAATTCGACTATAATTAACTGAATTTATAAGTTCGAACATTAATATGGTTCTATTATTAAAGACTATTATTATACTTCTTTAACCACTTTCAACAAGACTACACTATAGACAAATAATATTAAAGGCTAATAATATTAATTTATTCTCAATTTGACCACAGACTTTAAACAATAACTAAATTTTACAATAAACAAAGAGTAAACGGTAGGCAGCGGCTTGGCTCTGCCCCTGGCATTGCTGACGTCCATGAGCGACAGTAACCACTCACCATCAGGTGGTCCGTATGCTCGTCTGCCTATACGGCAATAAAAAGAAAGAGTAATTATAATATATAGATGTGTGTTGTGTCAAATACATGGTAGTGTGTGTAATGTTTTTTTATTAATACAATGTATTTTTTATGCTTATTAAAAAAATATTAAGATTCTACGCTCTTTCTCTATATTCTTTATAAGTATGGGAAATTTCATACTTTTCCGTCCGCCCAATTTTCGTAAAAGAGGGTACAAAGATTTTTCTTCACGTATTAATATATAGATAACTATTAATATTTTTGTTCATTCGACCCACTCAGGTCATAAATTAAGCTTTAATAATCATATCGCTAAGAAAAATAAGATTTCAGTTGAAAATAAAATTTTCCTATTGATCGATAAATTAACAATTAAACCGTTTAGTATGATCAAGATAGTATTGCGGATGCCAGCATCCTACACACCAATTATGTGCAGCTCTTGCATATGGTTCCGTAGAATAAATCCACGCTCACTTCGTTGAAACAACCTCCCCTAAAGCAACATAGTTGCACTGTTTAAATTGCAGATGCAGTAGGTTGTGTTATCTTCACGAATACTCCACCCAGAGACTGAGGTAGAAGGGTGTGAAAAATTCCTTAGGTGATTATACCACATACCTACACATACCTAGCACTACGCTTGCACTAAATATTTATATTTACGGTCTAATTGATCATAAGAAGTCTTGACTCATCTGACTTTAAGGAAACGTTTGTCAAGTTACAGGGCTCAATTACTGAAGAGAAAGACAATGAGAATGTTCAATTACTATTGAGCATGAATTCTACTCTTATAGCATGTTGGGCGATAATAAAAAGAAGGTGACCTTTCAAGCACCTTTGACGGTAGGCAGCGGCTTGGCTCTGCCCCTGGCATTGCTGAAGTCCATGGGCGACGGTAACCACTCACCATCAGGTGGGCCGTATTCTCGTCTGCCTACAAGGGCATAAAAAAAACAGATTCTTGGGAAGAGAAGCTTTAGTAGTAAAGAGTGACTGCTTCCAGAAGACTGTTAAGATTTCGACCCCTTGTCTTAAAATAAGAGGTGTTATTGACGTAGTGAGGTCTACTAGCTTCTGCAGTCACTTGATACTAGATGGGAAGCGAGTTCGTCTGCTTATATTCAGGAAAAGCAACCTTTTGTTTATTGGTAAATTTCTCATAACAGCAGCACTCTTTTGGCACTGGTGAAGTCGGTTAAAAATAAATAGAGTTCACAGCATGACTAAATCTAATTAAATAAAATAAAACTACCCCCGTTCATAAAACATTTATACCTTATACGTTAATAAAATCCAAAGTTCTTTTACGATTTAAAAAAAAAAAACCTGTACAAAAACTTTATAACGCTTCCAATTTCACAACTCACTCTATTAAACTATGGACTATATTCTTGTGTACTTTATTATGCGTTTAACGATCTTTTTCATTGCGAGGAGCGCGGAACTGAGTTCAGTTAGAATAAATATAAAACCGCGTTAAACCTCATTACGAGGTACTTGTGTTCTTTGATAAAATTTATGAAAACTAAAATTAATTTGTTTGTTTCTTTTGTAAGTATTCACTTTTATTTTTCAATACTGTGATTAAGTAGTCGATGTACATACCGTAATGAAATAAAACGTCAACGTGTTTTAATAAAAAGATAGAAAAATTACACGATATCATTCCTTTGACTCAGAAGTCGTTTTTTGAGGTATGTGTAAAGTACAAGTATTATAGAAATGGAATCGAGCTCACTAAACATTATTTGTTTATTGCCTTGATCGGTGGATGTGATCACAGCCCACTTGGCTTAGGTTGAATGGTCACCGGAGCCCATAGACGTCACCCACGTAAATGCCGCCACTCGCCTTGAGACCGGAGTTTTAAGTTACAGTTTTACAGTACAACGACTGCCGCAAATCAAAGTATTACTGCTTTACGGCGGAAATAGGCAGGGCGGTGGTGCCTACCCGTGTGGGCTCACAAAATGCCTTACTACAATCAGTTAGACGATATATCACTGAAATAACGTAAAGCTAGAGAGAGCTAATAAAACTGCTATGTTCAGTTACAATTAGCAAGTAATTAAAAATCACAGAGACTTCATTTTGATGTGACTGAGGTAAATTTCATTTAAAAATGTTCTCTGTACAGTAGACTAGATGAATTCACGATGTATACAACATTAAACAGTAAGACAGTTAACAGCAAACTTGTTGTAATTACTAAGTGTGAGGTTAATTGCTTTTCCTAGTTGCCTTAAGAGCACTACTCAAGAAAAGAGCAGTTAGATGAAGTTTTTCAAGTTAATTGTGAATCTGTCCCAATTTTGAGAGCACATTTCGGGCCAGACACGTTGAAATTTACAATTTGTTTTACAACAGTTTTTTTTTATCTTGCAAAGTTTCGTGTATCTTGTCACGAAAATACAATGAGATCTTATTTTTTTGTTAGAAAATCAAAGAAATCACCCTTACCCTATCACCCTTGAGGACGATTCTTTTGTTAGATAAATTTTATTAATTTTATTTTTCATTGTCATAACCTGAAGGTCTGTCTGCCACCTGTCTGCAACGCATAATGCGCTACTTTGGCCACGTTGCCCGCAGAGGTGTAGACAACTTGGAACGTCTGATGGTCACTGGGAAAGTAGAAGGAAAACGTCCTAGAGGTCGGAGCCCCAAACGTTGGTCCGAGCAGATCTCCGAACAAACCAGCGGACCACTTAGCGCTGCACTACACCAGGCAACTGACCGGAACCGATGGAGGCTGACAGTCGACAAGCTAAAACGGAGTCACGATCCTCAGCAATGAGGGAGCGATGGAGAAGAAGAAGAACCTGAAGGTTTGCGAGCTTGAAGGAGTGGTAGTGGGCAGAGCACATTGTTCGAAGAACGAATGACTGCTGGCGTCGAGAGGTTTTTAGAGGCGACTAGCAAACACATAGTGGGTAGTCCTCCTACGAGGTAGACTGAGGACGAGGTCGGTCGGTCGAGGACGACCTGTTAAAGTTCGAGGAAATCAACTAGATGTGGGCTGCGAAGGTTCTGCCACTTTGGGAGGTGGAGCCTTGGGGGAGACCTATATCTAGCAGTGGACATATGCTCATAATGATGATCGTAATCAATCCCGAGCTTATATAAGAAACCAGACATCATAGACATACACCCTGATGTGTAAGCAACAGAGAAAAATTGTTCTATATTAAATATCCAAATAGGATAGACAAAGAAAAACAACTTCGAGAACGAGGCCAACAGAGGAATACGACTGGGCTGGGCGGCATTTGGAAAATGATAACGAGCCTTTTCATGTTCTAATCCGCAGAGTTTAAAGACGAAAATCTTCAAACAGTGCATCCTGTCTGTCATAACATATGAAGCCGATACGTGAACACCAGGGTTGGGTGGTCCACAAGCCTATAGTCGCTCAGCGAGGTATGGAGAGGACTATCGTTAGAATTTCTCTGAAGGATCGAATCTGGAACGATCTGACAGAGAAAAAAGTTGACAACATAGCACAGCAGATTAGTAAGCTGAAGTGGCAATGGGCTGGCCATATTAGCCGGACAAACGATAGCCGTTGGAGTAAACGTGCTCTTAAATGGAGACCGCTAATTGGTAAACGTAGTGTAGGACGCCCTTAGGCTCGGTGGAGTGACGATCTATGCAGGGAATTGACATGAAATTTTGTAGCTATATTGACATGTCGCAGCATTGACACACTAACTAATATGGTTTTCTAGTTGAAGCGAAACGCACCGGGCACCAACTGGTGCTTAATGAAAAGAAATCAAATTAATCTTTCGAAAATATTATACTATGTTAAAACATTACACGAATCGTTACCAAAATTGTTTCCATTGATTTCGCAATCGTGGGCGTCAGTAACCTTCCGAGATTGTTCGTTCAAATTATTATCAGCTGACTAGTCAATGTAATATAATACGTGCGTCGACCCTCAAGCGATACTTGAAAAGATCGAGTACAATATGTGATCAAGTTTTTGACGTTGCAATCTATCGTTAATTTCCCCGGAGGTTCACCTTCCGTCACAATAAAGAAACTATATTATTGTTATATAATGTTGTGTTCGAATTCTTCAATATGAAATTAACTCATTTTGTAATGGCTTAAAGCTTAACAGATCCAAAGTGAGATCTATAAAAGTAATAATTAATGTTTGAATAGGTAACGACAGCTTTATAAACTTAGTCAGACATGCACATAAATTGATACAAAATACTGCTCTATTCTTATCCTTTTTTTATTTGGTAGGGTAGTTCGGTAAAAGTAAACAGCATAACACTTTTTTGTTTATTTTTCTCTAGACAGGTCGACGAAGTCACGGCTTACGCGATGTTTACCTAATGGTTACTGAAAAGAAATCACGACGCGAATGTCATGAGATATTAGGGACGAAACCCAAATTGTTGGCGTGGGCTCACAATAATTATATTACCATTTTATAGATTATTTCGGGTTTCAATTTAATTATATGGTATTATTAATTTAACGTGGAAGTCGTTCGAAAGCTAATCCTTCGAAAAAGGTGGGCAGAATTCAATTACATTGAAAAATGATTTTGTCGTTAATAGGTAAACATGAGGACCCAAATTAGTGTTTTTCAGAAAATACATAATCGCAATTTAGAAAAGGCTATGTAACCATTCATATCTATATATCTCCTGCAGGTTGTAGTCTCAACTCGATAGAGATCTTTCGATCGATGCCTGGTTGTACAGGTAAAGGTAGAGCCTGTCAGACCGCGCGGCAGATGTAAGGTGAACTAACCAGGTCAAGCCTGCAACAGATTGCCCTATGAATGTAGGCACCAGACGCGTACCCGAGTGGGAAAGCGGCGCTGGGCCGTAAAACTCGTCACTGGAAACATGATGGCCACAACTACTCTGCTAAGAGTCTTGTGATGGAGAAGAAAATGTGCAAAATGTACCAAACATAACTTTTTTTTGCGAATGAATTTCACTGCTGCGGGCTATAAAATAGCATGTTGATAAATAGGCACTGTTTAACTCACCACGCAAATAATAAATTGAGATCGTAGTTATTTATCGTATAATTATTAACACATAGTAGTGGTAATGCCAGGGCAGCTGACTCGCAAGCTTTTATTTCCTCCTAGAAAGTCACTCTGAAAACTACTTTACGTACGTAAATGAAAATAACAATATTTTTCCAAGTCAGGAAACTTGAAGATAAATATATTTAGAAAGTTGGCAACGCTTCAGGAAGCTACCGAGCTTCGTATATATGTACGTAGGTTTCGGTGACAATTTCACAGAGTGTGTTCGTTGTGTTCATTCTTTCATATTAATTGTTATAAGTAAGTATGAACTTTTCCCATTGATATACTATATGTCATGCGATAAACAGTGCCATGCGTCTGGTATATTGGTTTTTTTCTCACAAATATTTAAAATCTGTAATAATGATGTTCCCTATGAAGTTGCCGTTTCGTTACTTAACATCAAAGATAGGAAAAGATTTAGGACCGCATTGTCACTTTCGACAATAGTAGGCAACGGCTTGGTTCTGCCCCTGGCATTGCTGAAGTCCATGGGCGACGGTAACCACTTACCATCAGCTTGGCCGTATGCTCGACTGCCTATAAAGGCAATAATTTTTTATTATTATTTTTGATAATAATACGCGATCATCATTTTGTTTAGACCCTGGTTCAGTATCTAGGCAATGTCCCAAACTACTTAACGACGACTAAACTTATCCCTAGAAAAATCATCGTCACTGTTTGGTGCCCTGGTGCCGGTATAATTCATCACGACTACTTTGCAAATGGTACGAGCGTTACTGCGGACGTGTACCGTGAGGGACTTGACACAATAATGGAAAAGCTCGCGAATCTGAATCGCGAAATTATAATTTGTGTAATCACTGGTGGTAGGACCTCTTGTGAGTCCGCACGGGTAGGTACCACCGCCCTGCCCATTTCTGCCGTGGAGCAGTAATGCGTTTCGGTTTGAAGGGCGGGGCAGCCGTTGTAACTATACTGAGACCTTAGAACTTATATCTCAAGGTCGGTGATAGATGTCTATGGGCTCCAGTAATCACTTAACACCACGTGGGCTGTGAGCTCGTCCAACCATCTAAGCAGTAAATAAATAAAAAACTCTGGCCGAGTAGGTTAATCGCTCACCCTCACTTAAAATGGCACAACAGGCGTTCTCTAATGTACAAGTACTAGGGTTAGAACTTTTGCTTCATCTACTGTACTCACTAGACCTTGCGCCGACAGACTTTTTGTCGGCCTATCGAAAGTTTGGACAACTTCTTGGCAGGGAAAAAATTGAATACCAATGAGGCAGTACAATGTTACTTTGAAGAGTTTGTTGGCTCTCGTACCACTGACTTCTTCGAGAAGGGCAGTTAAAAATTACCATAGCGCTGGGCCATAGTGGCATCCATTTAAGTGAGCACATATTTTAATTTATAGAACAAATGAAGTAGTCACGTTTTGAGGTCTTTGAGCTCTGAGATATAATAATTAAATCAAGGAATCCCTATTATGCCAGCTATTACATAGTATTGATAGCGGATATGATTAATTTTACAGATAGTTGACTGCTGAGAAATCTCGGGCATTGTACAATAATGATCTTCTTTGATTGTTCATGCTATCTCAGAATTTGTTCAGATTTTTAGTTTTTATTCAGTTTCTATAAATATATCTTCTTTGATTGTTCATGCTATCTCAGAATTTGTTCAGATTTTATTTTTTATTCAGTTTCTATAAATATATCTTCTTTGATTGTTCATGCTATCTCAGAATTTGTACAGATTTTATTTTTTATTCAGTTTCTAGAAATATATCCTAAATTAGTTTATGTCTAGAGTATTCGAAAGGCTGAACATTGAAAACAAAAACGCGAAGCAAAACTTTTAAAGTCGTTTTCATTTTACGACCATCCAAATATATAACAATTCATCATGCAATATAACCGTAATATAAATAAATACCCCAACAAAATAACGTAGTGAGCGCATTCCGCTGGGAATGAAAGTAACATAAAGCTCGGGCACTCGTCAGGTCGGCGGTAACTTCCAAAAAGTACTTATTGCTTACGATTTCCTCCGCCCTAATGGGCCGGCGCGATTTTGCTGACAAATAAATATGTACAGTCCTTCGCTGCAGGACTTATTTTAACTGTGGAGCCAGAAAATTTGATTTTTTTTAGTCAAAGAGTGTTTGTTATGGATTGACAAAAAAACAGTTTTTTAGAGGTGAACTTACTTTATTACTTTTATTCCAATATTGCAACTTATTTTTAATGTTGCGATTTTGCAATTGCGATTTTTACCTGAATTGAATATTTTAAAACCGTCGGGTGACGTCAAAAATAAGCTTCTAATCCTTTTGCGTTATGTGACGATATATTTCAGTAAAACCTGTTAAACTTCCTAAAAGCCAATTCATAAAAATAAAAATGGGTCGTTGAAAAATTTGCCCAAATTAATACTATTTGGTGAACAAATTATTATTGAAATTTCCACTACAAAGGGCATGTTGAAATTGAAACTATAATTAAAAGAAGTATTTAAACCGATTTCACGGCCCGATCCAAAACGTTTTCTCTTTTCGTTGTTTAAAATTAGATTTTGTAAAACCGCAAAACATTGTCCCGAGCTAAAATAAATTAACAGGAAAATTGTACAAGGGAGCAACGTCTTGTAATCGCTATTTTCGCAGCCGAACGACCAGAGTTGAACATGCAACACGATAAAACGCCGGTTAACATAAAGGAACAGGAATTTTCTCGAACAATAAAAGGGAACGCTTAAAGCTGTGCGTGACCAGCGAGCCCAAAATTATACTTGTTTTATTTTACAAATATAAAAGAACGGGTCGATGTTTGAGTTCAAATGGTATTTATTACGTTTATTTTAAAGCTGATTTTACAATTATCAAAGTACATAATAATATATTATTATAATGACGCCGACCAATTAATTCAAGTATTTTAAGAAAATACCGGCATTAGGTATGTATGAATTAAATTCATTCGATTGACTTTTAGATTCTGCCAAGTTATTATTATTTTTTTTTTATTGCCCTTGTAGGCAGACGAGCATACGGCCCACCTGATAGTGGGTGGTTACCGTCGCCCATGGACTTCAGCAATGCCAGGGGCAGAGCCAAGCCGCTGCCTACCGCTTAATACTCTTCACAAGCCTCGTTTGAAGAAGGAGGTTCTTAGGGTAACTGTTTTAATTTTACTTAGTTGAAATTTGTCGTATCTTTAAAGCGTTTTGATTTGTTCTGAAAATGGATAATCAAACTCAATGTCAAATCTGAATTCAATGGTTACCAAAGCCTTTCAACGAAAATACAAACACCTAAATAAACCCAAACCGAAACGCAGATCATCTTCGCTGTATAAATAGCGGTAGTTGTGTAAATGGCCCACAATATGACCTACTTGTAAGGAACGAATTGCAACTGCAAAATTAGTTTGTGCATTTATTGGTTCTGAATACAACCTCACCTGTATGTACGTACAAATAGTTCACCCGTGTTAGGAAATAAACAATCAAGTACTTACTATAAAATTCTCAGGAAGGTACAACAGTCTCGTTCCATCGAACTTAATTTCCCATGGGCCTAATGCATGACCGCAAACAAAGAACGTAAATAGAGACCATTTGTATCGTGAAATCAATTGTGCTTTGCAAATATTCCATTCTTGTTCTCTTAATCTATATATTAATACGTGAAGCAAAAACTTTGTACCCCTTTTTAGGAAAATTGCGCGGACGGAGGAATATGAAATTTCCCACACTTATAGAGAAGAATATAGAGGAGGAGTGCACAATGCTAATATTCTTTTATATTATGCATTAAAATACATCAAATCGATAAAAAATATTACACACACTACCATGTATTTGACACACACACGCATGCATACTGTCTGTGTCCAAATTGAGAATAGATTAAATATTGTTTATCTTTATTTATATTTGTGTAAAATGTAGAATTGGCGAAATCTGTGATTGTAGAAGTATAATAGTCTTGGAAAATAGAATTATAATAGTGTACAAACTTCTAATTTCATTTAATTATAGTTGAATTTCGACTACCGGGAAACCATTAGTATAATTGATTATGTGCATAATTTGCTAAGAAAACTTAACCATATTGAGCAAGCGATCACGGACGCCTCAGGATCGTTCCATCTGAATACTTATCGTAATTTAGAGTACCGATGTCGAAAAATACTTGAAATATTTCTAAAGATGCTTTGTAAGCATTTTTTTACTATCATTCATCAACTAGATGCTTCAAATTACTGATTTTTTTGTGATTATTGAATTTTGTTTTTTTTAGCAGGCCTTGCAAATTATCCAAGTGATCCTTGAAAACATATAAAAGGTATAAGATATAAGAAATACATATTTTAACTTCAACTAAGATTTAGAGACCCGTGAAGCTAGCGTCAGTGAGGGTTACTAAGATCAGACTATCAAGAAAAAATACTCTAAACTCCAAATAATGATTCTTAGTATTCGAGTATACATTTGTTTTTTGTATTTATCATTATGTAGACATTCAGGTTCTTCATCAAATAATTCGTGGAGATAGCCTAATGGGCCTAATTAAACAGCTTTAAGACTCACAATTCAAATATTACGCTGCGATCCACAATATCAGGTTGGGAAATTGGAAACGAATCCGAACTAAACCCGAGCGTTCTATGGCGTGGATAAAGTTAGGGGCGAGTATTTCCATACTAGAAGTTCTATCTTTAGTTGAAAAGTAATCAGGGAAAGGCAAAACATTTCCGAGTTTCAACTCTTGCGGACTCTTTAATGTTGAGCTCTTATACGGTGAGCTTATTAGTGCAATATTGTTGTGGCCACTGCATTCTTTAGATCTATGTACAAACTCTAACAGAACTTGGAATTTCACAGATTACTTCCGCACAAGATTTTACTGTAACAGCTCCTTTTTTTATTGTTTAGATGGTTGAACGAGCTTACAGCCTACCTGATGTTAAGTGGTTACTGGAGCCAATAGACATCTACAACGTAAATGCGCTACCCACCTTGAGATATAAGTTCTAAGGTCTCAAGTATAGTTACAACGGCTGCCCCACCCTTCAAACCGAAACTCATACTGCAGAAATTTTTCTGTTTCCTCCCTTCTGTGTTCATATCTGATTTTCAGTTTTCCAACTTATGCTATATGTTGAATAGTAACATACCATAAGTAAATACTATTTATGTAACTAAAAGATAAAAAAGAGCTTACGCCCAAACTAGCTTTATGTGTATTTGGCAGCTCATAGGTAACAAAATATTAAAGCTGCGGTCACCTTTGAGTGAAAGCTTTTTTCCGGGCAGGGAGCCGAACCTCATACGCGGTGTCAGCACCTAGGGAGCACGCGCGTTATGTGAGATTTGACGGTCTGCAGATGTTGGAAGCCGACATCAAAGTCCAAGGATATTTTTAGAGCCCTACCCACCAAACGAATCCCCTTGCATTCTCGTACCTGACGCCCGATCTCCGCCCGGGGCCAGACCCGGTCCGGGTAGGAGAATTCCCGCGGTCAAACGCTAACTTCACAACTCAACGTCAATCAAGTCAATTAGATTATTTAATTTAGAAACTTAATAACTAGTCAATCATATGAGATCAACTCATACCACCAGTGCGATCGAAACATAAAAAATACACAAGGTTAATCGAGTGTTAGATGGCCAAAAATCGTTTTGTAGAACAAGAATCGTGAACGAGGGCCGTCCGACAAGTGAAAACAGATTTCTGAGCCAATGACTCGAGAACGTTTACACTGAAACTTTCTCGGTTGAATCAAACGGCAAGATCATCCAATCGTTCAACTGTAAAAGAGATGTTATTGTATTAGTTGTATCTTATCCTAACTGGATTTATTTAGGATGGATCCTTAGAGGTTCGTTCTTAGTTGAATAAATAATTCGGGACACCAAAAAGCGATTTTTTCAGCGCATGCTTAGTAGTCCTCATAGTCGTTATTGCTTAGATGGGTGGACGAGCTCACAGCCCACCTGGTGTTAAGTGGTTACTGGAGCCCATAGACATCTACAACGTAAATGCGCCACCCACCTTGAGATATAAGTTCTAAGGTCTCAAGTACAACGACT
This sequence comes from Bombyx mori, assembly GCF_030269925.1. NCBI lineage: Eukaryota > Metazoa > Arthropoda > Insecta > Lepidoptera > Bombycidae > Bombyx > Bombyx mori. The sequence goes on from NC_085128.1 coordinate 11,384,481, forward strand.
GCCCCACCCTTCAAACCGAAACGCATTACTGCTTCACGGCAGAAATAGGCAGGGTGGTGGTATCTACCCGTGCGGACTCACAAGAGGTCCTACCACCATTCACGTTCACTTCTATGAGCTCGATTTGTACCACGACCTGTTCAGAACTGTTAGTCTTAGAACCGGAACCATTCAACAGGACTGATCAGGTAGATCCATCAGGGCGTGTCCAGGGCGCCAATGGTGGCTGGTTGCTGCGTGAGCCGGCCTAAGGGTGCAGTTACAGCGGCCACGATAATCGAGATGGTAGCTTCAAAGAGCTACGGATGGGTTCGGGGATCGGGATCGAGGTGCGACCATGCCGGTGCTAAAATCCCGCAGACATATCTATTTTTGTCTAAGCACACACGCAATACACAATAGATATTTACGAAAGACTTACATACATGACCAAAAAATATCGTCAAACCCGCCAAATTTGTAAAGTTGTTGGTGCACACTCACTCTCTCTTTTATTTCTGCTGCGAAGCAGTTACGGATTTTGGTTTCAAAAGGACAGTATTTATGCAATACAATTGACACCGAGCTTATATCTCAAGGAGGGCATTGACCTTATAATGTCTAATGGTCCTGGTGAGCTTTTAATACTAAAAGTCACAGGCCGCTTAGTATTAAAAGGTTACCGGTGCCAATTAGACAAACGTGCCTATGGAACAAAAAAGATGTTTCTCCTTTGAAGGTACTGTATGCGCGCGAGTTCATGTCCATCGGGGCCAGAGGCGACGCGCGGGGACAGCTCGCCCCATCTTCGCCCGCCTCCCCGCATTTGTCTGACGTCGAGTGTTATCCGTGACGGTTGTGACGCGCGCTTATCGATATCGCAAATTTACCCTAACGCTATTGTGTTATTTAACCATGACTACTCCGCTTCCAACGAGTTCAGATAGAAAAAAACTACTGAAAAAAGATACATACTGATTCCGACTCTGATCTGTCGGTTGCCTTTTCATTCGATAGTGATTGAAGTGGAATTAAAAAAATGTTTTTCTCTATTAGAAATAAACAAGTAATTACTTATCACACTTATTTTATTTCATAAATTGCAAAATTACCTTATGTTACATTAAACCAAATTGACAGCTGTTGACTAAATCGGTAGTTATTATCGACATTACCATAATTAATTAGGTCACAGCACTACCGCATTCCTCAGGATGGACATGAACTCGCGCGCCTACAGTATATAGTCAGTTTATAACTCTTTAATAAGTGTTTCCAATCAAATATCCAGTCTTGAACAAGGTAAACAAAAAATACGTATATAACAATGTTGAGTGATCCTTTTAGTACAAAATTTAAAAGCAAACATAAAAGGTTCGCTGACAAAAATAATCAAATTTTAATACCGAAAGGTTTCGTCAACGGTCAAACATTTATTCAAAAATAGACTTTCGGCTGACTGAACAGGATCTAATCAGGGGTTAACCCTTTCTGTAATGCAGTAATGCTGTAAAATGTCATCGTGTTTTGTTGTGCCTTTATTATTGTGCCATTATTATTATTGTTGTGCCTATAGTTGAAAAAATCTTATCACTATGTAACCAAGCTAGGTTAATACAAAATGTTGATTTTTGGCCAAAAGCACTAAACTTTTGTACCAAATTTATATAGAAAACTATGGTATAGTGTTATTAGACTTATTTCGTATCTAAGAAAACTTGTAGAAAAATCGCTTGAGCGAAAATATTTCTTCCGACGGATATTCTTAAGCCCTATTCTGAAATAAGGTAACTTTTAGTATTATTAAGGTAATTTTAAATATTGTTTTTAAACGACCAATTCTTTCCAACTGTATGTTCCGGCTTAATGTGGTGTGGGGATCGAGGCTCTCCAATCAGCTACATTGAACTAATTATTTGCTGCGACTAAGTACTAATTTAAGTTTTAGTCCAGATTAGAAGAGCATCACAACATTTTTAGAACATCAGATCGTACTCATCAATGATAGGATAGGTATAGGGTGCGCAATACCGAAATCTGCAGTAAAATCTGCAGTTTGACTGACATAGCCAAAGTAATTGCTGGGAGGAAGTGGAAGTGGGCCGTCCACATATGCCATCGCACTGACAATGGCGGGGCACAAAAGTTCTTCTGGAGTTGAGACCTCGTACTGGACGTCGTAACGTGGGCAGACAACCAACGAAGTAGACCGAAACCTGGTCAAAGTGGTTGGTAGGGACTGGATGCGAAAGGCAAGAGACCGAAAAGAATGGGGTGCATTCGAAGATACCTACACTCAGCTTTAAGTGGACACGGGTTGAAGAAGAGAAGAGACTCATCAATTTCAAGAAAACATATCGTAACCGTTTTATGAGCTGCTTTTGCAGCTGAAGTTTTTTGTACATCATTTTCTTATTTTTAGAGGGAATATTTAAAATTGTATTAAAAGTTTTACTGGCGCGATCTAACTTTCATTGCTATTGTCATGTTCTTCCAATCGGCGACAATTTGGTTACAATATAGTTAAACAATGTGCCTGGTTATGGACTAGCGATATTCTAGATACATGTAAATCAATTATTTTAATAAACAATTGATTTACATCATAAAATTGGGTCCAAACCACCTCCACGCTAAATGGCAACCATTTTGAATTTTTAATGAAATTTCTCTACGTGTGTACAAAAAACATCATGTCAGTAAAAGTTTGGGTTTCACTGCGATAAAAATAGGCTTATTCGACGGATGATGATACTTTCTGTCATTTACATTATAAAATAATGTGTTTACATCTACATACTTACTTCCTCTTGTATGCGGATGACATGAAAGTTTATAGAAAAGTTAACTCTTCCAATGATTGTCAGATGATACAGGAGGATCTTTCAAGGCTCGAGGAATATTGTCATCTTAACAAATTAGACCTCAACGTTTCGAAGTGTTTTGCCATGACCTTCACACATAAGACTACACCTGTTAAGTTCACATATCAGCTTATAGGAACCAATCTGGCAAATGTAGATGAATTTTGCGATTTGGGGGTAACGCATGATAGGAAACTGTCTTATGAGAAGCATATAGACAATATAGTGAAAAGAGCCTATATATCATTAGGTTTTATCAAGCGGCTTGGTGCGCAATTTACTAGTGCTAAAATTTTTAAGGTGCTGTACTGTGCATATGTGCGCAGTATCCTAGAGTATTGGTCGCAGGTATGGAATCCGCGATATAAAATTTATATAAATAGATTGGAGACCATACAGACCAAATTCATGAGGTTTCTTCAATTTAAAACTAAAGTGTATGATCCCGACTACGAGACGAGATGTAGAAGGCATCACATACTTCCACTGGAGGAAAGACGTAGGATAGCTGATATTGTTCTTTATAGCAAAATAGCTCAGTCTGAGGTGGACTCGTCTTATCTTCTATCGTTGTTATGTTTAAGGGTGCCCCCGAGATCCATAATGCGCGAGAGCCGTCAATCATCTCGTCTCGGAGTACCACGTGGTGGTACAAATTACAGACGTAATGCATTCTTTATAAGAGCTGCTAACAGTTTCAATGCTCTAGCTGACTTCCCTGAACTGGACATTTTCAACACTTCTACTAAGAGTATTAGGAGAACATTAGTCAGTCGATGGTTGAATGCAAATATTTAATTAATTATTTTCTATTTACTACGTTTTTCTGTTTTTTTTATTTTCTCAAACTGTTTTATTTTTGTTTTTGTTTTACGTTTTACTTTAATCATTTAATTCTATGCGATGCGACGCCCCAATCGTTTGTAGTTATTTAAATGCGGAGACATTTAAATGGTGTTTAGTTGTAAGGTTAGAGTTTATATAGTTTAAGTTCACTGTTTGTCTTCCTAATAAAATAAAATAAAATACTTTAGAAAAAATTATGAATTTAAAAAAAAATGTAAATTAACAAATTATTACAAATTACTACAAATTCACTACCCATAACCTATTTAATGTTTTTACTAGATAATGTTTACTAAGCTACAATACAACATTAAATTTACAGCTGTATGTCTACTACTTTAAAAGTTATTATTATTTAAACATAGCGTATACGTAAACACAAAAAGCCTTTGTCGGAACCCTAGATAGAAAAACACTAAAACACTTAAAAAAAATTTTTTCTAGTAAATATTTTTACAATATTGATATAACTATTTAATACCTAAAGCAGTTGCTCAATATTTCCACGTCCAGCCTGTAGATAGCTCAAAGCTCTCTGTGGCATCTGGACAGTCGAGCGCCTGACCATCTCTATGGTGGTGGCACAAAGGGTTCAGAAGCAGTCGAGATGTGATGGATTTTTATCATCGCACCTCCCGCCATCGGAGCAGAGTTCATCCATATTATCTGGAACCGCTGCGTTCATCGACAGTGCGTTTCCAGAGCACTTTTTTGCCACGTACCATCCGGCTATGGAATGAGCTCCCCTCCACGGTGTTTCCCGAGCGCTATGACATGTCGTTCTTCAAACGAGGCTTGTGGAGGGTATTAAGCGGTAGGCAGCGGCTTGGCTCTGCCCCTGGCATTGCAGAAGTCCATTGGCGACGGTAACCATTCACTATCAGGTGGGCCGTATGCTCGTCTGCCTACAAGGGCAATAAAAAAAAAAATCCTCGCTCTGGTAGGCTGTGCACATGTAAGTATATAACATGTAAGTGAAGTTAACATCGTAAAACTGAAGGAAATAGTGGCTGAAAAACCCCAATCAAACTTAAGAAACTTAACTTAAGATAGCCGCTGAGCTTTCTATGTCTCATGAGTCGATCTGTACCATTTTAAATCATCGCTGGTTATAAATCATGTTGTCACTTTATCGCATAAGAGTATATCATTAGCCCTTTGAGTGCCGTGTAGGTCACCAGTGCCCTACGCGGCGCATTAAGCTAGTATATCTGTTACTAAGACGCCGGAATGTCTACTAGACTCTGGAAAATACGAATCCGAACGATACTAACAACGAATCTATTTCTAAGAGACCTGAAAGATTAAAATATACATTAACAAACAAAAGAAGGCAAATAGTTAGGCAATCCAGGCGCCTTAGTAACAGAAATCGACAAAATTACTACAGTGCGCCGCCTAGGGAACTGGTAACCTACACGGCAGTCAAAAAGTTAAAATAATTTTGTATAAATTAGAAAAGAAATTGTGTCTTATTGATATTTTCACGGCACTTTCTTGACAAACTAGTATATTTCCTCTTGTATTGTCGATTAGCTTGCTAAGCTAAAAGGCTAAAATTTTATCTACCCACTAGCACTGATAAAAGTTTTTAAATGTACGGTTTTATCGATTCTGCTATGCCAAAAATGAGCTATAAGTTTCAAACAATCTAAGCGATTTAAAATGAAGCGGTGCGAATACCAAATTCTATGCGAACATTGAGAATCGATTTAAATTATGCTTCACCAAATTTACTTACACTTACTTTTGTTTGTACTTGTTTCTGTGGCTTCAAGAAAAATGCATATTAGTTTGAAAGGGCTTTCGACAGGAGTAGCTCTATTTGTAGTAGTAGCGCTTGATGTTTTAATTGCATGCTTATTGGGAAATAGTCTATTTATTACACATGTTTATTGGTTACTGGGTGTATTGGGTGACAACATGGTGGCCCATTGTAGTCTCTGTAGGTTACGTCGAACTACGAAATGCGAAGATTCAAGCATCAAATAGGCCGTGCGCTTGTCAACCCATCTTGGTATTTAAAAATGAAAAATAATATTGTTATGATTGTGTGGTGATTTTTATTACCAGTAACCATTAAAGGGGCGTTTATATTTTTAATATTTTACGAGAGAAATGAAGTTTTGCATCCCCACGCAACAAAACTTTTTGTATTTACGAAACGACTCCTGGCTGTTACTACTTTACGAGGTCATTATGGGAACCATAAAATGTATGATTACAAGCGGTCCTGTTTTGGGCAGCCATTTGTATAAGCACATCAACTTTTCTTGAACGACCTGTACGTAAATTATTTTAATTCATTATTACACTCGGACCCCAAACTTTAAACTGCTTCGCTATGTTTTATTGTGTTTTGTATTTGAATCGTTTTCTCTAAATTGTGATCACGTGATAAGGGGTGTAGTTATTTTAATTAATTTTTTTTATAAGAACGGCTATAGTGCGTAGCCATTCGAACGAGTTTTCTATGAATTTTTTGTGTAAAAGAATAACTTATTTCTAAAAAAATATAATTCAATTGACTGACAAAGATACCACACGTCTTCGCTTTTCTTCTAATTAGTAATTCAAAATTTAATGCTGATATACACAATACATTATCTCTTTTCTGTTCACTGACTTACATAAAAAATCATAATAATGTAATTAATGTACCACATGAATAATGAAAAAAAAATTGATATTGAACTATTTTCAGATATTTGTTTTTCTAATATCCTCTATTTGCCCTTTTAAGCCTGTGTAACTAAATATAACACTTGTGTTTTTCCGGAAGAAAACTCATTAATGAGTAACACTTCTCCTATGTATACTGTTTTGATACCTTAAAGAAAACCCGGCCTAAAGAAAAACAGCAACAAATAAAGTGACAAAGAAAATAATACACTCCGTAACGTTATATTTCAATACTTTGATTGATGATAAACCTAAATCACGAGGTTGCTCTAATCGGCGATCTAAACTCTCGAACTCAACCAAAGAGCACGTAAATTCTCTCCCTTAATACGTTTACGGTCAGTAATTACGTGTAACAGAATATTGGATGTGTAATATTCATTAAAATTACAAACTTCGAAGCGATAAGTTAAGTTTCGGAACGTCCGTTTGAAACCAACCCGTACACAGATTTTCTAAGTCGCGCGTTGTTCCTTTTGTTAATTATGCAATGTTTTTATTCAATTAGTCGTGTGGTGTACCCTAATTAAAGCCCATTGGGCACAGAGAGACGGCAAGCTTGGCGCAAATGGAGCAATAAAAAAGGGAAAAAAAATAGAAAGAAAAAAGAACATTCTCATCTCTTTGAGAACAATACGCGGAGTACAATGTGTGTAATGCATGTACTGTCATTTGTCTTTCTGTCTAATCTTTCATGATGACGACGTGGTTTCGCGATTTACGTTACCGTTCTGTAAATAAACGATCGAGAGTGGCTTTTGATATTCGTCAATCGCTATTCTATTTAGTAGCTTTATTGAGAGCGTTTATTTAATGAGAAAATTGTTAAGCAATTATGTTGCAATCATACTGTGAATTTGTGAGGTGTTTAAAGTCGAAATGTTTTTGGGAGACCAAGTGTTAGTTTTGATTCGTGGGCATACATGAATCTTTAAGTAGAAGATATTGTTACGCCGGTAAGAGTAACGCCATCTATTGTCAGATCGCGGAAACACAATACTCGAAATGTGTGGATTCTTCTCGATAATTCTAGGGATGTGGTATCGGCTATGAAAGCGTTACAGGGATGACACGCAGTCACTTAGTAATCGGAACTATGTCGGAACTACTCAAAGCGAAACAGCAAACGGATCACCTGAAGCGAAGCAGAAGAAGCGAATTGAGAGTTTTAAAGTGTTTGTTGAGCGTTTTAAGTGTTCTAAGTGTTGAATACAGTATTTAGTTGTACTTTGGTGGACCATTTATTTATCTCGAGTCTCAGCGCGTAACAATATCAATTTGATTGGAGTTTAAATTCAGACTTTAAATAGTATTAATGGTTTAATAATAAACTTATTTTTAGTTACTACTTTAAAGGAGAATTTCTTTGCTGGTATTTTCTTAGGTAATTAAGAAACATTTGCATTTATGGATCTGAGTTTATGGGCTATATTATATTATAAAAGATTATTTTCAAACATCAGTCTCCACGCCTCCAACGTCGGATATTGTAACTTAAAGGGGATCCAACGTATCACTTTTAAGCTGCATGAAAATTATTTCTCAACCACATTTATATAAACATATTTCAAATAAATTGTTGTTTTGGTTCAACACTTTTTACTGGTGGTAGGACCTCTTGTCCGCGCGGGTGGGGTACCACCACCCTGCCTATTTCTGCCGTGAAGCAGTAATGCGTTTCGGCTTGAAGGGTGGGGCAGCCGTTGTACCTAACCATACTTGAGACCTTAGAACTTGTATCTCAGGGTGGGTTGCGTATTTACGTTGTGGATGTCTATGGGCTCCAGTAACCACTTAACACCAGGTGGGCTGTGAGCTCGTCCACCCATCTAAGCAATAAATAAAAAAAACACTGCACTCCAGAGGGAGTTAATTGGCCGTTAAAACTTGTTTAAATTTTATTTTACTCTGAGGCGTGTATTTGTATTGACTTGGATGACTGTCATTCGAAAATATTAGGCGTTCCATTTAAGGCTTGAAGTGCAAGTGAGAGCGCGCAAAGAGCGATAAAGAGGCACAATCGGCCTCCGCGTTCGGCAGCGTTCGACATCTGTCTCTCTCCTACTTCAGTGAGCGATGCATCCGCGTGGACAGCTGCTATACAATAATACATTTACATGTTTTCGTCAAGTATGAAGTTCAGTGAAAAGTGAATGTGGTGTCAATTGTTTATACCAACGATAATTGCGATAATTGAAAAATGAAACCATTCCATCAGTATTTTCTTATGACGTTGTCACGTTCAACTATCGTCAGTAAACCGACTTTACAGACAACCGAATTTTTTTTCTCTTAAAAATCTATAAACCTGAGAAGCATTATACTGAAATGGTGACGTTTACGTTCAGAGCTATTGCGAAATCCTTTAAGTAAAGCCAACTATTTTTACAAAGTTCCGGGCGTCGCGGCTCTCGGTTATCTTTAATCTAGTTTATTTTCTTGTCTGTTTCGTAGTGCGCTGGATTAAGTTTCGACTTTGCCGATGCGGTTTACGGGGATTAAAAGAAATGGACTGAAAATTTTCTTTCCGACTCACGATATAAATAACGAGTTTGGAGTATGGATTCTTATTGGTGGTAGGCCCTCTTGTTAGTCCGCACGGGTAGGTACCACCACCCTGCCTATTTCTGCCGTGAAGCAGCAATGCGTTTCGGTTTGAAGGGTGGGACAGCCGTTTTAACTATACTGAGACCTTAGAACTTATATCTCAAGATGGGTGGCGCATTTACGTTGTAGATGTCTATGGGCTCCAGTAACCACTTAATACCAGGTGGGCTGCGAGCTCGTTCCATCCAACTAAGCAATAAAAAAAAATTTAGCGATATAAAAATGACAAAACAGAAATTAAATAATTTTAAATACAATACGGTATAAATCTGTAAGGCAATTAATTAATTAATTAATTAATTATAGATTTTCACTACAAATTATGGCACTTGGATCCGATAAAATACTGTCATAATAATATATTGATTGCACTGTGCTAAAAAAGTTTCCTCAAGTACTAATAAAAATCGGTAAAAAACTTTTAAGTTAAACGGTTTTATTTTATGTGCACTGAAAACTACAAAATAAATAAATAGTTACTTACCTATCAACCTACGTAGGTCATCTCGGTCATTAATATCTCTGATGGTAGTGGTTGTCATAACATGAACCATGTCAGCGGCCGAAAGGCAGTTCATGAAAGAACACTAACACCAGGGTTTGCTTGGTAGGTAAACTAAGCACACACTATAACAAGTAGGTATTTTGACCTTCTAGTTCAAAAATATTTTAGTACTAGGCAGAATAGCTTTTAGGCATATTAGACTAAAATAAAAACGTGGGGCTCCTCTGAAATCATACCTATGGTAGAGCATATCTTATACTTTGGTAGATCATGAGCTCGGCGTTCGCTGGTGAAGCCGCCACGGCTGGTTATTGATGGTCAAAACCTCCAGTTACGATTATAGTAAGTCGATTCAGCGGACCCTGGACTCCGGAGCTATGAGGTTTCGGATGCGACCGGGATAAGCCGCTAGGATGATGATGATGACGACGATTAACCATCTTAAACACTGTAGAATTTTTCGCGAGATATTGTGAACTCTCTTGTGATGTTCAAATTCTCCAAACGTTCTGTAACTACAACGATACCCACCTGGCTGGAAGATCTTGGAAGCATATTAGGTAATCTTTCACTGACCTCAAATATATCTTGGGCAAACAACACTGCTTGTCCGCGGAAACCGTACTGCCCGTATAGCCCAGTAAATTTTACGATTTTAACAAGCGGGATGATTCTACACAGCAATCGCTGCTCTACTTGCGTCAGCGCTTGAATCTCATCTGGTATTGAACCTGGATCCAGATTATTCCAGTACGCCTTTGATGGTGCTATTGTTTTATTACTGGTCACATGTGTTTGGCAGCGCGAACATAAAAGTAATGTTGTTTTTGAAGACAGTTCTGCAGGTAGATATCCTAATACAGCTGTGTTGTAACGTACAGTATGAATTTGGTTAGGATATCAATGCTTCGTGCAAATGTCACAAACGTGTATACACGATGTGTTAATGGCATTTTCAAACGCTTGTACATGATTTTCAGCTCTGCGTTGCTGTGCACGCTCACGTTGGTTATTTAACCTGTCGTGGCGTTGCTCAGGTGTTTCTGAAGCTTCTAACTCCTTTCGTCTCTCACGCCGTCCTGTTAACCTGGCCTCATGTTGCTCAGGTGTTTCTGACGCTAATAGCTCTATTTGTCTGTTACGTTGTAATCTTAGCCTGGACTCATGACGCTCAAGTGTTTCTGACGCTATTAGCTCTCTTCGTCTGTCACGTTGTGATGCTAGCCTAGACTCATGACGCTCAGATGTTTCTGATGCTAACAACTCTCTTTGTTTGTCACGTTGTGATACTAGCCTGGACTCATGACGCTCGGGTGTTTCTGACGCTATTAGCTCTCTTCGTCTGTCACGTTGTGATGCTAGCCTGCACTCATGACGCTCAGGTGTTTCTGACTCTACCAGCTGCCTTTGTCTCTCACGTTGTGCTATTAACCTGGTATCATGTTGCTCAGGTGTTTCTGTTGCTAACCGTTCTCTTCGTTTCTGTAGTCAACTGTCGGTTTCATTTTCACTTTCCTTTGCACGTTTCGTTCTATACTTTTCTTTTGCCTTTTCGAGCCTTCTTTTTCGTTGTGTAGCAGTTTCGTTTTTATTTTTGTTTGCTTTTTTATTTATTGTTACCATGTTGTTCCCACGATTAAGGGGCATTTTGACGGTCGACCCCGCCAGAAGTCCAGCAAAGGGGCAAGGCTTAATATACAACAAGATGCGCCCAATCTTGAGGGGGAAGCGCTGACGACATTACATTTTTACCCACCCTAATGCCATACAGTCCTCGGCACGTTTTAACCTATTACCTTAACTTGGGTGGTATAGCTACCGCTTACTAACGAGGTATCTAATTACCTAATTTTTTTTATCTGCCCCTCTAACGTCACACAATCTTGGACGCAACTGTTCTCGACACGACTAATCATGCCCCCACCTAATACGCCATTTTGTAACTTGTAACACCTAATACGAAATTTTGACATAATGACAGTATTCTGCTAGTGTAGTCCTATTATTTGATACCCATATTGTGGTGGTTGTGGAAAAATATGTACCTAGTCCGGCATTTTGGAACGGCGTCCATCTTGAATTTTAAATTTTGACATAATAATCGTGTTTTACTAGTGTAGCCCTTTCATTTGATACCCATATTGAGGGGTTTAAGGAAAAATATGTAATCCGCCATTTTGTATCGGCGGCCATCTTAGATTTATAATGTCATTGATTTTATTATATTGTATTGTCATCTAAATTAAATGTGTGTACCAAATTTCAGATCAATCTGACAACGGGAAGGTGCTTAAATTTCAATTTCTAATTTTGACCCAAATAAATAAAAAACAAATTCCGTACAGGTCGAGCTAAATAAAACCGTTTAAAAATTATACAAAGTTTCAACTTCCTTGCGAAAATTGCTGCCAGATTATGGGTTGTGGCTTATTTGTGATAACAAAATAAACGTGTTCTCTAGATTCACAACAAAAAGGACACTCAGCTTACGGCTACCAATTTTATTGAAAATGTTTGAAGCCAGTCTTTATTATAATCGTTATGATAAATTATAAAAACACCACACGAAATTTGAACCTTGGACAAAATTAAGGTTGATAGAATGCTAATAAGATAACTAGGAAATAAAATGTCAATTTAGCGGTTCTAAACCGTATTTTTTTATCAACACAACCAATATTTCGAAAAGAGACTAACATTTTCTATACTTTTGTGAACGTTCAGCGCTTTTATTTTTACTAGGCAGTGATGTTCGAGCCCCGATATAAATTCACGTTGTGTGCTAAAACTTCGATCACTTCCATTGTTTTACGTACAACAATCACTCAAAATTGAGCTCTCGCCGTGCGTCCGGTTTTTGTAACAAAAGTCAGGGCGGCTTTAATAGAAGAGTAGGGGAAGGCGTATAGCATGATTTCGTTTATTGTTTTACTGCAATCAAATCACATTGAATAGTAACAATATAAATCCATAATGAGACAAACCTGTGTTTTATCTTTCAGCCCACAGATATCCACCGCTAGACTTAGAGAGAGAGGGAGTGAGAGAGAGAGAGAGAGGGAGTGAGAGAGAGAGGGAGTGAGAGAGAGAGGGAGTGAGAGAGAGAGAGGGAGTGAGAGAGAGAGAGGGAGTGAGAGAGAGAGAGAGTGAGAGAGAGAGGGAGTGAGAGAGAGAGGGAGTGAGAGGGAGTGAGAGAGAGAGAGAGAGAATACACTTTATTGCACGCCAAAACACAATTTACATTCAAAGAACAGTCAAAAAGCAATCTCAACCTTGGTCATCATCGGTCTACCTTGTGGGAAGCCTACCCGCACTATGTCTTCCGATACGCAGTCGCCACTCGAGAACTTTTCGGCCCCAGCGATGGTCTCTTATATTAGCATTGTGTGGACAGGGCAAGGGGCAATGTCAAAAATTAGATGCGAAACGCAAGTGAGACAAATAACGATTTCATATCCAACGGTTTTAAAATGGAAAGTAGCAAAGAACCTTCATCAAATGAAATGAAAATCAAACTTTATTCTCAGAAATAAGCAATCGTATTTTTCTCACAAACCATTTCACGAACAACCGTTTACCATATTTCGCTTTTACTACAAAAGCTCCGGTAAAAACCTTTGTATTTAAATCGTACTCGATTATCTTGCATCGACCATTATCGTAAAGCACGCGTAAGCAGGATCACAAAGCCTTACCGTTTCCGGTACAATTAAAAAGAAAACACAGCGTACAATGGTGGAACATGAAGATGTCAAGTGTCTCTTGTGCGGTGGATCGTGTTCTATCTTGTTTATGTTCGGAGTCCGACCGGTACTCGGCCGAGAGCGTTGCACCCGTCTACGTACAGCCCTCGACGTATCGTCCACCCGATGCAAACAGACCAATTAGCTTATTAAAGGTTTGCAAGAGCTCTTCAATTCAATTCGAATATCGGTTTCAAATTTCGTAGAAAGGATGGATTCGTCTGGAATTTTCATTTGAAGAATTCCTTTTAAAATTCAAGCTTTTATTCAAATTTGGTCATCGGAGACTATTGGAAATTTATTTGTTTCTAATATGTCCGCTATTTCATTAAAACGGTTTCAGGTTTGTAAAACAGTAAGATTTCGTTTTTTTTTTATTTTAGACGAGAAAGCGCTTTATGCCCTCGTTACGAATAACTCCTCCGTAATTCATGAATTCTAAAGGTTTCTAGTACGTTTCGAGTGCCGCTTTCAAATCCAGACAATCATTTTGAATTGTGGTCGCTAGCGGGTCGTATTTTCTATTCGCGAGTGAAATCATACAAAAGCAACTATACATTCCGCTTATATGTAAAGAAATCTTTAAATGTCATTCTCCTATCTCATCAATTACGCTCGTCGCTTGCCCCGCATGAGAGGGGTGACCTCATCGCAAAAATAGGAAACGACTTATTGTTGTCGAGTGTTGTGGCATCGATGCTCTGCGGCTGCTCGCAGAAGGAGGCGGTGGGGCGCGTGAGAGCCAGGCAGGCGGATCTAGCCAAGCCCTTGCCCTCTAAGTGTTTCGAATCCCCCTTAAATGTCGGTCTGAGGACCTGCGAGGGAGGCCTGAGAAGGCGATGTAAAAGCTGCTCTGCACGCGTTTTACGCAAGAGCATTCGGGTGATGGAAGGCAGGCTATCCTCGACCCACGCTGGTTCGCACCCAGCGGGGTAACTCACTCTTACAGGCGCCATCTAGGCGGGCCTATAGCCTGCCAACCGAGAGGGCTAGTGGTCGTGGCGCCGACGACCGCTGGTTCGGCGTCCCGACGGAGAAGGTGACAGGAGAGATGTGCTCCGCACTAAACGCTTCGTTCCCCCCTTTTGCCTTTTCATGAGTTCTGTCTCATGCGAGGTTTGGACGTTGGATGTTGAGCGACAGGAGGTTTTAGTCGGCTCGACTCCGACATGCCCCACCAGCCATCGCCAGTGGAGGGCTGAAAAAAAATCTCATCAATTACAAATTCGTCAAATGAATACATTGTTATTGATTTAAGATATGAGAAATCTATGCCTTAATCTATGTGATAAGACAGTACCAGTATTCCAATATTAGACTGTGAACGAAAAGTCAAAAATTAATAAAAGCAGCCTTAGTCCTGACCAAGATTATTGGATGGATATTTCAGAATTAGGTGCTTCAATTGAATCAATAATTTCTACTCTTGGATTTTCTAAATTCCCTCCGAGAAATATTCTCAGGTGACATTAAATATTAAGTATTAGAGAGTTCTGTTCAAATTGAATTTCGTGAATCGTGAACATTATATAAAAGTAAAAAAGGATATCTCAAATATCTAGTAAACATACTTATATATTTTTTCTACCTAATCTTTTGCAGTCGAAGGGGCTATTCTAACTACTCACGGTTCGGTAGGGCACTATAATGTATGAAAATTTAAATTATGGAGTATTATTTTATAGCAGGAACGCACGATCATCTACCATTTCAAAAAAATTACGGACGGTTCAAGGTATCCTAGTGATTTTATTCTCAGATAACGACGACTGGGCGAAGACGTAGACGGATATCTTAAAGAATCATCGTTACTAATGAAAATTACAGTGATTCGGATTGAAGGTAAAGTGCAAACGCTATCAAATGAATCGGAATGAAGCGGCAAGGTGCCGATAATTCAACTGCCGGTGCTCTCACTGAATCGGCAAAATCCATTCTCTCGACGCAGTTAGATTTCGTCCGTAGATATTCGTCGAATTATTGAGTAATGCGATTATGTAATCCATTTAGAACTAGAATATTTCTGATAGATAGGACAGCCATATTGTAATAGTTCTGAGATTTATATACCACCCATGTCATGCTGGCCAGTGGCATACGCTTTATAGTGAAGAGATGGAACATAAGTTCATCTGTCTATTCCAATGAATTAAAAAATTACTTTTAAATAAAATTTGGATTTGTGTAAAACTTTGTTCAAGTGAGCAATTTAGAGATTCACCAGACAAGATCGATTTGATAGTTTTTACTAACAATCATGCTTGGAAGCTGGATCTGATGAACTGTCACCTTTTAAAATGAATATTATTATTCATAATGTGGACTTAACAATAAACCAATATGACCTATAAATTCGACCGTGTAAAGACTAAACTATTTACTGTAACTTATATCTATGGATCATCAAAGATGACCTTTTAGAGTTGGATGCAATTCAGTACTTTTAAATCGATTTTTTCATAAAAGTTTCTGATTGAAATTAAAAAGTATACGGGTAATAGAAGAGAGTCGAAATCAAGATAAAAAACGCAAAAAATATGACCAAATGTGTTTTAGTAGGCCAAATGTAGATTCACATTCGCCATGAGATATAGAAAGTAAGGCACTTTGTTCCCGAAGGGGATCCCTCTTATGCACACGTATATTTCTGTTGTTCAGTAAATTCTTCTTACATTATTCTGATAAATACCTACTTGATTTTCCGCCACTCATACCTATCATGAAATATGCTATATATTGGTTTAGAATGTTGAATTACAGATTCGATTTTTTTTTATTGCTTAGATGGGTGGACGAGCTCACAGCCCACCTGGTGTTAAGTGGTTACTGGAGCCCATAGACATCCACAACGTAAATACGCCACCTATCTTGAGATATAAGTTCTAAGGTCTCAAGTATAGTTACAACGGCTGCCCCACCCTTCACAAAGAAACGCATTACTGCTTCACGGCGGAAATAGGCAGGGTGGTGGTACCAAGCCGCGCGAACTCACAAGAGGTCCTACCACCAGTAAATTTGTTGAACGTGTAATGTACATACTATATTTGTTCACATATTATGTGTTTAAAATTTCATGATTGGTTAAGTAGTTAAAACATGGAAGCGTAACATATAGACTGACTCTCGTATTTATAATATTAAATAGAAACGCGCAAGATTCTATTTCTCATATTTTAACAAAGCCCTCCGTCACATACGCTTGGCTTTCAAAATTGGGTAACTTTATATCAGTGTGTGTTACGTGAGAGGCCTATTTCAGTGAAACCGATACTGATTCAGTTAGGGTTTGTAGAAGATAAATGAGACGTCAAACAAAGTTAATTAACATCTTAACTCAGGCTGTTTTACTCACATTTCTCGGGGAATAGTCAAAATGTTAACGGCAACTTTTTTGATGTTCTTTACAACTTTTAAACATATGTATTTGCTTCAATTATAAATTTATTTATTTGTTAAATTGAAGTAGTTAGCGAGGTAGGGCAACATTTCAATAAAATGTGTCAATCAATTATGAATATATTTCGTGTGATTTCTTGTATCTGTCGAGTTTAATTTTTTTTTTGACAACAAATACCATCACAGATATTATACAGAAAAGAGATTCGATATATATGTTTACAATTATATGATTTCTGATAATGTTTTTAACTGTTATGATAAATTCTGTGTTATGACAATTAGTGGCTATTATTAATGATAGAATCTTCTAAATTTTTATTTGTTACTTCAGTATAGCAATAATGAAATATCACCTAAGGGAAAATCCGTTTCAGATTCTAAACTGACATATAAAGAGCGTATAAAATACAATTTAAGATAAACATTTGCGCTAGCCAATGCATCCCATTGAATTTGATATCGTATCGACAACGACGAAGGCTTTTATCTGAAAGCATCCGCGAGGGGTTATATTTTCTAGATAAGCTAGATATGTGGGACAGTGCACTATCGTAAACAAGATTGATATTGTTCACGTTTTTGAATATATTTTATTATTTTTCTCTTCGTTTTACTGTTTTATATTCAGTGTTTAGTTGTTGTGTTTTTTTTGTATACTGTTTTTTAAAGCAGACTGCTGTATTTTCTACCTCATGCGGGTAGTAAGAAAGAAAGAAAGAAAGAAAATCTTTATTCGCCAGAAATATAGTTTACAAGATATAGGACATAGCTTCATATATTTCGCCTGTTTAGGCATGCGAAAATTTAATTTAACCTTTGCTCATTAACGTGGATAATTCATATCAAATGGATTTCCTATGACATTTCTGAGCTATAAAAATAACTTACGGTTTGATTGAAATAGTTAAATAATAATAGTGAAGTATCTAGTTTTTATTCTATGTACACATACGGACCGGTTTCTGAAATAAGTTATTTAAATTTAATTTATTGCACAAAAAATATATCTAACAATAAAAAGCCTAATATTTTGAAAATATTTGTACAAATCTACATCAATCATCAGTTACATACAGGTAAAATATTCGAAAAACATCATCATGATTGATTCATATTGTAACTTATCAGTATAAGATTATTTGAATCTAATTTCTAAGATAGGATGATATAAAAATGGCTTGATATTAATTCCGTAATCACATTCACTGTAATGACACATTCAGTGTTATTACTGGCGGTAGGACCTCTTGAGAGTCCCCGCGGGTAGGTACCAACACCCTGCCTATGTCTGCCGTGAAGCAGTAATGCGTTTCCGTTTGAAAGGTGGGGCAGTCGGTTTGACTATACTTGAGACCTTAGAACTTATATCTCAAGATGGGTGGCGCATTTACGTTGTAGATCTCTATGGGCTCCAGTAACCACTTAGCACCAGGTGGGCTGTGAGCTCGTCCACCCATCTAAGAAAAAAAAAAAAAACTGTTTTTCTTGTAATATAAAGTATTCCATACAAGTAGATATTGGCGAAAAGCTACGTTCGCAATAAGCTCATAATAAGAACGGATGCGGTGACAGGTCAGAGATTATGCTTTACTCGGCTATATCCGGGTATACCGCAGTGCGGAACAATCGTAATTCTTACAAAAGCATAAATTTAATATAAAAACCCCTATAACGGAACTTGGATAGGTAGCTATTATTGCGATCTCCAATAAAAGTCTAATAATTTTGTATTTTAGCTCACTAACATTATGAGCATCGTAAAAAAGTATTCGTTTGGGAGCGCTTCGACATCACGGAATCCAACTTAGCCGCATATTTCACTTATACGTAAGCATTTACTTACCTAATATGAGGCGTGTCTTGTGAAAGCAACGGAAAAGTTTATAATGGCATCGTTTACAGTGTGTTGTTGTTTCAAAGTTTTTATTTACGTTCAAAAACTTATACACGTCTAAACATTCAGTTTAATACACCTGGTGAGTTTGTTAATTTATGTTCATCATTCCTTCTCGTCACAGGTAGATTTGAGCTAGAAGTTTTGGTTTAATATTAATCAGGGCGAACCATGTATGTATGACTTTTCATGGCGGGCTGCTTTTCTATACTGCTTTGAATGTAACTATCCATACTGAGCTATGTTAAAAAAATCTCAACTATATTATGTACTAGCGACCCGCCCTCGCTTCGCTTCGCAAACATTAAATTTTATTATTGATACCTGAGTCCCGCGATATTACCCGCGGCTATTGTCGTATGGCGGGTAACGCCGCGGGGCGAAGCTATTCTTTAAAAAAGTAGCCTAAGCCTTATATCATCAGCTACCTATCAGTGAAAGTCTCGTCAAAATCGGTCTAGCCGTTCCAAATATTAGCTGGAACAAACAAACAGACAGACAGACAAAAATTGTAAAAAATGTTATTTTGGTGTATGTACCGTATATATATTCATATGCATGTAGTAAGAAGCGGTTATTTCAATATTACAAACAGACACTCCAATTTTATTTAGATGTATAGATAAACGCCTACTATGATTGAAACTAGAATGAATGAATGCTTCGGAGAAATATACTTTCCTTGAGCGCACTATAATATAAATTTTAATAATCATCCTGTAAAATACTTTATAAAGCGCACTGCTTGTTTTAAAATAAATGAAATTTAAATATTATTCGCATTTAGACACAACGAATTCAAGGTAAATTAAAGGAATGCACCAAGTGTTTATCTTATCTTTTTATTTATTGCTTAGATGAGTGGACGAGCTCACAGCCCACCTGGTGTTAAGTGGTTACTGGAGCCCATAGACATCTACAACGTAAATGTGCCACCCACCTTGATATATAAGTTCTAAGGTCTCAAGTATAGTTACAACGGCTGCCCCACCCTTCAAACCGAAACGCATTACTGCTTCACGGCAGAAATAGGTTTAACTTATTAACATTAACTCTGGAAACGTATTCACTCACAGTTAAATTCAACACATTGAACGTTTCGAATCGTCAAACTTTCAGCAGCTCGTTAAAATTTTGGATGGCGGAGCTGAAAGCCCTCTGATCGGGAAAGAAGGCCAAATACGTAGATGGCTGGCTCACATTGTTAAGAGGATTCACAAAGTGCGAACACTGCCGTCTGAACGACCTTATTATCTAAACGTAAAGGAAATCGCGATCGGCTTAGCTTAGTTTGAAAGGATGAAGTTGACAATAAAATGTTCTGTGGAAATCATTGAACGGTATTAATGATTTTTTTTTGTGAAAATGTATGTATAGCATATTGTTACACGCTGGGGGTTCGGGATAAATAAAAGTTCCACCAAAGTACAAATTAAAACTGTATTCAACACTTAGAACACTTCACAAACACTTTAAAATTCTCAATTCACTTCTTCCGCTTCGCTTCAAGTGATCCGTTTGCTGTTTCGCTTCAAGTAGTTCTGATTACCAACTGTCTGCATGCCATCTCTGCAAAGCTTTTATAGTCGATACCACATCCTTAGAATCGTCGAGTACATTCCTCACAAGTCGAGTACTTTCGATGTGTGCTTCCGCTATTTGACAATAGATGGCGTTGAACTTCTCAAGCGTTCTAGATGTTACTATATCCTTCGATATTCGTTCGGCTATTCGGCGATAGATAACATTACTCTTACCGGCGTAACAATATGTTTGTTTGTTTGTTCATGTTCTACATATAAGCTGTGTATTTGACGTCATTGAAACATTGACAGAGCTTTATACATGTGTTCAATTCTAAGTTGTCTTCCTAGCCCATAAACACACAATCCAATGAGTTTCTCGCCGATTCTTCTCAGTGGGCTGCGATTTCAATCCGGTAGTAGATTCAGCGAAGCACTGCTTTTGCTAGGCCCAAATCTCTGCGTCATAAAGTAAACTAGAAAAATCGAGAGAGGTGACAATGCTGCTTCTTAGTCTTCCTCGTTCTGTTTCTATACCCGGTCCATTTGGACTATGTCACTCTTTGCCATAACAATGCGTCTTTTGATGTCGTTCTCGCGGGATCCGTTACTGGGTATCATGGAGCCCATATATAAAAAATCCTTTACGACTTCTTGGTTTAGCTTAATCACAAGACAACGATCTCCACAGAAAAGTTAACTTGAAAGAAAATTCGAATTACATTCACGAACATAATTACACCTCGCGATTGTGCAAACAAATAGAACGAATCAAAGTGTCCCGTACAAATGCGGTACAAACTATTGCTACAGAGCTTATGTCCACATTTAGCTTTGTACTTTCTGTTCGCATTGTCGGTGACGTTTTGTTTACGGCTACACTACACATGTTGAATCAGCGTAAGCAGGTATTCGAAGAGGCAGAGCGCTGTTCGCGACTGTACCGCGTGGTTATATAACTAACGAGTACTTTTCATTTATATTCGTGCGCATTAACTTTTGAAATATCGTTTCGTTTTTATTATCAGAGCAACGGTACCGTAACTTTTGTACGTACAAAAATATGAGATTTGAGTTTACGTTATAATTAATGTTTTGAAATATTAAGACTTGTTTGGTCGACTTACTGCGTACTTAAAATTATAATTTTGATTTAGATTATTATAGGCTTTTTTTACAATAAAATCATTTTTTCTTACATTTTTTTTTAATTCAAATTTATTAATATTCATTTTCTATTTTTTAGTTGGATTTTCTATAAAAGCGTATTTTGTTAGTTTTTTTAAACTATTATTATTTATTATTCTGTATCTTATAGCAGTTTTTGCATTTAGTCACCGAGTGTCCGTTTGCTGTCGGCCTAAAATAACAGCACCACCTCCTTGCTGTGATATTGGTCGATTTAATATTCTATTGTACGAGTTTTGTGTATGTACAGAATTTTTCAATAGGTACGCTCGAACTTTGACAGCTCATAGCAGCCATCTTGATAAAGCGATAGCTGTCAAATTTAGCATGAACACATCTTTAGTCATGACATTTCACCATGGAATGCTACACGCTTGTCCGGCGATATCATTCGTCCTTATTTCTTCGAAGATGCGCAAGTAACCGCGCTCACTATCATTGGTGACCGATATCGGACGATGATAAAAAACTTTTTGTGGCCTAGGATAAATAATATGGATCTCACAAACATGCGGTTCCAACAGGACAGTGCCACTTGCCATACAGCACGGGAAACATAAAATTTATTGCATGAGGGATTATTCGAAGGCAACATCATCTCGCGTGGTGTTGACATCAACTGGCCCACCGAGATCGTGTGACTTAATACCGTTCGACTACTTTCCGTAGGGCTACGTGAAATCTCTAGCAAACGAACCACAGTCTATCGCCGCCTTGAAGGCCAACATAACTAGCGTTATTTGTGAAATTGAGCCACATATGTGAAGATGTCGTGCAAAAATGATCCACCAGAATGCACCACCTACAGCGAAGTCGCAGCGGCCATTTGATCTAAATTATATTCCATACATAATGTCATCGAAACCCTTTAAAATAAAATGCAAATGTGGCAATATCACTTACACTACAAGTTTTTTTTAATTTTATTTTTATGTTCGTTAATTAAAAAGACCTTTATATTATTTATGTCCTTATCAAATGCACCAACTGTAGTGTCCAAACTATACTTCAAAATAACAGACTCGTTCAAGCGTGTGGCTCGTCTCCTACTAATCAATTATTTTAAATCTATTTAAAATCGACTCTTATCTGTACCGTCTTTGATTGACCTGTAGAGGAATTCCTCTGTCTTTAAGTTTGTAAATGTTCAGAAATTCTCCTCCAAGTATCGTTTGCCTCATTACTGAGGGTCGTAACTCCCTCACTGCATCAATCTCTTGCCGTGCGATATTCCTTCATCTGCTGCGATCCTTGGTTTCGTGAAGGAATTTTCTAAAATACATTAAGTATCATAAATTGATAGTTTATTCAAATTATAAATAAAACCTTAATCTATGTCATGTACAAAAATAATCTCACCTAATACTATTTATTTAATGTGACGGCCCTCGACGTAATTATAGTTGGAATTCTCTCGACATTTTCCTTAAAGTGAATGATATCACTTACAAGGCATTCTTTGTGCTCGGAACGGGAATATCATTCGCGCACCATTACCTCAAGGAAGGTGATACCGTGTGTGTAAAACGATAATAATATACATGGAAATAATTGTGTACGTGTTATGTGATATTTTCATATACGCGTGTGCTTCCTGAGCGTAATTCTGAAACAGCTATTAATCTTTTGTGAGCAAGTTAAAGACACGTTTTGAACAACAATTTTGTAAGTACCTACTTCTGATTTAAATTACTTTTATTTAAGTGACATTTAATTCAGCAGTTTAAGGTGTTGAATAAAGTTTTAAGTATGCAGAGGATAATAGTAGGATATTGTAAGTCCGCACGGATAGGTACAACGATGTCTACATCTGAGGCGACGAAGTCACACATTCCGCCTTAAAAAAAACTGCCGATAAACAGATGAATTAAGTTCCAATAAACACTTATGTCAACGCATTATCTATACTACTATT
This sequence comes from Bombyx mori, assembly GCF_030269925.1. Classification (NCBI taxonomy): domain Eukaryota; kingdom Metazoa; phylum Arthropoda; class Insecta; order Lepidoptera; family Bombycidae; genus Bombyx; species Bombyx mori. The sequence continues at coordinate 11,407,626 of NC_085128.1, forward strand.
ATAAAGCTGAAGAGTTTGTTTGTTTGAACGCGTTAATCTCAGGAATCGGACCAGTAGGGGCCGATTTGAAAAAATATTTCAGTGTTAGATAGCACATTTATTGAGAAAGGTTACAGGCTATATATTATCACGGTAAAACCAATACAAGTAGAGCACCAATAAAGAATGGTTCAAAATAGGGGTTTAAATAGCTCCTTAACATTATATAATTCAAAAATATTTTCAATTTCTACGTAAATGAAGTGGGTGGTAAAATTTAGCGTTATGCCAAAGTAACTATTCTGCGCGGACGGAGCCGCGGACAAAAGCTAGTAAAAGAATAAACCTGAGCTTATGAAACACTAAATTGGCAGATAAAAAAGGACCAAAATTTTCTGAAAATCATTACGTTAAACTGTACGGCGGACGATTGGCATAATAATGATTAGATATTAACCTTTAAACGACTCTTAACCCAATCAATAAATGTGTATAAAAATCCTATTAACAGCTTGTTCTAAAGAAGCTTCGATTTTGAATTATTACTCATAGTCCATTAATTGAGTTATTACTAAAATCATCACTCTCCGCGTTGATTACCGCAACATGATAAAATAATAACATAGGGGACAGTAACCAATATGGCGTTGAATCATTAAGGTTAATTGAACTATGGCTTACTTTAATTGCCTTGTTATTAAGCAGTTTAACAATATACGAATATGATGAACTAACTGGCTAATTGAAGTGTAGAGGTTACTGGAGCTCATAAATATAACGTGAATATCGCCGCACATCTTGAGACTTGAGGTCACAGTCTCAATACTGTGTAACGACTATCACATATCTGTTTCGCAGTAGAAATAGATAGTACACCTCATGCAAGATCCAATATGCTTTTAACAGTAGTAATTTAGTACTCCATTTATCACATTTCTCACTGGTGGTAGGACCTCATGTGAGTCCGCACGGGTAGGTACCACCGCCCTGCCTATTTCTGCCGTGAAGCAGTAATGCGTTTCGGTTTGAAAGGTGGGGCAGCCGCTGTAACAATACTTGAGACCTTAGAGCTTATATCTCTAGGTGGGTGGCGCATTTACGTTGTAGATGTCAATGGGCTCCAGTAACCACTTAACACCAGGTAGGCTGTGAGCTCGTCCACCCATCTAAGCAATAAAATATATATATATATATCTTTAGTCCCGTTGTACTGATCAAATGTTAAGGAAAAATGGCTTCTTAAAATAACGTGGATAATGCGGAAACCTTCACCATTTGGCTCATTGGTTGTCTTTGGGCTTTCTAAAAACTATTCTGGTGCATCACTTAGTTGGAATGAAAGATACTTGTATTCTAACCATAAATACTGCTAAAGTTAAAAACATTAGTGCGGGGTAGGTGTCCGGACTCTCAGGGTATTTATTATTTAATAAAACTATGGTTTAGTCACTAATATCAAATGTCTAATTTTAATCTTGTTACACAAACAATTTACGACATAAATCGAGAATTACAATAAGACGCGGGCGCACGCAACTCACACTTAAAACGGAAGCCACCGGAAACAAACCTAATTATCTTTCAAAAGACGGATATAGATAAATAAAACTATGTATAGCCGGCGGGCATACGGCCGCGAGAGTGACATACAGGTTGGTTTGCTATACATTGGTTTAAATTTACGATCTTTTTACTACTATTGGGCAACGATCTACTGAAAAGTAATAATAACTGGGAAAAGTCTCGCACTATCATCCGGCCCCAAATAACCCTGTACTATATAAAATAATGCTTCTTTCAGCATGACTGACGACCGGGTTATCATAGTCGAACCATACAAACGTGTATTTAAAAAAACGGTTATGACTTTATCAGGACTGAAGACTGGCCACCATTGACTCCGAATCTTCATCAGCTTCACATTATAATTTATTTTAGCATACGTTAAGTACTTTAGTCCCTAAATTACTTAAAAACATTAGACTGTAAAGCAGTCAAAAATTAGACAAAGATTCAACCTCAGCACTAGATGCTTTCCTCTCTAACACTAGGAGCAGGCTTAGGGACTCCGGTACCTACTCATCGAACTCGTCAAAGAGTTCGACGTGCAACGCAACCCATACATCATCCCGCTGAGTTTCTTGCCGAATCTTCTCAGCGGGTCACGACTCCGATCCGGTAGTAGATTAATTCGCAAAGCAGCGGCTATTGAGTTGTTAGGTCTCCTTTGGAGGCGCTCGGACAACTGTTAGCAAATCCCATCCCTTCTGACTGAGCCTTTGCTCGCCCACCTGTCCTGGTGAAACTGGAAAGGCGTTCGGGGAACCGGTAATCTTTTGTTCCTAAAAAAATTAGACAAACATTAGGAGTGGTGAATCTATATTTTTATAAGCACTCGCGCACTAGGAGCACAGTATAATCTATAAAAAAGACTTTAAATAAAATGACATCATCATCATCATCATCATCATCATTCTTTCCTATTACCCTCTGCTGGGGTGTAGGGCTCGAATCAAATTTTTCCATTTGCATCGGTCTTGGGCAGTCTGTTCTAGCTCCCCCCACGTCATGTTCAAGACTCCTAGCTCCTGCTCCACCGAGCGACGCCAAGTTGTTCTGGGGCGGCCTCTCTTCCTCTTGCCAGACACCTTCCAGGTCAGTGTAAATAAAATGACAGTGCCTAATAATTTTATAATCTATTTTCTTCGTCCGATCGACGTATACTTGATCGCCTAAAAGAGCTCTGACGTAATCTAAATCTAATTACCTATCGGTTAGCGTAAAGTATTAGTTTTGGATACGTGTCACTTGCTCAGAAAATCGTGAGTCGCGACGTGTGATTGATATGCCGCCCACACGTCCGACTGCGCACTCAAACGATTTATCTTCGCAATTTTTTACCGACAAAACCTGTGATGGCAATGTGTTGGGATATATGAATTCTTGTTTACCTTTGCTACTGTTATTGCTGGTTTCCGGCTTTAGCTTTGAATATTATTTTTTTCATTAGCGTATAGTCAAAGGGTAAACCGTCCGCTTGGAGTTAAATTATTATCAAAGTAATGGATATCATGATTGATTCTGGTAGAAACATGGTGGATGCTGAATATGAATTGCGGGGTAAGAGTGAAGCAACTATGAACAAAAATGCGATTACTACAACATATAACGATTACTAGTAAGCCAGTTAGTTGGATACTCATCAAAACTGTCATTATCAAAAATATATCTATTGGATCATCTGCCAATACTTGGGGATTAACTCATAAGTGATGGAAGTTTCTTCGACAAATGAGGAATTTGACCCCCAGTTTTAAACACACGAATCATTACCAGTTTTCTAATTTATTATATAACCTCAAACATTATTTAGAAATTAAGCAAACAAGTTCAAGGAACCACATACTAATTCACGAAAAACAGTATTACAAAAGTTCTAAGATTACCCAACAAGATAGTAACATCTAGAGTGGCAAAGGAGACAGTATTTTAAAACTGAAAGCACTAAAATGGTCACAAGTGTAACTGCACAGCCATAAAGTGTCCCCATACAAACATTCCAAGAATCTCATTTAAAGTTCACTTCACCAAAGTCAGAGTCAAGTGTTATGTTTGCACACTTTAGGTACTCACATAACGCAAAACTAGACTGTAGCCACGATCATGTGGCTTCTCTCTTGCAACTCTAAATATGTACACCATTGTTTAGTTTCAGCGTAATTGCACATTGTAATGTTTGGAAATGAACCTCTAATTGAGTTTAAGTTTAGCTATGGCTTCCACAAGTTCTGTGTGTGAGCTTTTATGGCAATTTGTTAATGGTGCCCGATTATTTTTGGAAGGCTTTTTTTATTGCTCTAGATAAGAAACTTATGGTCCATCTGGCGTTACCTTGAAACACGAAAAACGGGTCTGAATATTATCTTATCAAATTGAAATATATTACTGGTTCGTGGCAGAAATAGAACCTTTAAGGGGGAACACAGTACGCCCCATCACCATTGAGCGTATATGTCAAGTTATGTCATCTTGTAAATGTTTGCGGGTTTGTTATTTACTACACGATGTTATTCCTTCATCGTGGAAGTCATACATGAACGTTTGTCTATATGTTATTTCATTAGAAAAATCGATAGCTGTCAAGGGGTTTGGACACTTTGAATGGTTGCATCGTTTGATACAAGTGTACCGGGAATCTTAGCTTTGAAACTTTATAGAAATTTCGATCTTAATTAGTGATAGGCTCTCACAATTGTTATATTTTAGGTAGACCGCCTAATGATAAAAATATAATAATATTATGTATTTCTTTAATAGCTGCGTCCATAAAACTCTCTCCTATAAACTTAATTTACAAAATCAAAACAATTAGATGAAAACATGGAAAACATAAATACGAGACGAATACGATGGCAATTAGTTAATAAACCCATTAATCAATACGATATGAAAATAATGAATAAGAATAAAGTCAAGGACATTTCACGAATCGAGCCAATCCTTAATATTGGGCTTGCGTGACATGGAAAGGAAAAAAATGAACGCGATATCATATTATTAATGGGCAGCACGTTTTCAGGAAGCAATGAATTATCGTCTAGGTTTGTTTGTGTTTCGTCTTTTAAAAAAATATTGTAATCTAAGAATTTCCTAACATTGGTGCACAAATTCAAAAAAGAACATTGCAGATATAACTGAAACAAGGGAGTGGGGTGTTCTCGCATGGGACCGAGTAAGCTCGTCTAGGGCTTCACCCGAAAGGGGTCGAGATTTAAAAGCGCTTATAGTATATTTTTGCCTGATATCCTCACCAAGATAATCTGATTAAAAATAATAACATTATGTTTTTCACATTAATATATAAGTATTTGGTTTATAGTTATTCAATTACATTTTTTTCCTTTGATTTTATTAAACCATATTTTCAAATTATATTTTCGTAAGGTTAACAATGTAAAGGATATTTTTCTATGTTTTTATAATAATAGCGTTATAGAATTTAGCGAAGCATTCCAAGGTACTTTTACCTCGTATTTGTATTAATTATGTTGTATCTTTAAGAAAATTCGTACTGAGTCTTGTTTTTTTCCCTCACTAAGCTGGTAGCCTCGAGCGGATATGCCAACGAAACCGAGAAAGTAGGTGAGCTCACGTGGCTCTAACCTGAGGAAGTTGCTAACACTAGCCCTAGCAAGAGCAGTGCTTCGCAGAATTTTGCACCGGATCGGAAACGCAACCTACTGAGAAGATCCGGCTCAGTGGGCTCTGTCTGTGGATTATTTTATTCGCCGAACCCTTAGTCACAAGCTACGGGTTCTACAAGAACGGTGAGCGGTGCTTGAGGTACCTAAAAGCACCGCTAGTGGATCGGGAAGATCCGAAATGACGTGTTTAGGGCGACGTCGACCGTTTACCATTCGGTCCCATGTCGGGTATGTAGTTACGGCCGGCACGACAAGACGGTTTTCAACATGGTACACTGATGCCAACTAAAAATAATAACTGATGGAGTCAAGCTCCAGATCGTCGTAGAGTTCCACGTTCATAATGAGCCTCGGTTGCTTCTCAAATACTTCTTAAATCTGGTTTTCCAATTTCATATAGGTGTAATTTCGTTGAATCATCAATAAATATCAAGATTATAATCTGAAGTTAGTTTCCTATGTGGCGCTTTGGCATTTTCGGTACGTACAACAATACTGCATACATCTGCCACGAAGCACATGCCTTTCAGTTTGAAGTAAAATTAGCCGTGTAGAATATATTTAAGGCAAACCTGATGACCTTGCGTGGTACATATAGCTTCTGATAACTATTTAACACACGGTGGACTATAGACTATCCATATAGTGCAATAAAAAACCTACCGAGCAAGTTTGTATTGACTATTGTTACATTGACTGACGAGTGGAAAGATAATTTAATTCGGCTCATAAAAACATTTTCGTCTAAGCAGTTAGCTTTGTAGCGAAACTCAGGAGCTAACTCTCATAACCACATTTCACCTGTGGAATCCGTAACGTTATTTTCTTCTTGTTACGACACGCCGGTAGTCCGGACCGATTTAACTCAATAACGGGCAGGCACTGTCCCGGGTAGCTGTTAAGACAGATTTATTCTCGTTACGATATACTGGCCGAGAACGTTTCCAAGTATTTCTTGTGGACATCATAACTTAGTTGAAGCATTCACCGAGACCTGGTCGGATAAATCTGTTTTCTTTTAATCATCATATCATCATTTTTTTATGGCCGCCTTCAATAAATTTTTTAAAAATTAAATTCACAATTTTATAAATCAACACTTTTGTTCGTCAAACTTTATTTATTTGCGTGGGATATTCAAATAATAATACCACCGTTTTGTAGATCAATGATAGGTAATATGAGTAGCTACTGTAAGACTTAACTGGTGGTACAATCCGCGAGTCCGCACGGGTAGGTACCATCACCCCGCCTATTTCTGCTGTGAAGCAGTAATGCGTTTTGGTTTGAAGGATGGAGCAGTCGTTGTAACTATACTTGAGACCTTAGAACATAATCTCAAGGTGGGTGGCGCATTTACGTTACAGATGTCTATGGGCTCCAGTAACCACTTAAGTGGTAAATCCAAACGCATTACTGTGAGGTCGTCCACCCATCTAAGCAATAAAAAAAAGAAAAGACTCAGAATAGATTCTACCGCTATATTTTCTACAGTGTAAGAAATATCTTTATGTAAGTGAAATGTAATTTGAATGTTGTGGTACAAAATACGAGTTTCTTCGTCTCAAAATTCGAAACGGCAGAAATAAATCTTAATTTTTCAGCCATTCCAGTCCCCGTGAAAGGTACACAGGTGCCTCCACCTAATTCGGCTTTTACTTTTATTTTCCTTGTTTAGAAGTCATTAGCTAATTACTCGGTAAGAAAAAGCTTACTTTACACCGAACGAGATTTATTTTGTTTTACCTAATTTTGAAACTCGACCAATTAAAACCTAATCTTTTTATCTAAATCTTATAAAAGTGGCTTATGTAGATTGGTTAGGTACGGGACGTTATAATAAGTTAAATAATTAAGTATCAATGTCTTGGAAACTGCTACGTTCGTGTAAGCTAATTTGGTCCGCTAGAGACCTATTTAATGACTACAGGAAATTCGAGTGAAATTCGAGTGGAGGCTCCAAGTTCGGCAGTCCAAGCCAAGGGGACATAGTATCGTAGGCGAACCCGGTGGTCGAGCATCGTCAAGGCGATTCTTACAGATTGGTTGAACCGTTATTGAGAATGTAGTCTCACTCTCCCGCTGATCCAGGTGATCACAGGTCATGGCTATTTCGGCCGAGTCCTGCCAACCAAACCGCGCGAATGGGGCCGACGATAGAGTACCATCACGTTGGTTGCGATGAGGATACGGCGATACTGACCTGCGAACCGGGTCTGTCACTTCCAGGTGCCGTATCTCCGATGCTAGATAGTGCGAGTCCTGGTAAGTGAAGCTCGACTTCTTGACAGTCTTAGCGAACAAAAAAAAAAGATTCATTTTAAATTATTACGTAATATAACACAATCTCATTGAGATTTCGACACTTTTACAGTAGACAGCGGCTTAGCTCTGCCCCTGGCATTGCTGACGTCCATGAGCGACGGTAAACACTCACAATCAGGTGGGCCATATGCTTTGTCATTTATTGCCTCTGTAGGCAGACACAAAGGCAATAAAAAAATCACTTCTATTATTTAGAAATTTCAGTAACCATTTTAGACGAAGTACGCTCTGGTTCTTTTAGGCTTACAGCAAAAATAATGTGCGTGACAAGTCCGGTGCTCGACGGAAGTTTACTTTTAAGTATGTACGATTGTTATTTAAAATACACTATTGTATTGCCTTTGGATGGTGATAAATGAACCCAAAACCTTTTAGATACTATTATCAAAATTGTCGTCCATAATTATTATAAAATATTTTTTTGTATCTCAGGAATGTGGACAAGATAGGACCATAATAACAAATTACATTATTATTTTTGCAACATTTCGGTCTTTTATTAGACCTTCATCAGGCATCTGAAAATTACACATATTGATAACCAACAATATAAAAAACAACAATTGTCAACACTACAATATTTACCATAATATGAATTTAAACAATCACTATCCTACATTGCACAGTTGCCTTAGACATCATAAACTAATACAAATCAACAAAGCCGATAAATTAGTTAATTATTATTTTTGATTCTAGAAACAAAGCAAACACGACACATAAAAATTGCTATTGCGTTTTATTTCTTTTACTATTACTTTCTAGTTCTATTTCTATTACTTTATAGATATTTCAGAACTAAAAATCAGACACTATCGCATATTTCACATGTATTTTCACTGTTGCACATCCCTGTGCTTAAAGTTCAATGTTATTCAAACAGTGAACTAAAATTTTATTATATATCAGAAGCATTTTAATCATTGTAACCTTCAAGTTCTAAAGGATTTTTCTTTGTATAAGTTCTGAAGCATCATTAATACAAATTTTATATTTTCGTGATTTGTATGAACTTAAGGTTTTGTTGTTTTGTAATTTTTACGGTCGACGATGCCCGTGCTCGCGTGGCTACGCTGCGTAATCGTATTTTATATCAACAATGGCCCTTATCTCTAAAACGTATTTCAAATTCATGGGGCTGCCTCGTTGAAAAATTGTCCTCGGTTTTATGTTTAGAACTCTTGGTTGATGATAAAAAAAAATCAAGCTACGCTCTGATTCAAACAGGCACCGAGCTGATTCTTTCGAAATTTTGCTAAAATATACGAGCAGCCTTTGCAATCCATAAATCTTCTCATAACCAGTCGTGTTTTTTTGTTTTCTAGATTGATATTTAGACTCTCGTTCCGAAGCGCTTGCAAGAACAAGGCAAGAGAACTTTCAAAATAGCTTTTTTTCTTGAGCTTTTTACGATATTGGTTTGGAGTGAAATATCGGCCTACTTAACTTATTTATCTCTGGCAGCTAGGCCTGCGACGTGCGTGCAATGCAAAAGGACCCCGATGTATTCAGTGAATGTTAAATGGGGTCATTTAAAATTTACATTTTAAGTGTATGTAGTGATCATTCTATTTTCAATTATGAACTGTGCCCAATTGAGTGAAAATATGCTTGCTGTTTTCTCGGGCTGACTGGAAGAGCGTCATGTTCTCGTCGCTAAGATTGGAATTACTTACTGCTGCCGACGGTCATACCTCTGATATCTGGCAGTGATGAGTCCCATAAGTAATCATCGATTTCTGTGTGTCCATCAGAAGGTAGCGGAGTGCGGGAGAGAGATATTTTCTCTCCATACCAATTCAACGCCGACGAGCTGGGGATAGGAGAAAGGCTTACGCTCAACTCCGACCCCTTTAGGAGGTGGCCTCCGTCGGAGAACTGGTTCGGGGTGAACGGCGAGGTAAAGGTAATATGGTGTTCCATTCCACTAAAAATGATAGCATAAACAAAAATAATTTAAGACATTCGAAAACATGATAGTAGTAAAAGTAACTGAAAACCTTGAATGCATAATAAAAGAAATGAGACATTTGGAACATTCGTGGCCAGAGGATAAGACACGTTGTGTGTTGTGATGCAAGTGTGCCGTGGCTAATCGTAGGGCTGGTACAAAATCTCACTAGTAATGTACAGAATATGTCTGATAAATGGAATGATATTCAAACTGACAAAGAAGCAAGACGAATAACACGAAATGGACGAATGAGGTGAAATTTTTATTAGATTTTATGATGTTATTGTTTACTTTTTTAACTACTTATATTCTAACACAATGAACGTAAATAAATGTAGATATTTACAAATTCACTGCGTTTTAAGTTACATAAAGTTTCAGCTTAAAAGAGGAGTAGATACTCTGTGGGGGAGTAATGTATTAGCGCAGTTTCAAAGCTTTCATGTCTATTATTTATTCAAAGTAAGAATATAGAAAGCTTACCATGCAAGCACTTTATTCGGTGCAGCTTTACTATAATGATGAAGAAAGCTTTACATTTTAAAATTAAATCAGTGCTTAGATGCAATAAAACCCTAAGTAAGTAACGTTTTTGGAATGAACTCCACGGTGTTTTCCGAGCGCTATGACATGTCCTTCTTCAGACAAGGCTTGCGGAGAGTACTTTATGGTAGGCAGCGGCTTGGCTCTGCCCCTGGCATTGCTGACGTGCATGAGCGACGGTGACCACTTACCATCAGGTGGGCCGTATGCTCGTCTGCATACAAAGGCAATAAAAAAAAAAAAAACGTTTGTAAATATTTTTAACTAATTTTTATCACATTGCTCGCTTCTCTGACTCATGCGAAGAGGTAAAATCATCATTCAGACTTGTGAAGCTGTTTGTAATTAGTGTAACTTGCTTTTTTTCAATGAGGTTAATCTCGGATTTTGTTTGTAAAATCTATGAGTTTTTTTGTATTTAATCATTCGAGAGCTCCATTTTTTTTCCCTACCTAAGCTGATACCATTGAGAGGCTATGTCAGCGTAACCCTAACTAGTAGGTGAGCTCACGGGACTCAAACCGGAGTGTTGCTAACACTGACCCTAGCAAGAGCAGTGCTTCGCAGAATCTACCACCGGATCGGAAATGCGACCCACTGAGAAACGGCGAGAAACTCAGTGGGCTGTGTCTGTGGGTTAGTGAGCTCCGTGACCTCGTGGATAAGACACCCTATATAATATTTGTGTGAGCCACGTGACGTTGACGAATGTAGTTTATCAATCAGAATTTTTTATGATATTAACGAGTCCTATTTGGAGTTCGAACAAGTAAGTCCACTATGCACACCTCCTTTTGTCTTTTTATTTTTCTCTTCTTTCATTTATCTAAATGTATTCATCTGGTTCTGTGTGGAAGGCAGTAAATGATTTTATTATTATTATTATTGTTTATCTTTGTATTTATCTATAACGGAATTTTTTAACGTAATATAGTAATAATAATAATAATTATTATAATAATAATTCATAAACATCAAAACGTCCGATCAACTTGATATTTTCACACGTATCAAGACCGATGATGACACAATCATGATTACCAATACTTTGACCTATCTTGATTAAGATCACCGGGAAGAAAAATATAGTATTAGTTCTAGTATTGTAGTATTAACCGAAGTCTCAGGTTTAATTGAAATTCATGAGCTCCGGTGAGCTCTTAATACGAAATGGTAGTCCATAAACTATCAGCCCTATAACAAAAGATCACCATGGAAAATTTTCTTTTGTGTGTGCGTTGCCATTATGTATGCGATTGTAGATAAAAATAGATTTTTATTGAGCGCCTACATACTACATCTGAAAAGGAGTGAGTATGCCCAATTTAGTTTATCTGACAGATGCTTTTGGGGATCTCGCGTTGAGCGTCTGGTATTTCGCTTTCATGTATAAATATAGAATTTGGAGAGTAAAAAGTGTCGCCGCCCCTTTGAAATATTACAACAATGTTTTTTGTTATTAATATAATTGCTCGGGGGGGCCTAGAACTAACGATTTAGCTCAAAGTAAGTAATCACAATAACATGTCTTCGATTACAGAATTGGTTCCAATACAGTGTGTAGTGTTTATAAATGAAGTGAGTGTGCTATTAGTATGAGACCAAAAGTTGTTTTTCAATATGCCTAATCGTTTGGTGATGTGAATCTGGCGGTCTGCTGCATCATCATCATCAGTCCATAGTCGTTCATCAGAACATAGTTCTTACCCAATTTATACCAGTGAGCTCGATCTTTGGCTCTCTTTATCCATGCAGGCCACTCATCGCAAATACTTACTGGTGGTAGGACCTCTTGTGAGTCCACGCGGGTAGGTACCACCACCCTGCCTATTTCTGCCGTAAAGCAGTAAAGCGTTTCGGTTTGAAGGGTGCGGCAGCCGTTGTAACTATACTTGAGACCTTAGAACTTATATCTCAAGGCAGGTGGCGCATTTACGTTGTGGATGTCTATGGGCTCCAGTAACCACTTAACACCAGAAGGGCTGTGAGCTCGCCCACCCATCTAAGCAATAAAAAATAAAAAAACTCGAACTATCTAACCGTGTGCCACTGCCACATCTAGTAACTAAAATTACAAATACCTAAATGGAATATCTAATTTAAACATAACTAACGTTCAATACGAGTATGTACAACTCGGATGAAGACAATTTCCTGAGGCGCTGCCGCTCGTTAAGTCAAACGTAACTATACGATATGTGGGCGAATACCTTCGATACATTTATTTACATACGTGCCTTTATAAATCAGAATATTCCCCGGAGATAAAGAGGTAGGGGTATTGTTATTTCTATCAGAATATAATATCGTGTAGGTGGATAGTTCATACCTTATTATGTTTCTTTAGGCCGTTATATTTAAGAGTTTTCGAATGTTTAAAATTACTGCTTAAATAACTGATTAAATTTGTTCAGAATACGGTGAATTTTTCAAATATGTAAAGTAAATGTTATTACTGAACCGAAAGCTTTAAATTAAGTTCGCTTAATGAAATAAAAATGCTTAATTTTTTGTACCACATCTTGTATCGTGACCGCATATCGTGAGGTAAGTAATAATGGTATCATTAAAACACACTGAACTATAGTTGCATTCAGTTGTGGAAAACTGTAGCTTTATTGGTACCTATATATCACAGGCGTATGTTATCGTCCTAATATAAAACGGACACCGGTTTTGGGTCATTTAGTTTACTAGAAACTAGTTAAGTTAAAAACAGTTTCATTAAAATTAGTAGTTTAGTAGTTTTGCGGTAGGCAGCGGCTTGGCTCTACCCCTGGCATTGCTGAAGTTCATGGGCGACTGTAACCACTCACCATCAGGTGGGCCGTATGCTCGTCTGCCTACAAGGGCAATAAAAAAAAGTAAAATAGCAGGTTTGATATATGGTCAAGCAAAAAAACAAAAATAAACCAAAAATGCCTTGGTGTCAGAGACACTAAGGCCCTTAAGCCTTTATTAGTACTTACGTAACCTTTTTTGGGGTTCCACACTCTAATGGCAAATAATAACTTTTCTGAACTAGTTCAGTACCTACATGCGATAGTCATAGCCTACTTGAACGTTTGTCAATATGTTATTTCATTAGATGTTATTTCATTAGAAAAATCGGTAGCTGTCAAGGGGTTTGGACACTTTGAATGGTTGCATCGTTTGATACAAGTGTACCGGGAATCTTAGCTTTGGAACTTTATAGAAATTTCAATCTTAATTAGTGATAGGCTCTCACAATTGTTATATTTTAGGTAGATCGCCTAATGATAAAAATATATGTATAATATAATATTGTATAGTATAATATAATATTATGTATTTCTTTAATAGCTGCGTCCATAAAACTCTCTCCTATAAACTTAATTTACAAAATCAAAACAATTAGATGAAAACATGGAAAACATAAATACGAGACGAATACGATGGCAATTAGTTAATAAGCCCATTAATCAATACGATATGAAAATAATGAATAAGAATAAAGTCAAGGACATTTCACGAATCGAGCCAATCCTTAATATTGGGCTTGCGTGACATGGAAAGGAAAAAAATGAACGCGATATCATATTATTAATGGGCAGCACGTTTTCAGGAAGCAATGAATTATCGTCTAGGTTTGTTTGTGTTTCGTCTTTTAAAAAATATTGTAATCTAAGAATTCCCTAACATTGGTGCACAAATTCAAAAAATAACATTGCAGATATAACTGAAATAAGGGAGTGGGGTGTTCTCGCATGGGACCGAGTAAACTCGTCTAGGGCTTCACCCGAAAGGGGTCTAGATTTAAAAGCGCTTATAGTATCCTTTTATCTGATATCCTCACCAAGATAATCTGATTAAAAAATAATAACATAATGTTTTTTCACATTAATATATAAGTATTTTTTTTTAGTTATTCAATTACATTGTTTTCCTTTGGTTTTATTGAAACATATTTTCAAATTATATTTTCGTAAGGTTAACAATGTAAAGGATATTTTTCAAAGTTTTTCTAATAATAGGGTTATAGAATTTAGCAAAGCATTTCGAGGTACTCTTACCTTGTATTTGTATTAATTATGTTGTATCTTTAAGAAAATACGTACTGAGTTTTGTTTTTTTTCCCTTCCTAAGCTGGTAGCCTCGAGCGGATATGCCAGCTAAACCGAGAAAGTAGGTGATCTCACGTGGCTCTAACCTGAGGAAGTTGCTAACACTAGCCCTAGCAAGAGCAATGCTTCGCAGAATCTACCACCGGATCGGAAACGCGACCCACTGAGAAGATCCGGCTCAGTGGGCTCTGTCTGTGGATTACTTTATTCGCCGGACCCTTCGTCACAAGTGACGGGTTCGACGAGAACGGTGACCGGTGCTTGAGGTACCTAAAAGCAACGTTAGTGGATCGGAAAGATCCAAAATGACGTGTTTAGGGCGACGTCGACCGTTTACCAGTCGGTCCGCAGGATCGGGTATATAGTTACCGGTGGCCACGACAAGAGGGTCAACGTGGCGCACTGATGCCAACTGAAAATAATTACTAATGGAGTCAATCTCCAGATCGTCTTAGAGATCCACGTTCATCATGAGCCTTGGTTGCTTCTCAAATGCTTCTTAAATCTGGTTTTCCGATTTCCTATAAGTGTAACTTAGTTGAAACACCAATAAATGTCAAGATTATAATCTGAAGTTAGTTTCCTATGTGGCGCTTTGCCATTTTCGGTACGTACAACAATACTGCATACATCTGCCATGAAGCACATTCCTTTTGGTTTGAAGAAAAAGGTATCCGTATAGAATATATTTGAGACAAACCTGATGACCTTGCGTGGTACATATAGCTTCTGGAAACTAATTAACACACGGTCGACTATAGACTATCCATATAATGCAAAAAAAAACCTACCGAGCAAGTTTGTATTGACTATTATTACATTGACTGACGAGTGGAAAGATAATTTAATTCGCCTCATAAAAACATTTTCGTCTAAGCAGTTAGCTTTGTAGCGAAACTCAGGAGCTAACTCTCATAACCACATTTCACCTGTGGAATCCGTAACGTTATTTTCTTCTTGTTAGGACACGCCGGTAGTCCGTACCGGTTTAACTCAATAACGGGCAGGCACTGTCCCAGGTAGCTGTTAAGACAGATTTATTCTCGTTACGATATACTGGCCGAGAGCGTTTCCAAGTATTTCTTGTGGACATCATAACTTGCTTGAAGCATTCAACGAGGCCTGGTTAGATTTGGTCGGATATAGCTGTTTTTTTTTAATCATCTTATCATTTTTTATAGCCGCGGTCTCTTCATTTTTTAAAAATTAAATGCACAATTTTATAAATCATAAGTTTTGTTCGTCAAAAGTCTAATGTAAAGTAATTTTATTTATTTGCGTGAGATATTCAAATTATAGTACCGCCGTTCTGAAGACCTATGATAGGTAGTATAAGTAGCTACTGTAAGACTTTTTACTGGTGGTAGGACCTCTTGTGAGTCCGCACGGGTAGGTACCACCACCCCGCCTATTTCTGCCGTGAAGCAGTAATGCGTTTCGGTTTGAAGGGTGGGGTAGCCGTTGTAACTATACTCAGACCTTAGAACTCATATCTCAAGATGGGTGTCGCATTTACGTTGTAGATGTCTATGGGCCCCAGTAACCACTTAACACCAGGTGGGCTGTGAGCTCGTCCACCCATCTAAGCAATAAAAAAAGAAAAGACTCAGAATAGACTCTACCGCTATATTTTCTACAGGTTAAGAAATATCTTTATGTAAGTAAAATGTAATTTGAATGTTGTGGTACAAAATACGAGTTTCTTCGTCTCAAAATTCGAAACGGCAGAAATAAATCTTAATTTTTCAGCCATTCCAGTCCCCGTGAAAGGTACACAGGTGCCTCCACCTAATTCGGCTTTTACTTTTATTTTCCTTGTTTAGAAGTCATTAGCTAATTACTCGGTAAGAAAAAGCTTACTTTACACCGAACGAGATTTATTTTGTTTTACCTAATTTTGAAACTCGACCAATTAAAACCTAATCTTTTTATCTAAATCTTATAAAAGTGGCTTATCTTGATTGGTTAGGTACGGGACGTTATAATAAGTTAAATAATTAAGTATCAATGTCTTGGAAACTGCTACGTGCGTGTAAGCTGATTTGGTCCGCTAGAGACCTATTTAATGGCTACAGGAAATTCGAGTGTGGAGGCTCCAAGTTCGGCAGTCCAAGCCAAGGGAACATGGTATCGTAGGCGAACCCGGTGGTCGAACATCATCAAGACCGTCGTTACAGATTGGTTGAACCATTATTGAGAATGTAGTCTCACTCTACCGCTGATCCAGGTGATCAAAGGTCATGGCTATTTCGGCCGAGTCCTGCCAACCAAACCGTACGAATGGGGCCGACGATAGCGTACCATCACGTTGGCTGCGATGAGGATACGGCGATGCTGACCTGCGAACCGGGTTGTCACTTCCAGGTGCCGTATCTGCGATGCTAGATAGTGCGAGTCCTGGAAAGTGAAGCTCGACTTCTTGACAGTCTTAGCGAACAAAAAAAAACCGATTCATTTTAAATTATTACGTAACATAACACAATATTATTAAGATTTCGACATTTTTTACGGTAGACAGCGGCTTGGCTCTGCCCCTGGCATTGCTGACGTCCATGAGCGAGGGTAACCACTCACAATCAGGTGGGCCGTATGCTTTGTCATTTATTGCCTCTGTAGGCAGACACAAAGGTAATAAAAAAATCACTTGTATTATTTAGAAATTTCAGTAACCATTTTAGACGAAGTACGCTCTCGTTCTTTTAGGGTTACAGCAAAAATAATGCGCGTGACAAGTCCGGTGCTCGACGGAAGTTTACTTTTAAGTATGTACGATTGTTATTTAAAATACACTATTGTATTGCCTTTGGATGGTGATAAATGAACCCAAAACTTGATAGATATTTTAGAACTAAAAATCAGACTATCGCATATTTCACATTATTTTTACTGTTGCACATCCCTGTGCTAAAACTCAATGATATTCAAACAGTGAACTAAAATTTTATTATATATCAGAAGCATTTTAATCATTGTAACCTTCAAGCTCTAAAGGATTTTTCTTTGTATAAGTTCTGAAGCATCATTAATACAAATTTTATATTTTCGTGATTTGTATGAACTTAAGGTTTTGTTGTTTTGTAATTTTTACGGTCGACGATGCCCGTGCTCGCGTGGCTACGCTGCGTAATCGTATTTTATATCAACAATGGCCCTTATCTCTAAAACGTATTTCAAATTCATGGGGCTGCCTCGTTGAAAAATTGTCCTCGGTTTTATGTTTAGAACTCTTGGTTGATGATAAAAAAAAATCAAGCTACGCTCTGATTCAAACAGGCACCGAGCTGATTCTTTCGAAATTTTGCTAAAATATACGAGCAGCCTTTGCAATCCATAAATCTTCTCATAACCAGTCGTGTTTTTTTGTTTTCTAGATTGATATTTAGACTCTCGTTCCGAAGCGCTTGCAAGAACAAGGCAAGAGAACTTTCAAAATAGCTTTTTTTCTTGAGCTTTTTACGATATTGGTTTGGAGTGAAATATCGGCCTACTTAACTTATTTATCTCTGGCAGCTAGGCCTGCGACGTGCGTGCAATGCAAAAGGACCCCGATGTATTCAGTGAATGTTAAATGGGGTCATTTAAAATTTACATTTTAAGTGTATGTAGTGATCATTCTATTTTCAATTATGAACTGTGCCCAATTGAGTGAAAATATGCTTGCTGTTTTCTCGGGCTGACTGGAAGAGCGTCATGTTCTCGTCGCTAAGATTGGAATTACTTACTGCTGCCGACGGTCATACCTCTGATATCTGGCAGTGATGAGTCCCATAAGTAATCATCGATTTCTGTGTGTCCATCAGAAGGTAGCGGAGTGCGGGAGAGAGATATTTTCTCTCCATACCAATTCAACGCCGACGAGCTGGGGATAGGAGAAAGGCTTACGCTCAACTCCGACCCCTTTAGGAGGTGGCCTCCGTCGGAGAACTGGTTCGGGGTGAACGGCGAGGTAAAGGTAATATGGTGTTCCATTCCACTAAAAATGATAGCATAAACAAAAATAATTTAAGACATTCGAAAACATGATAGTAGTAAAAGTAACTGAAAACCTTGAATGCATAATAAAAGAAATGAGACATTTGGAACATTCGTGGCCAGAGGATAAGACACGTTGTGTGTTGTGATGCAAGTGTGCCGTGGCTAATCGTAGGGCTGGTACAAAATCTCACTAGTAATGTACAGAATATGTCTGATAAATGGAATGATATTCAAACTGACAAAGAAGCAAGACGAATAACACGAAATGGACGAATGAGGTGAAATTTTTATTAGATTTTATGATGTTATTGTTTACTTTTTTAACTACTTATATTCTAACACAATGAACGTAAATAAATGTAGATATTTACAAATTCACTGCGTTTTAAGTTACATAAAGTTTCAGCTTAAAAGAGGAGTAGATACTCTGTGGGGGAGTAATGTATTAGCGCAGTTTCAAAGCTTTCATGTCTATTATTTATTCAAAGTAAGAATATAGAAAGCTTACCATGCAAGCACTTTATTCGGTGCAGCTTTACTATAATGATGAAGAAAGCTTTACATTTTAAAATTAAATCAGTGCTTAGATGCAATAAAACCCTAAGTAAGTAACGTTTTTGGAATGAACTCCACGGTGTTTTCCGAGCGCTATGACATGTCCTTCTTCAGACAAGGCTTGCGGAGAGTACTTTATGGTAGGCAGCGGCTTGGCTCTGCCCCTGGCATTGCTGACGTGCATGAGCGACGGTGACCACTTACCATCAGGTGGGCCGTATGCTCGTCTGCATACAAAGGCAATAAAAAAAAAAAAAACGTTTGTAAATATTTTTAACTAATTTTTATCACATTGCTCGCTTCTCTGACTCATGCGAAGAGGTAAAATCATCATTCAGACTTGTGAAGCTGTTTGTAATTAGTGTAACTTGCTTTTTTTCAATGAGGTTAATCTCGGATTTTGTTTGTAAAATCTATGAGTTTTTTTGTATTTAATCATTCGAGAGCTCCATTTTTTTTCCCTACCTAAGCTGATACCATTGAGAGGCTATGTCAGCGTAACCCTAACTAGTAGGTGAGCTCACGGGACTCAAACCGGAGTGTTGCTAACACTGACCCTAGCAAGAGCAGTGCTTCGCAGAATCTACCACCGGATCGGAAATGCGACCCACTGAGAAACGGCGAGAAACTCAGTGGGCTGTGTCTGTGGGTTAGTGAGCTCCGTGACCTCGTGGATAAGACACCCTATATAATATTTGTGTAAGCCACGTGACGTTGACAAATGTAGTTTTTCAATCAGAATTTTTGATGATATCGAGTCCTATTTGGAGTTCGAATAAGTAAGTCCACTATGCATACCTTTTGTCTTTTTATTTTTCTTTTCTTTTAATTATCTAAATGTATTTCATCTGGTTCTGTGTGAAAGGCAATAAATGATTTTATTATTATTATTGTTTATCTTTGTATTTATCTATAACGGAATTTTTCAACGTAATATAGTAATAATAATAATTATTATTATAATAATAATTCATGAACATCAAAACGTCGATCAACTTGATACTTGACACGTATCAAGACCGATGATGACACAATCATGATTACCAATACTTTGACCTATCTTGATTAAGATCACCGGGAAGAAAAATATAATATTAGTTCTAGTATTGTAGTATTAACTGAAGTCTCAGGTTTAATTGAAATTCATGAGCTCCGGTGAGCTCTTAATACGAAATGGTAGTCCATAAACTATCAGCCCTATAACAAAAGATCACCATGGAAAATTTTCTTTTGTGTGTGCGTTGCCATTATGTATGCGATTGTAGATAAAAATAGATTTTTATTGAGCGCGTACATACTACATCTGAAAAGGAGTGAGTATGCCCAATTTAGTTTATCTGACAGATGCTTTTGGGGATCTCGCGTTGAGCGTCTGGTATTTCGCTTTCATGTATAAATATAGAATTTGGAGAGTAAAAAGTGTCGCCGCCCTTTTGAAATATTTCAACCATGTTTTTTTGTCTATACTAATATTATAAAGAGGAAAGATTTGTTTGTTTGTTTGTTTCGAATAGGCTCCGAAACTACTGGACCGATTTGAAAAATTCTTTTTCCATTAGAAACCGTCATTGTCCCTGATGAACATAGGCTACTTTTTTTAATTTTTTTTGTTTTGTTTCATGTGTGTTTTAATGTTTCCGAAGCGAAGCGAGGGCGGGTCGCTAGTTATTAATACAATTGCTCGGGGGGGCCTAGAACTAACGATTTAGCTCAAAGTAAGTAATCACAATAACATGACTTCGATTACAGAATTGGTTCCAATACAGAGTGTAGTGTTTATAAATGAAGTGAGTGTGTTATTAGTATGAGACCAAAGGTTGTCTTTCAATATGCCTAATCGTTTGGTGATGTGAATCTGGCGGTCTGCTGCATCATCATCATCAGTCGTTCATCAGAACATAGTTCTTACCCAATTTATACCAGTGAGCTCGATCTTTGGCTCTCTTTATCCATGCAGGCCACTCTTCGCAAATACTTACTGGTGGTAGGACCTCTTCTGAGTCCGCGCGGGTGGGTACCACCACCCTGCCTATTTCTGCCGTAAAGCAGTAATGCGTTTCGGTTTGAAGGGTGGGGCAGCCGTTGTAACTATACTTGAGACCTTAGAACTTATATCTCAAGGTGAGTGGCGCATTTACGTTGTGGATGTCTATGGGCTCCAGTAACCACTTAACACCAGGTGGGCTGTGAGCTTGTCCACCCATCTAAGCAATAAAAAGAAAAACTCGAACTATCTAACCGTGTGCCACTGCCACATCTAGTAACTAAAATTACAAATACCTAAATGGAATATCTAATTTAAACATAACTAACGTTCAATACGAGTATGTACAACTCGGATGAAGACAATTTCCTGAGGCGCTGCCGCTCGTTAAGTCAAACGTAACTATACGATATGTGGGCGAATACCTTCGATACATTTATTTACATACGTGCCTTTATAAATCAGTATATTCCCCGGAGATAAAGAGGTAGGGGTATTGTTATTTCTATCAGAATATAATATCGTGTAGGTGGATAGTTCATACCTTATTATGTTTCTTTAGGCCGTTATATTTAAGAGTTTTCGAATGTTTAAAATTACTGCTTAAATAACTGAATAAATTTGCTCAGAATACGTAGAATTTTTCAAATATGTAAAATAAATGTTATTACTGAACCGAAAGCTTTAAATTAAGTTCGCTTAATGAAATAAAAATGTTTAATTTTTTGTACCACATCTTGTATCGTGACCGCATATCGTGAGGTAAGTAATAATGGTATCATTAAAATACACTGAACTATAGTTGCATTCAATTGAGGAAAACTGTAGCTTTATTGGTACCTATATATCACAGGCGTATGTTATCGTCCTAATATAAAACGGACACCGGTTTTGGGTCATTTAGTTTACTAGAAATTAGTTAAGTTAAAAACAGTTTCATTAAAATTAGTAGTTTAGTAGTTTTGCGGTAGGCAGCGGCTTGGCTCTACCCCTGGCTTTGCTGAAGTCCATGGGCGACTGTAACCACTCACCATCAGGTGGGCCGTATGCTCGTCTGCCTACAAGGGCAATAAAAAAAAGTAAAATAGCAGGTTTGATATATGGTCCTTTTCAAAATAGCCGGAAGGGAACCGACGGCGCAGTGCCACCACTGCGCGGACCGCGACGAGGAAGACACAGCGGAACACACGCTGGCGCGTTGCTCTGGATTCGACGAGCAACGCGCCGCCCTCGTCGCGGTCATAGGTGAGGACCTCTCGCTGCCGCGCGTCGTGGCTACGATGCTCGGCAGCGACGCGTCCTGGAAGGCGATGCTCGACTTCTGCGAGTCCACCATCTCGCAGAAGGAGGCGGCGGAGCGAGAGAGGGAGAGCTCTTCCCTTTCCGCACCGATCCGTCGCCGTCGAGCCGGGGGCCGGAGGCGGGAATACGCCCGCACGTCCCGGCCCCTGTAGGTGGCGGCCTCCCCCCGGTGAAGGTCAAGGGGCGACCTGAGGGGGTGAGGCCGCGCGGCGCGCTACCAGCACTCTAGCGCGCTGCCGTGGAGTGAATAGAGCGACCGGTCGACGGTGTATCGCGTCCCGACCCGGCAGGCTGGTTCTGGTCCAGCGGGGTATTCCGGGACACCAGCGGCACCGTCTGGGCGGCCCGACGGGCTGCCGTACCGAGACGGCCGACGTTTCAGAGCCTTCGATTCGCCTCGAAGGCTCCGTCGGCTGGGCGTCCTTGGGGTGAGCCGCGCCGTCTGGTTGTAGTGTTGACCGCGGTAGCCCCCCTACCTCATCCGGGTTCTGACCTCGGAGGGGATCGGACGTCGGGTGTAAGAGTGCAGGGGAGTCGTTTAGTGGGTGGGCTCTAAAATCCTTGGGCCCGCGGTCTGCTCACAACACCATGCAGATCGTTGAGTCTCACATACCCCGCGCGCCCCATTTGCGCGGGGACCTCGTAGGAGGTTCGGCCCTCTACCCGAAAAAAAAAAAAAAAAAAAAAAAAAGGTTTGATATATGGTCAAGCAAAAAAACAAAAATAAACCAAAAATGCCTTGGTGTCAGAGACACTAAGGCCCTTAAGCCTTTATTAGTACTTACGTAACCTTTTTTGGGGTTCCACACTCTAATGGCAAATAATAACTTTTCTGAACTAGTTCAGTACCTACATGCGATAGTCATTTTACTCGAAGACTATTTACATAGTTTACATGCGCTTTTAGGAAATGTATTGGAAGATGTTACATATGTTCCACGAACTGCTATTTTATGATGTATGGGAATTACGAAACATAAATACAATTGCCCATAAGCTACCATTACCGAAGCTCAAGTAGAATTAAACTGAACTTAAACCTAAAAACGTACCGAAAACACTATTCAGGTAGTCAGAAAAGCACTATTGCTTATTATAGGGGCGGCATTGTATCTTCGTCGTACAAATTGGAATCGATTTGTTGCTGCAGAGCTTGTAGCTGCTATGCTTGGCAGCGGCAGATCGTGGCGATCGATGCTCGGTTTCTGGGTCGGCAGACAGGCAATAGGCAGCGGGCTCTTCTCTCTCTAGACTAAGACTCTCTAGGCTCTAGACTGGTGGTAGGACCTTATGTGAGTCCGCGCGGGTAGGTATCACTACCCTGCCTATTTCTGCCGTGAAGCAGTAATGCCTTTCGGTTTGAAGGGCGGGGCAACCGTTGTAACTACACTGAGACCTTAGAACTTATATCTCAAGGTGGGTGGCACATTTACGTTGTAGATGTCTATGGGCTCCAGTAACCACTTAACACCAGGTAGGCTGTGTGCTCGTCCACCCATCGAAGCAAAAAAATAAATAAATAAAACCAGTGTCGCGGCCAAGCCAGGGGCTAAGATAGGGATCTCGGCCAATTCTTGACATAACGAAGTTCCAGTATTACCACAATATTCCGGCCTTAAAAACGCTCCTGCAAACCTTCATACAAGGATTTACAGACCATAGGTGAGTGAGACAGGCTTAGCTTAGGACTTTAGATTTATGTTATAGTGTCGCGAAAAAAAAAATTTTTATTACTGCCAGCGCTCCGCCTCCTATTTTTATAATATACTAGCTGACCCGGCAAACATTGTTTTGCCATATATAAGATTTCTAGGGAATTTCTAGTGTAGAAAAAAAAACTAACTTATTGTAAGTGTGTAAGGATGTGGTAAATGAGTGAAAAAGGTATGTAGTGCTGTGAACGATGAGGGAATATATAATAAAAATAACAAAACCTCATTCAACCACATAATACCTCATTATAACAAAAAAAAAGTCCAAATAAAAAAAATATGTTAGGGGTGGACAACCCTAATCACTTAGGGGTATGAAAAATAGATAGTAGCCGATTCTCAGGCGTACTGAATATGTATAAAAATTTTCATGAGAATCGGTCAAGCGGTTTCGGAGGAGTATGGAAACGAACATTGTGACACGAGAATTTTATATATTAGATTATTATCAGGCTCCTATGGTTGAGCTATTTACATGCCCCAAGGATTTAATAAAAAACAAGATTTAATTTCTATCGAAATTTCTTTAAGTAAGATAACCTTGAGTACCTACATCTTTATACTTATTTTGTTTTTGAGTTGAACTACCCAGATAATCGTTTATTTTTTACATTTACTTTGCTTTAAAAGTGATAATTCCTACCCTGGAACTCTATGCTGTACATAGTTTGAAACGCACTTTCTTAAATGAATTAAATGAAACACAGTGATGATACAAAATCAATGTGATTATTAAGGTAAATTCTTTATTTTAAAACTGCGCTATTCAAACTTTCAGTAATGTTTAAAAAAATCGTAAGTGCTTGTAACGGTTTTTTTTTTTCAAAAAAATATAGGCCCTGCTTTATCTTTAGACCTCTCAAGATTTATCGATTGCAAATAAGAATAAAAGTAAAAATACATACCTAATATATATACGCCATCTATCAAATACGAGAGTAATGTAACATCTAAAACCTGAAGTTTTAATGGAGTTTGGGTGTAAGCTTTTATCTGTTTCCGCCGCAAAAAAGAAGAATAGAAATCAAATTTGAAAGGATATAATTTTATATTGTTTAATACTTAATTTGAGCGCCTAGAGATAAATGCATTTAGCACATATAGAGTTACTCTTTTTTCAAAATCGATTCAAGATGCATTACACAAATTAGGGATACAATTTAATTGCAACACGATTTTCGATTTATAAATCTTCTTTTTTTTTGCTAAGTCATTTGAACGAGCTCCCGATCTAGCTGATTTTATGTGGATGATGGAGCCCATAGATGTCAACAACGTTAATGCCACCACCCGCTTTGAGACAAGAATTTAAAGTCTCAATTATGTAGTGTAACAACAACTCGTCCACTTACAAAACCAACAGAAACCCAGACTAAATGGATCGTGCCTAGATCGATTCAATATCTGGGCCACGAGCGTTTCAAAACATTTTCCTCGTGTGGACTAAATTAGACATAGTCACGTGTCGTGCCACATATGGGTGTTACGTAGCTTATTGCAGTACACAATATAAGTGCTACTGCGACGTTTTAATTTAATTTATAAGCTATAGAGTCACTGTATTTTTCAAAAGAAAATTAGGATAGTTCTGTAAGTATTGAAAATAAAAACCAAACTGAAAAAAAATATATAATAAGGGTACATGCTCTTCTTAAGCAAATAAAGCTCAGCCTTCAGAAATTCGAAAATCCATAATCTATAGAATCTAAAATATCGCTTCTTTATCTTCTCACATGGTACGGCACCTTTTGAACCTGAGCCGTGAGCTGGTTTTTTCATATGTTTTTCTAAACAAAAAGTTTCATAAACATCCTAGTTTTCAAATAAAAAGCAGCATCATACATAAAGCTGTTCTAAATTAAAGGCAGCGACAAAGTCTTTAACTTCTTTATACGGAGTTTAAATTCCAACGTGTGCGCTCACGTACGTTTTAACGTCTCTACTTCCCTGGATTTATTGGGCACGTGTATTTATGAACGAATCTCCGGGGAACTTTAAGCACTTTCACAAGACATGTTAATGCAGTTTTATTTTATTAAATTAAGATATGAGGTATTCTTTTAAAGTGAGTGACCATTGAGAATCTATACTAATTTATACTAATCTATACTAATATTATAAAGAGGAAAGATTTGTTTGTTTCTTTGTATTGAATAGGCTCCGAAACTACTGAACCAATTTTAAAAATTCTTTCACTATTTGGAAGCTACACTATTCTCGAGTGACATAGGCTATAATCTTTCAAAATATCTTTTTTGAAAAAAAATAGGGATCCTTACTTAAAACCTCAATAATGTAACCCAAGGTGTAAAAAAATTACCTACAATATTCTTTACATCGCGAGCACTGCGAAAACTATTGATAATTGAATAAAATAATGTACTACGAGTTTGTAGAGCACATTATTATTTACAAAAAGTGTCGCGACAGCATATGTCTAACTATTATAATTATGCCGCAATAAGTGTTCTTTTATCTAAAAAAATAAAGCTTCAAATATCGTTGAAATTTTTGTTAAAGACCCGAGCGGAGCCGGAGCGGGCCGCTTGTATGCTATAAGTAAACAATATTTATGACGACAAAAGGAAACAAATGATAAATTAAAATTCATGGTGCTGAGATTTTAGAAACTCTTCGTGAACGTCGGAGCGTTCGTGACCCAATAGCTATGCTATCGGTGAAGTAATATTGCTTATTACTGCTTATGGTATTAGCTGGTACGTACCAATTAAAAGTGAAGTGATTAACATTTACAATGTCAAGGTAACATTAACACCGACTCGGTATAGCAAGAACAAGTGAGCTCAAAACATAAGTAATAAAGCTTATCTAAAAAGGTTTGAATGTGAAATTATGTTGTAATACAGAAGAAAAATATCGTAACTTGCAGAAGTGACAAATACGCCGTCATGACGGTGTATTTTTATGTATTTTTACTATAATAAAATATAAATACATATAAGTAAATATATAATAAGAAAAACAGATATTTAGTAAAATTGCAGTAATTCCCTGAAATATATAGGTAGTCAATGCTCTGGACAATTCGAAGAAAATAATATAGTACTTTTAAGACTGCGGCAAAATTGCACACACAAATTTACCTAATAGTAAGTTTGATTAGTAGACGTACATATGTATGTCATGGACATAAATAAAATGTTATATCAATTCAATTATCAATCCATTTTCAAATATTAGTCAAAGTAACGATCATATCTCATGTTAAATCTATCCTTATCAACCTAAAATACCATATCTGAAACTATAATGTATGATACCACTAAACAGTTCACTCTAACTATAAATAACTCACTGTTGAAATGACTAAATACCTGCGACTGATTGCCAAAGATCATCGAATTGTCACTAACCCGTGATCGATTCATCTGTTTCTAATTACGTTTACGACAACGACTTTAGAAGCTGTAACTATGTCTCTAACTCATATTTAATCGTGATAATGTATGTTAAATACTTACGGTAGGTACGGTAGGCAGCGGATTGGCTCTACCCCTGGCATTGCTGACATCCATGAGCGATGGCAACCACTCACCATCGGGTAGCCCGTGTGCTCGTCTGACTCCTCCTCGAATCGTGTTCCTCATGTCTGAGGGTCGTGACCACCATCACCCATGAGCTTCAATCTTAAGATGTTTTTCCACTTTCCCCTGTCCACGGCGTCATGCAGCGCGCTGTACACTGTACTGTCCAAAGCGGTGCGGATCTGATCGGACCAACAAGCCCGCTGCGGCCTCTAGATCTGTTGCCTTCAACTTTCGAGTTGAAGCTCGTCTGACTACAAGGGCTATAAAAAATATAAGTTTTTTTTTATTGCTTAGATGGGTAGACGAGCTCACAGCCCACCTGGTCCTGGTGTTAAGTGGTTACTGGAGCCCATAGACATTTACAACGTAAATGCGCTACCCACCTTGAGATATAAGTTCTCAGGTCTCAGTATAGTTACAACGGCTGCCTCACCCTTCTCGCCGAAACGCATTACTGCTTCACACCCCTCTATACATAATACTTTGATCAAACTTGTTGCCAACCCAATATGTATGTAGTATAAATAGTTACTCGAACAGTTTTTTCAGATTAGCACCATCTACCTGACCACTAATGTGAAGTGATCTTTAATTGGCTAAACAATAATCCAAATGACGTGACCTATGCATAATAAAAATGTCCAGATTATATGTATTTCCAGTGGAACATAAACTGTTTATAGCCGTTTTTCTCTGTAATGTTTTATCGCTAATCTCTTTTGATCCATTCAAATACAAATTGGTTATTTTCCAATTAATGCTTTTTGATTTCGATTGTGTCTGCACGTGTATAAAACATCGATTAATAATGTATTATGAACCTCATAATATACCAAACTCTTATCAATAAATTACAACAACATATTAATTGAATTATTTTCCGATGCAAGCCATTGTTGTACATTGCATTTTCTAGGAACGAATAAACAACCAATTAAACCTCATACCAGGCTTGTAATGAAAATGAAAAATATTGGCTGCAACGTAAAATGAGTTTTCAGGAATATTTTTAAAATCTATTACAATATTGCATCAGTTCGAAATTCGGCATTTTCATAACGATATCTGAGTGCATATAAATTACTGGACATTGTACACAAAATAATTGATATGTATTCTAATTATTAGCGTGATATTTGATCATGATTTTTATATTCGCAGATCCGTAAATGGCAATATATTATGTTGTTGTTTTGGAACGAAGTTCCTTATGAGACGATGTGGAGGGGTACCCCCCTAACCGGGAAAAAACGTCCGTAACGTAAGATTTTTATTAGTAATGCACACAGTGTATGCTTGGTAATAACGTACAAAAAATAACATATTTTTTATGATTCATTGAGAGCGTTCTCAGAGCGTTCGTTTGCGCAATACACTAACTCTTATGCAAACAACCGTGAATGAAGTGTACCACAATAAGTTCGCACGTTACCGAATGACCATGGATTATTGCGAAACCTCCAGTTTTATTTTCTTTATACCTCGAATAGAATTTAAAATTATAATTTTTATAATAAGGTACTTCGTTCCTATCCGGTGTCCCATGACACCACACATCTTTTTTAGTATAAGGACAATAGTTTGCAAAAGCATAAATAATTGTTTCATATATCCATAAGAGGCAAGCGGGTGGTTTATATGCAACTGTCACGCATACCATTGCATAAGTATAACACAGGATCGCACAAGAACAAAAACATATTTCTCATCATGTAACATTTTTCTTTTGACCGTCTATCTCATTATTCACATCACTGTTGATGCCTTACCGTGTTTATACTCTGATTCATAGAGTCATCTTTATCTAACAATCGAAAACATTACTTCGAGTAAATTTCGTTTTGGAAATTTTACTTTTATGTAACAATAAAAGTGTAATATCTGTCGTTTGTTTTAAAAACGATACGAGCATAAAAATCGATAAGCTCAAGGATAGCTTTTATAAAAACCATAAAACGCAAGATATTTAATAATTCGAAATTTTTTAAAACCTTTCTTTTTAAATCCCTTTGTTTCGAAAGAGCCAGTGCTATTTCCACCCTAATTCTTTCTATATATATATATTTTTAACAAAAACGTTGACTGATATTTAAGTTAAATTTTAACTTATATAGGTCATAATGAGCTTCGTTATATTTCGTAATCTGTATAATCAAAAATAAATTGCAATCAAATGTTTATTATGCATACGTACACAAATCTGTTTAGTGTGTGACAATATAACAATTCAGTTAGTAATGAAAAGATTACAGAAATTTGTTTTAGTCATTTCTTTTATGTTTTTCAGACAGTAATTTTTTGATTTTGGTATAATAACATCACAAGAGTTTTTATTTTCGTACCAGGTGTAGGAAACCTTAAATAAATAAAATAAATATTTTGTATTATTTGAATAAGGAGCTTGGACAGCTAGTACACATCACCTTGGATGATTGATAGGCGTCCCACACGCGAGATTCCCTTTTGTATTCAGTTCTTCTCGAACAAAAAAATCTGGCCTTCCCAAGATAATGGCGTGACTGGATAGCCTTATCTCTTCGAACGATTTTCCTACGCACATATCATAATATACCTAAACAATATCATTAGTTGTATATTATCTGTTGATCAAGATCTGTAATTCTTAGGCACGAGGAAGCATGCCCATTTCATTTATTCAGTAGTTGCTCACAGAATTTAACCTAACCTACCTTAATAACAATAATTAATATACAACAATTAATTACAATAACAATAATCAATAACAATAAATTTTACTGGTGGTGGACCTCTTGTGAGTCCGCAGGGGTAGGTACCACCACCACCCTGCTTATTTATGCCATGAAGCAGTAATGCGTTTCGGTCTGAAGGGTGGGGCAGCCGTTGTAACTATACTTGAGACCTTAGAACTTATATCTGAAGGTGGGTGGCGCATTTACGTTGTGGATGTCTATGAGCTTCAGTAACCACTTAACACCAGGTGAGCTGTGAGCAATAAAAAAAATTAAAGATTTTTTTTATATTCTATAAAAATGTCTCTATTCATTCATGAACTGCTATTTTAACTCAGGTTTAAAGCGCCTGCAACGTCTAAGTTAAAGTGAAGGCTGCGTGTAGAACGAGCAAAGCTATCAAACTTTATAACGCGCTTTGATACCTGTACACAAATTCCGCGGAACTTTGTACTAATAGTATGCTCCACAATTTTCTAGATGTAGCAATCTACTTCTATGTTGTAAACTATATTATTTTAAATTTGCCTTTTTTTACCTATTTATTATTATTTATTTATGGGGAAATACAGCGCGAAACAGTGTGTGCGTTCGACCACGGGTTATGTGAAAGACTGACGCAGAGCATGGAAGGGCCCCCAGTCCATCCTCCGTACGATCGCCGGGATTCACTCCGGTCTCCGGCCCTGGCACGACCATCGCATGACAGGATTTTACACCGGTTGACGGGACAGGTTCTCGGGGCAGACTTTAGTAGTGACACCCGGGTTCAGATCCCCTACTGACCCAGTCTCCCATTGTCTCCCAATACCTCCGTCAAACAGTCACGTCCCGCGAACTTGCACGCACTTCTGCTCCACACGTTCCAAGTATCACCAAGATTCATTCCCTAGAAGGAAAAGGAAAGGGAAGGAATGGAACTGGCTCTTCAATCCGGAACACAGCTAAACTATTTGGCGGCGGACTCTAGTTGGAGGGTGGTCGCCAGCCAGTCGAATATGGTTTTACCACCATTAATGTTTTCGGCTCCCGTTTAGCACCACCCAGGGGTTACTTGTAGGGTATCGCGGATTAAGCCCACGGAATCGGAAAGTACCAATCCCCAAAGCGGGAAGCATCAATCCCCAAAGCGGGAATCACCAACCCCTATGAGATAGGATGAACAATTACGTAGTGAAATAATGTGAGTAAATTTCTATAGCACATTCTTTTCCGGTCGTCCCAATTGAACGAGATTTTTAAGTTCAACGCAAACAAGCCAATGTTGTTTCTTAAAGTACGCTCGTGTCACAAGTCGTAGGCTGTGAAGTTGTAGTATACAGGCTTTAACAAAAGTAGCTTTTACTTCAATTGAATAAGTAAGTGTCCTTTAATTTTAATAGTCTCCCGATTTCCCTGATTAATAGCAAAAATAATAATGAGCTGTTGGTAGTACGAGCGAAAAGAAATTTAAATTTATCCTAAAACCAACAAATTAACATGTGAGCTGCTTACTGATTCCAACGTTAATTGATAATGACTTATTGACTTATGACGGCAGCCATCACAGAACAGAAGATATTTGATATACGCCTGAATCTTGCTAACGACATTTTCAAGATAAGCTTGAATTTAAATAAGTTCCGACCAACAACATTTATTTTGGACTGTCGGTCTACAGAGCAATATTACCCACTCTGTGGAAGATCTTCCTTTGTCGTATACCTCCACAGACTGATTATTAGAAACGACAACATAATTGAAAAGAATATATATATTCTGCAAAATTCAAGATTAAAATCATTCCTGTAAATGCAAAGGGTGTTGCAATTTAACAACTGCTTTCTTACTGTGGATTTGCCAAATTTAATCACTTTTCCCACTTTAAAAATTAAACATAAGTATCTGCATAAACTTAGGGTCGCGTCCCGTGTTTTTTAGTAGAGACGACCTCGAAGTATTCCCAGTGGAAATTACGGATATTAATCTAATGGCGATCTTCTGAGGGAATTTTGGAAAAGAATCAAAAAAAATCTGCGATCCATACTGTTCGTGGATTCCGTTCATTATTTATTTGTTAGAAAATATTTGCATAACGTTAAATTTATAGTAAAACGTACTCCTGTATATTTATTGTAAATATGAAGGAATGGTGTTATATGCACTTGTGACCCAGTTAGGCCTATCATTATTAATTTCAAAATATTATGCACGGCAAGGTTGTCTTCTATGCTTTGTTTTATATAGCAAATACAATTTAAAACGATTATTTTTGTAGAAACGACATCGAAGATTGTGGTAAATTAACGTCACAATAATATAGTCAGCAAATCGAAATCTGTTTTTCCAATATTAACTTACTTCACTGTTTGGATAATTTGGTTATATATCTGATGTTACTGGTGAAGCCTAAATACCAGACAAGGTCGAGAGACCATCATCAACAACAAAAAATCACGGGAGCTTTGGAAGAACTACTTTATTTCTTAACTAGCGACCCGCCCTCGCTTCGCTTCGGAAACATTAAAACACACATGAAACCAAAAAAAATAAATAAAAAGAAAAATACAAAAGTAGCCTATGTTCATCAGGGACAATGTCGGCTTCTAATGGAAAAAGAATTTTTCAAATCGGTCCAGTAGTTTCGGAGCCTATTCGAAACAAACAAACAAACAAATCTTTCCTCTTTATAATATTAGTATAGATAAGTATTTCTTAATATTTCTTAAAAATGAGAACCCAATTTGATGCGTATCAATTAAAAAATTTAGGCATTATTATTGTAATACAAAAATTATTAAATTAACAAGTACTTCAAATTATGTAAGTTAAAACAGGTTTAAACAAATTTAAATGATGACTATTCGTAATTAAACATAAACGTCCTTACTTTATTGTTGAGTTAGAATTGCATTATACTCCGTGTCATCATACGTTTCAATACTTGATAAAATACGTGCATTAATAGGTACAGCACGTAAATATATAACTGAGCATAGAGCCACTGTTAAGTAGTAGTTATCTGTCTTTAGAGTTTGACGATTGTGTGTTATATTTTTTAAATTTAAAAACATTAATTGTAAACGTAAGTCTTTAACAGATTATAAAATTTGTAAATATATTATTCTTTTAAATCAATAAAAAAATAATATTAAATAAATAACCATTAAAAACAATTGACAAAACTTTAATTATTAATAATTCATTATGGATCGATTGGCTATTTAAATAGATAGCGTGTTTTATTCTATAATTTGTATGTACATCATATTCAATGAACCTACATCAAGCATAAATAATTATTTCATCTAAATAACTTTCATGCTCACGCTTTTCACAATGACATGTCAATTAATATTGTTTGTTGAGCAAGGGCATATTATATAAAATGACATAATCTTTTTTTTTAATTATAGTCCTAAATAATATAAAATTAAAAGATTTTAATACATTGAGGCACCTTAGGGCACTTTAGCGAAATAAATAAACATTTTTACGTAAATTTTAAGTTAAACCACGAGCTTTCTATATTATAAAGTTCATAAAATATAGGTAATCTAGTAATTATTTTCTGATACTTGAATAAACACACAAACTACTGGATATATTTTTGTCAAATTAAATATCGTTTATTACTTTTGTTCTGGTTTTGTAATAAGTATTTAAATATTAGCAATGAATTACAAAATCTTCTTCTTTTTCTCCACTTTATCCCACAAGGTGGGGTCGGCACAGCTAATTTTTCTCTTCCATTCTTTTCTATCAACCGTCATCTCAACACTCACTCCTCTCTCATATAGTCATTCACACACTCCATCCATGTCTTCTTCGGTCGACCTCTTCCCCCTCTACCTTGCACTACCATTTCCATACATCTCCTAGTCACATGCATCTTCTCTCTACGCATCAAATCAAATCAAATCAAAATCAAATCAAAAATTTTTATTCAACATAAATGAAAGTACATACTTGTTGAACGTCAAAAAAAAAAAACTACCGCCAATTCACAAGAACTAGCCTCCGTCCTGAGAAGAATTGGCAAGAAACTCAGCGGGCATGTCTTTTTTTTTTACATATGAAATTATTATTTATTTATTTTTTAATATTAGATTTTTTTTTTAAATATGAATTTTTTACAATGAGTAATATAACGTAACAATTACTACAATATTGAAATGCCTGGAGCGAGCAACTCATTCCCACTTTGTGCAATCTTCTAGATAATCATTGACTTTATAATAATAAGCTTTATTGCACAGATGTTCTTTAATAGTTTTCTTAAACCTATGTATATGTAGGTTCTGAACATCTTGTGGGATTTTGTTGTACAGGCGCACAGACAAACACCCGAATGAATTTCGTATCTTATGTAACCTACTCATCGGCACAACAAGCTTGTGTTTGTTCCTAGTATTTCTATTATGTATGTCCGACTGTTTAGGAAACTCCTCAATATGTTTACGAACATACATCAAATTTTCAAAAATGTACTGGGATGGCATAGTGAGAACTTTAATTTCTTTAAATTTTTCCCTCAGGGATTCCCTTGAGTGCATGTTATAAATAGCACGTATAGCTCTTTTCTGCAGAATAAATATCATTTCTACATCGGCCGCATTGCCCCATAGCAAAATGCCATAGGACATGACACTGTGGAAGTAACTAAAGTAAACTAAACGAGCCGTGTCCGCGTTTGTTAACATTCGAATTTTTTTTACTGCGTATGCTGCAGACCTGAGCTTACTCGCCAATTTATGAATATGAGGTCCCCATTGCAGTTTGGAGTCCACTGTTATACCAAGATATACGGTTGACTCAACAAGCTCCAATGATTCCTCAGAAACAATTACATCACTCTCCACTTGTCTCACATTTAAAGATGGTTTAATACATTTTAAAGTAAATTTAATACATTTAGTTTTCTTACTATTCAATAATAGGTTATTGATACGGAACCAATGAACCACACACGAAATCGCATCATTCACTTCGTCATAGACTTGTAATTGTCGTTTAATTTTAAATAATAAAGATGTATCATCTGCGAATAATACGACCTCGTGTCGGGACTCAATAAAACTAGGTAAATCGTTTATATATATTAGAAATAAAAAAGGACCCAAAATGGAACCCTGAGGTACACCCATTTTCAACAAGGTGCCTGAAGATCTATTATTACCTTTCACATCTACTGTTTGTATCCTTCCTGATAAATAGGAAGTAATAAGTTCCAATGCACCATCCCTAATACCATAGTGATGTAGTTTCCTCACCAATGTTTCATGTTCAACACAGTCAAATGCTTTGGACAAGTCACAGAAAATTCCAAGACAATCATGCGATTCCTCCCAAGATTTAAAAATATTTTTGAGTAGATAAGCACCTGCATCAGTTGTAGAGCGACCCCTGGTAAACCCGAATTGTTTATTATGAAGCAGGTTATTTGAATTACAATGTTCTAAAAGTTGTGTCAAAATAATTTTTTCAAATATTTTACTCAACGTAGGGAGTACTGAAATAGGTCTATAGTTAGAGGGGTCATCAGTACTACCAGATTTAAAAAGAGGTATCACTTTACTATGTTTCATTAAGTCAGGAAATACACCACACCTAATACAATCATTAAAAATCATCACATGTCCATACCACGCTAACCGTTCGCTCCTTAATTTGGTGCTTACCGGGGCCACTTTCACACTTCCTCTGATATACTCATTAGCAATGACTCATATAGCAATGAATTACAAAATGTAAGTAAAATGTAATTTAAAAAAATGCATAGTTATTTCACTCGTAATTTTGTTATGTTGTTTGAACAGATAATACGTAAAAATTTTGTTAGCGTGTTTTTCGATAAGCGTTGTGTATCGAAATGACATTCAGATAACTAACCTAAAAGTCGAATATAAATACGTAATTCAGTTTTATTATTGTCGTTTTGTTCTATACACTTGAGACCTTAGAACTTTTATCTCAAGGTGGGTGGCGCATTTACGTTGTAGGTGTCTATGGGCTCCCCTCCTCCTCGCATCGTTTCCTCACTGCTGAGGGTCGTGACCATTATAATTCGACATGATTTTACTCCTTGTGATGTCCCGCCAGCGCCTCCGATCATTGGCCGCATGAAGGGCTATGGGCTCCAGTAACCACTTAACACCAGGTGGGCTGTGAGCTTGTCCACCCATCTTAGCAATAAATATATATATTCGATTATTCAACTAGCTAATTTGACATTAGAGAAACCTTTAGCGCACCTTTTCTGAAACTAGATCTTCGAGAATTTTATGTATTTAATAAAATCTATGAGTACAGTCTACCTGCTATTGGGTGGTTAACAGTATCAATTTTTTTTATTGCATATATGAATGGACGAGCTTACGGCCCACCTGGTGTTAGTGGTTACCGGAGCCCATTGACACCAAGTCCTAAAATGTAAATGCCGCCACCCAGCTCGAGACATGAGTTCGTAGGTCTCAGTTTTTACAGTACAACGGCTGCCCCGCCGTTCAAACCGAAACGTATTACTGCTTCACGACAAAAATAGACAGGGTGGCGGTACCTACCCATGCGGACTCACAAGAGGTTCTACCACCAGTAATTACGCATATTATTATTATAATTTTGCGGGTTTGATTTTTATTACACGATATGTTATTCCTTCACCGTTTTATTATTACACAAAAATTCAAAGTAAGCGCAAACGTACAAACTCAAGGTAACTAACTAACATTTGGTACCCTTAATTTTCAAAAGAAAACTTACTAGTTAACTTAATTTTCAGATGAGTCTAATGTTGTACAAACTAAACGCGAGCCCTCCGGCGCGCACTGCCATGATGGTGTGTGAACTCTTCAAGGTTCCTGTTAAAATGGTTGACGTAAATTTATCCAAAGGAGAACATTTTTCCCCGGAATATTTAAAGGTAAATCAACATAGAAAATATCGATTTTTATTGGGAGTTTTACACCAGTATACTTAGTCTGGCCATAAATACTGTTACAAAGGAAAACAAAAAAAAATCTATTGCAAATAACATTTATTACTTTTACAGTGTGTTAGTTTAATACATAAATATAAAACAATTTAAAGTATAAAAAGCTTATTCGAAGTGGTCTCCATTGGCTGCAATACAGTCCTTTAAACGTTGAGGCCAGTTATCAATAGAAGCACGCACTTTTTCCATGGGAAAATTTTTCACTGCCAATCGTACGGATTGTTTTAGGGACTCCAAATTATCATGGCGTTTAGAGCAAGCCGTACTCTCTAAAACTGACCATAAATCATAATCCAGCGGATTAAGATCGGGACTAGACGACGGCCAGTCTTCGGCTCTAATGAAGTCCGAAACGTTCGTTTCCAACCAAGACTGCGTAGACCGAGCTTTATGACCTCGCGCCGAGTCTTGCTGGAAGGACCATTCTTGATTATTGAACATGATGTTGTTAAGGGGCTTCACTACCTTCTCAAGAATGGTATCTTGATACACTTGTGCCGATGTTTTGATACCTTTTTCACAAAAGTATGGCTCAGTCACTCCTTCATATGATTTGTTTTCAAGCACATTTTAAACCCATTAAGCCGTAATGCATTCATTCCTACAAAAAACAATACCATCCCACTTATTCCTGTAGCGATTTAAGAGAGGCTGTCAAGTGTGTTGGCTTAAGTAGTAGTACAGGCGTTACAAAAAACAAAACAGATTTCGATATTTTGTCTTAAGATGAGACATAATCCACATAGTTAAATCTATAGATTTCAGTATACACTTAACTTCAGGTGGTATCTGAAGCTCATCTTCCCGTCTAGAGCAAACAAAAAATCCCAATTAATTATAAAATTGACTGTAACTATACTTGTTCCTAACAATTGGTAGGTACTTTAATCGTAATGTCCATGAACTTAGAATTACAAATGGACTTTGAATTCTTAACCTTGTTCTTAACACACAAAAACATACATACTCGTGGGCTTGACATAATAAACACTTGATAATATTTGTAGATTCCAAGTTTTTTGTGATGTCAATGAATGTCAATAGTACATCGCAGCCTGTTTGTATGAAATGTTTTTTTATTGCATTAGAACTCTGAAATTAAATAAGACGGTTGATTTTTAGTGTTTACCTATTCAATACTCGTTAAATACTAGGCTCTTGAGTAATATATAAGCCTTCGGTCGGAAATGATCGTAAATTGTTACAATGGTAATAATACCAGTGGTATAACCAACCGATTTTGAACGAAGCAAGCCAAAGCGATTTCGTTGTGTAAGCACACTAGTATTACGAGTATTATGATGTATCGTCTATGTTTTCGTGTAACGTTTTCTTTTGACAGCTTTTGATATGTAGCTCCAGTGATTCATTGTTCGCATAAGTAGCAGAATTTCACGTATGATCTAATCAGTATAAACCTGCACAAACTTACACAAAGTTCTCTGTACCCTGAGGATATCATCCCGAAATATTATACATATAATTTAAATACAAAGTCAGTTATAGTATTTGGTTGAACTGTATATAAATTAAATACATTTTATCACGAATCATATCTGTTATG
Organism: Bombyx mori; assembly: GCF_030269925.1. NCBI lineage: Eukaryota > Metazoa > Arthropoda > Insecta > Lepidoptera > Bombycidae > Bombyx > Bombyx mori. Next base: position 11,446,040 of record NC_085128.1, read on the forward strand.
AATTCAAATAGAGGTGATCTGAGATTTAATCAATTGTTTGTTGACTGTATGTCACGATATCGCTTAAAAACGCACAATACACAACAGTAAGTACATTGCTATAATAATATTAATGTTGTTCATTATTTGATTTCAGAGAAACCCTCTTCACACTGTACCTACTCTAGAAGATGGCGACCTGATTATTACTGATAGGTAATGATGGAATATTACTAGTTGGTTTGTTTACCAGATTTTTAGAAACTGATAATATTTACCTCATTCAAATTTTTAAGAATATAATTTGGTAATAGTAAAGATTTCACGTGTCACGTCAGGTTTAGCTGATAATGAAATAAAGCTATGAAATAGCTTTACAAATACATAGCATTACAAAATTCTTCAAACTTGATTGAACTAAGGTATTCACTTTATAACTTCCATTAAAATCTGAAAGCATCGGAATTAGCCCAGTAGCACGCGGGTTTTAAAATGCCATTCTCACTTGGTTTTGGCGTAGAAATAGTGTAATTTTTATCATCGTCGTCTTAGGCCTTACAGCTCAGGGTGGGCCTTAGCCTGATCCAGTATGTCTCTCCAGGCTGCTCTGTTCAGGGTTTTCTCCTTCCAGTGCCTGACACCGATTACTTTGAGGTCGCGCTCTACGCCATTTAACCATCAGAGTTTGGGCCTGCCACGATTTCTGCGTCCCTCTAGTTTGCCATATAGTAGTTGTCTTCGCATTCTGGTCACCTTCATTCGAGCCCATCTCTTGCCCATCGTAGGCGTCCAATTTTTATAGTTTTTATGACAATAATAGGATCCTTCTGAATATCATACAACTCGTGGTTATAGCGTGTCCTCCACATATAGTTTTCCTGCAGCGCACCAAATATCCGTCTTAGGATCTAGGCTCGAACATAAGTAGATGATTCTCATCCTTTTTGCTGAGTATGTAATTTTAATGTTAATGGTGAAATCAAATTTCCTTTTCTTTTGTTACAGCCACGCGATTGCAATGTATCTCGCCGACAAATATGGAAAAGACGATAGTCTGTACCCTAAAGACTTAAAAAGCAGAGCAATAGTGAACCAAAGGTTATTCTTTGATAGCACGGTGTTGTTCTCTAGAATGAGAAGTGTTACTGTAAGTACTCTCATAAAGCTTTGCATACCGCTAGTGACATAATATAATAATTATTAAATATACAGTTAGTAGTCTTCATTAGGGGATAGGTAAAAGAGACTAACTGAATAAAGACAACGTACTAGTATCAAAAGAAAGATACGTACTAAGGCAAAAAAGTGATTTACCGTATAATAATTACCACAAGAGAGGATTTTCCAGTTCCTATATAAACTAATTCACAGGATTTTTTAAAGCATGACCGAATTCCATGGTTTACCTTTCGTATGTCCTCAGGTCGATAAATAATTTTACCTAATGTTTGAATTATCAGCAGTTGATAGTGACAAGTACTTATGGGAAGCGGAATTGTACAAACTGATTACTAAACGACTGACTGACATGGCCATGACTAGGTAGATAGGTAGTTTGGGTTGACCCTGGTGACTATCGTGGCGATTCAACTGATACCTGCTTAATCGTGATGTTTACTTACATTTGTTTAGTAAAACGGTTGTTTTATGCTCCAAACGAAGGATTGTTTCACTACAGATAAAGTTAGTGCAAAACACCTTGAAAATAGAACTCGAGATAGGAAAGTTAGAAATTAGGGAATGAGATAGTGGGTCAGGATATTGCTACCATCTATCTCTAAAATAGGTAACTAGGATAACGTCTTCGTTTCTCCTGATTAACAACAGAATAGATAATTATCATTGAAATCCTATGAATTAATTTTGTTGCATCTAAAAGTTTAAGAATTTTGTACCCTCAGCTATAATAATGACACCAAAAAAGACAAAATGTTCGGCATATGTCCCTCACAGACCGGTTTTCCTCGAGTACAGTGTAGGTAATTTTCCAAAGCACATATGATTATAATGCTGTAATCGATTTCGCTTCTTGATTTATATTTAGTTTCCCTGGCAACAATTGCGCAACGTATTCAGTTTCACAGAATAAAATTCTTAATATAATTCTGCACAGTTTAAACTTTACATGTCAATAATATTATTTTGTGATTCTTTCTGGCTTCTTTTTTTTGTTATTTTTATTTTTCCTCGTATCTACTTTGTATATTTTTCTTTCTTATTGATAAGAAATATACACTTTTTTTTGCTTAGATGTGTGGACGAGCTCACAGCCTACCTGGTGTTAAGTGGTTACTGGAGCCCATAGACATCTACAACGTAAATGCGCCACACACCTTGAGATATAGTTCTAAGGTCTCAGTATAGTCACAACGGCTGCCCCACCCTTCAACCCGAAACGCATTACTACTTCACGGCAGAAATAAGCGGGGCGGTGGTACCTACCCGTGCGGACTCACAAGAGGTCCTACCACCAGTAAAAAAGATCGGCTACTGTTTGTTTTAATTAACACCTCAAACTTTTTTGGTACCATAATATTATTGATAAACGTGTATTATTCCAGTTTCCAGTCATAATTGAAGGATGTAAAACTGTCACGGAGAAGCAAATTAATGACATTATCGAAGCATATGGTTATGTTGAAACTTATCTATCGAACACCAAATTCATAGCCACCAATAACTTGACGATTGCTGACATTTCTGCCTACGCCGTAGTTTCATCTCTCCTTTTTATTGTGCCTTTAGATGGAGCCAAGTGAGTACTGTAAACTATTAATTATATGCTAAAGGTGCTCCTCAGTTTTATTCGCGTTGAAAGCATTATTCTAAAATGAAACAGGTACTAAATTCTGCGTATTAAAAATAGCTATGTCATTTTACGGCAAACTAATTCTAGTTACGTTTTTTTTGACAACAAAAAATTTGGTTGTTTGTTTCCCAATTATAGTCTTGAAGGTCAAATAGACACATTAGTCTATTAAACTTGTCATAATTGAGCTCAGGCCCACCTGGTGATAAATGTCTAAGTCTCAATTGTATAGTGTTATTCAAGGGTCTCAACCTTGAAACCGAAACGCATTACTTTTACTTCGTAGTAGTATAGCGGTAGGCAGCGGCTTGGCTCTGCCCCCTAGCATTGCTGAAGTCCATGGGTGACGGTAACCACTCAACATCAGGTGGGCCGTATGCTCGTCTGCCTACAAGGGCAATAAAAAAAAAAGTAGTAAACATAGGCAGATCAGTGCACGCGGATACGCATAGCGTCGTGACGTTAGTGAATTAAAATTTACGCAAATTAAAATTTTTGCGGGTTTGATTTTTATTACACGATGTTGATGTAATTCGTGAACGATAAACAATTTTCACTGTAATTAAGTTAAATTTAAATTATATAGCAATATTTCGTTATTATGAAATAAATTTATCCTCTACGAAAAATCATTACTTTCACAAATCTATCATTTATTTCGCTTATCCCGTATAACAAGCGTATAATTTAATAGATTTATTATTTTTCTTTTACCTGCTTCCCTCAAAATATTGAGTCCATTAACGTGATTGTGTGTTATCTTATAGATTCCCCAAAACACAAACGTGGTTGAATGAAATGGAAAAGAAACCTTTTGCACAGAAATATAATGTGAACGGCGTGGCCGAATTGGGCGCACTATTGAAAGAGAAACTTGGATCTTAATCTATAAAATGTATTAAGTTTATTAATGTAAGTGAAATGTTATTTATTAAAAGGATCAATAAAATTACTTACCAACATTTTTGTTTTCATTGTATTTTATTTCATATATTTAGTACTAGAGTAGAGTAGGTAATATATAATATATAATGAAAAAAATGTGATTCGGGTGTTTTTTTTCCTACCTCAACTAGCGTACGTAGAACGTAGCCCTAGAGGCCTATGTCAGCGTCACCGAATGAGTAGGTGAGGTCACGGGGCTATAACCTGAGGAGATTCGTGTGAAGGTCTTGTAAGACAGAGTTTTGTTAAGTGTCACGTGATGATTGTTTCTTATGAAACTGGGTTACAACTTGTACAAACTTGTATCGGTTTGTAATGTCGTAATACCTATTATCTTACATGACAAAGGATTTTTATTTTGGAAACGACCGATAACAAAGTAAAGCGCCACTGATCGACCGACTTTTGCAAGAAGCCGACTCCATGACAAATCCCATAATAATTCGGGGTATGAGACTCTTGGCGCCCAGTATGAGATTAAGGTACTTTCTGCTAAAACACTCATAATCTTTTCTCATTTCCTCATCTATTTAATGATTAACCATCAATCAACGAATGAATCAAGAGTATCTCAAAGGATACCTGATTAATTGCTGATATTGCTATGTACTCACCGTCATAGTACACATCCGCAGTAATGCTGGTGCCATTTAGTAAGAAGCTGTGATGAAGCATACCGGCAATAGATCACCAAACAGTGACCATGACTTTTTAAGGGTAAGTTTTGGTTTAGGGTATTGCCTAAGTGCTAAACCAGTAAATTACATTATGACCGCTTATGATTATCAAAAAGAATCCCATTTTTTATCGCCATCACCTGCGATGCGGTTAAATCCCTTCGTTTCTGTAATTATTAAGCAAGGCAAGGTTCGTCGCGATGACATTCGTTCAGTTCGTGCCGCACCCACCTGTCAAGTTTTTTAGCTTGCCAATTTGACGCAAATGCACCAATTTGGTTTTGATGCTAACGCTGAAAGCTGCTACTACCTCAGCGGCAGATTGAGTATTGTCAGCGTCCACCGTCGCCTTTAATTCGCCGTTGTTGACTTTTGTTTTCGGGCGACCACAGGGTTCATTTTTTAGTTCAAACTTTTCCATGTCGTAAGCATTCAAACCAACAAACAGTCGCACGTTTTTTTTTTGCTTAAATGTGTGGACGATCTCACAGCCCACCTGGTGTTAAGTGGTTACTGGAGCCCATAGACATCTACAACGTAAATGCGCCACCCACCTTGAGATATAAGTTCTAAGGTCTCAGTATAGTTACAACGGCTGCCCCGCCCTTGAAACTGAAACGCATTACTGCTTCTCGGCAGAAATAGGCGGAGTGGTGGTACCTACTCGTGCGGACTCACTAGAGGTCCTACCACCAGTAAAAAGTGCGGGCGTTCGTTTGTAGTGGCACTCCGTACAAGTAATTAATGTAATAAGCCGTTTGTGCGGAATTGCTACCGTGACGGAACTCTTATTACATAATTACTTATATCTTTATAGTGTTCATGTTGATGAAAAATATACAAATCTAATAAAAACAAAACACTAATCGATAAAAAATAGGTGAATTTGAAAATAGAATTTCATTATTTTATACTTAAATTTATTATTGCCAGTCATAAATAAATTATGTTTCAAACGTGATTAACTTCATAAGTAGAGGCCTGGTTATATGTTTAAAAAGCACTATTACAGATTCGCTTCATTTGAACTTTTTTTGAGTTAATTTTTCGGTAATGGCTATAATTCCACTGCTCTCTTCCGAGATGGAAGATTGGCTTTATTCCACGACACTCATTTCATACTCCAGTTATCGCTCATTCTACAACCAAATGATTTTTAATGATTATTTTTATACAGCTTGTCCTATAACCTAATAATTATTGTTATTTTTCACCTCTACCAGCTTCCGTGCGTTCTTACAGAGTGTTCGTGAATTCGATCTGTTTTTACATTTAGTAATAAACATTCATATTTACCTGAACGATTGGTCTTATTAACTACTACTACCATTCACTCAGTATTACCACAAATTGACCTATTTACCGTCCAGTATATTGATCGTGTACGTGTAGATACATTTGAATCACACAGAGCAAGTTAACTAGTTTTGGCACGCGTCCCACTTCGATCTAATCGTATTGGTTACTCCATTGAAAACATTAGTACTGAACATTGTACTATCAAACTGAAACTAATATATTAATCGATAGGTAGCATGCTGAGTTTTAAATAAATACATTAAATTTGGGATTGATTCAATTTTTGGAATGGAAGAACAAGAAGATCAATTCTGTCGCCCATTATAAGATATTAGGTGAATGTATTAATAATACTTATATATAGGTATAGGCTACGTTCAATGGCTGCGAATACTACATTAAAAAAACACACACACACACACAATTTTCTCACCAAAGAAGTTCGTAATACTAGTGATGTACTTTTTTTTCAAAACTTTTTTGTCTGCACTAATTAACTCAGCTCAAAAATACTCACCCAAAATTCATTAAAAGCCATCGAAAACTCACTGAACACAGCCACGGACATACGGAACGAAATGTGAATAAATCGTGAGCTGCGTTCTGACCATGATATATGCCGGTACAAATCGGATTTATATCCTGCTTTCCCTTCCCCATTGGAACACAACAGAAACTGTTATTGCACGTATGAACGATGAGATGTCATGAATAAAATATTTTACACGTAATGCGTCACGCACCCGGCTTCAATAGCGATTTCAATGCTGTATTGACCGTATAACGGATAATACAGTAATTTTTAGTTTAATCTGAATTCGTGTGTATCTTGTAATGGTAGTAAGATGTGTTATGATTGTATAAATAATGATACCGCTATACTGGCTATTTCTATTCAATAACAATCATACTTTAGAGTTCGGAAGGAAAATTGGCCACAATCGAAGCTTGACGACCGAACTACGGTTTAAACTATATTTAATAAGTTGCATCAGAAATACCACTATGGTAACATATATTATTTGGCGAAAATGAGTTCAATCTGTTCAGCTAATTAGTTTGGCAGTGAGCTGATCTTAGTAAATACATAAATAAAAACTAAGCGGCAATGAATGCCAATTGGTAACGCAATGCAAATTGTAATTGCAAATTTGTAATGAAAATTGAGCGGTTGCGAATGAAGTTCAAAGTTCAGAGTTCAAAGTTATACTGGTGGTAGGACCTCATGTGAGTCCGCACGGGTAGGTACCACCACCCCGCCTATTTCTGCCGTGAAGCAGTAATGCGTTTCGGTTTGAAGGGTGGGGCAGCCGTTGTAACTATACTGAGACCTTAGAACTTATATCTCAAGGTGGGTGGCGCATTTACATTGTAGATGTCTATGGGCTCCAGTAACCACTTAACACCAGGTGGGCTGTGAGCTCGTCCACCCATCTAAGCAATAAAAAAAAAAAGTCAGTGATTAAAACGACTTTTCTTTTAGGAAGGTAGGGTTATCGGTGGCCTAGAAGCCTTTCCAGTTTCAGGTTTAGCCAGCAGGGCGAAACGACTCACATACCATCAAAACTGATATATTGTTATCAAACAAAAAATAAAAGTCTTACGTTACGGTCGTTTTTTTCCCAGCTAGGGTACCCCTCCGCATCGTCCCATAAGGAACTTCGTTCCAAAAACTTCCCTAAATTATCCTCAACAACTATTATTGTAAAAAGTTTCAGTCCAATAAAATCAATGACACACTAACGAACGAATCTGTCGGGTCTGATAAATTTGACTCTGTAAATATTGTTAAAAAACTGTCATCACCATTATTTGATGATTCTCGACTAATAAATACCTATACATACCTATATTTCTAAAATATTCTCAATTTTAGTAGTCCCAAAATAATTTTGTGTACTTACATACATATGTATTATACATACATTTCATTACTAAACGTACTAGTAACTAATGCACATTGTAGAACAAGGTAAAGCATTATTAGTTTAACAATAGATAAGTTGTCGCTCGAGCTAACACTACTTGCCAGTCTAATTATGTATAGCTAGATATAATGTTATAGCTGTATTGTTCATAGTAGAAACTCATTGATTGAGGTCTCGGAAGTCAGTCATGCTCACTGTCACATAGCGTTTAGTTGAAGCCTACAGACTCAACAAAGCAAATTCCACCACTAGCTTTGAAATAATAATATGTAATGTCACAGTCTTAATGGTATCGTACGTAATAACGCCTGTTTTATTCTTCAAACCGGAATCCAAATCTGATTCGCGGTAGAAGTAGGCAGTATAGCAGTAATACCCTACCCACATGGGTCACCACTTAAATACGTATGGTTTAGCTAAAACAATTTTTTTTATTGTTTAGATGGGTAGACGAGCTTATAGCCCACCTGGTGTTAAGTGGTTACCGGAGCCCATAGACATCTACAAGGTAAATGCGCCACCCACCTTGAGATATAAGTTCTAAGATCTCAGTATAGTTACAACGGCTGCCCTACCCTTCAAAGCGAAATGCATTACTGCTTCACGTTAGAAATAGGCAGGGTGGTGGTACCTACCCGTGCGGACTCACAAGAGTTCCTACCACCAGGAAAATCGAAGAAATTATTTTAATCCAAACAATTTTGTTTACATAAAAAAAAAATACATTGTAACAAGCTAGTTTATAAATTTCAGTTTATCTATTGTAACTGAAATTGTGCTTGAAGATTCAACATTTTCATAACAAAGACTAAAAAAGCAACCTTTTTCCAGAGCAAAGGAAAGGTAAATAGCCGTACGAAATGGACTGAGACATGACTGAACAGAAGTCTTCAACAATCATCCTGAAGGGTCGTACATATCTGAATATAAAAATATACGAATTTTGATTTGCATCAAATTTAAGATCTCCGATAAAACTCGTACTAGAATATTTATTCTTTAATGATACCGTCTGGGTCAGAACCGATACTGAAATGAATTGTGTTCACTGTTTCTGCATGCAAATGCCATTCGTTAGATTTATGTTTCGATGTGAAACGACTCATTTCTATTTGCTCGGCTTTTATTCGAACATTACCGTAAAATCCATTTTTGTTGTTTTTTTTTTGTCGTTTATCACAATATGCAAACAAATCTAAGCCGTCTCGCCGAGTTATAGAGTTTAATCTACGCTGTCGATTCGCATCTCCGCATCGGAATATTGTCTTTGGGGACATATATTTCAATAACTCCGCTGTGGCATTGCGTATAAATCGTTCTTTTAGACATTGAACAATAATTTACGTTGATAATTTGCATATGGACCAACATACCTGCTTTATTAACCCGTACTTGATATATTTTGTTACGCGAATGCAGCGTCCCGGCAATGCGTATTTTAAGTGGGCCTATGTGCGTCTGGGGCCGCCTGTAAAACCCAGCCTTGTCTCGGTCGGCATGGGCACGTTTTATTTAACGATGACCTCACTTTGACCGATGGTGAATAATTGATGGTGGTACAAGAGGGAAAACGGCACTCTTAACCCATTTAAAAATTAAGTTTATTTTTTCGTCCTAACTCTACCTGTGGCGTAAACTCCATTAGACCGATACATGTAGAGAGCCCCCGGCTATATTCTGTATAAATAATGTACCAGGACAAAGGCTGTAGATATGGGCCTTCAAAAACGACAGCTCTGATGTATGCGGACAACGTAATGGATACATTTTCAGGATATATTATAGATGCAAAACATTTTTCTATGCGGATACAATGCGTTGTTTATTTTTATGCGTTTTAAAGATAACTAGATGATGGTTTTTTTTTATAACGCCATCTTGTTGTGTCTTTAAAGCGGTTAGTATTGTTATTCGCCAATAGATGTCGGGAAGAGTTGATTATTGAAAACACGAATAAAACAACATTTTCTGAAAATAAATTGTAGCTAGATCGATTTATTGCCCCCGAAATCCCTTGTATACTAAATTTTATGAAAATCGTTGGAGCCGTTTCCGAGATACAAGTTATATACATATATATTAATATACAAGAATTGCTCGTTTAAAGGTAAAAGATTTTCAACTTATGCGTGTAAGTTATTATAATTTTTCTTGAGTAGCTAGAATAGCCCCTTAAGCCACCAGCGATTACGTAGGAACAAAATATTCAAGCTACCTGTGATACTGAAGTATCACATTGTTTTCTTCTGGAAACTTTTGGAAACAGATGCATGATGGGGCTCACAGCGCAACTGATTATAGCTAGTTACCGAAGGCCACAAAACATGAATGCTGCCATTCATCATTAGACATGATTTTGTGGCCTTGTTTTGATTGGTGGTAGGACCTCTTGTGAGTCCGCAGGGGTAAGTACCACCACCCTGCCTATTTCTGCCGTGAAGCAGTAATGTGTTTCGGATTGAAGGGCGGGGCAGCCGTTGTAACTACTATACTGAGACCTTATAACTTATATCTCAAGGTGGGTGGCGCATTTACGTTGTAGATGTCTATGGGCTCCAGTAACCACTTAACATGAGGTGGGCTGTGAGCTCGTCCACCCATCTAAGCAATAAATAAAAAAAAGTATAGCGAAGGATTTACCGGCGTGCAAAAAATTACGTGAATTAAACTTGCTTATAATGTAATTGAATATGCAATTTCGAAAACGGCACATGTCTCATATTTTGTCAATAACGTTTTTGTTCATATACATATAGTTTTGAGGCTTACCTACACCCATTTTATAATAATTCCAGTAATTTTCAATTGCTAATTAATACTAAAATATATCTCAAAAGTTAATATTTTAAATTTTACACTTCTTTAGAAAATAATCAGTTTTTTTTTCATTTCCTGAACATTTTACATTTTCAGAGATGTGCCCTTTTCGAAATTGCATATTCAATTGTTTTCAACTATATTAATCGTTCACAGTTAGAAGTCGTTCCTGAAGAGTACGTTTGATTCATATTTTCTTTAAAATCTAAAGGTATCTGTTTCAATGGTAAGTATTCATACTGTGATATCTCTAATACCTTTTAAAAAGTTGAGTAATAAATATTGACTTATCTCGGAGCGGTTGTTGTTGCCTCTTCATCTGACATTAATTTGCTTAACAACATTGTAAAAAGTCTAGAGAATTTCACATTTTAATTCGAAAACCATAAAATAAATTAACGAAACCAAGCAATAAACGCTAAAAATGATAAACAAAAAGGAAAACTAAGACACATTATCTAAAAGAAAAATTGTCAGTAAACGAATCAGAAGGAGACACGTAGAATGTTATCAAGTGTGCTATTAAGTATAACGACGTTCGATTGCCATTATTCAGGTATGAATGGTTTAGAATACCTACAAGTTAACAGTTTAATGAACCGCGAACATTGAGGTAATTAAACTAATTAATCGAAGTCTACCAAGTAGCTGACAAAGGACCTGATCGCAGCTATGTCGTGGAACGCGATAGATAATGCATTATTACGGTGTTTACTTCATTATGGTATCTATTTCCGAAGATGACTGTAAAACGTCTATTATCTATTTATTAATACGTGAAGCAAAAACTTTGTACCCCTTTTTACGAAAATTGCGCGGACGGAGGAGTATGAAATTTCCCACACAGCGAATATAGAGAAGGAGCGCAGAATGCTAATATTTTTTCGAATTATGCGTTAATGATACATAAAATCAATAAAAATAAACTTTACACACACCACCATGTATTTGACACACACACATACTCTTTGTTTAATGTCAATTGTCAAACTTTTGTTATTGTTTAAAGTCTTTGTCAAATTGAGAGTAGATTAATATTGTTTGTCTTTAATATTATTTATCTACAGTGTAGTTTTGGCGAAATCTGTGATAATGTTATAGATGTATAATAGTGTTTGACAATAGAACCATAATAATGTTTGAACTTATAATTTCAATTAATTTTATAGTCGAAATACGACTACTGCGGGACCACTAGTATCAATAATAATGTTACTGAGCATAAAATTGGATATCCGCTTATCTAATGATTTAAAAAAAATTGTAAAGTTTTTCCTACACAAAACCATCATTATATTATACCTTATACAACTATTTCATTTCTATGTACTGCCGATTAAATCAATTCAATATCTAAATAATATGTACAATAGTTTTGTGGAAATACATTTATTTGTTATTCATCTCAGGCAACGTGTAGTCGTGTGTCATATAAAAACGTCAAAAGCTGACTATGTTGTACGTATGAGCACTAAAATGATGACGAGAACGGCATGTAACTAAACATATTTTTTTTACTGGAAAGGAGCAAATAATTAAAATTTTACTACCATTACTGTTGTACATGCGATATAAATCAAATACCACACAAAGTATAACACATTTTATTTACACTCCATTTTATTGTTAAGCCAAATCTTAACTCTGAAATATTTGTATACTACATTATTAGCATTTAACAAAAAAAACAATATCGTTAGAATAAAAACATTCTTCTTAGTCCAAAGGAATTTAAATTTCGGGATGTAACAGAACAAACAAAAAGAAATAATAATTATTTTATCAAGACAACCAAAACAAAAATGTCTAAACATTTTTATAAAGATAAAAATAACATTTGCTAATTCGAGATTTGTTTACTAATAAAAATTTTGTTTTCAGGAAGCGTTAGACTCGATTTGATCCATGGTTTTATTGAATATTGTTAATTACCCATTTCCACGCTAATATACTGAGTTAGTTTCTGTTTCATCTCGAAAAATGTGAGTTTCTCTTCGAATTCGGAAGAGCATTCGTTTTTGATAGCAGTGAACAAATTGTTCATTACAATCTAGCTGCGTTATCGCAGAGTTAACGCAATGACAAATTGCCGTTATAAGGTAGTATTTTGCAAAATTTTATACAGTCCAAAATATACTTGATGGTAAGTAGTTATCATCGCTTATGGAAATCAGAATTGCTAGGGGCACAGCCTAGCCGCTGCCTATTCTTTGACTGTCTAGTATAAAAATAATAGTTAAATGAATTAATTTTTATCTTGTTTAATCATTAAATCGGAATAAGCTAAATGCAATTCTCCGCTTTCTAAAAATAAATAACGTCAAGATACTATCAACCGTGAGAAATCAGAAACGCAATAAATATTATTCGTATTTAATAAAAAAATATATACCCCAACGGAAATGCTCAGCTGGCTACAAATTGTCATCAGAGTCCATAAAAATGTACAAACATTGTTCACACGCAACTATACAACGTATAAAATTGCTCTTAACTCTTTTTACCATCATTCCGGATTCAAATCTAAAAAATATAAAATGTATTACGCTGAGTTTGAATATTTGGGTATGACGTCACGGCGCAGCTGACATACGGACCCTTGTCACGTCACGGTCGCGTTTTATCACTAAAAGCATTGCTAATCCATCCTGTAAAATCTCATTGTTCTTGCTATAAATAGAAAATCACTTACAGTTTACATTTTGTCTAAATACTGTATGGTAATTGCAGGCTTCGACATTGCCCATGGCGCGCACATGGCGGTACCTGGGTCCCCGCCCAGCCGGAGTGGAGGAGCTCGTTGGGGTTTAGTCGGTAGTCGTTAAGCTGGGCGGGTTTGGCGAGAGCCGAGCTTAGCCCAGCGCGCCTTTCTAAAGGCGTAGTCTCCTATGACTAATTGGGGGAGGGCGTGGACTGCGATTCGCGACCTCTCCCTCTTTTTCCACTGGAGGCGCGGAGTCCGACATAACCCGGTCCGACCTCCGTCGGCAGGGTATCCGTAAAGACTGGGATTCCCCATCGACACAAAAAACAAAAAAAAGGCTTCGACATTGCAGTAACAGCTTAATAAACAACAAAATTGGATCAGTTTAAATATTTTTTAACTACTGGTGCATTCATGAAAATTGCGCGCATATTATAAATACGCCTGTACGAGTAGGTACCATCCCACTTATTCTGGAAGCATCCATGCGTTTAACGGCGCACTTGACTCTTGTAAATGTACGCAAGTATCACGTATTACATAAATTATATATATTGTATTATATATTAAATTTACTTGTGGTAGGACCTCTTGAGTCCGCACGGGTAAGTATCACCACCCGTAGGTAGGTTTGAAGAGTAGGCCAGCCGTTGTAACTGTACTGATACCTTAGAACTCATATCTCAAGGTGGGTGGTGACATGTACGTTGTAGATGTCTATGGGCTTCGGTAACCACTTAACACCAGATGGGCTGTGAGCTTGTCCACCAAGTTATGCAATAAAATAAAAAAATAACTACAAATTAATGTATTGTAGACATTGAAAATGCATAACCTGGGATTCATTAGTGCAGTAGCTGTTTGTATGACCGTAATCCCTTCTACAGCGACTGCATATTTAATAATGGTCCATCAAGCGTGGACAATAATTTTCTGTGACTAACAGAAATTAAACATAAATATAGTATTTTCTTTGGTTTTCACGAGTCGTAGACAACATAATGTAACTAATTTTAAGGTTTAATCTCGCGTTCTATATGAAATGTAACGAAGACAAGGTCTAAAAATACTTTTTATAGACAAATAGACGGTAGTTATCACAATATTGATATATCGACGAATAGAACTTTAATTGCCGGTGACCACGACAACTGCTTAGTATCCGAAACGTCAAAAAAAATATCTCTTCTTAGTCGAATACTTCATTGCTGAAGGTCGTGTCCCTGAAAGCCCTTCGTGGCTTTTTGTACCATCAGCTTCCATTTGCTTCGGTTTTCGGCTTCTCTCAGGGCGTTCGCAACAGAGAGTCCAGTGAGCACAGTTATCTGATCCGACCAACGGTTTGGTGGCCGGCCGGCGGGTCTTTTCCCTTCTACCTTGCCCACCACAATCAATCTTTCAAGGTTGTCTGATGGCCACCGAGCAATGTGACCAAAGTAACCAAGAACCTTAATAATATAATGACAATAAAAACTCGAGCCCAAACTGTGAAATTAACTTTAATTATAGCAGATATACCATAACTATTATTACAAACTAAAATTAAAGTTTTGTAACACGCTAGTTTAGCCTATCAAACTCTTGGAACAAAGCCGACTAAGTCTTGTATTATGCAAACAAGCATCATGTAAGGCGTGGATTTATGAGCCAAGTTCGTTGGGCGAATCGCGAGAACACTTTGGAAGGGGCTAACTAGCACTCTATATATTCATGTTCTGTCTCAGAGTTTTCTCTAGCGACATAGGTTTCGGTGCTATTTATTATGTTAATTGAGCGGTCCGCTGTATAAACACAAAATGAACCAATGATAAACTTATATTCATTTTACTAAACAGTAAAATAAAAACATACGCGTCAAACTGCTTGCTTTAGAGTTTCAGTGATGACAATTTTTTGTTTATTTAAATTAACCTCGCTATACTTTAAAATTTAAACTATGTAGGTCATGGAAATGATAATTCTAATTAGACCCTCAATAAAATCAAAGCGCGCTCAAATATATATATATATTTTTGTTCCTACCTAAGCTGATAGTCATGAGAGGCTATTTCAGCGTAATCGTTTCGCAGAATCTACCACCAGATCGGAAACGCGACCCTGTGAGAAGATCCGGCGAGAAACTCAGTGGGCTGTGTCTATGGGTTAATTCGCTCGTCGAGCTTTTCGACGCAAACGACGGGTTCGACGAGGACGGTGACCGGCTCAAATATGATATTATTATACAGTTCTATATTTTATGTTAAATCTATGAACTCTGAAAAATTCTAATCGCGATTCAGTTGCAACAGAGCGAGTAAGCAGAATTTGATGACGATGCATTTATATATATATAGGTATGTAGTATTCACTCGTAAGTTACTACTTACCTAAACGGTATCAATTTTAGTATGTAATATTAATTGCCTTAGTTAATAAAATTGAATAAAAACAAGAAAATGTGATCTTATTTATATTTTTTATTTCGAAATTTATTAGTAAGTATGTGTATATATTTTTATTTGAACTGAAACCTCTTTAGGCGTGCTGAGAATAAAATTAAACTTGCGACAGATTCTTTACGGCTAGAGAGAAAAGATACAATTTAGGACGAGCGAGAGTGAGAAAATAGATAGAGCGTCTCGCGAACCACTCGACCTTGGAGTGAGCGAGAAAGTGAGCTAGATCGTTTCACATATAAACATTACATTTACGAGCGTCAGCTACTAGATAACTTGTTATTATAGTTTGTCATTGTTCCTGTAAATGGCAGTATCATATTAACCGTCTTATATTTTATTCTTAATGAAGGATTTAAAAAAGCCTCGTTTTAAGAAGGACATGTCATAGCGCTCGAGAAACACCGTGGAGGGAAGCTCATTCCAAAGTCAGATGCTATGTAGCAAAAAAGTTCTCTGGAAACTTTTTATTTTTTTTATTGCTTAGATGTGTGGACGAGCTCACAGCCCACCTGTAAGCGGTTATTGGAGCCCATAGACATCTACAACATAAATGCCGCCACCCACCTTGAGATAGGATTCTAAGGTGTCAGTATACTTACAACGGCTGCCCCACCCTTCAAACCGAAACGCATTACTGCTTCATGGCAGAAATAGGCGGGGTGGTGGTACCTATCCGTGCAGACTCACAAGAGGTCCTACCACCAGTAAAACGCACTATGGATGAACGCAGTGGCTTCAGGTAGTATAGACGAACTCTAAAGAGAACGCCTCGAAAAACGAGATGATGGTATCATCTTAAACAGTTCCTCAGAGCATATAAATGTCCCATAAAGACAAAAAACTCTATACATATATCTAGCTTTATAGTCATTATTTTACTTCCATGTATATAGCGATACAAAATTTTCTTCGCGTGATTATTCTTAAAAAAATGTACACAAAGAACCACTCAAAATCACATTATTGTTTTTTAGTTGTTATTGTAATGTACATATCAATTTGAGTTTGTCAGTGCTGAAAAATAATTTATATTTATAACTAAACTTATGATGAACTAAAACAACAGTACAGGTTTAATTTAATGAAAACATTTTAGTTTTGATGCTTGTTTTATAAAGGAATCTATAAATTGTGATAATATACAACATTATTTTCACATATTATCATAGTAAATAAACGATATGACACAGACAAGGCCTGCTGTATAATAAATACGACATTCACCACAGCGGATCTACAAGTCAGACATAAGCAACTCTTTTTTATCCTCAAAAAAAAGCAATAATTTTCATTTATTCTGAATTATGAATTTAACGTAACTAAAATTGCGAAGCACCTCTGCTAATACATTAAAACTAATTTCTCTCTACCACTGAACGGGTATAACGTACTCTATTGTCATAGCATTTATCACACACAAAGGATGTCTGAAGGACAAAGCCATATTTAATTCAATTAAATCACGTAAACTTTTTAAACACGTAATAACTGACTCGAGAATAATTAATTTGTGCAAAGCTAAACTTGTACTTGATTTATGACTGAGCAAGATATGAGTCTCTTTTGTTTCATTCGTTTTCAATTTACACAGCATTTAATTAATTTACTAATTACATTTTACACTGAGTACACGCATTATGTTTTAAATCTAAAAGGAGTATATCATTAGATCGCGTCATTTGTGCAGTCGTTAATCTAAGCCTTTTTTGGGTGGGATTCAGAGTCTCCTGCGAGGTACCCGCGCTAAAGGGTTGCGGGTGTGGGACTATCTTATGGGGCTACCTGATGGTAGGTAATGGTATAATAAGCCACCCACGAGAAGATTTCCTGAGTCCTGCTCGGGAGAAAGTCCTCGAGAAATATAAGTTCCGATGGCGGTCAACTAGAGCGGATACGTCAGGTCGCCTATACGCTAGACCAGAACTAGCTTGCTGGGTCGGAACGAGAACTCGTTGTGGTAAGATGCTTATGAACCCTGGTGTTAAGCGGCTACCGGAGCCCATAGACATCTACAAAGTAAATTCCGCCACCTACCTTGAGATATAAGTTCTAAGGTCTCAGTATAGTTACAAAGGCTGCCCCGTCCTTCAAACCGAAACTCATTACCGCTTCACGACAGAAATAGGCAGGGTGGTGGTATCTACCCGTGTGGACTCACAAGAGGTCCCACCACTAGTAATTATGCAAATTATAATTTTGCGGGTTTGATTTTACAACACGATGTTATTCCTTCACTGTGGAAGTCAATCGTGAACATTTGTCAAGTACGTATTTCATTAGAAAAATTGGTGCCTGCCTGCGGGATTCGAATACCGGTACATTGCTACACACGAATGCACCGGACGTCTTATCCTTTAGGCCATGACGACGGAATGGTTGTTACTGAACCTCAATCAATATAATATGTAAAATTTATTTAGAGAGCTGGATGTTCCATAGCTCTCACGTATGTGAGTTATCGATTCAAAGAATTTGAGCCATGGATATTCATGTGGATATACATTTTTAACTCAAGAAAATCTTTTCTGAAATTCGTCGATTGTGCAAGGTATGTGAAAAATACATTTATGAAAAACAATATTTTGATTGTCAACACATATACAGCTTAAAAACGAGTTTACTTATTCCATTTTATAATTGCGAACAATAATTCAGATACTTCAGAATTTCAAAAACAAAAACTTTGATGACTATTATTCTGTTAATTATACTTATTCAAATAAATTTATTCACTCCTAAAAGCTCTCAACCGTTAATATTAATTATCGAAAATGTAATACGTGCGTGAAATGGAATTATAGCTTATTTTTTTATGCTTTATGATTTTACATGAGGAAAAGAAGGAATGACTTAAGGATGCACCTTCCATTTGTTTGGCAGGATAAATAGGCTGCGATAACCCAGCGTCGCTCTAGGAAATGGTATAATACATTTCAGAGATATCCACAAGATACGGATCGTCTGTGTCTGCAGAATAATACTGAGCAGTACATTTTCGTATGCCTTGAAGAATCTCGGAGTGCAAAGAGAAGTGAAATGCCTTTGTTTTGTTAGTTGTCCATTTTAAATTTTCAAGCTAGTTTGTTACTAAAGCCATAATATGAACAATGTACATTTTTATATAACTTGGACGAACGATATCAGCTGCCTTATTAGTTAGTTAATTTACAAAACAAAATACTGAATACGCTATAAGACTATAAGATTCAATTTACTCAAAGTAAAAGCTTATTAAATTAAATACAGTTTTAATCTTAAACGACAATGCACATTAATCACATTATAACTAAAATTATTAATCTTAATTAAGAATAAAATTTATAGCTTCATTGAACTCTTGCTTAAAGCGACTTCATTTTTTCATTGTAAGCACGATTAATATTCAGCGCAATTACGATGTACTTGCTGCCGTGTCATGAGATTGTTACACAGGTTGTAACAGAGCCTTCTTATAAATCGGAACTGTATTAGCAGACGAATTAAACATTAACGGTAACATATTCGGTAGGCAGCGGCTTGGCTCTGCCCCTTGCATTGCTGAAGTCCATGGGCGACGGTAACCACTCACCATCAGGTGAGCCGTATGCTCATCTGCCTACAAGGGCAGTAAAAAAACGGAAAAGAAAATTATGTAAAAATCTATGGGCCAGCGCTGTAAAGCCTACAAAGTTGGAGCCACTAACGCGCTCGTAAACTTGTATTGATTGGATTATTTAATTGTATAAATATGTATAAAGGAATCTTTATCGAATACAGTATCTTCTTTTTGATAAATATAATTGTTATTTGGCCTCTGGATCCAGTTATTCTTGTCTTATAACCATGTTTTGTGTCTATGATCAGGTGATAAATATTATGTGCAATTTAATATATTTTCAAGTTAATGATTTATTTTAATTTATTTATGAAAATATGTTATATAATGACTGATTCATCTGTGCGAGGCCGGTCGTCAATAAACTTTTATTTTCATTATTTCTATTTCTATTAGCTTTATGATAAATTGTGTCACTTTTAAAGGTTAGAATTCTTAAAGATCATTCTGCTTCATATTTTTATTTCGTATTTATGTATTAAGGGTGTACAGCGCAATTATCATTCAAATATTTCAAAATGATATGCTTTAAAAAGTTTTCAAATGTTTTTAAAAACATTCAATTTATTCTCATAATAATATAAACATCTAACATTTAGAAAGTAAAACACTGAGCCGTGTATAGTTTTAAAGAAAAATACTTTCAATGCCATAATAAATACAATTGTTTTGCCGCGTTGTCGTAGAACATGTCAACTGAAACTTTCGTAATAATAAAAGTGGATACTCCCAAAGTTTTTCTGTTTCGTCAGTCTCGCAACATTTCAGATGACATTCAATTAGCTTTTTATCCGGAAAGTTTGGATTTTATTTATTTATTTGAAAGCTTCCTGCGCGTTATTTAATACATAGCCACATCAAATTATATTTTTATTGTTGTTTGACTTTACTAACTAAGTATACCAATACAAAACTATTTATTTGCCATTTCAAGTCATGTGTTCTGGTTTGCAGAGTCGGACAGTTGTTATACATTATAATTAAGTCTTCGACCTCATGTCTCAAGGCGACTTACGCTTTTTACTTTACGTTTCGATAACACGAAGTAGGCCGTCAGTATATTCATCCATCAATGCAATAAAAAAGTTAACTGTTCAAACAGAAGAACAAATTTTAATGATAAAGAAATTGTTGTTAATGCGGAAAGTTAGCAGATCAACGTCGCGTCATACATGAATGGCTGTGATTGGCCAGCGATGACGTGATATCGCACGAACCAATAACAAATCGGGGAACGCAATAGTGACACCAATTGTCAAAATTTTAAAAAATATTACACGAAGAAAAAAGATGGACGCGCATGTCAATTTATCTATTATTTTTTTTTATTGCTTAGATGGGTGGACGAGCTCACAGCCCATCTGGTGTTAAATGGTTACTGGAGCCCATAGATATCCACAACGTAAATGCGCCACCCACCTTGAGATACAAGTTCTAAGGTCTCAAGTATAGTTACAACGGCTGCCCCACCCTTCAAACCGAAACGCATTACTGCTTCACGGCAGAAATAGGCAGGGTGGTGGTACCCGTCCGCGCGGACTCACAAAAGGTCCTCCCACCAGTAATTACGCAAATTATAATTTTGCGGGTTTCATTTTCGGGATGTTATTCCTACACCGTGGAAGTCAATCGTGAACAATATATTTGTAAAATAATTAAAAACAATATAATAATTAGTATTTGAAGAAGTAAACGCATTTATTTATTTTCCTGACCACCTCAAGATACATCTAAGAAATAGATGCAACACATACAATAGTCCAGGACAAAATTTGAATCTGAGTCTCAAAAGATAATTGCTCGAAGGCTCATTATACATCAACAGATAAGAAAAGATCGGATTCTGATTCCGAATTCAGTTGTTACGATCAGAAGGATTTAAGTAAACAGATATGTATATGCCACAAGCTATTTTCGGAATAATTTAGATGTTATTGAGCCACAAATACAGCTTATGATGCTCAAACACCTAGCAAAAGCTGTTCCAAACGATTGTTGATCGCGTGTTCGTGAGGAGTTTGCTACAGCGATGACACTTTGGGAACTACGTCTGGGATATAATTTACAGTTCGTTATTGCGAAATCGACGATTTGCTACCAGAAGGTTCTTGGTTACTTTGGTCACATTGCTCGGCGGCCACCAGACGACCTTGAAAGATTGATTGTGGTGGGTAAGGTAGAAGGGAAAAGACCAGCCGGCCGGCACCAAACCGTTGGTCGGATCAGATAACTGCGCTCACTGGACTCTCTGTTGCGAACGCCCTGAGAGAAGCCGAAAACCGAAGCAAATGGAAGCTGATGGTACAAAGAGCCACGAAGGGCTTTCAGGGACACAACCTTCAGCAATGAAGTATTCGACTAAGAAGAAGAAGAGGAAGATTGAGAAACTTGTTCTGTTCACTTAGAGGTTGCTTTTTTATAAACGAAATAGTTGATTAGCTAAGTAGTGATCGTTTAGAAAGTTTCTATTGTAGTAAATTATTAATATCTTTTATAAGTAGATAGAGCACGTCCCATTCCATTAGCTGATTATTATAGTTTTATTCGCGTTTATTATTTAATTAAATTAATCACACTAGATAAATGACATAAATAATCAACCGGATAATTCGTTTTCAAGAACTATTATTGTACGATTTAATATATTAATAACAGCTGCATAGTGGTAATCAGTATGACAATGATAGTTGTATTTTTATAACACTTATCATAGTACTTTTTTTTTATTGCTTAGATGGGTGGACGAGCTCGCAGTCCACCTGGTGTTAAGTGGTTACTGGAGCCCATGGACATCTACAACGTAAATGTGCTACCCACCTTGAGATATAAGTTCTAAGATCTCAGTATAGTTACAACGGCTGGCCCACCCTTCAAACCGAAACGCAATACTGCTTCACGGCAGAAATAGGCAGGGCGGTGGTATCTACCCGCGCGGACTCACAAGAGGTCCTACCACCAGTGCAAGGAACATATAGAAAATGATTCCAAAAACTCCAGAGAAACAAAACTCAACTAAACGGTACATAACTTAGTAAACAGTGGTCACAGATTGATCGGTACAAAATTGAGCAAATACAAATTGTCGGGAAAAAAAACTTCTCGTCGACTTTCAAAGAAGTATTCCACGACTTTTACGCTTCAGTAGTTTGTTTGACAACGGTCAAAGACGATTGGCACCTAAGAAAAGATTTTTCGACCAAATTATCTGACATGTTGCGTGTACGGTTTTTCCTGTTGGCAAATAACAAACAGCGAGACTTTTTGCTGAGGGAACAGGAAACACATTAAGTAATTAATGTTGACTGTACA
Source organism: Bombyx mori (assembly GCF_030269925.1). NCBI lineage: Eukaryota > Metazoa > Arthropoda > Insecta > Lepidoptera > Bombycidae > Bombyx > Bombyx mori. The sequence continues at coordinate 11,468,540 of NC_085128.1, forward strand.
ACAAATTTTAGACACATGTGTATCAAAATATAATTAGGAAAATGTGACCTGTTCGATAAAGGTACGTTAGTTTTTTTTTATGTAAAAAGAGAAACAAATTTCAAAAAAGATTTTTATAGAAACTAGAGGGTAGTTACAATAATATTCAAATGTCGACGAAACACTACATTTACTCGTGACCACGAAAATTGAAGTATTAGAAAAGTCGGAAGTAATATAGATAAAGTAACCTTTTTAATATTAATATCATAAGTCGTCGTGGCCTGCAGGATAAGACATCCGGTGCATTCATATCTAGCGATGCACCGGCGTTCGAATCCCGCTGGTAAGTACCAATTTTTCTAATGGTTTTACGATTTACTTCCACGGTGAAGGAATAAAATCGTGTAGTAAAAATGAAAACCGCAAAATTATAATTTGTGCAATTACTCGTGGTAGGACCTCTTGTAAGTCCACACGGGTAGGTATCACCACCCTGCCTATTTCTGCCGTAAAGCAGTAATGCGTTTTGGTTTGAAATATGGGATAGCCGTTGTAACTATACTGAGACTTTAGAACTCATATCTCAAGTTGGGTGACGGCATTTACGTTGTAGATGTCTATGGCCTCCGGTAACCACTAGTTGACGTGACACTTAGCCCAGAGCATCAGCCCGCTGAGTTTCTCACCAGAACTTTTCAGTGGATCGCGACTCCGATTCGGTAGTGCATTTATGAATCAGCTACTCTCGCCTTCCCACTGCTAGGCCCTTATTTTCGCACACCTATATTGGAGATGATGGAAAAGCAATAGGTACATCACAATAAAACAACAATAGTACTAATTATCGGACGTGCTTTTCATCAACGGAATATAAAATATACGATCACGAAGCTTTTATAAGAAGCGTTATACGAAAACAAATCGCTATGCCTTTGCTTCTCCTAACGAGACGTTTATTATGACAGCAGATATTTAATTTTGTTCAAAGCATTGTTTTTTTTCACAGGTGCAAATCGCAGGAAACTCATGCGCGCGGCAGCAAAAAAAAACATTAGGAACTTTGAAATAGAGATATATGGAGTATTGAGTTTTGTTAGTACAAATGAACGGATAAGCTTTGTTTTTATTACCTATATGAATGAACGAGCTCACAGCCCACCTGGTGATAAATGGTTACTGGAGTCCATAGACATCTACAACGTAAATGCGCCACTCACCTTGAGATATAAGCTCTAAAGGTTTCAAGTATAGTTACAACGGCTGCCCCACCCTTGAAACCAAAACGCATTACTGCTTCACGGCAGAAATAGGCAGGGTAGTGGTACCTACCCGTGCGGACTCACAAGAGGTCCTACCACCAGTAATTACGCAAATTATAATTTTGCGGGTTTATTACATGACTAGCTGACCTGGCAGACTTCGTAGTGCCTCAATCGATAAATAAAAGACACATCAAGGGGACAAATCAAAGGAAAAACAAAATTGTTTGTTTTTATATAATTCCGAGCTTTTTTATATTTTCTCACCTTTTAAACCTTCCCTGGACTTCCACGAATAATTCAAAACTAAAATTAGCCAAATCGGTCCAGCCGTTCTCGAGTTTTAGCGAGACTAACGAACAGCAATTCATTTTTATATTATTACATGTTGTTATTCCTTCACCGCCCGAGGAGCTTATGAAAACCACAACGTGCATGTCCTTCTATTACTGACCAAAGTTGAAATTAGTAAAATTCACTTAGAAAGTTTCCTAATTTGCTACATCACTAAAACTAACAATCTCTCGTTACAATCTAAACGATGAACAACCAATGGAGTGGAGACAACATGAAATTGTTTCCGCAGCTCGAAGGGTGACAGGTCCGCAGCTGGTCGCTGACAACGGTCGTCCGGAGTGACACAGTAATCTATTACTGGTAACGCCTCGAGTGCGCCTCTGTGCCGTTGACTGACTGTTTAGTTAGCCTGCCGTTGATTGCTTTACTGCTTCTCAAGTGCTAGAGACCGGAAATTTGTCGCAAAGATACATTGTGAAATGGCTTAATTAAGAAAACATACGCGTCAGTAACTCAGTTGTACTGAAGAATAATGGATATCGAATTGGAGGCTTTGCAAATGATCGACAGTATTGAAGCGAATTTATTTTTAAATATAGTACATTTGCAACGCAAGTATCTTTGTTTTTGTTAACAAAGTATAAGCTTAAAGACAAATAAATCTTTTTTTTTTACATGAGAGTCGTAGAAACATTTAAAAGTTTTTCTTCTTAGTAGCTTTGTTATAAGTAGTTACAGGAGACATTACGAATTGAATACCTTCATCTACCTTGTGACAGTTTAAAGTCTTCGTAGCCTAAATGAAAAAAGGCCTGGTGAATTCGTATCGTATCGAGAGAAAAAAAATCACATGACATCTAAATTTCAATAATATAGTTTATACCGAATTTATAATGTTTTTAGTTGTTCTATAATTACAAATGGACGTATCGTGGAATGTATTCATGGATGCGTAAAATTGACATCTTGTGAGTTTCGTATTTTTTTCGACGGAAATCCACTATCACATAAGATGATAACATCAAGGAACTATACTATATTCCAATACGGGATACCATATCTTTCACTGACAAATTGGATTCGATTTGCTTATCCTATATCCTGGGAGAATGTATTCGATGTCGCAAAGTGCCATTGTTTCTCTGTAATGGATATTTTATTCAGTAGAGCCTTTTATCTTTGGTCTGTACTTGGGTTTTTTAATTTAATGATCCGATTTTCTTTACTAATATCCCCAGACGAGCTGCATTGCTTCGAAAATTAATTAGAACACTGACGTTTCGTCTTAATTACAGAGAGCAGCATGCAGTTCCTAAATGTTGTCTTTTCCCCCTACCTATTCGCCTAAGGTGCTGTTTTAGGTGCGGTTTGGCTGGTAGGTGAGCTTACTGGACGCAGCCTGAGAGAATTTGCTAACACTGACCCTAGCTAGTGCAATCTAGACCCTGTCAACAATTGAAATTTTAATTCAATCAATAAAATCATCAGAAAGCATTTGTAATAGAATCGAACCTTAATTCGTATAAATATGCGATGAATCAAGAACATAATATAACGATTCTCCTTGAACCTTGAAGGAATCCAATCCTTTTATCATTTTATAATCTCCCCTTTACTTTATTGAAACACCCGAACTAGGCACAGCTGGCCATCAATCGCGATAGATATATTCTGTGGCTTAACTACTTTTTCAGGCATTACGGGCTGTTTTTACGATCCAGCTTGGTTATTTTCCTCGTACCATACATCACTGTCCCTTGTACACTGGCGTTCTGACACAACGCTGCTCGGGTCAATATCAAATTACTCCGGAAAATTTCAATCGATACATTGAGAGATAGAAATGGATTTCTATATTTTTGTGTTTACTTTTTTATTACTTAAAATAGTTGCAATAAATGTATTGATTATCTGATTCTGGGAATATACAATATTTTTTATAAAACTGTTCTCTTTTTTATGCACTTAAATTTTTTCTTGTCGTTTTGGCAACGTACATTTCTCAGTTTCAGAATCAATATGATGTGGTTTTACCGGATAATTTGTTATAATATATGTGATAAGCTTCGAGCTATGAAAATATGTAGTTTTTATTGTCAACGAGAATATTTAGATAGATTAAATTCATTAATTTTATAGTTATATAAAAAAAATACAATGTATATTCATTACCTGTAAAGCAAAGTTTTAATGTGTAATAAAATATTTTGGTGAAAGAATAATCATTTAAGTATTGTAACTTGATTTATGATTTAGATGAAGTAAAAAACATAAGTATTCAAATTAAAATCGAACAAGCACATAACAAAATCAAATAAAAACTTGTCAACATCGTATTAAAATAGGTAATTAAAAATCATAGCAGAAACTTTAAGACTATATAGTTCGCATTATTTTATCACAATACAAGTATTTGAACAATAAGCGAAAAGTACAACAATAAAATTTAATGAAAACGTAATTTATGAGGATTAGTGCGGACCGAGTACAAAGGGATCGTATATTGGAACCAGAACAATGCTTCTGACGTCGAGGTCTTTTACAATGTTATATAATTCATCTGGAAATGACAGAAAATGAATCATCTTTCAATAGCTGTGTTGACTAAAATAAAAAATAAAAACGGAAATATCTACGATGAAATACAGCCGATCTACGAATAAAAAATTAAAATGTGTTGATTAATCAATAATGGGAGCTATTTTATAATTTTCTAATTTTCACGTGTAAACGCATCATAGTGAATAAATGACGTTAAAGCTTAATTATGCTTTAAATGTAGACTAGACTTTCTTATCACCCTTAATCTCTATTTCGGGACCTTTTTAGCCGATTTTAATTATTGTGAATAGTTAATTGTGAACTCATAATTCAAATATATTGTTATTAATATCTCATTCGCTACTTTTTGTTGCTCTTTCTCTAAGGTTAATCATTTCTAAATGATTGATCCATTACAAAGAATTATAACGAAGAGTACGACGAGCAAATTAACTTATAAACGGAGGCTACGGAACTTCTTAGTGGGTGCATTTCCGATCCGATAGTAGACTGCGAATCACTGCTCTTGTTCGAGCTAGTGTTAGGAAATTCTCTCAGGCTGTGCTCGTGAATTCACTACCGGCCATGTGAAGCTTGAATCGCCTAATTTACCAACGAATAGCAAATCAAATTAAATTTGTCTCCAACGATACTGTTTCATTATGATAGTCAGATTAATGTTGTCGAGTTTCCAACATTTCGTCCCATGCCAATTATAAGTGTCAAATACAGCTATGTCAAAAAAAATACTTCGATGAAATAAAAAATAAAAAACAAATTTCTATGGGAGTGATTTTTGTTAATTTTCAACTAAAATTTTATTTTCTTAGTCATTATTCATCTTATATGATTTACAAATCAGTTTTTGAAATCCTAATAATTTAATATTTACTTAAACTTTTCTCAAGAACGAAATAAACACTATGGCATTTCTTGCATCTTTAACCCGGAATTCCCATTCTTCAATGGCTAGGTGCGGCTTCAAATATAAGAGGCAAATGGTACCACCACACTAGAGGTACCGACGCACGAAAATCAATCACTTAAGTAGTTGGTACTGATTGAACCGGTACAACAAAGGTTACTTGCACATCCAATTGACCTACTAATGCGTGTTAGAATTTATGGGTAAGTATAATGTCCTAGTTTCGTGTTTTCAAAAAAGCTCTACTACGATATTATATTTAGAAATGTTTGAATACTGTAATCAGTTTCAATCATTTAACTTTTCTGATAAATAAAAAAAGTAGATTTTCCCCGGTAAAACATAATTGTTAGGCGTAAAAATATAATGAGTTTGCTGAAATATCTGAACGAACTTTTACAGTCCAATTACTAATTTCAAAAGACAAATGACTAGTCTCTGTTAATATTAGGTCCTTATATATGAAATTAGCGTTTTGTCGTACTGATCACTTTGAACTCAAATATCTCCTCTTAAGTTAAGAGTTTCAAATTCAAATTTATAAATTCATTTAGCTGGTACATTTGAGTTTTGAAAACAGTCATTCGTTTGTTTTTTCTTCATTATTTTTGGAACGAAGTTCCTTATGGGACGATGCGGAGGGGTACCCTAACCGGGAAAAAACGTCCGTAACGTAAGATTTATATTATATATAGTCATAGTATGATGGCTAAAAAGTATAGGCATAGATAGATGTGTTATAGCTTTGACATCTCCCTGATTCGTACTCTGCTAATGCTAATGGCATAGATTTGTCAAAATATTGATCACAGAATAATCAAATCTTTAAAACATTTCAGTAAACACTAAATAATAAACTTTTTATACATACTCGTATATTAATAAAATTGTAGCCATTTACAACTAATTCTATTAAAAATAGACTGCAACAATACCCAAATTCTTTTTAATCTCAAGTTTCCCAATGATCAAGTACTCAGCTTTTATCCACAACTGCTGATCGTAAAATCTTACCAAGGTGCTGACAAAGACAAAATCACGATTCGGTAATTGCACAAAGAGCTGAAAAATACCGTATGAAATAAGAAAATAAAAGTCTCCATTAATCTCTTCAGAGTGCAAGTCACATTAAGAAATATCTTCCTAGCCATTCGTTACAGATAAGTTTTATCATAACTGAAGGCTGCCCGTGCGTTATGAAATTGAATAAAGACAGTACCGGGGTAAGACATTTGAATAGTTGAACCATTAAGGTTCGCTAACCAAAACGTGCACTCGACGTATTCATGCAAATTTCGAGGGAATTTAGTGCCTTAATTTGAGCACATCCAGTGGCCTTATCTGGCACTCACTGGCAATTAAAACGTGATACGACTGAAATAAAGGCTCTGTTAATTGATCTCTTGATGTGTTTATAAAATATCGTGTTGTATTCAATTTGTATCTTAACTGTGTAACTATGTGTGAATAATGAATTGATGATTTTCAATTTGGGATTGTCTTTTCATTTTTGTGTATTTGTATATTCACGTAGCTTTTAGAATATTTCACTAAAGTATTAGTACATAATAACATTTCGAATCGATTGTCTTAATGTAAGACCTAGGTACGATGTCAACGATCACAATAACCAAATTTTTCGTTTCACTGAATTATATTGGTTTATGGAAAATAACATTGATATGTTAGCGTCATGCGATCCTTTATAGTTCAGTACAAATTCAAAATATACGCTTTCAACAGTAATCTTTCTAAGCGATGACTAAGTCGTGAACAGTTTTTGTTTGGATCCTTTCGGCCTGTTCTCCAATAAATTTGTCCCTAAGGACTAATCCTTAGTCGCATTTTACGAGACTCAGCGAAAGTGAGCGGTTGCTTATATTGTAGTCTGCAACCACATAGCCAATAATCATGTACAGTTAATTGAAATCCTGTAACTTTGCGTCGATATTCCCCCACAAATCAAGGTGTTACATTTTATATTCATATGTGTTAGCTGTATGATCCGATTCAATAACATTTGACTACGAATTTCGGGTTACCTTGAATGCCATCAAAAATGGTTTTTCATGTCGACATTACTAGAATTCTAATTAAAATTTATCATTCTAGAAACTTTAATTGTTTTTTGCGCAACATAGCAATGATAAGGTTACTTACCTATTGTCATACACGACAATTTAAATAAGGTATTTTCTCTTTATAATTGAATTTCTTAAAATTTATCCCTCTTTTCCGCGAATCGGGGAGAGAGCACAACGAGAATTCCTGTCTTAGTTTGATTTGCTTGACAGCTTAGTAATCGCTGTCACTGTGAACTCAACTCTCCATGATGAGAATGATGGGTTCAGAACTAAAACTACAAATTTAGGTTTTTTTAGGTAAAGGCTTAAATGAAGTATTCACGTGAAAATAGCACGAGTAGCATTGGGGAAAGCGGTAGATATTGGTAGTAGGACGTCTTGTGAGTTTTTATGGGTAGGTACCACCACCTTGCTTATTTCTGCCGTGAAGCAGTAATGCGTTTTAGTTTGAAGGGCGGGGCAGCCGTTGTAACTATAATGAAACCTTAGAACTTACATCTCAAGGTGGGTGGCGCATTTACGTTGTAGATGTTTATGGGCTCCGGTAACCACTTAACACCAGGTGGGCTATAAGCTCGTCTACCCATCTAAACAATAAAAAAAAAATGTTTTAGCTAAACCATACGTATTTAAGTGGTGACCCATGTGGGTAGGGTATTACTGCTATACTGCATACTTCTACCGCGAATCAGATGTGGATTCCGGTTTCAAGAATAAAACAAGCGTTATTACATACGATACGATTAACACTGTGACATTACATATTTCAAAGCTAGTGGTGGAATTTGCGTTGTTGAGTCTATAGGCTTCAACTAAACACTAAGTTACAGTGAGCATGATTGACCTCCGAGGCCTCAATCGATGAGTTTCTACTATGAACTATACAGCTATAACATTATATCTAGCTATACATAATTAGACTGGCAAGTAACGTTAGTTCGAGCGACAACTTATCTATTGTTAAACTAATAATGCTTTACCTTGTTCTACAATGTGCATTAGTTACTAGTACGTTTAGTAATGAAATGTATGTATAATACATATGTATGTAAGTAAAATTATTTTGGGACTACTACAATTGAGAATATTTTAGAAATATAGGTATGTATAGGTATTTATTAGTCGAGAATCATCAAATAATGGTGATGACAGTTTTTTAACACTATTTACAGAATCAAATTTATCAGACTCGACAGATTCGTTCGTTAGTGTGTCATTGATATTATTAGACTGAAAATTTTTACAATAATAATTGTTGATGATAATTTAAGGAAGTTTTTGGAAAGAAGTTCCTTGTGGGACGATGCGGAGGGGTACCCTAACCGGGAAAAACGTCTGTAACGTAAGATTTTTATTTTTTGTTTGATAACAATATATCAGTTTTGGTGGTATGTGACTCGTTTCACCCTGCTGGCTGAGTCCGAAACTGGAAAGGCTTCTGGGCCACCGATAACCCTACCTTCCTAAAAGAAAAGTGGTTTCAATCAGTGACTCTCTTAGTTTAGCAATTTATTTGTACGACAATCTTTTTTTTTATTGCTTAGATGGGTGGACACACACAGCCCACCTGCGATACATATGGGCTCAAGTAACCACTTAACACCAGGTGAGTCGTGAGCTCATCCAACCCTCTAAGCAATAAAAAAAAGTCGATGAATTATTGAACGAAGTTGAAAGTCTCAATCTTACGGGGGTCTATAAACATTTCAATGTGAACACCGTGTTCCACTTCAAAATCTCAATATCATTGACACAACTACAGGCATACTCTTCTAATTAGAACACACAACTGTTTTATAGCCAGAAATAATAATAACTTTGATACTTTCAGGCGAGATATAATTTAAGCTAAAAAAAGCCTACATATTAATGATGATACTAAAGAAATAGGTACTGCTAACAGACGGATGATGTTGATGATATTTTAAGAATTAGGCCAAGACCATACATACTTCGGGGAGTGCTCTGAGGAATTGTTCGAGATGATACCAGCATCTCGTTTTTACCATCGCACCGCCCGCCACCGGAGTAGAGTTCATCCATACTACCTGGAGCCACTGCGGTCATCCACAGTGCGTTTCCAGAGATCTTTTTTGCCACGTACCATCCGGCTATGGAATGAGCTCCCCTCCTCGGTGTTTCCCGAGCGCTATGACATGTCCTTCTTCAAACGAGGCTTGTGGAGAGTATTAAGCGGTAGGCAGCGGCTTGGCTCTGCCCCTGGCATTGCTGAAGTCCATGGGCGACGGTAACCACTCACCATCAGGTGGGCCGTATGCCCGTCTGCCTACAAAGGCAATAAAAAAAAAAAAAAAAAAATACACCCGTATCTTTGATTTCCAAAGAGACTGTTGTCATCCAAATCCTTTGGAATTAAAAAGGCTTTATATTTACATAAAAATATTTAATCATATAAGAAATAATACAATGCTTCATTGGGACATCGTAATTTGTTATTATTATTTTTTTACATTTCCGACAGTTCATTTATTTGATGGAAACAAAAATTATGTTGTACAGCAATTGTAGGGAGGTTAATGGCAGCTATGTGGTCAGGTAGTAACGCCCTCTTGATTCATACCGTTTTTATCAGATTTAAGCACGCGCTTTTTAAATCAAGCTGCTAACAACAATGCATTTGCCTTTTACGAAATCACGAAGGCTTTTGTTTTTAATGTTTTCTTTTGAATTTGAATTAGAGTGACTTAAAAGCGGATGGGAAAACTGTTTCAATTTGTGTGTATAATGAAATTATAGGACTCCGGTAATAATATATCGTAAAATACCAAAGTTACTGTCGTTTATAGATAATTTCGTCTCGAAATAAGTATTGTTGAACCCACCCAGGGGGCACGGAACGGGCCTGTGTACTCCTTTAATTATTTCTTCTTGGTTAGGTACTTCAACTGCCTAATTAAGCTTAATATTTGAATTACCAATAACACAAAAACACTTAATTGTGGATACATGCATGCCTTGAGGAAAGCCGTATTATTTATTGGCTTTGACGCTGTACCTATAGGTATGCAAAATACATGTACAAAAGTTAACGTAAATTAAATACCAGACAGGATTGTTTTTTGACAAAATTGTTTATTTACTCTTGATATATGCTCAAGCTACAGCTTATCTGGGCATCATTACATAGTTACCGGATTCCAGAGATATCATAACGTGAATACCACCCACCTTGTGAAATACATAATAATATATATTTTCGAAGAATGTCTGCTTGTAGGGGCGCTGTTCCAGCTCCATACAAATTTGAGTTAACTTTTACGTGATCGAGAAATTAAAAATTTGTACTAAACACAGTGAACTTTATTGTATTCCGGCATACTTGATTGGAACGCAAAACTGCTTCTCGGTGGAAATAGGTAGTGTGGAGGTACGATATGAAAAGTTCGAATTTTTTTATATTACACTAGCTGACCCGGCAGACTTCGTAGTGCCTAAATCGATTAGCAAAAGACCTAAACTTTTGCAAAAATTAAACATAAAACAAACAAAAGGAATCCGTCCGACGGGGGACACATCAAAGGAAAAACAAAATTGTTATTTGTATTTCATTTCGAGCATTTTCATATTTAACTACCTTTTAAAACTTCTCTGGACTTCCACAAATAATTCAAGATCAAAATTAGCCAAATCGGTCCAGCCGTTCTTGAGTTTTAGCGAGACTAACGAACAACAATTTATTTTTATATATATAGATTGGTTATTTGTGCAACCATTGTTAATGTTAGCTAACCTGGTACCCATTAAATTCCCATAAAAAAATAATTTAATGTAACATACGCTAAATAAAAACTAAGTAGGTATAAACAGCAACAAGAACAAGAATACGTATTTCTCAAAGTAATAGATGACGGCGCAAAAATATTACTTACAAACAGAACGTGGGGTAGAGTAGAAGCTTTCAGAGTACGTTCATTATTTTGAAACTTTTAAGACAAATCACTAGACTAGCATTCGCGTTAAGCCTGACAAGTAAATTTTAAACGGAAACATTCGTTACGTTTTTTTTCCATTTAACTGTCAAAGGTGTGAGATACCTATATATTAATACGTGAAGGAAAAACTTTGTATCCCTTTTTACGAAAATTGCGCGGACGGAGGACTATGAAATTTCCCACACTTATAGAGAATATAGAGAAGGAGAGCAGAATGTTAATATTTTTTTAAATTATGGCTAAAAAATACATTAAATCAATAAAAAAAACATTACACACATTACCATGTATTTGAAGCACACACGCATGCGTAATATTTATTTATTGTCAAACTTTTGTTCTCGACGTCTGTGGTCAAATTGAGAATAGATTCAATATTGTTTGTCTTTATTCATATTTTTCTATAGTGTATTCTTGGCGAAATTTGTGATTATAGAAGTATAAAAGTCTTTGAAGATAGAATCATAATAGTGTACAAATTTACATATTCAATTAATTATAGTCGAATTTCGACTACTGCGGGACCACTAGCTTAATGCAAACAAGCAATGAATTGAAGTCTTGAGTTTAGTACGCTAGGAATTGAATAGAATTATTGGATGCATATAATTTAAAATCGATTGCTTACGAATTTTAAATTGATTCTAGTATTATTAAGTTTTGGTAAAACTGAAAATTGATTATTATGTGTTATCTGCCGTGCCTGGTGTCGACTTGGTGCTTGTTGTCGAAGAATAACAATGGCATTCGAAACATTTAGAAAAAGAAAGATACCTATCATAACAATTTAAAATAATCGATTGGAGTGACTACACGTTTCGTTTTAATCATTAAAAAAATTGTTTTAACCGAAAATACTTTTGTAAACAATTCATTAGAACTTTCATTCTTTCGGTAGTCTTGTGACGTCACCCTTTTTATTGTTATTGTCGTAATCGGATAGTCCCAGTATCCCATTTTTTAACTGTAATTCACGATGACTATGAGGCAAAAAAGGCCATAATATAATTTAAACTATTAATAATTCAAACTGCACGAAAGGTAAAAATATCGATCACAGTCACAAGAATACTATATAGTATTATTATTTCACCCATCCAGGGTAGACAACGTTTCCAGGTTTGGGAGTCGGTTTTCCAGCCTCACTAAAACGCCTGGGAACTCTTTTCAAACCTCATTTGAAGCACAAGTGCTTGTACAATGGGCGGCTTTCAGAGGCTCACGCATCAGCCTATCACTAGATACGACCCATATTAAATTGTATGTACTTTTTATTGCTTCGACGGGTGGACGAGCTCACGGCCCACCTGATGTTAAGTGATTACCGGAGTCCATAGACATATAAAACGTAAATTCCGGCACTTACGTTGAGATATGAGTTCTAAGGTCTCAGTTTTTACCGCACAACAGCGCCCCACCCTTCAAACCGAAACGCATTACTGCTTCACGGAAAAAATGGGCAAAGTGGTGGTACCTACCCGCGCGGACTCACAAGACGTCCTACCACTATTAATTACGCAAATTATTATTTTGCGGATTTAATTTTTATCACACGATGTTATTCCTTCACCGTGGAACTAATTCGTGAACATTTGTTAAGTACATATTTCATTAGAAAAATTGATACCTACCGGCGGGATTCGAACACCGGATCATCGCTAGATACGAATGCACCGGACGCCTTATCTCTTAAGCCACGACGACTTATTTACTAGGATGTAGTACTACTAGTACTAGGTACCGTTATTCCATCTTTATTCAGAGGCGTTTCGGTCGCTTTTTTATCACAATTGTTGTCAGTACTGATTATGGAATAAACACACCTTTTACTGATATCAAAATTAAATAAACGAATGAAAAGAGCATTAGAAGAAAAATGTAGTATAGCTCTGAAAAAGAAAGTAATTCAATTCGGAACAGTGTTTTAAAATGATACAATTTCTACATTTACGGCCCTTATCATTACCAAAACAGGTCTTACGAGCCTCGTTTTGGTTAGATAATGTACAAATATTTGCGTTTAGTGTGTAGTTGTTCTATGTATGTTTCATCGTTTGAATGAGGTTCAATGTAGCGTATGGGAGAGATGATCCTGAAATTGTCATTACATAAACATTATATCCGCCATAAGATGAACAGAAAAATCTCTTTTTTTATTGCTCTTGTAGGCAGACGAACATACGGCCCACCTGATGATGGGTTTCTGTCGCCCATGGACTTCAGCAATGCCAGGGGCAGAGCCAAGCCGCTGCCTACCGTTAAGTACTCTCTACAAGCCTCGTTTGAAGAAGGACACGTTACAGCGCTCGGAAAACACCGTGGGGGAGCTCATTCTAAAGCCGGATGGTACGTGGCAAAAAATATCTATGATGCATTATCAAGTTGATACGTCGTATATCCGTAATGTAATGCTAAAAATAGTTGATAAACATAACTGCTGGATACAAGGCTGCTGCTATCTCCGAGGATTAACTGTTTGAAATTACATTGTATTGCATGTATTGTTTTGATTTAAGTAGTTATTCATTCATTTTAATTCTTCTAAGGAGTCACCACAACTACCTTCCGTCTTGGTTTCCAGACACGAGTAACATAGTAAATGAAATGAAAAAAAAAAGAAGTTAATTTAATTATATTTTTGATAAAAATTTGTAGAAGCGGTGTGATAATGTAATGAGTTCAGCTTTTTTTTTCTATAATTGAGTACACACATAAAAATAAAGTGTTTTTATGTGCGTTTCTTAAGTCGTAAAAATGTGCTCCTCCATAAGTTTTCAATTAATTAGTTTTAAAAAAAAGGATATTTACTAAATTTGGAAAATTGTTTTGAATAGGCTATATGTATATAAATATACTCGACAGAGTCGTATGGTCATTTGCCATTAATGTTACGAAATCGTTAAATATCGTGATTAAGATATGGTAATATTTTGGTCTACAACGTAAATGCGCCACCCACCGTGAGACATGAGTTCTAAGGTCTCAGTATAGTTACAACGGCTGCGCCACCCTTCAAACCGAAACGCATCACGGCAAAATAGGCAGGGTCGTGGTACCTACCCGTGCGAACTCACAAGAGGTGCCACCACCAGTAAAAACTTTGCTTAATAAAGCTATAGAACATAATATTATATCTTACAAATCTCAAACGAACCCTTAATTGTACGTAGTTCGAGACGCACTTATATAATAAAAATTAATAAAATCCTAAAATTAGAGAACCAAATGTCAATCAATATCTTAAATGCTACTAAAAACGTTTTAGGCAAGCCATACCGCGACGAAAGTTGTTAAAACTATACGTAGGCTAATTAATTATGTATGATATCTATCAAATAAACACTATTCGGTTTAATTCTGTATAATTCAGGTAAGTGTGGTGCTATAAAAGGTGGTAGTTCTTACCTTGGAGCATTAGAATTATTATAGTTCTGTAGTGACAATGAAGTCACTAATTCTTTTTGTCGCTTTGGCTCATGCCGTCTTCATAATTCATTCAGCTGGTGAGGATTTTCATTTATTTTTGAGTTTTTATTTTTATTTATTTTGTCCTGAAAACTGTGTTAGAAAGGAGCTCAAGCTGTAATTCTTAATTACGTAGATACCTAGTTTCGCCGTCTGTAGACTAAAGACATTGATTTTACATTGAACAGAAAAATATCCTATCCTTTAAACTATCATTTTTTGGACATATCTCCCGGCGAGGAAATTACTCCATAAAACGCCTTGTCGTTTAGGGCAAAGTAGAAGGCACCAGACCGTGTGGAAAGTTGCGCATGCGATGGACCGACCAAGTCAATTCGTCAGTTGACGTGTTTGCACGAGTGTACCAGACTCACCACAAACCGGGAGAAATGGCGATTGCTCGTGAGGCGCATTACATCTGCCCACAGCTATGATACTGAATAACGACCACGACCGCTCTGACAAGAGTGATACGACAAAGGAGAAAGAGATCCTTTAAACTAGAAGAAGCGATGTTAGCGCTAAAAAATTGTAGCGTCTGGGGGACGGCGGGATGGATGTAATATTCTCTGCGTAAACCCTGTTTTTAGTGAGGTTCGACTCCCACGTACCCTACCTGCCGTGCGGGTGGGGGATCCCGAGATTTTCGCCTGTGGAAAAAAAAAAAACTTTGGGACGCCAATATCCTTTGTAAAGCCTCTTATACCATTATTTTGGCATTTTTTGTGTTTAATTTGGTCGAAAATTTGAAACATGACATAGTCGCATAAAACACCAATAGTATACCTTGAACGGCTCAATCAAACGGTTATTTCTACTAAAATTGAAAGTATCAGAAATGTAGATAGTTAAAATACTGTACGTATATTATGTGCTAAATTAATATTAGTTTATATTTGTGGGTACATTTGTGTTTGTGGGTTTTTTTCAGATGTATAATTTTAATTTGTGGGCTTAGGTGAGCAATCAAGCCCGCGGCTTGTCTTGTATTAAATAAATATTGCATCGTAAGTTCTGCCTCCTAATTTGAGGTATAATGTCGAATGGAACGTAAATTAGATAAGGTCATCCTAATTTTCTAACCAACCAGTACTACTAATAACTAAAAAAATTAATAAACTATTACAATTTTATAACAAAAAATTTAGTTTGTTTTTAAGATCCACTGAATCTTACAGAATAATCTATAGAAATCAAGATTCATTCCACAACCAATCCATAATGATAATACTTATTGAATTATATCACATAAGTCCTAAAGTACGATGTGCATTATGTGAATGAAGGAAGCTTTATCAATTTTCTTTTTTTTTTACAGAACTTCCAAATAAGGAACTCAAAATATCTGCAACCGTGGACAAGAACATACCCAGTAAGTTTTTAATAAAATTCTGATAATTGTGATCAGTTCAGAAAATTACTTCATCTATTGCTATACTGAAAAGCTACCAGTTAAAAACAGGAGATCTGAATGCTAATCAGCAAACGATGGCAAAAAAATTATAATTAAACCTTCCATATTTAACACCCACAACATACAATTATTATTGTCTTCTGTGTTATTGGGACCGGAAAGACAGATACAGAAGCAGAAAAAAAAATATCCGTACTTTACAAAAATACACTATACCGATGTATACCAATAAGGTGATTAGAGTGAAAATTAACGCGATTTTATGTAACTATCAGCAGATGGATCTTCATCATCACTAACCGCTGATGCAAGTATCAGCTTTGGAAAATCGAATACAAAAGGAGAAGATGACGATGAAGGTATTTTTTTTATAATTAACTACGGAACGTACTAATTACAATGGACTGAGCTGTAATTGAAGCCATGATGCAATTACATATGAAATTTCTAGATTCGACATTGATGTGTTTTTTTCTATCAAAACTGACTTGGGTATTGAAATTCAATACAGATATTTTTCCACGTGCCAATGCTTTGAATGCTCTTTAATATACTTGATATTCAGTTACTGTTTCACAATTTCTAGCTCTATTATGCTTCATGACCTAAATCTGAAAGTATTCCAAAGGTTTAATTCAATTACTGGTCCAATTACTGGTGGTAGGACCTCTTGTGAATCCGCGCGGGTGGGTACCACCACCCTGCCAATTTCTGCCGTGAAGCAGTAATGCGTTTCGATTTGAAGGGTGGGGCAGCCGTTGTAACTGTGTTTGAGACCTTACAACTTATATCTCAAGATGGGTGGCGCATTTACGTTGTGGATGTCTATGGGCTCCAGTAACCACTTAACACCAGGTGGGCTATGAGCTCGTCCACCCATCTAATCAATAAAAAAAAAGATTTAAAAATATCCGCATTTTTACATTCCAATTCCGTGAGAAATTAAAATGAATGTAACCGATGGAGCAGTGAAATTTACTGAAATAAAATGCACAAAATCAAAGTTTTACTTTTCCTAATCAGCAAACGGTAGACTGCAATCCTGTATTTGTTTCTGTCATGAATAAGTATGCCTAAAATTGACGAACATAGATAATGGCAAAGGCATATTATACATATATATTGTTAATGCACTACAACTGCTTCACTGTGTAGATTATGATAACGTGTTTATGTTTTCAGCTGTGTAGATAAAATGTGTCCAATGTCTTCAAAAACCATTAAAAGAGGGCAGATCGATGTCGTAATTGTAACATAAAACATTCTTGTAATACGTTACATTCCGAAAAAGAAGACAATCGCATTATTATGACTAAAGAAATGTTTATTTTTATGTCAATTATTATGATATATATTTATCGATACTTTTATTTTATGTATTATACATAATTATATAATATGTATTTATCTTATCAATTAATGTAATATCATATATAATATAAAACAATACCTGATCTGTCTACATCTACTATACGTAGTTTCTTAGTATCGTGACTATTTTTCTATATTTAATAGTTCACTCACTACTAAGATTTTGCCGCTTATCTTAAAAAATCCTATGGAAAGAATCACCTAATTTCAGCACTGAAATCCATTGATACGCGTGCGTCTCTTTCTTAAATATTTGTATATCTATAATATATATTAAACTGAGAAAAAAATGGCTATAATCAGTTGACTAATAACAAAAATGTGGTGTATCATGTAAAAGGAGTTCCGAGGAGGTCATACAACGCTTCAGCGCGTACAGCTGAAAAAGAACCAGTCCAATTTGGTCTCTGAAAAGGTGTAAAACCTTTTTGGTGGTCCAAAGTTTACACTGCGCCATTTCTTTATTAAGCTATAAAATAAAATTTGATGAAGAGTTCGAAATTAACAAACCAAAAAAGAGCATTCATGTCCGTCCCAAAAAAATGTTCTTAGACCAATCTTGTGAATTTAATTCGCGCACGAATAAAAAACTACGTTTTCATCACTGTTCTATAAAAATATACCTCTAGCTTACCTTCATTGATAACTTCATTATTAATTTTGTTCCGATTGCAGAATACGACGGAAGTGATAATGCTGGGAATGATGAATATAAATACAAATTAACCAAGAAGCTCGTAAATAGTTGTCAATATAGTAAGAATTATAAAGACAAAACAAATTATGAAGATTGTGGTTGTAAATATTATGAAAGTGAGGAGGATAACAATGAGTATAAAGGCTATAATAGTGATGAAGATACTTGTGGTTGTCAAGACAATGAAGACAATGAAGACGAAGAAGAAGAAGAGGAAGAGTACGAAAGTGAAGAGTTTGAGTCCTCTGAGGAAATTAAAAAGTACAAGTATTCAAAATATAACGACGACAATAGTAACGATAGTGATAATAGTGATGACAGTGAGGACAGTGACGACAGCGAAGGTGAGGATTGGAACAAAAAATAATGTACCATATCTTTAAATTGTACACCAAGAAGCGATAATTTTATGGTGTGCCGATTACGAATAATATGATTAAATGTTTATTCTTTCACTATTATGTACACTTCTTCTTCTACCCATGTCCACCGAATGCTGAGTGTAGTTCTCCTCGAATGCACACCATTCTCTTCGGTCTCTTGCCTTTCTCATCCAATCTCTACCAACTACTTTGACCAGTTCATGGATCCACCTCGTTGGCTGTCTGCCCACGTTACGACGTCCAGTACTCCAGTACTTTTGTGCCCCACCGATTGTCAGTGCAGCGGCATATGTGGCCGGCCCACTTCCACTTTTTCCGAGCAATCACTTTGGCTATGTCAGTCAAACCAGTTCTTCTACGGATTTCGGTATTGCGCATTTTATCCCGTAGAGAAACGCCTAACATAGCCTGTTCCATGGCTCTTTGCGTTACTTGCGTTTTGGTCATAATTTGCTTTGTGAGCGTCCATGTCTCGGCCCCATACATCATCACAGAGAGAACACATAGCTCAAATGTCCGACGCTTCAATTTCATAGGTATATTCCACTTCAGTATGTCAGCCAGCTTACCGAAAGCAGTCCATCCTAGCTGTGTGCGGCGCTTTATCTCCCGTTCCTGGCTGGTTCTATCGAAACTGATGTTCTGTTCTAGATAAACATACTCCTCCACTCTCTCTATTTTTTGGCTTTTAACTTGAATGTGATCCACTCCATCACCACAGCACATCATTTTGGTTTTGAAGATGTTCATTTTAAGGCCAATAGGTAGAGAGACGTCGTAAAGCTCTTCAACCATCACTCTTAAGTGTTCTACACTTTCAGCGAAGAGGATGGTATCATCTGCAAAACAAAGGTGAGTTAGATGTTCCCAGTTTATGTTAATACCTTTATCGGACTAATCGATAACTTTGAAGATGTCTTCCAAACAAGACGTAAATTTCCACCAAACACCAAACAATTTGGGTGATATAGAGTCTCCCTGCCGCACCCCTCTCTCCACTTTTACTGGATTAGTCAATTCATGCATCTTTACTTGTAAAGTAGCATCCTGGTAGGCAGATTTTTATGCCTCCACATATCTTTTGTCGATTAATGATCTCTGTATTTATTACCGCCCAGTGCTCGACTGTGACAAAAGCCTTTTTATAATTTACGAAAGCCCCTGCCAGTGGACGATTATATTCGGTACATTTTTCTACAACTTGTCGTACAGTGTGGAAATGATTGATTGTGGAAAACCCGCCACGAAATTCAGCCTGTTCTACTGGTTGTGCCGAGTCTAATTTGGCAGAAAGGCGCAAAGTAATAACTTTAGTAAATAGTTTGTAAATATGACTCAACAAAGATATCGGTCGATAGTTAGTGAGTTTCGTGGTATCTCCTTTCTCATGCAGTAGCATAACTAATGCATTTTTCCAAGCCTCTGGAACCACACCTTTGGAAAGGAATTTATTGAACAGCACTTGAAGGTGCTTAAGTGCTGGTGTACCTCCACACTGAAGTTGTTCGTATGTGATTTTATCCTGCCCTGGTGATTTTCCCTTCTTCATAAGTTTCAGTGCATGTTTAATCTCATATAGACTTATTTCCGGCAGATCTTCCGTTCTGTGTCTTCTTAAGGGGGCTTTTTACTGGTGGTAGGACCTCTTGTGAGTCCGTGCGGGTAGGTACCACCGCCCTACCTATTTCTGCCGTGAAGCAGTAGTGCGTTTCGGTTTGAAGGGTAGGGCAGCCGTTGTAACTATACTTGAGACCTTAGAACTTATATATCAGGATGAGTGGCGCATTTACGTTGTAGATGACTATGCAATAAAATAAAAAAAAAACACTTGGGTCTTGCTGGGCTACTGTCGGTCCAGGCGTTACGGAGCTATAAAGTTGACCATAGAACTTCTCCACAACTTGAAGTATTTCATCTCGATCTGATGTCACGACATTCCCGTCCGTAGTAAGTTTGTGCATTTGCGGACTGCCACGTTTGAGTTGTTTTCGAAAAACTTCGCCCTCTGTGGTTTTCAATTGTTTCTAGGATCAGTTTGTGTTTCTTCTCCCTCAGCTGTTTACGTATTAGGTGTTTAATACTACTATTTATTGTTCCAATTTTTATCTGGTCAGGCGTTCTTAGTATCTCTGCAAGTTCTTGGATAAGTTTTTCAACATCGCTACAGACAGGTCTATTGTTTGCCTTAGGCGTTTTAGTTCTAACTTGTTTAACTGCATTTTGTGTAGAGACTACGATATGGTCATTTAAGCTATTTACGTCTTCAGACTTCAGTTCATTTTGTAGGTTTTGAATAAATTGCTTTTTAAAATAATCTGACTGAGGAATGTGGGTTATAGTGTTTTGGGTGGACTCAATAAATTTTCTGCGTTCGAGTTTTAACTCCAATCTTATGCGGGCTCTTAAAATCCTATGGTCACTTCCCGCACCTGCCATGCTTAAGACATCAACATCCTGAATTATATTTCTTCTGTTACTCAGTATGTAGTCGATTTGGTTTTTAGTTTTCCCATCTGAACTCCTCCACGTCCACTACCTGTGGTCTTTTTTCTGGAAGTAAGTATTCATAGCATACAATTGGTGCTGTCCCAGGTAATTTCCAAGTACTTGGCCTCTATGGTTCCTTTGGCCTAATCCGAATTTTCCTATTTACTTTTCTTCCTCTTGTCTTCTACCGAGTTTAGCATTGAAGTCTCCGATTAAAGTGGTGTAATAACAGGGATTTTCTAACAGTGCCCTGTTAACTTCATCGTAGAAGTCGTCTAGATCTTGATCATCGTGTGCCGAAGTTGGTGCGTAAACTTACAAGTAACGTTTATTTAGTCTAAAAGTTGCATAAACTACTCGGGGCGATATTGCCTCAATCACAACAAGGTTTTTGGCCATAGAAGTGTTAATAATGAATCCCACACCCCCTTTATCTTCGTATCCCTTGTAGTAGAAAATTTGACCTGAAGTCAATTTTATCAGTTGTTCTCCTCTTCATCTGGTTTCGCTTAGTCCGACAATATCCCATTTAATTTTGTTAAGTACTTCCGACTCAAGTTCTTGGTAACGTTCTTCCGTAAGCAGGGTTCTAACATTATACGTAGCTAAATAGATAGGTTTCGTTTTATATCAGCCGTATCCTTTTCCCCAGGTATTCTTAGCACCCTCTATCTTGCTGGTGTTCCGACCGCTGTCGTAGTCGGGCCTAACAAGACGACTGGGGACTGAGGGCCTTCTTTTTTGTTGTCTGTGCATGAAGGTTATGGGCCTTAAAACGCCACGCTGGCCGTTGCGGGTTGGCGAGTCCACTTGTTTCAAGGGTATTTAAGTCATTGGGGCTGTTTTTTTTTTTTGCAGAGCCACCTCCACCCACCGACCCTCGTCCATTCTTATCCGGGCTTGGGACCAGCGACGGCTGACTTTATATACGTACTTAGATAAACTATAAATTTTCAGAATTGCTAGATTATATGTACTACATAGTTAAACTATAAATTTTCAGAATTGCTAGATTGTGTCTTATTTATTTCATCTGTTTTATTTAGATTCAGAAGAATACAAGAAAAAGAAGGATAAAAAAAAGAAAGGTACAAAAAATGTGTACAAATATTCTATATTTATATTTTTGAATACGCTTTTTCCATTGAACTTGTTGAACTGGAATAAGCATCTTTCATAAAACTCTTATTTATCGTTGTCAGAAAATAAACTTCATATACGACGAATAAAAAAATTACTAAATCAATACGTACATGCATATTATCCTAAAATATATTTAAATAGCGCCCTAGAATATAAATACACAAAATCCACATCTATTTTAAAATTATATAAACTGGAAAAAAAATGTTTTATAATTATTACACGTATCGTTCTAGTATCATAAGTTATCCATTTTGAATGTATCAAAATAAAAATAAAAGTTTATTTTATTATTTTAACAGCAAACAAATCGGGTAAGTTATACTTCTGTATACTATTTAATAAGCATATTTTACTTATAGTAAAATTTATTAACATTTGTATTAGATTACGAAGAAGCTGCCATCATTTGACCGTTACACTGATTTTGTGATCATATGGCTGAAGTTTTGATACTTGACCAATGAGGTAGAGTCCACAGAATAGAGAAAATTTACATAATGATGGTGTACCTAACACGTATTCAGAAACAACTTCCACGCTGGGAATAAAATGGTGTAAAAAAATACTAAAGTTTCTAATTTGTTTGTGATCCCACACGGAGAGCTGGCCTCTTCCTCCAGTTAACGAAGCAGACATATGTACTTTGTGGCTTTAAGGGTAACATGGCCGTTATGCAATAGTATTTGAACAATGATATATTTATACAACAATTGAACAATAATATAATAATATATTTATAACATATTTAAGCAATAAATTTTGAACAAAACTGGTGGTAGCATTCATGCATTGTGCTCCCAAAATTACATACCTGGTTTGGCTACGAAAGCTTATAATATGTAAGTCAGGTTTATTTGGTTTTATGTAAAACTATTGCAAAACAAAAACTTGATAATTAAATGTTGTATTTGTCCAGAGCTTAAAATCAATTCATATGAATTTTAATTATTACTTCTTATCAGCTGAGCCGTGCGGTCGTTTAAATACCTACAGTTGTAAAAATCTTCATAACAATTTGAAATCTTCCGCTTGAAATCGGATGATCACATACTTGATATATATAAAATTTAAATAACAAGTTCTAATTAAATTATTGATAATGAAAAAGATTCAATTCTATTTATTAATCTAGAATTCAAATCAATTCTAGAACTTTTTATAATAATTTAAATCAATCGCTCGTTTTATAGCTTAGAATTACTTTATTGATTCCTCTATTCGGAAAGAACTTCATAAATTCGATCACAGTACGATTTGATCGTGTTAACTTTTAAATTATTATTACTTATTGACAATACAAAACTTCCTTACGAAATTTGAAGTTCTTACTGTGGAACTTGTCCACTATGGGACTTGAATTTTATACGATTCAAATGTTATAATTTCTGGTTTTTAAGATGGGCAACATGCACTTAGTATATAAGGGTATGAAATTAATTTTCATATAACGCTTTTTTATAACAGAAGAAGAAAAAACAAAAAAACAAAAAATTGTAGATTTAAAAGAAGAAATCAAAGAGAAAAAGAATGATTTGAAAGAGAAAAAAGAAGAACTCATAGATGCCTTGAAGGAAAAAAAGAAAGATCTGATAACTGATTTGAAAGAAAAAAAAGAAGATCTCAAAGATGATTTGAAAGAGAAAAAAGATGAGCTTAAAGATGTTCTGAAAGAGAAAAAGGAAGATCTCAAAGACGATTTAAAAGAAAAAAAGGAGGACCTTAAAGATGTTCTGAAAGAGAAAAAGGAAGATCTCAAAGATGATTTAAAAGAGAAAAAGGATGAACTTAAAGATGTTCTGAAAGAAAAAAAGGAGGCTCTTGATGACATAAAGAGTGATTTGAAAGATAAAAAGGAAGATTCCAAGGAGGAGGAGGAGAAAAAAGAAGGAGATCCTAAGGTAATAACCTTTTAATCAACGTCCCCAATCTGAGCTATCAATAGATAATTTTTAAATAACTGTTTATTTTATGTCCATGATTCATTTCAATGTCCACAATATCATTTCAACACAACACTTTACAAAATCATTTAGGAGGGCTAAAACATAAGACAACAAGTTTAGATACACAATGCAACTAATAATACTATTTATAATAATAGGTGGGACCTGAGTTAGTTTGATCATGCTTTATTTTGTTTGTTCTAGCCCTCCTCGGGATAGGTGCTGGAAAGGAAGCCAAAAAAAAGTCGAAAGGCGAAGCCCTGGATTTCTGAATCAATTAAATTCAATTTAATGTACATTGGTTGGTTTATCAATAAATTCAATTCAAACTATATAGATTTTGATTATTTTTTTCTCCAATTTCAAATTGACGAAAGCAACAGAATAGCAGAGCAATATATTAAAATATTCATCGTTAAGAAAAGACCGTTTTAATTTCAAAGAGCCTAGGGTTATTCATAAATTTAAGCATAGCTGAAAATTTTACGCGGTTTTTTCATTAAACTATAAAAGAACATTTGAAATGTACTTAATATAAATTTTACATTATTTCTATAGAACAACAATAAATAAAAAATTCAAATTTTACAGAAGATAAACATATGTTTAATATAAACAAAATAATTTAGCCAATCTCCTTTTATTGAATTAAATTAATCAAAGGATTGTTCCTTAATCTTAGTCGACAAAAATATATGAACATTTTATGGTAAATATAAAATAATATGATAACTGTTTTCAGTGCGTATCTTTTTAATACGTAAAAATACATTTTTAATTGAAGCGTAATGTTCTTAGAGTTAGTTATATTTATTAAATAGATAGACACTCAAAATCCAATGAACTAATAATTTTCATCATTCATCGACTGAAAAGTGTTAAGTCAGAATTATATATATAGATTATAACAAACGGAGTCTTTACGATTTTATGACACTTTATCGAGCAATAGGCACGAGAACTGCAGAGCAGATTCTGAATTAGAGATTAAACTGAATTCAATTAAAAATCCTAGACTTAGGAAAATTTATCCTTTAAGGTAAATAATATATAGCATTCTGAAGTTCAAAGATATATAGATTTAAAGCAATTCATTAGAATACAGCAGAAGCTCAGTACAAGTTTATCATTAAGCAGGTACTCAAGTACTTTTGGCGCCTTCTTAAAATTTTAGAATTACATAAAATAAAAGCTACATTGAAATAAAAAAATCCATATTACACGGAGTTTTTGTTTCCAACTACGGTATAATTTTGGTCATTGAATGTGTTATTGTTAATAATTTGTCCTAAAGTTCATTTCCAATGATTCAACGAGGAGCACAGCTACTTAGATTATAAAATTAATTTTATTAAAAAATAAATCATCTTCTTGAAACTTTATCTTCTTTACCAAAAACTTAAATCTTTATCTCTTCCGACTTTCAAATTATCTATTGATAGTTACTTAACTAATATGGTTTGAATTTGTCTTCTAAATACACGACCTAGCATTAAACTGTTTTAAGTATAATCTGAACATCAAGGAATATGTTAATGTGCTAGTGAATCGAATACCGAGGTTCTACCGAGTTTTCAGAACCTTGCTTTAACAACTGACACAGGCGCAAACTTATTGGTGGAAAATAGAAATATACGTATTTAATCAAGTATTTACCGGAATATCTTCACTGTAAAACAAATAGCTGTAAGAGCTGTAAATAAATACCAAGTAAATACAACATTAAACTGGCGGGATACGGACTTTAAAAAAGGTAATGCATCTAAATAGCTATGTTTTATTGCCATACAAAATAACGAAAAGAATTTAAGCCTTGCTGAACACAAACTAGACTCCGGACTCAATTATTAAACTGAGTTACACAAGCCACACGTATAATTATTATCAACTGAATGCCTCTGTACACCGAGACTGGTCAAAGAAGTATTTGAAATATCCAAATATAAAAACTTCAATGCCCTCGTTTCAAGTTATGAAATGGACGAAACCCGGATTAGATTATGAAAAAAAATACAATTTGTTTTCGAAGTGCACGAAATGTGAATGAAATTTGCAAGGGCGTTATAATATCTGTAAATATTATGAGGGCAAGTCATCGAGTGCCAGTGGTAGTATCCAAAGAGCGAAGCAGAAAGATGGTTGACCAAGCTATCTATTCTTATATCTAAGTATATGATCGTGGCGTTTGCAACAACGCTAAAACATCAGAAATTGACTAAAATTGATAATAATGATCAATACTTATTATAGAAAAGAATAAAAAAAAATCAACATTAAAGACCTTCGTATCATAAACATCACATAGTATAACCTTTTTAAGGTTAATTCGTTTGGTTAATTCGCTTCACATTGGATTGGATTGGACAATTTTCTACTTTACAAAGTTCAATGCAAGTCCTCGTTTACTATAAATATTTCAGTTTACAGTGTTGCTCCTTGCTAAAGTTTTGAATTTTAAAAAAATCGCGCGATTTAAATTGTGCAATACAAATGGCCTCTCAGAGATCTATTATCACTATTATTTCATACATATATCTAATAATGGGTGAATGGATTAAATGCCCATTTTAGCCTTAGCATAGACTTAACGTTCCCAAAAAAGTTGAAATCAATCAGCAAGCTGCCGCTGGTAAAATATAAAGCTAAATCAATTCCACAACAATGGCTGTAGCGACCACGCCCAGGGATGGAATACGAACGATATTCCTGATTTTCCTATGAATATTATCGCTCAGGGATAAACTTAATCATAACTGACACAATAATATGTTACATTACAAATAGTTTCTGCAATATTCGTTACTTCCACTAGTATACCCTAATTAACATAGGTGAAAAGAATAGATTTATTGCTTACTTGCTACTTTATACTTTATAATTTTTATTTGCTTACTTCATTGCCTTTTTTTTTTTCGGGTAGAGGGCCGAACCTCCTACGAGGTCCCCGCGCAAAAGGGGCGCGCGGGGTATGTGAGACTCAACGATCTGCATGGTGTTGTGAGCAGACCGCGGGCCCAAGGATTTTAGGGCCCACCCACTAAATGACTCCCCTGCACTCTTACACCCGACGTCCGATGCCCTCCGAGGTCAGAACCCGGATGGGGTAGGGGGGCTACCGCGGTCAACACTACAACCAGATGGCGCGGCTCACCCCAAGGACGCCCAGCCGACGGAGCCTTCGAGGCGAATCTAAGGCTCTGAAACGTCGGCCGTCTCGGTACGGCAGCCCGTCGGGCCGCCCAGACGGTGCCGCTGGTGTCCCGGAATACCTACTACCTTTTTTTTTTTTTTTTTTTTTTCGGGTACAGGGCCGAACCTCCTACGAGGTCCCCGCGCAAAAGGGGCGCGCGGGGTATGTGAGACTCAACGATCTGCATGGTGTTGTGAGCAGACCGCGGGCCCAAGGATTTTAGAACCCACCCACTAAACGACTCCCCTGCACTCTTACACCCGACGTCCGATCCCCTCCGAGGTCAGAACCCGGATGAGGTAGGGGGGCTACCGCGGTCAACACTACAACCAGACGGCGCGGCTCACCCCAAGGACGCCCAGCCGACGGAGCCTTCGAGGCGAATCGAAGGCTCTGAAACGTCGGCCGTCTCGGTACGGCAGCCCGTCGGGCCGCCCAGACGGTGCCGCTGGTGTCCCGGAATACCCCGCTGGACCAGAACCAGCCTGCCGGGTCGGGACGCGATACACCGTCGACCGGTCGCTCTAATCACTCCACGGCAGCGCGCTAGAGTGCTGGTAGCGCGCCGCGCGGCCTCACCCCCTCAGGTCGCCCCTTGACCTTCACCGGGGGGAGGCCGCCACCTACAGGGGCCGGGACGTACGGGCGTATTCCCGCCTCCGGCCCCCGGCTCGACGGCGACGGATCGGTGCGGAAAGGGAAGAGCTCTCCCTCTCTCGCTCCGCCGCCTCCTTCTGCGAGATGGTGGACTCGCAGAAGTCGAGCATCGCCTTCCAGGACGCGTCGCTGCCGAGCATCGTAGCCACGACGCGCGGCAGCGAGAGGTCCTCTCCTATGACCGCGACGAGGGCGGCGCGTTGCTCGTCGAATCCAGAGCAACGCGCCAATGTATGTTCCGCTGTGTCATCCTCGTCGCGGTCAGCGCAGTGGTGGCACTGCGCCGTCGGTTCCCTTCCGGCTATTTTGAAAAGGTACCGGCCAAAACAACCATGGCCGGTCAACATTTGCGTCAGCCGGAAGGTGAGGCATCCGCGGTCGCGGCCCACCCAGTCCGCGAGAACCGGGCGGACTGCCTCGACGGTACGGAGGCCGGCCGACGGGTCCGCCAAGCGGCGAGACCACGCCTCCAGCACGGACCGCCGAGATTGGAGCCTCCGCGCTCGAACTACTCCTTCGCCGGGGCGCCCTTCCCCCCTAGAGCGAAGGTCGCTACGCCACTGGTAATCGGCAGCGAGCGCCTCCGCCTCCAGGTCCCAGGGTGGCGCCCCGGCGAGCAAGCACGCCGCCTCGAATGAGACGGTGCGGTATCCTCGGATCGCCCTGACCGCGATCGCGCGCTGCGGACGTCGCAGCGCCGCGACGTTCTTGCGGGTCAGGGCGTGGCACCATACGGGAGCCCCGTATAGTGCCATCGACCGCACCACCCCCATGTAGAGGCGGCGCGCCACCTGATCGGGACCCCCGACGTTTGGAAGCAGCCGGCTCAAAGAGCCGGCCGTCGCCATCAGTCGAGGGCCCAAGAATACCTACTACCTACTACTACTAACTGCATTGTTTTTTTTTTTTTTTTTGGTCAGGAGGAAATCGCCGGACCTCCGCCCTCCACTGGGGATGGAGGGCGGGGCATGTCAGAGTCGAACTGACTAAAACCTCCTGTCGCTCAACAACCAATGTCCAAACCTCGCTTGAGACAGAACTCATGAAAAGGCAAAGGGGGGAAAGTGAAGCGTTTAGTGCGGAGCACATCTCTTCCATCGCCCTCCCCCCGGGACGCCGGACCGGCGGTCGTCGGTGCCACGACCACCAGCCCTCTCGGTCGGCAGGCTATCCGGAGCCCGCCTAGATGGCGCCGGTTAGAGTGAGCTATCCTACGGAATACCCCGCTGGACCAGAACCAGCGTGGGTCGAGGATAGCCGGCCTTCCATCACCCGGTTGCTCTTGCGTAAAACGCGTGCAGAGCAGCTTGCACGTCGTCTTCTTAGGCCCCCCTCGCCGGTCCCCAGGCCGACATCTGAGGGAGACCCGAAACACTTAGAGGGCCAGGGCTTGGGCGAAATCCGCCTCCCTGGCCCCCGCTCGACGGCGTCGGGCCTGTGCGTCTCTCACGCGCCCTGCCGCCTCCTTCTGCGAGATGGTGCACTCGCAGAAGTCGAGCATCGCCTTCCACGACTCGTCGTCACCGAGCATCGATGCCACAACACTCGGCAACGACAAGTCGTTTCCTATTTTTGCGACGAGGACACAGCGCCACCCCTCCCATGCGGGGCAGGCGACGAGCGTATGCTCTGCCGTGTCCAAGTCGCAACCACAATGGTGGCACTCTGCCGTCGGCTGTGAAGGCGCGAATTCAAAGAAATCCCAAACGTAAGCAGAAACTGTTGGCCCTTCAGATGGGGTTAAGCAGAACCACGGTGAAAAGGGTGTTAAATGAAGACTTAGGGCTTCGGGCATATCGAAGAAAAACAGGTCATCGTTTGAATGCTCGTCTAATGGACCTGAGACTGAAGAGATGCCGCGCTTTGTTGAAGCGGTACGCGGGAAAAAAATATCGAGAAATTCTTTTTTCAGATGAAAAAATTTTTACCGTAGAAGAGAGCTACAACAAACAAAATGATAAGGTGTACGCACACAGTAGTGAAGAAACGAGCAACCGTATTCCGCGTGTCCAACGAGGTCATTTTCCATCCTCGCTCATGGTATGGTTGGGAGTTTCTTATTGGGGCTTAACAGAGGTACATTTTTGTGAGAAAGGTGTAAAAACGAATGCAGTTGTGTATCAAAATACAGTCCTGACGAACCTTGTGGAACCTGTTTTTCATACCATGTTCAATAACAGGCACTGGGTATTCCAACAAGATTCGGCGCCAGCTCATAGAGCGAAGAGCACACAAGACTGGCTGGCGGTGCGTGAAATCGACTTTTCCGGCACGAAGACTGGCCCTCCTCCAGTCCAGATTTGAATCCGTTAGATTACAAGATATGGCAACACTTGGAGGAAAAGGCGTGCTCAAAGCCTCATTCCAATTTGGAGTCACTCAAGACATCCTTGATTTAGGCAGCCGCCATATTGACATGGACCTCGTTCGTACTGCGATAGACGACTGGCCGCGCAGATTGAAGGCCTGTATTCAAAATCACGGAGGTCATTTTGAATAAACTTTAGTGTCATAAGAATCTATGTTTTGTTAAGTTCATTTTGGTATATGGAATGGTTACATAATGAATAAACTTGTTTCAATTATTTTATATTAAACATGTGACAGAAAATATGACCTGACTAGGTATATATATTATTACTTTACATGTATATTATATTGTGTGTAATTATGTGTATGTATGTATTTTACTATTTTATACATAGGTATATTAAATTGTAGTATGTGTATTCTATAATACTGAGATGTTATTTTAAGGAAGATTTTTGTTTTGAGTTTGTTCTTTTTTTTTGTTTTGTTGTTGTTGTTTGTTATTCTCTTGTCAATGCACCTACCATGCATTATCTCTGCACCACCCTATGGTCGACTGGAAGAGAATGCCCATGGCATTAAGTCCGCCTGTGTACAAGTTTTGTTTTGTGCATAAAGTATAAATAAATAAATAAATAAGCACAGTCGCCTCATCCGACACGAATACACCATCTTATTCTTTAGGCCACATTCGAATACTTATGTCAAGTACTATCAAACATGAAAAATCGGTGACAAAAAGTTGATTCGACAAAATTTGTAGATATTTTATCCATCTAGGCCTATTGTCAAACTATCTAAAATATCCACTCAAATACTAACTTATATCATATTACAGCCAGTATAGTCTTTAAGTGATAAAAATTTAGGGACACATCCATTTCATTGGCTACAAAGCTGTAATTGTAAAATGTAATTTTTACTCAAGTTAAATTACTGATGAAAAAGACTGAATAAGATAATAATATGAAAGCAACATTAAAATGTCTACTTTCTTCCTGCAGCATATC
Source organism: Bombyx mori (assembly GCF_030269925.1). Taxonomy (NCBI): domain Eukaryota; kingdom Metazoa; phylum Arthropoda; class Insecta; order Lepidoptera; family Bombycidae; genus Bombyx; species Bombyx mori. Next base: position 11,499,654 of record NC_085128.1, read on the forward strand.
CTAGGACTACATCAAATTCGAGAACCACATTGAAGCCAAGAGGCAAGTTTGCTTTTTTATTCGTACTTTTTTATCAGTTTCGTTTGGTCTATAGTAATTCATCTGATTAAGACATATATGATTAAAATATTATATATAAATCATTATTTAACATTTTAGTTCCTACAATATCAACGTCATCAAGAGCTACTAAAATAAAAGCAACAGTAAGAACAAAGTGTAAGTTCTAGTCTTAATTCCCATTAAAGAAATAAATTAAATCAAGAAGGAAATGACCAAGAAAAAGATTGGCAGATTAACTTACGGCCCATGTGTTGTTAAGTTTTTTTTGTTGTTGCTTAGATGTGTGGACGAGCTCACCGTCCACCTGGTGTTAAGTGGTTACCAGAGCCCATAAACATCTACAACGTAAATGCCGCCACCCACCTTGAGACATGAATTCTAAGATCTCACTTTAACAGTACGATGGCTGCCCCGCCCTTCAAACCGAATCGCATTACTGCTTCACGGCCGAAATAGGCAGGGTGGTGGTACCTACCCGTGCGGACTCACAAGACGTCCCACCGCCAATAATGTTCAGCGGTTGTATGAGATCGAAATCTCAATTGTAATGGTAAACTCTGTGCCACCTGTAAAACAGAGTGCATGTTTGCGTGGTAACAGAAATAGGCCGGTAGTAGTACTTACGCGTGAAGTTACAAAATACGCCCCAATCAACAAAGTTTATAGATGTATGTAAATGATATATACATACAAAATCTACCACGACGACGAGCTTCAACAAACTACTTTCGGTAAATATTGAATTAATACTTTCGATATGTTTGATTTTAGTAACTACTCCAACTACGCCAAAATTTAGAACGGCAAGAACTGAGCCCAGTACGACAGGTGGGTTTTAGTTTTCTACCATTTCGCTATCTCATGATACTAAATTGAAACTTGGGTTTGTTTGGTTTTAGTAATTACATCAACCACACCACAACCTACAATGGCAACAACTATGCGTAGTACCAGAGGTAAGTTTTGTTCTGTCAGTCGAATGTCTAGGAGATTAAAAATATAATAACTGTCACCTATGATTTTACCTAAAGTCGGTGATTTTTAAGGGATTTGTCACAGCGGACGTACCTAATTATATCTGAACCATTACCACTGGGTTTCTATAGTGGGGTACGCAGCATAATTGTGAACTATTCAATTATGATTTATAACACGAAAATATCTCTAAGCAACGTCCTCTCCTTACGTCCTCGTTAATAAATTTGTCATTTTTTAAAGTATATCTCGATAGTTGTTGAAGTAACTTATACAATATATTATAAATAGATAAATTCAAGTACAGACGAACTATTTTTTCTCGAGTTCTTTGTAAAACCGGTAGTAGAGATACACGTACTTAGTCTGGCCATAAATACTGTTACAATTAAAAATAAGCAAAATATTACATTTGAATTTGGAATCTGTCATTTTTATATGATTGCTCATTGAGTTTTCTCATTTTGGCGCCAATACATTGTACAATATTTTGCGATATTAAAATGGAGTGGGGTGATAAAGACAAACGAATCGCTGTGATTGCATTACACAAAGTAGGTATGAAGCCAAATGCAATTTTTAAAACTCTCCATACGCTCGGTATTAGTAAAATGTTTGTGTACCGGGCTATTAATAGGTGCAATGAGAACACCTCTGTTTGTGACAGAAAAAGATCTGGCCGTCCACGTAGTGTTCGTACGAAAAAGGTGGTCAAAGCAGTAAGGGAAAGAATTCGAAGAAAACCTGTCCGAAAGCAAAAGATTTTATCTCGTGAGATGAAGATAGCATCTAGAACCATGTCGCGTATTTTAAAAGATGACTTAGGACTTGCAGCCTATAAGAGACGTACTGGTCATTTCTTAACTGAAAATTTAAAAGAGAATAGGGTGGTAAAATTGAAACAACTACTGAAGCGGTACGCAAAAGGAGGTCATAGAAAAATTTTGTTTACGGATGAGAAAAAATTACAATTGAGCAACATTTTAACAAACAAAATGACCGTATTTATGCTCTAAGCTCTAAGGAAGCTTCCCAATTAGTCGACAGAGTGGAACGTGGGTACTATCCGACTTCAGTGATGGTTTTGTGGGGTATTAGCTATGAAGGAGTGACTGGGCCATACTTTTGTGAAAAATGTATCAAAACATCGGCACAAGTGTATCAAGATACCATTCTTGAGAAGGTAGTGAAGCCCCTTAACAACACCATGTTCAATAATCAAGAATGGTCCTTCCAGCAAGACTCGGCGCCAAGGCATAAAGCTCGGTCTACGCAGTCTTGGTTGGAAACGAACTTCATCAGAGCTGAAGACTGGCCGTCGTCTAGTCCCGATCTTAATCCGCTGGATTATGATTTATGGTCAGTTTTAGAGAGTACGGCTTGCTCTAAACGCCATGATAATTTGGAGTCCCTAAAACAATCCGTACGATTGGCAGTGAAAATTTTTCCCATGGAAAGAGTGCGTGCTTCTATTGATAACTAGCCTCAACGTTTAAAGGACTGTATTGCAACCAATGGAGACCACTTCGAATAAGCTTTTTATACTTTAAATTGTTTTATATTTATGTATAAAACTAACTAACTAACACACTGTAAAAGTAATAAATGTTATCTGCAATAGATTTTTTTTTTCTTTTTTACAGTATTTATGGCAACTAGGTATATAATATCCAAACTCCAAAGCAATTGAATTATCACGAAAAAGATTCGCAACATTTAGGCACATAAGGCATGATGATTCTTCGTTATTTTCGTAGCTGCTACAACTACTTCGCCACCTACTGCTCAAAGAACAACGTCGTTATCACAAAGTGAGTATTGAGTGGTCGCAAAGTATTTGTTTAAAAAAAAAAACTAAAAAACACCTCTTATATTATTTTAAGTAACTACAATAACTACGACACCTGGACACACTACTGAAAAAGCTACTCCGAGTATGGAAGGTAATTTCTTTATTTTATCACAGACTTCTTTTGTACTATCATCACTGTAGATTGATTAATATCTATCATCAACGTCTATTTTACAGATGTTACTGATGTTACTGTTTGCAGTATGAGTTATACTTGTTACGTTATCTTCCATACGTTATATCCATCCATACATTTATCATAATAGTGTATTGAAATTAATTTCCACTAACTTAAGAGGTTGGAAATTTGAACACATAACAAGAACCGATGACAATATAATAACATATTTACTTTGTCCTAATACCTTAACCAAAATCCGAGGTTAAAAAAAAAGCTTCCTCATTCGTCTTGCTATTTAAGTTTATTTTAAACGTTTAGAGTATTTTTTTTGTATTACATGAAAAATTTATTGCTACAGTAAACGTTAATTTATGAATATAATTTTGTAGGGGCTTCATTAGCCTTATGATTAAAAAAATTATTAAGTTCTTTCAAAGTTATTTCTCTGTCACTGACATTTGAGTTTTTTTTCAAAGTGATTATACATTACAATGGTTTGGTGGGTCATGAAATATATAAGACTCATTAAGATAACACAAACATTCGAACAATGTGATCTTCGTCCAAAATCGGCCTGTATCATTATTATTAGATAAATGACACTAAACATAAAACGCCCATTCACACAACTAGCGTATTCATTTAATTTATTTGGAAAATATGTAAAATGAATAGTTAGATTGACGGCCCTGATGACCTATGTATGGTTACCATATCGGCTTTCATCTGCTGACACGCAAAATGAACGTTGCCGCCCCCAGCAGGATAATGGTTCCAATCAGTTCAGCTACAACGCACCCCATAAGGAGCCCTTGGTCTACTGTCAGTTCTTCTTTAGTAGCTACAATATCTATGACGTTGATTCGAATTATTTCGTAGATATTGTAGTTACTGGAGAATTATCTGAACTACTACGGACGGACTTCAATCTTCAAATGGTAATTTTTTAAAGATTTACAGATAATAATCTAACTCTCTCAATTTCCCAAAAATTTTACACCATCTTTGTGATTGCAATACGTTCAGGTTTCAGTATTACATTTATGATATAGAAATGTTATATACTGCCATGGCATGATTATAGAGATATAGTTTCCGTGTTGACATTGATGTACAGTAGGTCTCTAAGCATATTAAGAGGCCCAACGGTGTCATTAAATTTTAAGTACCTGGAGGTTTTGATGTCGATGGAACTGACAGTGTTTATACAGACAGGGGTGTTCAATAAAAAGTGATAATGAGTATGACGCAATTATCTTTTATGAATTCATTTATTTCAGGTTTATACGCGTTGTATATTTATTCGGAAGCCAAAATTCCCACTTAAAAAAAAGCTTTCTAACCCCTAAAAATTGTACCGCGGAGAATACAATTTTTTTTAAGTTACCCTTATTGTGGACTAGTAGGCGGCCCACCTGATGATTGCTGTCGCTCTTCGACGTCAACATTGTCAGGGGCAGAGTCAAGCCGCTGCCTACCCTCCACAAGCCTGCGTCTTCATCTTATAATTTATGGCCCCTAAGATGTACCTTTAATCGCAAAAATAGGTATTAATCACTAGGATCCGGTAATTATGGAGGATGTTCTATCAATTCGTAGCCAGATTCTTGAATGGCAGCCATCGCAACTCTGGACTTATCTTAGTGAAACAAAACAACTTCGTGAGTTTGCCACGCCGTTGCTTGCGTATTTCCTTACGCAACTTGGTTATTTGTCCTACGATAAAAGTCCCCGTAATAGCTACTCCATGATTAAGGTATTCGCTCATTATCACCCCTTGGCCGAAAAAAAACAGCCTATAATCTTACCGACAGGTGGAATTTCTTAAATTTCTTCAGAGTTGGAGATGACGGTCTCTTCCAAGTCATGGACTATGGGTATGTGGGACTGCTTCGCAGATGTTGGAGGCGGATGGTGGGCCCAAGGGATAGAATTTAGACTCCTACCCACTAAGCGATTTCCCTACCCTCTCGCCCAAGCGTCGGATCTCCCCGAGGCTAGAACCTGGGTGGGGTAAGCGGGGTTACTGCGCTCAACACATTAACCAAACTGCGTAGCACACCCCAAGGACGCCCGGCCGATGGAAGCAAGGCGAATTGAGGCCTCTGCAACGTCAGTCATCTCGATACGGTAGCCTGACGTACCCAAACGTGCCGCTGGTATTCCGGAATATCCCGCTAGTCCAGAATTAATATGTCGGGTCGGGACGTGATAAACCGCCAACCGGTTGCTCTTTTTCACGACAACAGTGTTTCTCCTTGGCAGCTAGGGTGTTTGTAGCGCACCGCGCGGCTTCGACCCACTCAGATCATCCTGTGACCTTCACCGGCGGGAGGCCACCGCCTACAGGGGTCGAGACGTACGCTCGTACTCTGTCCTCCGGCTCCCGATTCGATGGCTACGTATCCGTGCGGAGAGGGAAGAGATGTCCCTCTTTCGTTCGGTCGCCTCTTTCTGGGAGATGACATTGCCTTATCAGGACTTTGCCTGCCAGTGTTTATTTATTTCCTTTCCAAAAAGAATGCATCGCATTATCACTGTTTATTAAACAGTCTTCGTACAGATAAGCTAATAGGCTATTTAGTAAGTAGTAGACTCAGATATTTGCTTGACGCCCCCATCGTCAGTCAAATTTATTGCTGATGCGAGTGGCAGATTCTGTATGATGAATAGGAACTCTGCATATTTGTGAGTGCAAAGATTTGTAAAGGATTTATGATTAAATAAAGATGTACCATATCTTACGCAATGAACATTTTGGCCAAGATACTGTGTACAGGCTAACACTATAAACGAATTTATGCATCCATATTATTATGAATTTGTGTATAAGTACAGGAAATAGACAAATTATTTAATAGATACAGGGTCAATTAATAATAAGATGTGGTAGTAATGTTTCAGATGTTGCTGATATTAATATGATTCAAATATTGTATTCAATATGCAGATCTTTTACTTTACTACTACTATTCTACAGAATTCTATAGGCTATCTAACGGTTGGCTTAAAATTAATCGTAGTACGCTGCACCTGGACACATTTGCGATAAAAATGTACAAAAACTTGTAAGACCTACAAGTTTACTTAAACGGAACCTTACTGAGTATCAATGGATGAATACACTGGAAATTAAAAACACTTCACGAATTATTCTCTTTTATTACTAATTAAAAGGTGGCATTAAAAAAAAATTTTTTCAGAACAAATAAAGATTAACGTTACAAATAGCTGTTTTTTCTTTTTCTTTACAAGATAGTAAGTCAATAACTACTTTTATGCAGACATCGACAAGATCTTCAATTACGAAAGGCAAGTTGAATTTACTTACTAATTTTATTTGAACTGCTCAAAGATTATTTATTGCTTAGATGGGTGTGCGAGCTCATAACTCACTATGGTGTCAAATGGTTACCGTGTGTGCCGTCACCCAAATTGCAAAATGTTTTTTTCTTCCTACCTATGCTGATAGCCTTGAGAGGCTATTTCAGCTTCTCCTTCACGTGTAGGTGAGCTCACGGGACTCAAGCCGGAGTGTTGATAGCACTAGCGCTAGCAAGAGCACCCAAACTCAATCAGTGGGCTGTGGAGCAAAATGAATTCTAAGTCTCAGTTTCATAGTACAACAGCAACCCCGCCCTACAAACTGAAACCCATTACTGCTTTGCGGCAGAAATAAACGGCGGCTGTGTTGGTACTTACCCGTGGAGACTCAAAAGACGCCTTAAGTAACCAGTATAAACAAAATATTTTTTGCGAGAATCATTTTTATTGCGCGATGTTATTCCTTCATCGTGGAAGCCATTCCAAAACATATGATTAGTAAGTATTTGATGAGATAAAGTTCTTCGAATGATCAACGTATTTTTGGTTAGTAATAAATAATGGAACATTATAATGAAATTAATTATTGATATAAAGCAACTGCCGAATAGAAAAACAAGTAAAACCTGTCACGAATCCATCAACTACAAATCAAAGTGGTTAGTTTCCGTAAAAACGTTGACCACTGTGGTCTAGTACCTAAATGAATCAGTGTGGTAGTAACGAACAACCTTCCTTTTATTATAGCATCTGCCGGATCCATGACAGACAAACCTGTAACGGATAAACCTACTTCAGATCCAAGTGGTAAGTTTCCATAACAACGTTGACAAATGCCGTCTTAGTAAAGATACAGGGTAATGTAAACGCTCTCTTTTTTTATAGCATCCGCCGCATCCACCACAGATAAATCTGTAACGGACAAACCTACTTCACATCCAAGTGGTAAGTTTCCATAAAAAGGTTGATAATTAACGTCTATGTAATGATAGAGTGTAATGTAATCGCTTTCTTTTGTTATAGCATCTGCTGCATCGACGACCGATACATCTGTATCAGACAAACTTACTTCAAATCCAAGTGGTAAGTTTCCGTCAAAACGTTGAAAATTTTCGTCTAGTTAATGATTTAGTGTAATATAAAAGCTCTCTTTTGTTATAGCATCTGCCACATCCAGGACAGATAAATCTGTAACGGATAAACCTACTTCAGATCCAAGTGGTAAGTTTCCATTAAAAGGTTGACAAATAACGTCTATATAATGATAGAGTGTCATGTAATCGCTTTCTTTTATTATAGCATCTGCCGCATGGACGACCGATACATTTGTAACGAATAAACCTACTTCAGACCCAAGTGGTAAGTTTCCACAAAAAGGTTGACAATTACCGTCTATGTAATGATAGAGTGTCATGTAATCGCTTTCTTTTATTATAGCATCTGCGGCATCGACGACCGATACATCTGTAACGGATAATCCTACTTCAGATCCAAGTGGTAAGTTTGCATAAAAACTTGAACAATTACCGTCTATGTAATAATACAGTTTAATGTAATCGCTTTCTTTTGTTACAGCATCTGCCGCATCGACGACCGATACATCTGTAACGGATAAACCTACTTCAGATCCAAGTGGTAAGTTTCCATAAAAAGGTTGACAATTACCGTCTATGTAATGATACAGGGTAATGTAAACGCTCTCTTTTGTTACAGCATCTACCGCATCGACGACCGATACATCTGTAACGGATAAACCTACTTCAGATCCAAGTGGTAAGTTTCCATAAAAATGTTGACAAATGCCGTCTTAGTGATGATACAGGGTAATGTAAACGCTCTCTTTTGTTACAGCATCTACCGCATCGACGACTGATACATCTGTAACGGACAAACCTACTTCAGATCCAAGTGGTAAGTTTCCATAAAAAGGTTGACAATTACCGTCTATGTAATAATACAGTGTAATGTAAACGCTCTCTTTTGTTACAGCATCTGCCGCATCGACGACCGATATATCTGTAACGGATAAACCTACTTCAGATCCAAGTGGTAAGTTTCCATAAAAAGGTTGACAATTACCGTCTATGTAATAAAACAGTGTAATGTAAACGCTCTCTTTTGTTACAGCATCTGCCGCATCCACGACAGACAAATCTGTAACGGATAAACCTACTTCAGATCCAAGTGGTAAGTTTCCACCACAACGTTGAAAATGTTTGTCTAGTTAATGTTATAGTGTAATGTAAACGCTCTCTTTTGTTACAGCATCTGCCGCATCGACGACCGATATATCTGTAACGGATAAACCTACTTCAGATCCAAGTGGTAAGTTTCCATAAAAAGGTTGACAATTACCGTCTATGTAATAATACAGTGTAATGTAAACGCTCTCTTTTATTACAGCATCTGCCGCATCCACGACAGACAAATCTGTAACGGATAAACCTACTTCAGATCCAAGTGGTAAGTTTCCACCACAACGTTGAAAATGTTTGTCTAGTTAATGTTATAGTGTAATGTAAACGCCCTCTTTTGTTACAGCATCTGCCACATCGACGACCGATATATCTGTAACGGATAAACCTACTTCAGATCCAAGTGGTAAGTTTCCATAAAAATGTTGACAAATGCCGTCTTAGTAATGATACAGGTTAATGTAAACACTCTCTTTTGTTACAGCATCTGCCGCATCGACGACCGATACATCTGTAACGTTTAAACCTACTTCAGATCAAAGTGGTAAGTTTCCATAAAAATGTTGACAATTACCGTCTATGTAATAATACAGTGTAATGTAATCGCTTTCTTTTGTTACAGCATCTGCCGCATCGACGACCGATACATCTGTAACGAATAAACCTACTTCAGATCAAAGTGGTAAGTTTCCATAAAAATGTTGACAAATGCCGTCTTAGTGATGATACAGGGTAATGTAAACGCTCTCTTTTGTTACAGCATCTACCGCATCGATGACAGACAAATCTGTAACGGATAAACCTACTTCAGATCCAAGTGGTAAGTTTCCACCACAACGTTGAAAATGTTTGTCTAGTTAATGTTATAGTGTAATGTAAACGCTCTCTTTTGTTACAGCATCTGCCGCATCGACGACCGATATATCTGTAACGGATAAACCTACTTCAGATCCAAGTGGTAAGTTTCCATAAAAAGGTTGACAATTACCGTCTATGTAATAATACAGTGTAATGTAAACGCTCTCTTTTGTTACAGCATCTGCCGCATCCACGACAGACAAATCTGTAACGGATAAACCTACTTCAGATCCAAGTGGTAAGTTTCCACCACAACGTTGAAAATGTTTGTCTAGTTAATGTTATAGTGTAATGTAAACGCCCTCTTTTGTTACAGCATCTGCCACATCGACGACCGATATATCTGTAACGGATAAACCTACTTCAGATCCAAGTGGTATGTTTCCATAAAAACTTGAACAAGTACCGTCTTAATAATGATACAGTGTAATGTAATCGCTTTCTTTTGTGATAGCATCTGCCGCATCGACGACCGATACATCTGTAACGGATAAACCTACTTCAGATCCAAGTGGTAAGTTTCCATAAAAATGTTGACAAATGCCGTCTTAGTAATGATACAGGTTAATGTAAACGCTCTCTTTTGTTACAGCATCTGCCGCATCGACGACCGATACATCTGTAACGGATAAACCTACTTCAGATCCAAGTGGTAATTTTCCATAAAAATGTTGACAAATGCCGTCTTAGTAATGATACAGGTTAATGTAAACGCTCTCTTTTGTTACAGCGTCTGCCGCATCCACGACAGACAAATCTGTAACGGATAAACCTACTTCAGATCCAAGTGGTAAGTTTCTACCACAACGTTGAAAATTTTTGTCTAGTTAATGTTATAGTGTAATTTAAAAGCTCTCTTTTGTTATAGCATCCGCCGCATCCACGACAGACAAATCTGTAACGGATAAACCTATTTCAGATCCAAGTGGTAAGTTTCCATAAAAATTTTGACAAATGCCGTATTAGTAATGATACAAGGTAATGTAAACGCTCTCTTTTGTTACAGCATCTGCCGCGTCCACGACAGACAAATCTGTAACGGATAATCCTACTTCAGATCCAAGTGGTAAGTTTCCATAAAAACTTGAACAAGTACCGTCTTAATAATGATACAGGGTAATGTAAACGCTCTCTTTTGTTACAGCATCTGCCGCATCGACGACCGATACATCTGTAACGGATAAACCTACTTCAGATCCAAGTGGTAAGTTTCCATAAAAATGTTGACAAATGCCGTCTTAGTAATGATACAAGGTAATGTAAACGCTCTCTTTTGTTACAGCATCTGCCGCGTCCACGACAGACAAATCTGTAACGGATAATCCTACTTCAGATCCAAGTGGTAAGTTTCCATAAAAACTTGAACAAGTACCGTCTTAATAATGATACAGGGTAATGTAAACGCTCTCTTTTGTTACAGCATCTGCCGCATCGACGACCGATACATCTGTAACGGATAAACCTACTTCAGATCCAAGTGGTTAGTTTCCATAAAAATGTTGACAAATGCCGTCTTAGTAATGATACAGGTTAATGTAAACGCTCTCTTTTGTTACAGCGTCTGCCGCATCCACGACAGACAAATCTGTAACGGATAAACCTACTTCAGATCCAAGTGGTAAGTTTCCATAAAAATGTTGACAAATACCGTCTTAGTAATGATACAGGGTAATGTAAACGCTCTCTTTTGTTACAGCATCTGCCGCATCGACGACCGATACATCTGTAACGGAAAAACCTACTTCAGATCAAAGTGGTAAGTTTCCATAAAAATGTTGACAAATGCCATCTTAGTAATGATACAGGGTAATGTAAACGCTCTCTCTTGTTGCAGCATCTGCCGCATCGACGACCGATACATCTGTAACGGATAAACCTACTTCAGATCCAAGTGGTAAGTTTCCATAAAAATGTTGACAAATGCCGTCTTAGTGATGATACAGGGTAATGTAAACGCTCTCTTTTGTTACAGCATCTACCGCATCGACGACCGATACATCTGTAACGGATAAACCTACTTCAGATCCAAGTGGTAAGTTTCCATAAAAAGGTTGAAAATGTTTGTCTAGTTAATGTTATAGTGTAATGTAAACGCTCTCTTTTGTTACAGCATCTGCCGCATCGACGACCGATATATCTGTAACGGATAAACCTACTTCAGATCCAAGTGGTAAGTTTCCATAAAAAGGTTGACAATTACCGTCTATGTAATAATACAGTGTAATGTAAACGCTCTCTTTTGTTACAGCATCTGCCGCATCCACGACAGACAAATCTGTAACGGATAAACCTACTTCAGATCCAAGTGGTAAGTTTCCACCACAACGTTGAAAATGTTTGTCTAGTTAATGTTATAGTGTAATGTAAACGCCCTCTTTTGTTACAGCATCTGCCGCATCGACGACCGATATATCTGTAACGGATAAACCTACTTCAGATCCAAGTGGTAAGTTTCCATAAAAATGTTGACAAATGCCGTCTTAGTAATGATACAGGTTAATGTAAACACTCTCTTTTGTTACAGCATCTGCCGCGTCCACGACAGACAAATCTGTAACGGATAAACCCACTGCAGATCCAAGTGGTAAGTTTCCATAAAAACGTTGACAAATGCCGTCTTAGTCATGATAAAGTATAATGTAATCGCTTTCTTTTGTTATAGCATCTGCCGCATCGACGACAGATAAATCTGTAACGGATAAACCGACTTCAGATCCAAATGGTAAGTTTCCATAAAAACGTTGACAAATACCGTATAGGTAGTGATACAGTGTAATGTAATCGCTCTCTTTGGTTATAGCATCTGCCGCATCGACGACAAATAAATCTGTAACGGATAAACCCACTTCAGATCCAAGTGGTAGGTTTCCATAAAAAGGTTGACAATTACCGTCTATGTAATAATACAGGTTAATGTAAACGCTCTCTTTTGTTATAGCATCTGCCGCATCCACGACCGATACATTTGTAACGGATAAACCTACTTCAGATCCAAGTGGTAAGTTTCCGACACAACGTTGAAAATGTTTGTCTAGTTAATGTTATAGTGTAATTTAAAAGCTCTCTTTTGTTATAGCATCCGCCGCATCCACGACCGATACATCTGTAACGGATAAACCCACTTCAGATCCAAGTGGTAAGTTTCCATAAAAATGTTGACAAATGCCGTCTTAGTAATGATACAGGTTAATGTAAACGCTCTCTTTTGTTACAGCATCTGCCGCATCGACGACCGGTACATCTGTAACGGATAAACCTACTTCAGATCAAAGTGGTAAGTTTCCATAAAAACTTGAACAAATGCCGTCTTAGTAATGATACAGGGTAATGTAAACGCTCTTTTTTGCTACAGCATCTGCCGCATCGACGACCGATACATCTGTAACGGATAAACCCACTTCAGATCCAAGTGGTAAGTTTCCATAAAAATGTTGACAAATGCCGTCTTAGTAATGATACAGGTTAATGTAAACGCTCTCTTTTGTTACAGCATCTGCCGCATCGACGACCGGTACATCTGTAACGGATAAACCTACTTCAGATCAAAGTGGTAAGTTTCCATAAAAACTTGAACAAATGCCGTCTTAGTAATGATACAGGGTAATGTAAACGCTCTTTTTTGCTACAGCATCTGCCGCATCGACGACCGATACATCTGTAACGGATAATCCTACTTCAGATCCAAGTGGTAAGTTTCCACCACAACGTTGAAAATGTTTGTCTAGTTAATGTTATAGTGTAATGTAAACGCTCTCTTTTGTTACAGCATCTGCCGCATCGACGACCGATATATCTGTAACGGATAAACCTACTTCAGATCCAAGTGGTAAGTTTCCATAAAAATGTTGACAAATGCCGTCTATGTAATAATACAGTGTAATGTAAACGCTCTCTTTTGTTACAGCATCTGCCGCATCCACGACAGACAAATCTGTAACGGATAAACCTACTTCAGATCCAAGTGGTAAGTTTCCACCACAACGTTGAAAATGTTTGTCTAGTTAATGTTATAGTGTAATGTAAACGCTCTCTTTGTTACAGCATCTGCCGCATCGACGACCGATACATCTGTAACGGATAAACCTACTTCAGATCCAAGTGGTAAGTTTCCATAAAAATGTTGACAAATGCCGTCTTAGTGATGATACAGGGTAATGTAAACGCTCTCTTTTGTTACAGCATCTGCCGCATCGACGACCGATACATCTGTAACGGATAAACCTACTTCAGATCCAAGTGGTTAGTTTCCATAAAAATGTTGACAAATGCCGTCTTAGTAATGATACAGGTTAATGTAAACGCTCTCTTTTGTTACAGCGTCTGCCGCATCCACGACAGACAAATCTGTAACGGATAAACCTACTTCAGATCCAAGTGGTAAGTTTCCATAAAAATGTTGACAAATGCCGTCTTAGTAATGATACAGGGTAATGTAAACGCTCTCTTTTGTTACAGCATCTGCCGCATCGACGACCGATACATCTGTAACGGAAAAACCTACTTCAGATCAAAGTGGTAAGTTTCCATAAAAATGTTGACAAATGCCATCTTAGTAATGATACAGGGTAATGTAAACGCTCTCTTTTGTTGCAGCATCTGCCGCATCGACGACCGATACATCTGTAACGGATAAACCTACTTCAGATCCAAGTGGTAAGTTTCCATAAAAATGTTGACAAATGCCGTCTTAGTCATGATAAATTATAATGTAATCGGTCTCTTTGATTATAGCATCTGCCGCATCGACGACAGATAAATCTGTAACGGAAAAACCGACTTCAGATCCAAGTGGTAAGTTTCCATAAAAACGTTGACAAATACCGTATAGGTAATGATACAGTGTAATGTAATCGCTCTCTTTGGTTATAGCATCTGCCGCATCGACGACAAATAAATCTGTAACGGATAAACCCACTGCAGATCCAAGTGGTAAGTTTCCATAAAAACGTTGACAAATGCCGTCTTAGTCATGATAAAGTATAATGTAATCGCTTTCTTTTGTTATAGCATCTGCCGCATCGACGACAGATAAATCTGTAACGGATAAACCGACTTCAGATCCAAATGGTAAGTTTCCATAAAAACGTTGACAAATACCGTATAGGTAGTGATATAGTGTAATGTAATCGCTCTCTTTGGTTATAGCATCTGCCGCATCGACGACAAATAAATCTGTAACGGATAAACCCACTTCAGATCCAAGTGGTAGGTTTCCATAAAAAGGTTGACAATTACCGTCTATGTAATAATACAGGTTAATGTAAACGCTCTCTTTTGTTATAGCATCTGCCGCATCCACGACCGATACATCTGTAACGGATAAACCTACTTCAGATCCAAGTGGTTAGTTTCCATAAAAATGTTGACAAATGCCGTCTTAGTAATGATACAGGTTAATGTAAACGCTCTCTTTTGTTACAGCGTCTGCCGCATCCACGACAGACAAATCTGTAACGGATAAACCTACTTCAGATCCAAGTGGTAAGTTTCCATAAAAATGTTGACAAATGCCGTCTTAGTAATGATACAAGGTAATGTAAACGCTCTCTTTTGTTACAGCATCTGCCGCGTCCACGACAGACAAATCTGTAACGGATAATCCTACTTCAGATCCAAGTGGTAAGTTTCCATAAAAACTTGAACAAGTACCGTCTTAATAATGATACAGGGTAATGTAAACGCTCTCTTTTGTTACAGCATCTGCCGCATCGACGACCGATACATCTGTAACGGATAAACCTACTTCAGATCCAAGTGGTTAGTTTCCATAAAAATGTTGACAAATGCCGTCTTAGTAATGATACAGGTTAATGTAAACGCTCTCTTTTGTTACAGCGTCTGCCGCATCCACGACAGACAAATCTGTAACGGATAAACCTACTTCAGATCCAAGTGGTAAGTTTCCATAAAAATGTTGACAAATACCGTCTTAGTAATGATACAGGGTAATGTAAACGCTCTCTTTTGTTACAGCATCTGCCGCATCGACGACCGATACATCTGTAACGGAAAAACCTACTTCAGATCAAAGTGGTAAGTTTCCATAAAAATGTTGACAAATGCCATCTTAGTAATGATACAGGGTAATGTAAACGCTCTCTCTTGTTGCAGCATCTGCCGCATCGACGACCGATACATCTGTAACGGATAAACCTACTTCAGATCCAAGTGGTAAGTTTCCATAAAAATGTTGACAAATGCCGTCTTAGTGATGATACAGGGTAATGTAAACGCTCTCTTTTGTTACAGCATCTACCGCATCGACGACCGATACATCTGTAACGGATAAACCTACTTCAGATCCAAGTGGTAAGTTTCCATAAAAAGGTTGAAAATGTTTGTCTAGTTAATGTTATAGTGTAATGTAAACGCTCTCTTTTGTTACAGCATCTGCCGCATCGACGACCGATATATCTGTAACGGATAAACCTACTTCAGATCCAAGTGGTAAGTTTCCATAAAAAGGTTGACAATTACCGTCTATGTAATAATACAGTGTAATGTAAACGCTCTCTTTTGTTACAGCATCTGCCGCATCCACGACAGACAAATCTGTAACGGATAAACCTACTTCAGATCCAAGTGGTAAGTTTCCACCACAACGTTGAAAATGTTTGTCTAGTTAATGTTATAGTGTAATGTAAACGCCCTCTTTTGTTACAGCATCTGCCGCATCGACGACCGATATATCTGTAACGGATAAACCTACTTCAGATCCAAGTGGTAAGTTTCCATAAAAATGTTGACAAATGCCGTCTTAGTAATGATACAGGTTAATGTAAACACTCTCTTTTGTTACAGCATCTGCCGCGTCCACGACAGACAAATCTGTAACGGATAAACCCACTGCAGATCCAAGTGGTAAGTTTCCATAAAAACGTTGACAAATGCCGTCTTAGTCATGATAAAGTATAATGTAATCGCTTTCTTTTGTTATAGCATCTGCCGCATCGACGACAGATAAATCTGTAACGGATAAACCGACTTCAGATCCAAATGGTAAGTTTCCATAAAAACGTTGACAAATACCGTATAGGTAGTGATACAGTGTAATGTAATCGCTCTCTTTGGTTATAGCATCTGCCGCATCGACGACAAATAAATCTGTAACGGATAAACCCACTTCAGATCCAAGTGGTAGGTTTCCATAAAAAGGTTGACAATTACCGTCTATGTAATAATACAGGTTAATGTAAACGCTCTCTTTTGTTATAGCATCTGCCGCATCCACGACCGATACATTTGTAACGGATAAACCTACTTCAGATCCAAGTGGTAAGTTTCCGACACAACGTTGAAAATGTTTGTCTAGTTAATGTTATAGTGTAATTTAAAAGCTCTCTTTTGTTATAGCATCCGCCGCATCCACGACCGATACATCTGTAACGGATAAACCCACTTCAGATCCAAGTGGTAAGTTTCCATAAAAATGTTGACAAATGCCGTCTTAGTAATGATACAGGTTAATGTAAACGCTCTCTTTTGTTACAGCATCTGCCGCATCGACGACCGGTACATCTGTAACGGATAAACCTACTTCAGATCAAAGTGGTAAGTTTCCATAAAAACTTGAACAAATGCCGTCTTAGTAATGATACAGGGTAATGTAAACGCTCTTTTTTGCTACAGCATCTGCCGCATCGACGACCGATACATCTGTAACGGATAAACCCACTTCAGATCCAAGTGGTAAGTTTCCATAAAAATGTTGACAAATGCCGTCTTAGTAATGATACAGGTTAATGTAAACGCTCTCTTTTGTTACAGCATCTGCCGCATCGACGACCGGTACATCTGTAACGGATAAACCTACTTCAGATCAAAGTGGTAAGTTTCCATAAAAACTTGAACAAATGCCGTCTTAGTAATGATACAGGGTAATGTAAACGCTCTTTTTTGCTACAGCATCTGCCGCATCGACGACCGATACATCTGTAACGGATAATCCTACTTCAGATCCAAGTGGTAAGTTTCCATAAAAATGTTGACAAATGCCGTCTATGTAATAATACAGTGTAATGTAAACGCTCTCTTTTGTTACAGCATCTGCCGCATCCACGACAGACAAATCTGTAACGGATAAACCTACTTCAGATCCAAGTGGTAAGTTTCCACCACAACGTTGAAAATGTTTGTCTAGTTAATGTTATAGTGTAATGTAAACGCTCTCTTTGTTACAGCATCTGCCGCATCGACGACCGATACATCTGTAACGGATAAACCTACTTCAGATCCAAGTGGTAAGTTTCCATAAAAATGTTGACAAATGCCGTCTTAGTCATGATAAATTATAATGTAATCGGTCTCTTTGATTATAGCATCTGCCGCATCGACGACAGATAAATCTGTAACGGAAAAACCGACTTCAGATCCAAGTGGTAAGTTTCCATAAAAACGTTGACAAATACCGTATAGGTAATGATACAGGGTAATGTAAACGCTCTTTTTTGCTACAGCATCTGCCGCATCGACGACCGATACATCTGTAACGGATAAACCCACTTCAGATCCAAGTGGTAAGTTTCCATAAAAATGTTGACAAATGCCGTCTTAGTAATGATACAGGTTAATGTAAACGCTCTCTTTTGTTACAGCATCTGCCGCATCGACGACCGATACATCTGTAACGGATAAACCTACTTCAGATCCAAGTGGTAAGTTTCCATAAAAATGTTGACAAATGCCGTCTTAGTGATGATACAGGGTAATGTAAACGCTCTCTTTTGTTACAGCATCTGCCGCATCGACGACCGGTACATCTGTAACGGATAAACCTACTTCAGATCAAAGTGGTAAGTTTCCATAAAAACTTGAACAAATGCCGTCTTAGTAATGATACAGGGTAATGTAAACGCTCTTTTTTGCTACAGCATCTGCCGCATCGACGACCGATACATCTGTAACGGATAAACCCACTTCAGATCCAAGTGGTAAGTTTCCATAAAAATGTTGACAAATGCCGTCTTAGTAATGATACAGGTTAATGTAAACGCTCTCTTTTGTTACAGCATCTGCCGCATCGACGACCGGTACATCTGTAACGGATAAACCTACTTCAGATCAAAGTGGTAAGTTTCCATAAAAACTTGAACAAATGCCGTCTTAGTAATGATACAGGGTAATGTAAACGCTCTCTTTTGTTACAGCATCTGCCACATCCACGACAGACAAATCTGTAACGGATAAACCTACTTCAGATCCAAGTGGTAAGTTTCCATAAAAATGTTGACAAATGCCGTCTTAGTAATGATACAGGGTAATGTAAACGCTCTCTTTTGTTACAGCATCTGCCGCATCGACGACCGATACATCTGTAACGGAAAAACCTACTTCAGATCAAAGTGGTAAGTTTCCATAAAAATGTTGACAAATGCCATCTTAGTAATGATACAGGGTAATGTAAACGCTCTCTTTTGTTGCAGCATCTGCCGCATCGACGACCGATACATCTGTAACGGATAAACCTACTTCAGATCCAAGTGGTAAGTTTCCATAAAAATGTTGACAAATGCCGTCTTAGTCATGATAAATTATAATGTAATCGGTCTCTTTGATTATAGCATCTGCCGCATCGACGACAGATAAATCTGTAACGGAAAAACCGACTTCAGATCCAAGTGGTAAGTTTCCATAAAAACGTTGACAAATACCGTATAGGTAATGATACAGTGTAATGTAATCGCTCTCTTTGGTTATAGCATCTGCCGCATCGACGACAAATAAATCTGTAACGGATAAACCCACTGCAGATCCAAGTGGTAAGTTTCCATAAAAACGTTGACAAATGCCGTCTTAGTCATGATAAAGTATAATGTAATCGCTTTCTTTTGTTATAGCATCTGCCGCATCGACGACAGATAAATCTGTAACGGATAATCCTACTTCAGATCCAAGTGGTAAGTTTCCACCACAACGTTGAAAATGTTTGTCTAGTTAATGTTATAGTGTAATGTAAACGCTCTCTTTGTTACAGCATCTGCCGCATCGACGACCGATACATCTGTAACGGATAAACCCACTTCAGATCCAAGTGGTAAGTTTCCATAAAAATGTTGACAAATGCCGTCTTAGTAATGATACAGGTTAATGTAAACGCTCTCTTTTGTTACAGCATCTGCCGCATCGACGACCGGTACATCTGTAACGGATAAACCTACTTCAGATCAAAGTGGTAAGTTTCCATAAAAACTTGAACAAATGCCGTCTTAGTAATGATACAGGGTAATGTAAACGCTCTTTTTTGCTACAGCATCTGCCGCATCGACGACCGATACATCTGTAACGGATAATCCTACTTCAGATCCAAGTGGTAAGTTTCCACCACAACGTTGAAAATGTTTGTCTAGTTAATGTTATAGTGTAATTTAAAAGCTCTCTTTTGTTATAGCATCCGCCGCATCCACGACCGATACATCTGTAACGGATAAACCCACTTCAGATCCAAGTGGTAAGTTTCCATAAAAATGTTGACAAATGCCGTCTTAGTAATGATACAGGTTAATGTAAACGCTCTCTTTTGTTACAGCATCTGCCGCATCGACGACCGGTACATCTGTAACGGATAAACCTACTTCAGATCAAAGTGGTAAGTTTCCATAAAAACTTGAACAAATGCCGTCTTAGTAATGATACAGGGTAATGTAAACGCTCTTTTTTGCTACAGCATCTGCCGCATCGACGACCGATACATCTGTAACGGATAAACCCACTTCAGATCCAAGTGGTAAGTTTCCATAAAAATGTTGACAAATGCCGTCTTAGTAATGATACAGGTTAATGTAAACGCTCTCTTTTGTTACAGCATCTGCCGCATCGACGACCGGTACATCTGTAACGGATAAACCTACTTCAGATCAAAGTGGTAAGTTTCCATAAAAACTTGAACAAATGCCGTCTTAGTAATGATACAGGGTAATGTAAACGCTCTTTTTTGCTACAGCATCTGCCGCATCGACGACCGATACATCTGTAACGGATAATCCTACTTCAGATCCAAGTGGTAAGTTTCCACCACAACGTTGAAAATGTTTGTCTAGTTAATGTTATAGTGTAATGTAAACGCTCTCTTTTGTTACAGCATCTGCCGCATCGACGACCGATATATCTGTAACGGATAAACCTACTTCAGATCCAAGTGGTAAGTTTCCATAAAAATGTTGACAAATGCCGTCTATGTAATAATACAGTGTAATGTAAACGCTCTCTTTTGTTACAGCATCTGCCGCATCCACGACAGACAAATCTGTAACGGATAAACCTACTTCAGATCCAAGTGGTAAGTTTCCACCACAACGTTGAAAATGTTTGTCTAGTTAATGTTATAGTGTAATGTAAACGCTCTCTTTGTTACAGCATCTGCCGCATCGACGACCGATACATCTGTAACGGATAAACCTACTTCAGATCCAAGTGGTAAGTTTCCATAAAAATGTTGACAAATGCCGTCTTAGTGATGATACAGGGTAATGTAAACGCTCTCTTTTGTTACAGCATCTGCCGCATCGACGACCGATACATCTGTAACGGATAAACCTACTTCAGATCCAAGTGGTTAGTTTCCATAAAAATGTTGACAAATGCCGTCTTAGTGATGATACAGGTTAATGTAAACGCTCTCTTTTGTTACAGCGTCTGCCGCATCCACGACAGACAAATCTGTAACGGATAAACCTACTTCAGATCCAAGTGGTAAGTTTCCATAAAAATGTTGACAAATGCCGTCTTAGTAATGATACAGGGTAATGTAAACGCTCTCTTTTGTTACAGCATCTGCCGCATCGACGACCGATACATCTGTAACGGAAAAACCTACTTCAGATCAAAGTGGTAAGTTTCCATAAAAATGTTGACAAATGCCATCTTAGTAATGATACAGGGTAATGTAAACGCTCTCTTTTGTTGCAGCATCTGCCGCATCGACGACCGATACATCTGTAACGGATAAACCTACTTCAGATCCAAGTGGTAAGTTTCCATAAAAATGTTGACAAATGCCGTCTTAGTCATGATAAATTATAATGTAATCGGTCTCTTTGATTATAGCATCTGCCGCATCGACGACAGATAAATCTGTAACGGAAAAACCGACTTCAGATCCAAGTGGTAAGTTTCCATAAAAACGTTGACAAATACCGTATAGGTAATGATACAGTGTAATGTAATCGCTCTCTTTGGTTATAGCATCTGCCGCATCGACGACAAATAAATCTGTAACGGATAAACCCACTGCAGATCCAAGTGGTAAGTTTCCATAAAAACGTTGACAAATGCCGTCTTAGTCATGATAAAGTATAATGTAATCGCTTTCTTTTGTTATAGCATCTGCCGCATCGACGACAGATAAATCTGTAACGGATAAACCGACTTCAGATCCAAATGGTAAGTTTCCATAAAAACGTTGACAAATACCGTATAGGTAGTGATACAGTGTAATGTAATCGCTCTCTTTGGTTATAGCATCTGCCGCATCGACGACAAATAAATCTGTAACGGATAAACCCACTTCAGATCCAAGTGGTAGGTTTCCATAAAAAGGTTGACAATTACCGTCTATGTAATAATACAGGTTAATGTAAACGCTCTCTTTTGTTATAGCATCTGCCGCATCCACGACCGATACATCTGTAACGGATAAACCTACTTCAGATCCAAGTGGTTAGTTTCCATAAAAATGTTGACAAATGCCGTCTTAGTAATGATACAGGTTAATGTAAACGCTCTCTTTTGTTACAGCGTCTGCCGCATCCACGACAGACAAATCTGTAACGGATAAACCTACTTCAGATCCAAGTGGTAAGTTTCCATAAAAATGTTGACAAATGCCGTCTATGTAATAATACAGTGTAATGTAAACGCTCTCTTTTGTTACAGCATCTGCCGCATCGACGACCGATACATCTGTAACGGAAAAACCTACTTCAGATCCAAGTGGTAAGTTTCCATAAAAATGTTGACAATTACCGTCTATGTAATAATACAAAGTAATGTAATCGCTTTCTTTTGTTACAGCGTCTGCCGCATCGACGACCGATACATCTGTAACGGATAAACCTACTTCAGATCAAAGTGGTAAGTTTCCATAAAAATGTTGACAAATGCCGTCTTAGTGATGATACAGGGTAATGTAAACGCTCTCTTTTGTTACAGCATCTACCGCATCGACGACCGATACATCTGTAACGGATAAACCTACTTCAGATCCAAGTGGTAAGTTTCCATAAAAAGGTTGACAATTACCGTCTATGTAATAATACAGTGTAATGTAAACGCTCTCTTTTGTTACAGCATCTACCGCATCGACGACCGATACATCTGTAACGGATAAACCTACTTCAGATCCAAGTGGTAAGTTTCCATAAAAAGGTTGACAATTACCGTCTATGTAATAATACAGTGTAATGTAAACGCTCTCTTTTGTTACAGCATCTGCCGCATCCACGACAGACAAATCTGTAACGGATAAACCTACTTCAGATCAAAGTGGTAAGTTTCCATAAAAATGTTGACAATTACCGTCTATGTAATAATACAGTGTAATGTAATCGCTTTCTTTTGTTACAGCATCTGCCGCATCGACGACCGATACATCTGTAACGAATAAACCTACTTCAGATCAAAGTGGTAAGTTTCCATAAAAATGTTGACAAATGCCGTCTTAGTGATGATACAGGGTAATGTAAACGCTCTCTTTTGTTACAGCATCTACCGCATCGATGACAGACAAATCTGTAACGGATAAACCTACTTCAGATCCAAGTGGTAAGTTTCCACCACAACGTTGAAAATGTTTGTCTAGTTAATGTTATAGTGTAATGTAAACGCTCTCTTTTGTTACAGCATCTGCCGCATCGACGACCGATATATCTGTAACGGATAAACCTACTTCAGATCCAAGTGGTAAGTTTCCATAAAAAGGTTGACAATTACCGTCTATGTAATAATACAGTGTAATGTAAACGCTCTCTTTTGTTACAGCATCTGCCGCATCCACGACAGACAACTCTGTAACGGATAAACCTACTTCAGATCCAAGTGGTAAGTTTCCACCACAACGTTGAAAATGTTTGTCTAGTTAATGTTATAGTGTAATGTAAACGCCCTCTTTTGTTACAGCATCTGCCACATCGACGACCGATATATCTGTAACGGATAAACCTACTTCAGATCCAAGTGGTATGTTTCCATAAAAACTTGAACAAGTACCGTCTTAATAATGATACAGTGTAATGTAATCGCTTTCTTTTGTGATAGCATCTGCCGCATCGACGACCGATACATCTGTAACGGATAAACCTACTTCAGATCCAAGTGGTAAGTTTCCATAAAAATGTTGACAAATGCCGTCTTAGTAATGATACAGGTTAATGTAAACGCTCTCTTTTGTTACAGCATCTACCGCATCGACGACCGATACATCTGTAACGGATAAACCTACTTCAGATCCAAGTGGTAAGTTTCCATAAAAAGGTTGACAATTACCGTCTATGTAATAATACAGTGTAATGTAAACGCTCTCTTTTGTTACAGCATCTGCCGCATCCACGACAGACAAATCTGTAACGGATAAACCTACTTCAGATCAAAGTGGTAAGTTTCCATAAAAATGTTGACAATTACCGTCTATGTAATAATACAGTGTAATGTAATCGCTTTCTTTTGTTACAGCATCTGCCGCATCGACGACCGATACATCTGTAACGAATAAACCTACTTCAGATCAAAGTGGTAAGTTTCCATAAAAATGTTGACAAATGCCGTCTTAGTGATGATACAGGGTAATGTAAACGCTCTCTTTTGTTACAGCATCTACCGCATCGATGACAGACAAATCTGTAACGGATAAACCTACTTCAGATCCAAGTGGTAAGTTTCCACCACAACGTTGAAAATGTTTGTCTAGTTAATGTTATAGTGTAATGTAAACGCTCTCTTTTGTTACAGCATCTGCCGCATCGACGACCGATATATCTGTAACGGATAAACCTACTTCAGATCCAAGTGGTAAGTTTCCATAAAAATGTTGACAAATGCCGTCTTAGTAATGATACAGGTTAATGTAAACGCTCTCTTTTGTTACAGCGTCTGCCGCATCCACGACAGACAAATCTGTAACGGATAAACCTACTTCAGATCCAAGTGGTAAGTTTCTACCACAACGTTGAAAATTTTTGTCTAGTTAATGTTATAGTGTAATTTAAAAGCTCTCTTTTGTTATAGCATCCGCCGCATCCACGACAGACAAATCTGTAACGGATAAACCTATTTCAGATCCAAGTGGTAAGTTTCCATAAAAATTTTGACAAATGCCGTATTAGTAATGATACAAGGTAATGTAAACGCTCTCTTTTGTTACAGCATCTGCCGCGTCCACGACAGACAAATCTGTAACGGATAATCCTACTTCAGATCCAAGTGGTAAGTTTCCATAAAAACTTGAACAAGTACCGTCTTAATAATGATACAGGGTAATGTAAACGCTCTCTTTTGTTACAGCATCTGCCGCATCGACGACCGATACATCTGTAACGGATAAACCTACTTCAGATCCAAGTGGTAAGTTTCCATAAAAATGTTGACAAATGCCGTCTTAGTAATGATACAAGGTAATGTAAACGCTCTCTTTTGTTACAGCATCTGCCGCGTCCACGACAGACAAATCTGTAACGGATAATCCTACTTCAGATCCAAGTGGTAAGTTTCCATAAAAACTTGAACAAGTACCGTCTTAATAATGATACAGGGTAATGTAAACGCTCTCTTTTGTTACAGCATCTGCCGCATCGACGACCGATACATCTGTAACGGATAAACCTACTTCAGATCCAAGTGGTAAGTTTCCATAAAAATGTTGACAAATGCCGTCTTAGTAATGATACAGGTTAATTTAAACACTCTCTTTTGTTACAGCATCTGCCGCGTCCACGACAGACAAATCTGTAACGGATAATCCTACTTCAGATCCAAGTGGTAAGTTTCCATAAAAACTTGAACAAGTACCGTCTTAATAATGATACAGGGTAATGTAAACGCTCTCTTTTGTTACAGCATCTGCCGCATCGACGACCGATACATCTGTAACGGATAAACCTACTTCAGATCCAAGTGGTTAGTTTCCATAAAAATGTTGACAAATGCCGTCTTAGTAATGATACAGGTTAATGTAAACGCTCTCTTTTGTTACAGCGTCTGCCGCATCCACGACAGACAAATCTGTAACGGATAAACCTACTTCAGATCCAAGTGGTAAGTTTCCATAAAAATGTTGACAAATACCGTCTTAGTAATGATACAGGGTAATGTAAACGCTCTCTTTTGTTGCAGCATCTGCCGCATCGACGACCGATACATCTGTAACGGATAAACCTACTTCAGATCCAAGTGGTAAGTTTCCATAAAAATGTTGACAAATGCCGTCTTAGTCATGATAAATTATAATGTAATCGGTCTCTTTGATTTTAGCATCTGCCGCATCGACGACAGATAAATCTGTAACGGAAAAACCGACTTCAGATCCAAGTGGTAAGTTTCCATAAAAACGTTGACAAATACCGTATAGGTAGTGATACAGTGTAATGTAATCGCTCTCTTTGGTTATAGCATCTGCCGCATCGACGACAAATAAATCTGTAACGGATAAACCCACTTCAGATCCAAGTGGTAGGTTTCCATAAAAAGGTTGACAATTACCGTCTATGTAATAATACAGGTTAATGTAAACGCTCTCTTTTGTTATAGCATCTGCCGCATCCACAACCGATACATTTGTAACGGATAAACCTACTTCAGATCCAAGTGGTAAGTTTCCACCACAACGTTGAAAATGTTTGTCTAGTTAATGTTATAGTGTAATTTAAAAGCTCTCTTTTGTTATAGCATCCGCCGCATCCACGACCGATACATCTGTAACGGATAAACCCACTTCAGATCCAAGTGGTAAGTTTCCATAAAAATGTTGACAAATGCCGTCTTAGTAATGATACAGGTTAATGTAAACGCTCTCTTTTGTTACAGCATCTGCCGCATCGACGACCGGTACATCTGTAACGGATAAACCTACTTCAGATCAAAGTGGTAAGTTTCCATAAAAACTTGAACAAATGCCGTCTTAGTAATGATACAGGGTAATGTAAACGCTCTTTTTTGCTACAGCATCTGCCGCATCGACGACCGATACATCTGTAACGGATAAACCCACTTCAGATCCAAGTGGTAAGTTTCCATAAAAATGTTGACAAATGCCGTCTTAGTAATGATACAGGTTAATGTAAACGCTCTCTTTTGTTACAGCATCTGCCGCATCGACGACCGGTACATCTGTAACGGATAAACCTACTTCAGATCAAAGTGGTAAGTTTCCATAAAAACTTGAACAAATGCCGTCTTAGTAATGATACAGGGTAATGTAAACGCTCTTTTTTGCTACAGCATCTGCCGCATCGACGACCGATACATCTGTAACGGATAATCCTACTTCAGATCCAAGTGGTAAGTTTCCACCACAACGTTGAAAATGTTTGTCTAGTTAATGTTATAGTGTAATGTAAACGCTCTCTTTGTTACAGCATCTGCCGCATCGACGACCGATATATCTGTAACGGATAAACCCACTTCAGATCCAAGTGGTAAGTTTCCATAAAAATGTTGACAAATGCCGTCTTAGTAATGATACAGGTTAATGTAAACGCTCTCTTTTGTTACAGCATCTGCCGCATCGACGACCGGTACATCTGTAACGGATAAACCTACTTCAGATCAAAGTGGTAAGTTTCCATAAAAACTTGAACAAATGCCGTCTTAGTAATGATACAGGGTAATGTAAACGCTCTTTTTTGCTACAGCATCTGCCGCATCGACGACCGATACATCTGTAACGGATAAACCCACTTCAGATCCAAGTGGTAAGTTTCCATAAAAATGTTGACAAATGCCGTCTTAGTAATGATACAGGTTAATGTAAACGCTCTCTTTTGTTACAGCATCTGCCGCATCGACGACCGGTACATCTGTAACGGATAAACCTACTTCAGATCAAAGTGGTAAGTTTCCATAAAAACTTGAACAAATGCCGTCTTAGTAATGATACAGGGTAATGTAAACGCTCTTTTTTGCTACAGCATCTGCCGCATCGACGACCGATACATCTGTAACGGATAAACCCACTTCAGATCCAAGTGGTAAGTTTCCATAAAAATGTTGACAAATGCCGTCTTAGTAATGATACAGGTTAATGTAAACGCTCTCTTTTGTTACAGCATCTGCCGCATCGACGACCGGTACATCTGTAACGGATAAACCTACTTCAGATCAAAGTGGTAAGTTTCCATAAAAACTTGAACAAATGCCGTCTTAGTAATGATACAGGGTAATGTAAACGCTCTTTTTTGCTACAGCATCTGCCGCATCGACGACCGATACATCTGTAACGGATAATCCTACTTCAGATCCAAGTGGTAAGTTTCCACCACAACGTTGAAAATGTTTGTCTAGTTAATGT
This sequence comes from Bombyx mori, assembly GCF_030269925.1. Classification (NCBI taxonomy): domain Eukaryota; kingdom Metazoa; phylum Arthropoda; class Insecta; order Lepidoptera; family Bombycidae; genus Bombyx; species Bombyx mori. The sequence continues at coordinate 11,527,535 of NC_085128.1, forward strand.
TATAGTGTAATGTAAACGCTCTCTTTGCTACAGCATCTGCCGCATCGACGACCGATACATCTGTAACGGATAAACCCACTTCAGATCCAAGTGGTAAGTTTCCATAAAAATGTTGACAAATGCCGTCTTAGTAATGATACAGGTTAATGTAAACGCTCTCTTTTGTTACAGCATCTGCCGCATCGACGACCGGTACATCTGTAACGGATAAACCTACTTCAGATCAAAGTGGTAAGTTTCCATAAAAACTTGAACAAATGCCGTCTTAGTAATGATACAGGGTAATGTAAACGCTCTTTTTTGCTACAGCATCTGCCGCATCGACGACCGATACATCTGTAACGGATAATCCTACTTCAGATCCAAGTGGTAAGTTTCCACCACAACGTTGAAAATGTTTGTCTAGTTAATGTTATAGTGTAATTTAAAAGCTCTCTTTTGTTATAGCATCCGCCGCATCCACGACCGATACATCTGTAACGGATAAACCCACTTCAGATCCAAGTGGTAAGTTTCCATAAAAATGTTGACAAATGCCGTCTTAGTAATGATACAGGTTAATGTAAACGCTCTCTTTTGTTACAGCATCTGCCGCATCGACGACCGGTACATCTGTAACGGATAAACCTACTTCAGATCAAAGTGGTAAGTTTCCATAAAAACTTGAACAAATGCCGTCTTAGTAATGATACAGGGTAATGTAAACGCTCTTTTTTGCTACAGCATCTGCCGCATCGACGACCGATACATCTGTAACGGATAAACCCACTTCAGATCCAAGTGGTAAGTTTCCATAAAAATGTTGACAAATGCCGTCTTAGTAATGATACAGGTTAATGTAAACGCTCTCTTTTGTTACAGCATCTGCCGCATCGACGACCGGTACATCTGTAACGGATAAACCTACTTCAGATCAAAGTGGTAAGTTTCCATAAAAACTTGAACAAATGCCGTCTTAGTAATGATACAGGGTAATGTAAACGCTCTTTTTTGCTACAGCATCTGCCGCATCGACGACCGATACATCTGTAACGGATAATCCTACTTCAGATCCAAGTGGTAAGTTTCCACCACAACGTTGAAAATGTTTGTCTAGTTAATGTTATAGTGTAATGTAAACGCTCTCTTTTGTTACAGCATCTGCCGCATCGACGACCGATATATCTGTAACGGATAAACCTACTTCAGATCCAAGTGGTAAGTTTCCATAAAAATGTTGACAAATGCCGTCTATGTAATAATACAGTGTAATGTAAACGCTCTCTTTTGTTACAGCATCTGCCGCATCCACGACAGACAAATCTGTAACGGATAAACCTACTTCAGATCCAAGTGGTAAGTTTCCACCACAACGTTGAAAATGTTTGTCTAGTTAATGTTATAGTGTAATGTAAACGCTCTCTTTGTTACAGCATCTGCCGCATCGACGACCGATACATCTGTAACGGATAAACCTACTTCAGATCCAAGTGGTAAGTTTCCATAAAAATGTTGACAAATGCCGTCTTAGTGATGATACAGGGTAATGTAAACGCTCTCTTTTGTTACAGCATCTGCCGCATCGACGACCGATACATCTGTAACGGATAAACCTACTTCAGATCCAAGTGGTTAGTTTCCATAAAAATGTTGACAAATGCCGTCTTAGTAATGATACAGGTTAATGTAAACGCTCTCTTTTGTTACAGCGTCTGCCGCATCCACGACAGACAAATCTGTAACGGATAAACCTACTTCAGATCCAAGTGGTAAGTTTCCATAAAAATGTTGACAAATGCCGTCTTAGTAATGATACAGGGTAATGTAAACGCTCTCTTTTGTTACAGCATCTGCCGCATCGACGACCGATACATCTGTAACGGAAAAACCTACTTCAGATCAAAGTGGTAAGTTTCCATAAAAATGTTGACAAATGCCATCTTAGTAATGATACAGGGTAATGTAAACGCTCTCTTTTGTTGCAGCATCTGCCGCATCGACGACCGATACATCTGTAACGGATAAACCTACTTCAGATCCAAGTGGTAAGTTTCCATAAAAATGTTGACAAATGCCGTCTTAGTCATGATAAATTATAATGTAATCGGTCTCTTTGATTATAGCATCTGCCGCATCGACGACAGATAAATCTGTAACGGAAAAACCGACTTCAGATCCAAGTGGTAAGTTTCCATAAAAACGTTGACAAATACCGTATAGGTAATGATACAGTGTAATGTAATCGCTCTCTTTGGTTATAGCATCTGCCGCATCGACGACAAATAAATCTGTAACGGATAAACCCACTGCAGATCCAAGTGGTAAGTTTCCATAAAAACGTTGACAAATGCCGTCTTAGTCATGATAAAGTATAATGTAATCGCTTTCTTTTGTTATAGCATCTGCCGCATCGACGACAGATAAATCTGTAACGGATAAACCGACTTCAGATCCAAATGGTAAGTTTCCATAAAAACGTTGACAAATACCGTATAGGTAGTGATACAGTGTAATGTAATCGCTCTCTTTGGTTATAGCATCTGCCGCATCGACGACAAATAAATCTGTAACGGATAAACCCACTTCAGATCCAAGTGGTAGGTTTCCATAAAAAGGTTGACAATTACCGTCTATGTAATAATACAGGTTAATGTAAACGCTCTCTTTTGTTATAGCATCTGCCGCATCCACGACCGATACATCTGTAACGGATAAACCTACTTCAGATCCAAGTGGTTAGTTTCCATAAAAATGTTGACAAATGCCGTCTTAGTAATGATACAGGTTAATGTAAACGCTCTCTTTTGTTACAGCGTCTGCCGCATCCACGACAGACAAATCTGTAACGGATAAACCTACTTCAGATCCAAGTGGTAAGTTTCCATAAAAATGTTGACAAATACCGTCTTAGTAATGATACAGGGTAATGTAAACGCTCTCTTTTGTTACAGCATCTGCCGCATCGACGACCGATACATCTGTAACGGAAAAACCTACTTCAGATCCAAGTGGTAAGTTTCCATAAAAATGTTGACAATTACCGTCTATGTAATAATACAAAGTAATGTAATCGCTTTCTTTTGTTACAGCGTCTGCCGCATCGACGACCGATACATCTGTAACGGATAAACCTACTTCAGATCAAAGTGGTAAGTTTCCATAAAAATGTTGACAAATGCCGTCTTAGTGATGATACAGGGTAATGTAAACGCTCTCTTTTGTTACAGCATCTACCGCATCGACGACCGATACATCTGTAACGGATAAACCTACTTCAGATCCAAGTGGTAAGTTTCCATAAAAAGGTTGACAATTACCGTCTATGTAATAATACAGTGTAATGTAAACGCTCTCTTTTGTTACAGCATCTGCCGCATCCACGACAGACAAATCTGTAACGGATAAACCTACTTCAGATCAAAGTGGTAAGTTTCCATAAAAATGTTGACAATTACCGTCTATGTAATAATACAGTGTAATGTAATCGCTTTCTTTTGTTACAGCATCTGCCGCATCGACGACCGATACATCTGTAACGAATAAACCTACTTCAGATCAAAGTGGTAAGTTTCCATAAAAATGTTGACAAATGCCGTCTTAGTGATGATACAGGGTAATGTAAACGCTCTCTTTTGTTACAGCATCTACCGCATCGATGACAGACAAATCTGTAACGGATAAACCTACTTCAGATCCAAGTGGTAAGTTTCCACCACAACGTTGAAAATGTTTGTCTAGTTAATGTTATAGTGTAATGTAAACGCTCTCTTTTGTTACAGCATCTGCCGCATCGACGACCGATATATCTGTAACGGATAAACCTACTTCAGATCCAAGTGGTAAGTTTCCATAAAAAGGTTGACAATTACCGTCTATGTAATAATACAGTGTAATGTAAACGCTCTCTTTTGTTACAGCATCTGCCGCATCCACGACAGACAAATCTGTAACGGATAAACCTACTTCAGATCCAAGTGGTAAGTTTCCACCACAACGTTGAAAATGTTTGTCTAGTTAATGTTATAGTGTAATGTAAACGCCCTCTTTTGTTACAGCATCTGCCACATCGACGACCGATATATCTGTAACGGATAAACCTACTTCAGATCCAAGTGGTATGTTTCCATAAAAACTTGAACAAGTACCGTCTTAATAATGATACAGTGTAATGTAATCGCTTTCTTTTGTGATAGCATCTGCCGCATCGACGACCGATACATCTGTAACGGATAAACCTACTTCAGATCCAAGTGGTAAGTTTCCATAAAAATGTTGACAAATGCCGTCTTAGTAATGATACAGGTTAATGTAAACGCTCTCTTTTGTTACAGCATCTGCCACATCCACGACAGACAAATCTGTAACGGATAAACCTACTTCAGATCCAAGTGGTAAGTTTCCATAAAAATGTTGACCATTACCGTCTATGTAATAATACAGTGTAATGTAATCGTTTTCTTTTGTTACAGCATCTGCCGCATCCACGACCGATACATCTGTAACGGATAAACCTACTTCAGATCAAAGTGGTAAGTTTCCATAAAAATGTTGACAAATGCCGTCTTAGTGATGATACAGGGTAATGTAAATGCTCTCTTTTGTTACAGCATCTACCGCATCGACGACCGATACATCTGTAACGGACAAACCTACTTCAGATCCAAGTGGTAAGTTTCCATAAAAAGGTTGACAATTACCGTCTATGTAATAATACAGTGTAATGTAAACGCTCTCTTTTGTTACAGCATCTGCCGCATCCACGACAGACAAATCTGTAACGGATAAACCTACTTCAGATCCAAGTGGTAAGTTTCCATAAAAATGTTGACAATTACCGTCTATGTAATAATACAGTGTAATGTAATCGTTTTCTTTTGTTACAGCATCTGCCGCATCCACGACCGATACATCTGTAACGGATAAACCTACTTCAGATCCAAGTGGTAAGTTTCCATAAAAACTTGAACAAATGCCGTCTTAGTAATGATACAGTGTAATGTAATCGCTTTCTTTTGTGATAGCATCTGCCGCATCGACGACCGATACATCTGTAACGGATAAACCTACTTCAGATCCAAGTGGTAAGTTTCCATAAAAATGTTGACAAATGCCGTCTTAGTAATGATACAGGTTAATGTAAACGCTCTCTTTTGTTACAGCATCTGCCGCATCGACGACCGATACATCTGTAACGGATAATCCTACTTCAGATCCAAGTGGTAATTTTCCATAAAAATGTTGACAAATGCCGTCTTAGTAATGATACAGGTTAATGTAAACGCTCTCTTTTGTTACAGCGTCTGCCGCATCCACGACAGACAAATCTGTAACGGATAAACCTACTTCAGATCCAAGTGGTAAGTTTCCACCACAACGTTGAAAATGTTTGTCTAGTTAATGTTATAGTGTAATGTTAACGCTCTCTTTTGTTATAGCATCTGCCGCATCCACGACCGATACATCTGTAACGGATAAACCTACTTCAGATCCAAGTGGTAAGTTTCTACCACAACGTTGAAAATTTTTGTCTAGTTAATGTTATAGTGTAATTTAAAAGCTCTCTTTTGTTATAGCATCCGCCGCATCCACGACAGACAAATCTGTAACGGATAAACCTATTTCAGATCCAAGTGGTAAGTTTCCATAAAAATTTTGACAAATGCCGTATTAGTAATGATACAGGGTAATGTAAACGCTCTCTTTTCTTACAGCATCTGCCGCATCGACGACCGATACATCTGTAACGGATAAACCTACTTCAGATCAAAGTGGTAAGTTTCCATAAAAACTTGAACAAATGCCGTCTTAGTAATGATACAGGGTAATGTAAACGCTCTTTTTTGCTACAGCATCTGCCGCATCGACGACCGATACATCTGTAACGGATAATCCTACTTCAGATCCAAGTGGTAAGTTTCCATAAAAAGGTTGACAATTACCGTCTATGTAATAATACAGTGTAATGTAAACGCTCTCTTTTGTTACAGCATCTGCCACATCCACGACAGACAAATCTGTAACGGATAAACCTACTTCAGATCCAAGTGGTAAGTTTCCATAAAAATGTTGACAATTACCGTCTATGTAATAATACAGTGTAATGTAATCGTTTTCTTTTGTTACAGCATCTGCCGCATCCACGACCGATACATCTGTAACGGATAAACCTACTTCAGATCCAAATGGTAAGTTTCCATAAAAACGTTGACAAATACCGTATAGGTAGTGATACAGTGTAATGTAATCGCTCTCTTTGGTTATAGCATCTGCCGCATCGACGACAAATAAATCTGTAACGGATAAACCCACTTCAGATCCAAGTGGTAGGTTTCCATAAAAAGGTTGACAATTACCGTCTATGTAATAATACAGGTTAATGTAAACGCTCTCTTTTGTTATAGCATCTGCCGCATCCACGACCGATACATTTGTAACGGATAAACCTACTTCAGATCCAAGTGGGAAGTTTCCACCACAACGTTGAAAATGTTTGTCTAGTTAATGTTATAGTTTAATTTAAAAGCTCTCTTTTGTTATAGCATCTGCCGCATCCACGACCGATACATCTGTAACGGATAAACCCACTTCAGATCCAAGTGGTAAGTTTCCATAAAAATGTTGACAAATGCCGTCTTAGTAATGATACAGGTTAATGTAAACGCTCTCTTTTGTTACAGCATCTGCCGCATCGACGACCGGTACATCTGTAACGGATAAACCTACTTCAGATCAAAGTGGTAAGTTTCCATAAAAACTTGAACAAATGCCGTCTTAGTAATGATACAGGGTAATGTAAACGCTCTTTTTTGCTACAGCATCTGCCGCATCGACGACCGATACATCTGTAACGGATAATCCTACTTCAGATCCAAGTGGTAAGTTTCCACCACAACGTTGAAAATGTTTGTCTAGTTAATGTTATAGTGTAATGTAAACGCTCTCTTTTGTTACAGCATCTGCCGCATCGACGACCGATATATCTGTAACGGATAAACCTACTTCAGATCCAAGTGGTAAGTTTCCATAAAAATGTTGACAAATGCCGTCTATGTAATAATACAGTGTAATGTAAACGCTCTTTTTTGCTACAGCATCTGCCGCATCGACGACCGATACATCTGTAACGGATAAACCTACTTCAGATCCAAGTGGTAAGTTTCCATAAAAATGTTGACAAATGCCGTCTTAGTAATGATACAGGTTAATGTAAACACTCTCTTTTGTAACAGCATCTGCCGCGTCCACGACAGACAAATCTGTAACGGATAAACCTACTTCAGATCCAAGTGGTAAGTTTCCATAAAAATGTTGACAAATGCCGTCTTAGTAATGATACAGGTTAATGTAAACACTCTCTTTTGTTACAGCATCTGCCGCGTCCACGACAGACAAATCTGTAACGGATAAACCTACTTCAGATCCAAGTGGTAAGTTTCCATAAAAACTTGAACAAGTACCGTCTTAATAATGATACAGTGTAATGTAATCGCTTTCTTTTGTGATAGCATCTGCCGCATCGACGACCGATACATCTGTAACGGATAAACCTACTTCAGATCCAAGTGGTAAGTTTCCATAAAAAGGTTGACAATTACCGTCTATGTAATAATACAGTGTAATGTAAACGCTCTCTTTTGTTACAGCATCTGCCGCATCCACGACAGACAAATCTGTAACGGATAAACCTACTTCAGATCCAAGTGGTAAGTTTCCACCACAACGTTGAAAATGTTTGTCTAGTTAATGTTATAGTGTAATGTAAACGCTCTCTTTTGTTACAGCATCTGCCGCATCGACGACCGATATATCTGTAACGGATAAACCTACTTCAGATCCAAGTGGTAAGTTTCCATAAAAATGTTGACAAATGCCGTCTTAGTAATGATACAGGTTAATGTAAACACTCTCTTTTGTTACAGCATCTGCCGCGTCCACGACAGACAAATCTTTAACGGATAAACCTACTTCAGATCAAAGTGGTAAGCTTCCATAAAAACTTGAACAAATGCCGTCTTAGTAATGATACAGTGTAATGTAATCGCTTTCTTTTGTGATAGCCTCTGCCGCATCGACGACCGGTACATCTGTAACGGACAAACCTACTTCAGATCCAAGTGGTAAGTTTCCATAAAAACTTGAACAAATGCCGTCTTAGTAATGATACAGTGTAATGTAATCGCTTTCTTTTGTGATAGCATCTGCCGCATCGACGACCGATACATCTGTAACGGATAAACCTACTTCAGATCCAAGTGGTAAGTTTCCATAAAAATGTTGACAAATGCCGTCTTAGTAATGATACAGGTTAATTTAACGCTCTCTTTTGTTACAGCATCTGCCGCATCGACGACCGATACATCTGTAACGGATAATCCTACTTCAGATCCAAGTGGTAATTTTCCATAAAAATGTTGACAAATGCCGTCTTAGTAATGATACAGGTTAATGTAAACGCTCTCTTTTGTTACAGCGTCTGCCGCATCCACGACAGACAAATCTGTAACGGATAAACCTACTTCAGATCCAAGTGGTAAGTTTCCATAAAAATTTTGACAAATGCCGTCTTAGTAATGATACAAGTTAATGTTAACGCTCTCTTTTGTTATAGCATCTGCCGCATCCACGACCGATACATCTGTAACGGATAAACCTACTTCAGATCCAAGTGGTAAGTTTCTACCACAACGTTGAAAATTTTTGTCTAGTTAATGTTATAGTGTAATTTAAAAGCTCTCTTTTGTTATAGCATCCGCCGCATCCACGACAGACAAATCTGTAACGGATAAACCTATTTCAGATCCAAGTGGTAAGTTTCCATAAAAATTTTGACAAATGCCGTATTAGTAATGATACAGGGTAATGTAAACGCTCTCTTTTGTTACAGCATCTGCCGCATCGACGACCGATACATCTGTAACGGATAAACCTACTTCAGATCAAAGTGGTAAGTTTCCATAAAAACTTGAACAAATGCCGTCTTAGTAATGATACAGGGTAATGTAAACGCTCTCTTTTGTTACAGCATCTGCCACATCCACGACAGACAAATCTGTAACGGATAAACCTACTTCAGATCCAAGTGGTAAGTTTCCATAAAAATGTTGACCATTACCGTCTATGTAATAATACAGTGTAATGTAATCGTTTTCTTTTGTTACAGCATCTGCCGCATCCACGACCGATACATCTGTAACGGATAAACCTACTTCAGATCAAAGTGGTAAGTTTCCATAAAAATGTTGACAAATGCCGTCTTAGTGATGATACAGGGTAATGTAAATGCTCTCTTTTGTTACAGCATCTACCGCATCGACGACCGATACATCTGTAACGGACAAACCTACTTCAGATCCAAGTGGTAAGTTTCCATAAAAATGTTGACCATTACCGTCTATGTAATAATACAGTGTAATGTAATCGTTTTCTTTTGTTACAGCATCTGCCGCATCCACGACCGATACATCTGTAACGGATAAACCTACTTCAGATCAAAGTGGTAAGTTTCCATAAAAATGTTGACAAATGCCGTCTTAGTGATGATACAGGGTAATGTAAATGCTCTCTTTTGTTACAGCATCTACCGCATCGACGACCGATACATCTGTAACGGACAAACCTACTTCAGATCCAAGTGGTAAGTTTCCATAAAAAGGTTGACAATTACCGTCTATGTAATAATACAGTGTAATGTAAACGCTCTCTTTTGTTACAGCATCTGCCGCATCCACGACAGACAAATCTGTAACGGATAAACCTACTTCAGATCCAAGTGGTAAGTTTCCATAAAAATGTTGACAATTACCGTCTATGTAATAATACAGTGTAATGTAATCGTTTTCTTTTGTTACAGCATCTGCCGCATCCACGACCGATACATCTGTAACGGATAAACCTACTTCAGATCAAAGTGGTAAGTTTCCATAAAAATGTTGACAAATGCCGTCTTAGTGATGATACAGGGTAATGTAAATGCTCTCTTTTGTTACAGCATCTACCGCATCGACGACCGATACATCTGTAACGGACAAACCTACTTCAGATCCAAGTGGTAAGTTTCCATAAAAAGGTTGACAATTACCGTCTATGTAATAATACAGTGTAATGTAAACGCTCTCTTTTGTTACAGCATCTGCCGCATCCACGACAGACAAATCTGTAACGGATAAACCTACTTCAGATCCAAGTGGTAAGTTTCCATAAAAATGTTGACAATTACCGTCTATGTAATAATACAGTGTAATGTAATCGTTTTCTTTTGTTACAGCATCTGCCGCATCCACGACCGATACATCTGTAACGGATAAACCTACTTCAGATCCAAGTGGTAAGTTTCTACCACAACGTTGAAAATTTTTGTCTAGATAATGTTATAGTGTAATTTAAAAGCTCTCTTTTGTTCTAGCATCCGCCGCATCCACGACAGACAAATCTGTAACGGATAAACCTATTTCAGATCCAAGTGGTAAGTTTCCATAAAAATTTTGACAAATGCCGTATTAGTAATGATACAGGGTAATGTAAACGCTCTCTTTTGTTACAGCATCTACCGCATCGACGACCGATACATCTGTAACGGATAAACCTACTTCAGATCCAAGTGGTAAGTTTCCATAAAAATGTTGACAAATGCCGTCTTAGTAATGATACAGGTTAATGTAAACACTCTCTTTTGTTACAGCATCTGCCGCGTCCACGACAGACAAATCTGTAACGGATAAACCTACTTCAGATCCAAGTGGTAAGTTTCCATAAAAACTTGAACAAGTACCGTCTTAATAATGATACAGTGTAATGTAATCGCTTTCTTTTGTGATAGCATCTGCCGCATCGACGACCGATACATCTGTAACGGATAAACCTACTTCAGATCCAAGTGGTAAGTTTCCATAAAAAGGTTGACAATTACCGTCTATGTAATAATACAGTGTAATGTAAACGCTCTCTTCTGTTACAGCATCTGCCGCATCCACGACAGACAAATCTGTAACGGATAAACCTACTTCAGATCCAAGTGGTAAGTTTCCACCACAACGTTGAAAATGTTTGTCTAGTTAATGTTATAGTGTAATGTAAACGCTCTCTTTTGTTACAGCATCTGCCGCGTCCACGACAGACAAATCTGTAACGGATAAACCTACTTCAGATCCAAGTGGTAAGTTTCCATAAAAACTTGAACAAGTACCGTCTTAATAATGATACAGTGTAATGTAATCGCTTTCTTTTGTGATAGCATCTGCCGCATCGACGACCGATACATCTGTAACGGATAAACCTACTTCAGATCCAAGTGGTAAGTTTCCATAAAAAGGTTGACAATTACCGTCTATGTAATAATACAGTGTAATGTAAACGCTCTCTTTTGTTACAGCATCTGCCGCATCCACGACAGACAAATCTGTAACGGATAAACCTACTTCAGATCCAAGTGGTAAGTTTCCACCACAACGTTGAAAATGTTTGTCTAGTTAATGTTATAGTGTAATGTAAACGCTCTCTTTTGTTACAGCATCTGCCGCATCGACGACCGATATATCTGTAACGGATAAACCTACTTCAGATCCAAGTGGTAAGTTTCCATAAAAATGTTGACAAATGCCGTCTTAGTAATGATACAGGTTAATGTAAACACTCTCTTTTGTTACAGCATCTGCCGCGTCCACGACAGACAAATCTTTAACGGATAAACCTACTTCAGATCAAAGTGGTAAGCTTCCATAAAAACTTGAACAAATGCCGTCTTAGTAATGATACAGTGTAATGTAATCGCTTTCTTTTGTGATAGCCTCTGCCGCATCGACGACCGGTACATCTGTAACGGACAAACCTACTTCAGATCCAAGTGGTAAGTTTCCATAAAAACTTGAACAAATGCCGTCTTAGTAATGATACAGTGTAATGTAATCGCTTTCTTTTGTGATAGCATCTGCCGCATCGACGACCGATACATCTGTAACGGATAAACCTACTTCAGATCCAAGTGGTAAGTTTCCATAAAAATGTTGACAAATGCCGTCTTAGTAATGATACAGGTTAATTTAACGCTCTCTTTTGTTACAGCATCTGCCGCATCGACGACCGATACATCTGTAACGGATAATCCTACTTCAGATCCAAGTGGTAATTTTCCATAAAAATGTTGACAAATGCCGTCTTAGTAATGATACAGGTTAATGTAAACGCTCTCTTTTGTTACAGCGTCTGCCGCATCCACGACAGACAAATCTGTAACGGATAAACCTACTTCAGATCCAAGTGGTAAGTTTCCATAAAAATTTTGACAAATGCCGTCTTAGTAATGATACAAGTTAATGTTAACGCTCTCTTTTGTTATAGCATCTGCCGCATCCACGACCGATACATCTGTAACGGATAAACCTACTTCAGATCCAAGTGGTAAGTTTCTACCACAACGTTGAAAATTTTTGTCTAGTTAATGTTATAGTGTAATTTAAAAGCTCTCTTTTGTTATAGCATCCGCCGCATCCACGACAGACAAATCTGTAACGGATAAACCTATTTCAGATCCAAGTGGTAAGTTTCCATAAAAATTTTGACAAATGCCGTATTAGTAATGATACAGGGTAATGTAAACGCTCTCTTTTGTTACAGCATCTGCCGCATCGACGACCGATACATCTGTAACGGATAAACCTACTTCAGATCAAAGTGGTAAGTTTCCATAAAAACTTGAACAAATGCCGTCTTAGTAATGATACAGGGTAATGTAAACGCTCTCTTTTGTTACAGCATCTGCCACATCCACGACAGACAAATCTGTAACGGATAAACCTACTTCAGATCCAAGTGGTAAGTTTCCATAAAAATGTTGACCATTACCGTCTATGTAATAATACAGTGTAATGTAATCGTTTTCTTTTGTTACAGCATCTGCCGCATCCACGACCGATACATCTGTAACGGATAAACCTACTTCAGATCAAAGTGGTAAGTTTCCATAAAAATGTTGACAAATGCCGTCTTAGTGATGATACAGGGTAATGTAAATGCTCTCTTTTGTTACAGCATCTACCGCATCGACGACCGATACATCTGTAACGGACAAACCTACTTCAGATCCAAGTGGTAAGTTTCCATAAAAATGTTGACCATTACCGTCTATGTAATAATACAGTGTAATGTAATCGTTTTCTTTTGTTACAGCATCTGCCGCATCCACGACCCATACATCTGTAACGGATAAACCTACTTCAGATCAAAGTGGTAAGTTTCCATAAAAATGTTGACAAATGCCGTCTTAGTGATGATACAGGGTAATGTAAATGCTCTCTTTTGTTACAGCATCTACCGCATCGACGACCGATACATCTGTAACGGACAAACCTACTTCAGATCCAAGTGGTAAGTTTCCATAAAAAGGTTGACAATTACCGTCTATGTAATAATACAGTGTAATGTAAACGCTCTCTTTTGTTACAGCATCTGCCGCATCCACGACAGACAAATCTGTAACGGATAAACCTACTTCAGATCCAAGTGGTAAGTTTCCATAAAAATGTTGACAATTACCGTCTATGTAATAATACAGTGTAATGTAATCGTTTTCTTTTGTTACAGCATCTGCCGCATCCACGACCGATACATCTGTAACGGATAAACCTACTTCAGATCAAAGTGGTAAGTTTCCATAAAAATGTTGACAAATGCCGTCTTAGTGATGATACAGGGTAATGTAAATGCTCTCTTTTGTTACAGCATCTACCGCATCGACGACCGATACATCTGTAACGGACAAACCTACTTCAGATCCAAGTGGTAAGTTTCCATAAAAAGGTTGACAATTACCGTCTATGTAATAATACAGTGTAATGTAAACGCTCTCTTTTGTTACAGCATCTGCCGCATCCACGACAGACAAATCTGTAACGGATAAACCTACTTCAGATCCAAGTGGTAAGTTTCCATAAAAATGTTGACAATTACCGTCTATGTAATAATACAGTGTAATGTAATCGTTTTCTTTTGTTACAGCATCTGCCGCATCCACGACCGATACATCTGTAACGGATAAACCTACTTCAGATCCAAGTGGTAAGTTTCTACCACAACGTTGAAAATTTTTGTCTAGATAATGTTATAGTGTAATTTAAAAGCTCTCTTTTGTTCTAGCATCCGCCGCATCCACGACAGACAAATCTGTAACGGATAAACCTATTTCAGATCCAAGTGGTAAGTTTCCATAAAAATTTTGACAAATGCCGTATTAGTAATGATACAGGGTAATGTAAACGCTCTCTTTTGTTACAGCATCTACCGCATCGACGACCGATACATCTGTAACGGATAAACCTACTTCAGATCCAAGTGGTAAGTTTCCATAAAAATGTTGACAAATGCCGTCTTAGTAATGATACAGGTTAATGTAAACACTCTCTTTTGTTACAGCATCTGCCGCGTCCACGACAGACAAATCTGTAACGGATAAACCTACTTCAGATCCAAGTGGTAAGTTTCCATAAAAACTTGAACAAGTACCGTCTTAATAATGATACAGTGTAATGTAATCGCTTTCTTTTGTGATAGCATCTGCCGCATCGACGACCGATACATCTGTAACGGATAAACCTACTTCAGATCCAAGTGGTAAGTTTCCATAAAAAGGTTGACAATTACCGTCTATGTAATAATACAGTGTAATGTAAACGCTCTCTTCTGTTACAGCATCTGCCGCATCCACGACAGACAAATCTGTAACGGATAAACCTACTTCAGATCCAAGTGGTAAGTTTCCACCACAACGTTGAAAATGTTTGTCTAGTTAATGTTATAGTGTAATGTAAACGCTCTCTTTTGTTACAGCATCTGCCGCATCGACGACCGATATATCTGTAACGGATAAACCTACTTCAGATCCAAGTGGTAGGTTTCCATAAAAAGGTTGACAATTACCGTCTATGTAATAATACAGTGTAATGTAAACGCTCTCTTTTGTTACAGCATCTGCCACATCCACGACAGACAAATCTGTAACGGATAAACCTACTTCAGATCCAAGTGGTAAGTTTCCATAAAAAGGTTGACAATTACCGTCTATGTAATGATACAGGGTAATGTAAACGCTCTCTTTTGTTACAGCATCTACCGCATCGACGACCGATACATCTGTAACGGATAAACCTACTTCAGATCCAAGTGGTAGGTTTCCATAAAAAGGTTGACAATTACCGTCTATGTAATAATACAGTGTAATGTAAACGCTCTCTTTTGTTACAGCATCTGCCGCATCCACGACAGACAAATCTGTAACGGATAAACCTACTTCAGATCCAAGTGGTAAGTTTCCACCACAACGTTGAAAATGTTTGTCTAGTTAATGTTATAGTGTAATGTAAACGCTCTCTTTTGTTACAGCATCTGCCGCATCGACGACCGATATATCTGTAACGGATAAACCTACTTCAGATCCAAGTGGTAAGTTTCCATAAAAATGTTGACAAATGCCGTCTTAGTAATGATACAGGTTAATGTAAACACTCTCTTTTGTTACAGCGTCTGCCGCATCCACGACAGACAAATCTGTAACGGATAAACCTACTTCAGATCCAAGTGGTAAGTTTCCATAAAAATTTTGACAAATGCCGTCTTAGTAATGATACAAGTTAATGTTAACGCTCTCTTTTGTTATAGCATCTGCCGCATCCACGACCGATACATCTGTAACGGATAAACCTACTTCAGATCCAAGTGGTAAGTTTCTACCACAACGTTGAAAATTTTTGTCTAGATAATGTTATAGTGTAATTTAAAAGCTCTCTTTTGTTCTAGCATCCGCCGCATCCACGACAGACAAATCTGTAACGGATAAACCTATTTCAGATCCAAGTGGTAAGTTTCCATAAAAATTTTGACAAATGCCGTATTAGTAATGATACAGGGTAATGTAAACGCTCTCTTTTGTTACAGCATCTACCGCATCGACGACCGATACATCTGTAACGGACAAACCTACTTCAGATCCAAGTGGTAAGTTTCCATAAAAAGGTTGACAATTACCGTCTATGTAATAATACAGTGTAATGTAAACGCTCTCTTTTGTTACAGCATCTGCCGCATCCACGACAGACAAATCTGTAACGGATAAACCTACTTCAGATCCAAGTGGTAAGTTTCCACCACAACGTTGAAAATGTTTGTCTAGTTAATGTTATAGTGTAATGTAAACGCTCTCTTTTGTTACAGCATCTGCCGCATCGACGACCGATATATCTGTAACGGATAAACCTACTTCAGATCCAAGTGGTAAGTTTCCATAAAAAGGTTGACAATAACCGTCTATGTAATGATACAGGGTAATGTAAACGCTCTCTTTTGTTACAGCATCTACCGCATCGACGACCGATACATCTGTAACGGATAAACCTACTTCAGATCCAAGTGGTAGGTTTCCATAAAAAGGTTGACAATTACCGTCTATGTAATAATACAGTGTAATGTAAACGCTCTCTTTTGTTACAGCATCTGCCACATCCACGACAGACAAATCTGTAACGGATAAACCTACTTCAGATCCAAGTGGTAAGTTTCCATAAAAAGGTTGACAATTACCGTCTATGTAATGATACAGGGTAATGTAAACGCTCTCTTTTGTTACAGCATCTACCGCATCGACGACCGATACATCTGTAACGGATAAACCTACTTCAGATCCAAGTGGTAGGTTTCCATAAAAAGGTTGACAATTACCGTCTATGTAATAATACAGTGTAATGTAAACGCTCTCTTTTGTTACAGCATCTGCCGCATCCACGACAGACAAATCTGTAACGGATAAACCTACTTCAGATCCAAGTGGTAAGTTTCCACCACAACGTTGAAAATGTTTGTCTAGTTAATGTTATAGTGTAATGTAAACGCTCTCTTTTGTTACAGCATCTGCCGCATCGACGACCGATATATCTGTAACGGATAAACCTACTTCAGATCCAAGTGGTAAGTTTCCATAAAAATGTTGACAAATGCCGTCTTAGTAATGATACAGGTTAATGTAAACACTCTCTTTTGTTACAGCGTCTGCCGCATCCACGACAGACAAATCTGTAACGGATAAACCTACTTCAGATCCAAGTGGTAAGTTTCCATAAAAATTTTGACAAATGCCGTCTTAGTAATGATACAAGTTAATGTTAACGCTCTCTTTTGTTATAGCATCTGCCGCATCCACGACCGATACATCTGTAACGGATAAACCTACTTCAGATCCAAGTGGTAAGTTTCTACCACAACGTTGAAAATTTTTGTCTAGATAATGTTATAGTGTAATTTAAAAGCTCTCTTTTGTTCTAGCATCCGCCGCATCCACGACAGACAAATCTGTAACGGATAAACCTATTTCAGATCCAAGTGGTAAGTTTCCATAAAAATTTTGACAAATGCCGTATTAGTAATGATACAGGGTAATGTAAACGCTCTCTTTTGTTACAGCATCTACCGCATCGACGACCGATACATCTGTAACGGACAAACCTACTTCAGATCCAAGTGGTAAGTTTCCATAAAAAGGTTGACAATTACCGTCTATGTAATAATACAGTGTAATGTAAACGCTCTCTTTTGTTACAGCATCTGCCGCATCCACGACAGACAAATCTGTAACGGATAAACCTACTTCAGATCCAAGTGGTAAGTTTCCACCACAACGTTGAAAATGTTTGTCTAGTTAATGTTATAGTGTAATGTAAACGCTCTCTTTTGTTACAGCATCTGCCGCATCGACGACCGATATATCTGTAACGGATAAACCTACTTCAGATCCAAGTGGTAAGTTTCCATAAAAATGTTGACAAATGCCGTCTTAGTAATGATACAGGTTAATGTAAACACTCTCTTTTGTTACAGCATCTGCCGCGTCCACGACAGACAAATCTGTAACGGATAAACCTACTTCAGATCCAAGTGGTAAGTTTCCACCACAACGTTGAAAATGTTTGTCTAGTTAATGTTATAGTGTAGTGTAAACGCTCTCTTTTGTTACAGCATCTGCCGCATCGACGACCGATACATCTGTAACGGATAAACCTACTTCAGATCCAAGTGGTAAGTTTCCATAAAAATGTTGACAAATGCCGTCTTAGTAATGATACAGGTTAATGTAAACACTCTCTTTTGTTACAGCATCTGCCGCGTCCACGACAGACAAATCTGTAACGGATAAACCTACTTCAGATCCAAGTGGTAAGTTTCCATAAAAACTTGAACAAGTACCGTCTTAATAATGATACAGTGTAATGTAATCGCTTTCTTTTGTGATAGCATCTGCCGCATCGACGACCGATACATCTGTAACGGATAAACCTACTTCAGATCCAAGTGGTAAGTTTCCATAAAAAGGTTGACAATTACCGTCTATGTAATAATACAGTGTAATGTAAACGCTCTCTTCTGTTACAGCATCTGCCGCATCCACGACAGACAAATCTGTAACGGATAAACCTACTTCAGATCCAAGTGGTAAGTTTCCACCACAACGTTGAAAATGTTTGTCTAGTTAATGTTATAGTGTAATTTAAAAGCTCTCTTTTGTTATAGCATCCGCCGCATCCACGACAGACAAATCTGTAACGGATAAACCTATTTCAGATCCAAGTGGTAAGTTTCCATAAAAATTTTGACAAATGCCGTATTAGTAATGATACAGGGTAATGTAAACGCTCTCTTTTGTTACAGCATCTGCCGCATCGACGACCGATACATCTGTAACGGATAAACCTACTTCAGATCAAAGTGGTAAGTTTCCATAAAAACTTGAACAAATGCCGTCTTAGTAATGATACAGGGTAATGTAAACTCCCCCCGGTGAAGGTCAAGGGGCGACCTGAGGGGGTGAGGCCGCGCGGCGCGCTACCAGCACTCTAGCGCGCTGCCGTGGAGTGAATAGAGCGACCGGTCGACGGTGTATCGCGTCCCGACCCGGCAGGCTGGTTCTGGTCCAGCGGGGTATTCCGGGACACCAGCGGCACCGTCTGGGCGGCCCGACGGGCTGCCGTACCGAGACGGCCGACGTTTCAGAGCCTTCGATTCGCCTCGAAGGCTCCGTCGGCTGGGCGTCCTTGGGGTGAGCCGCGCCGTCTGGTTGTAGTGTTGACCGCGGTAGCCCCCCTACCTCATCCGGGTTCTGACCTCGGAGGGGATCGGACGTCGGGTGTAAGAGTGCAGAGGAGTCGTTTAGTGGGTGGGCTCTAAAATCCTTGGGCCCGCGGTCTGCTCACAACACCATGCAGATCGTTGAGTCTCACATACCCCGCGCGCCCCTTTTGCGCGGGGACCTCGTAGGAGGTTCGGCCCTCTACCCGAAAAAAAAAAAAAAAAAAGGGTAATGTAAACGCTCTCTTTTGTTACAGCATCTGCCACATCCACGACAGACAAATCTGTAACGGATAAACCTACTTCAGATCCAAGTGGTAAGTTTCCATAAAAATGTTGACCATTACCGTCTATGTAATAATACAGTGTAATGTAATCGTTTTCTTTTGTTACAGCATCTGCCGCATCCACGACCGATACATCTGTAACGGATAAACCTACTTCAGATCAAAGTGGTAAGTTTCCATAAAAATGTTGACAAATGCCGTCTTAGTGATGATACAGGGTAATGTAAATGCTCTCTTTTGTTACAGCATCTACCGCATCGACGACCGATACATCTGTAACGGACAAACCTACTTCAGATCCAAGTGGTAAGTTTCCATAAAAATGTTGACCATTACCGTCTATGTAATAATACAGTGTAATGTAATCGTTTTCTTTTGTTACAGCATCTGCCGCATCCACGACCGATACATCTGTAACGGATAAACCTACTTCAGATCAAAGTGGTAAGTTTCCATAAAAATGTTGACAAATGCCGTCTTAGTGATGATACAGGGTAATGTAAATGCTCTCTTTTGTTACAGCATCTACCGCATCGACGACCGATACATCTGTAACGGACAAACCTACTTCAGATCCAAGTGGTAAGTTTCCATAAAAAGGTTGACAATTACCGTCTATGTAATAATACAGTGTAATGTAAACGCTCTCTTTTGTTACAGCATCTGCCGCATCCACGACAGACAAATCTGTAACGGATAAACCTACTTCAGATCCAAGTGGTAAGTTTCCATAAAAATGTTGACAATTACCGTCTATGTAATAATACAGTGTAATGTAATCGTTTTCTTTTGTTACAGCATCTGCCGCATCCACGACCGATACATCTGTAACGGATAAACCTACTTCAGATCAAAGTGGTAAGTTTCCATAAAAATGTTGACAAATGCCGTCTTAGTGATGATACAGGGTAATGTAAATGCTCTCTTTTGTTACAGCATCTACCGCATCGACGACCGATACATCTGTAACGGACAAACCTACTTCAGATCCAAGTGGTAAGTTTCCATAAAAAGGTTGACAATTACCGTCTATGTAATAATACAGTGTAATGTAAACGCTCTCTTTTGTTACAGCATCTGCCGCATCCACGACAGACAAATCTGTAACGGATAAACCTACTTCAGATCCAAGTGGTAAGTTTCCATAAAAATGTTGACAATTACCGTCTATGTAATAATACAGTGTAATGTAATCGTTTTCTTTTGTTACAGCATCTGCCGCATCCACGACCGATACATCTGTAACGGATAAACCTACTTCAGATCCAAGTGGTAAGTTTCTACCACAACGTTGAAAATTTTTGTCTAGATAATGTTATAGTGTAATTTAAAAGCTCTCTTTTGTTCTAGCATCCGCCGCATCCACGACAGACAAATCTGTAACGGATAAACCTATTTCAGATCCAAGTGGTAAGTTTCCATAAAAATTTTGACAAATGCCGTATTAGTAATGATACAGGGTAATGTAAACGCTCTCTTTTGTTACAGCATCTACCGCATCGACGACCGATACATCTGTAACGGATAAACCTACTTCAGATCCAAGTGGTAAGTTTCCATAAAAATGTTGACAAATGCCGTCTTAGTAATGATACAGGTTAATGTAAACACTCTCTTTTGTTACAGCATCTGCCGCGTCCACGACAGACAAATCTGTAACGGATAAACCTACTTCAGATCCAAGTGGTAAGTTTCCATAAAAACTTGAACAAGTACCGTCTTAATAATGATACAGTGTAATGTAATCGCTTTCTTTTGTGATAGCATCTGCCGCATCGACGACCGATACATCTGTAACGGATAAACCTACTTCAGATCCAAGTGGTAAGTTTCCATAAAAAGGTTGACAATTACCGTCTATGTAATAATACAGTGTAATGTAAACGCTCTCTTCTGTTACAGCATCTGCCGCATCCACGACAGACAAATCTGTAACGGATAAACCTACTTCAGATCCAAGTGGTAAGTTTCCACCACAACGTTGAAAATGTTTGTCTAGTTAATGTTATAGTGTAATGTAAACGCTCTCTTTTGTTACAGCATCTGCCGCATCGACGACCGATATATCTGTAACGGATAAACCTACTTCAGATCCAAGTGGTAGGTTTCCATAAAAAGGTTGACAATTACCGTCTATGTAATAATACAGTGTAATGTAAACGCTCTCTTTTGTTACAGCATCTGCCACATCCACGACAGACAAATCTGTAACGGATAAACCTACTTCAGATCCAAGTGGTAAGTTTCCATAAAAAGGTTGACAATTACCGTCTATGTAATGATACAGGGTAATGTAAACGCTCTCTTTTGTTACAGCATCTACCGCATCGACGACCGATACATCTGTAACGGATAAACCTACTTCAGATCCAAGTGGTAGGTTTCCATAAAAAGGTTGACAATTACCGTCTATGTAATAATACAGTGTAATGTAAACGCTCTCTTTTGTTACAGCATCTGCCGCATCCACGACAGACAAATCTGTAACGGATAAACCTACTTCAGATCCAAGTGGTAAGTTTCCACCACAACGTTGAAAATGTTTGTCTAGTTAATGTTATAGTGTAATGTAAACGCTCTCTTTTGTTACAGCATCTGCCGCATCGACGACCGATATATCTGTAACGGATAAACCTACTTCAGATCCAAGTGGTAAGTTTCCATAAAAATGTTGACAAATGCCGTCTTAGTAATGATACAGGTTAATGTAAACACTCTCTTTTGTTACAGCGTCTGCCGCATCCACGACAGACAAATCTGTAACGGATAAACCTACTTCAGATCCAAGTGGTAAGTTTCCATAAAAATTTTGACAAATGCCGTCTTAGTAATGATACAAGTTAATGTTAACGCTCTCTTTTGTTATAGCATCTGCCGCATCCACGACCGATACATCTGTAACGGATAAACCTACTTCAGATCCAAGTGGTAAGTTTCTACCACAACGTTGAAAATTTTTGTCTAGATAATGTTATAGTGTAATTTAAAAGCTCTCTTTTGTTCTAGCATCCGCCGCATCCACGACAGACAAATCTGTAACGGATAAACCTATTTCAGATCCAAGTGGTAAGTTTCCATAAAAATTTTGACAAATGCCGTATTAGTAATGATACAGGGTAATGTAAACGCTCTCTTTTGTTACAGCATCTACCGCATCGACGACCGATACATCTGTAACGGACAAACCTACTTCAGATCCAAGTGGTAAGTTTCCATAAAAAGGTTGACAATTACCGTCTATGTAATAATACAGTGTAATGTAAACGCTCTCTTTTGTTACAGCATCTGCCGCATCCACGACAGACAAATCTGTAACGGATAAACCTACTTCAGATCCAAGTGGTAAGTTTCCACCACAACGTTGAAAATGTTTGTCTAGTTAATGTTATAGTGTAATGTAAACGCTCTCTTTTGTTACAGCATCTGCCGCATCGACGACCGATATATCTGTAACGGATAAACCTACTTCAGATCCAAGTGGTAAGTTTCCATAAAAAGGTTGACAATAACCGTCTATGTAATGATACAGGGTAATGTAAACGCTCTCTTTTGTTACAGCATCTACCGCATCGACGACCGATACATCTGTAACGGATAAACCTACTTCAGATCCAAGTGGTAGGTTTCCATAAAAAGGTTGACAATTACCGTCTATGTAATAATACAGTGTAATGTAAACGCTCTCTTTTGTTACAGCATCTGCCACATCCACGACAGACAAATCTGTAACGGATAAACCTACTTCAGATCCAAGTGGTAAGTTTCCATAAAAAGGTTGACAATTACCGTCTATGTAATGATACAGGGTAATGTAAACGCTCTCTTTTGTTACAGCATCTACCGCATCGACGACCGATACATCTGTAACGGATAAACCTACTTCAGATCCAAGTGGTAGGTTTCCATAAAAAGGTTGACAATTACCGTCTATGTAATAATACAGTGTAATGTAAACGCTCTCTTTTGTTACAGCATCTGCCGCATCCACGACAGACAAATCTGTAACGGATAAACCTACTTCAGATCCAAGTGGTAAGTTTCCACCACAACGTTGAAAATGTTTGTCTAGTTAATGTTATAGTGTAATGTAAACGCTCTCTTTTGTTACAGCATCTGCCGCATCGACGACCGATATATCTGTAACGGATAAACCTACTTCAGATCCAAGTGGTAAGTTTCCATAAAAATGTTGACAAATGCCGTCTTAGTAATGATACAGGTTAATGTAAACACTCTCTTTTGTTACAGCGTCTGCCGCATCCACGACAGACAAATCTGTAACGGATAAACCTACTTCAGATCCAAGTGGTAAGTTTCCATAAAAATTTTGACAAATGCCGTCTTAGTAATGATACAAGTTAATGTTAACGCTCTCTTTTGTTATAGCATCTGCCGCATCCACGACCGATACATCTGTAACGGATAAACCTACTTCAGATCCAAGTGGTAAGTTTCTACCACAACGTTGAAAATTTTTGTCTAGATAATGTTATAGTGTAATTTAAAAGCTCTCTTTTGTTCTAGCATCCGCCGCATCCACGACAGACAAATCTGTAACGGATAAACCTATTTCAGATCCAAGTGGTAAGTTTCCATAAAAATTTTGACAAATGCCGTATTAGTAATGATACAGGGTAATGTAAACGCTCTCTTTTGTTACAGCATCTACCGCATCGACGACCGATACATCTGTAACGGACAAACCTACTTCAGATCCAAGTGGTAAGTTTCCATAAAAAGGTTGACAATTACCGTCTATGTAATAATACAGTGTAATGTAAACGCTCTCTTTTGTTACAGCATCTGCCGCATCCACGACAGACAAATCTGTAACGGATAAACCTACTTCAGATCCAAGTGGTAAGTTTCCACCACAACGTTGAAAATGTTTGTCTAGTTAATGTTATAGTGTAATGTAAACGCTCTCTTTTGTTACAGCATCTGCCGCATCGACGACCGATATATCTGTAACGGATAAACCTACTTCAGATCCAAGTGGTAAGTTTCCATAAAAATGTTGACAAATGCCGTCTTAGTAATGATACAGGTTAATGTAAACACTCTCTTTTGTTACAGCATCTGCCGCGTCCACGACAGACAAATCTGTAACGGATAAACCTACTTCAGATCCAAGTGGTAAGTTTCCACCACAACGTTGAAAATGTTTGTCTAGTTAATGTTATAGTGTAGTGTAAACGCTCTCTTTTGTTACAGCATCTGCCGCATCGACGACCGATACATCTGTAACGGATAAACCTACTTCAGATCCAAGTGGTAAGTTTCCATAAAAATGTTGACAAATGCCGTCTTAGTAATGATACAGGTTAATGTAAACACTCTCTTTTGTTACAGCATCTGCCGCGTCCACGACAGACAAATCTGTAACGGATAAACCTACTTCAGATCCAAGTGGTAAGTTTCCATAAAAACTTGAACAAGTACCGTCTTAATAATGATACAGTGTAATGTAATCGCTTTCTTTTGTGATAGCATCTGCCGCATCGACGACCGATACATCTGTAACGGATAAACCTACTTCAGATCCAAGTGGTAAGTTTCCATAAAAAGGTTGACAATTACCGTCTATGTAATAATACAGTGTAATGTAAACGCTCTCTTCTGTTACAGCATCTGCCGCATCCACGACAGACAAATCTGTAACGGATAAACCTACTTCAGATCCAAGTGGTAAGTTTCCACCACAACGTTGAAAATGTTTGTCTAGTTAATGTTATAGTGTAATGTAAACGCTCTCTTTTGTTACAGCATCTGCCGCATCGACGACCGATATATCTGTAACGGATAAACCTACTTCAGATCCAAGTGGTAAGTTTCCATAAAAATGTTGACAAATGCCGTCTTAGTAATGATACAGGTTAATGTAAACACTCTCTTTTGTTACAGCATCTGCCGCGTCCACGACAGACAAATCTGTAACGGATAAACCTACTTCAGATCCAAGTGGTAAGTTTCCATAAAAACTTGAACAAGTACCGTCTTAATAATGATACAGTGTAATGTAATCGCTTTCTTTTGTGATAGCATCTGCCGCATCGACGACCGATACATCTGTAACGGATAAACCTACTTCAGATCCAAGTGGTAAGTTTCCATAAAAAGGTTGACAATTACCGTCTATGTAATAATACAGTGTAATGTAATCGCTTTCTTTTGTTACAGCATCTGCCGCATCGACGACCGATACATCTGTAACGGATAAACCTACTTCAGATCCAAGTGGTAAGTTTCCATAAAAATGTTGACAAATGCCGTCTTAGTGATGATACAGGGTAATGTAAACGCTCTCTTTTGTTACAGCATCTACCGCATCGACGACCGATACATCTGTAACGGATAAACCTACTTCAGATCCAAGTGGTAAGTTTCCATAAAAATGTTGACAAATGCCGTCTTAGTAATGATACAGGTTAATGTAAACACTCTCTTTTGTTACAGCATCTGCCGCGTCCACGACAGACAAATCTGTAACGGATAAACCTACTTCAGATCCAAGTGGTAAGTTTCCATAAAAACTTGAACAAGTACCGTCTTAATAATGATACAGTGTAATGTAATCGCTTTCTTTTGTGATAGCATCTGCCGCATCGACGACCGATACATCTGTAACGGATAAACCTACTTCAGATCCAAGTGGTAAGTTTCCATAAAAATGTTGACAAATGCCGTCTTAGTAATGATACAGGTTAATGTAAACACTCTCTTTTGTTACAGCATCTGCCGCGTCCACGACAGACAAATCTGTAACGGATAAACCTACTTCAGATCCAAGTGGTAAGTTTCCATAAAAAGGTTGACAATTACCGTCTATGTAATAATACAGTGTAATGTAATCGCTTTCTTTTGTTACAGCATCTGCCGCATCGACGACCGATACATCTGTAACGGATAAACCTACTTCAGATCCAAGTGGTAAGTTTCCATAAAAATGTTGACAAATGCCGTCTTAGTAATGATACAGGTTAATGTAAACACTCTCTTTTGTTACAGCATCTGCCGCGTCCACGACAGACAAATCTGTAACGGATAAACCTACTTCAGATCCAAGTGGTAAGTTTCCATAAAAATGTTGACAAATGCCGTCTTAGTCATGATAAAGTATAATGTAATCGCTCTCTTTTGTTACAGCATCTGCCGCATCGACGACCGATACATCTGTAACGGATAAACCTACTTCAGATCCAAGTGGTAAGTTTCCATAAAAAGGTTGACAATTACCGTCTATGTAATAATACAGTGTAATGTAATCGCTTTCTTTTGTTACAGCATCTGCCGCATCGACGACCGATACATCTGTAACGGATAAACCTACTTCAGATCCAAGTGGTAAGTTTCCATAAAAATGTTGACAAATGCCGTCTTAGTGATGATACAGGGTAATGTAAACGCTCTCTTTTGTTACAGCATCTACCGCATCGACGACCGATACATCTGTAACGGACAAACCTACTTCAGATCCAAGTGGTAAGTTTCCATAAAAAAGTTGACAATTACCGTCTATGTAATAATACAGTGTAATGTAAACGCTCTCTTTTGTTACAGCATCTGCCGCATCCACGACAGACAAATCTGTAACGGATAAACCTACTTCAGATCCAAGTGGTAAGTTTCCACCACAACGTTGAAAATGTTTGTCTAGTTAATGTTATAGTGTAATGTAAACGCTCTCTTTTGTTACAGCATCTGCCGCATCGACGACCGATACATCTGTAACGGATAAACCTACTTCAGATCCAAGTGGTAAGTTTCCATAAAAATGTTGACAAATGCCGTCTTAGTAATGATAGAGGGTAATGTAAACGCTCTCTTTTGTTACAGCATCTGCCGCATCGACGACCGATACATCTGTAACGGATAAACCTACTTCAGATCCAAGTGGTAAGTTTCCATAAAAATGTTGACAAATGCCGTCTTAGTCATGATAAAGTATAATGTAATCGCTTTCTTTTGTTATAGCATCTGCCGCATCCACGACAGACAAATCTGTAACGGATAAACCTACTTCAGATCCAAGTGGTAAGTTTCCATAAAAATGTTGACAAATGCCGTCTTAGTAATGATACAGGGTAATGTAAA
Organism: Bombyx mori; assembly: GCF_030269925.1. Lineage (NCBI taxonomy): Eukaryota > Metazoa > Arthropoda > Insecta > Lepidoptera > Bombycidae > Bombyx > Bombyx mori. The sequence continues at coordinate 11,554,993 of NC_085128.1, forward strand.
CGCTCTCTTTTGTTACAGCGTCTGCCGCATCCACGACAGACAAATCTGTAACGGATAAACCTACTTCAGATCCAAGTGGTAAGTTTCCATAAAAATGTTGACAAATGCCGTCTTAGTAATGATACAGGTTAATGTAAACGCTCTCTTTTGTTATAGCATCTGCCGCATCCACGACCGATACATTTGTAACGGATAAACCTACTTCAGATCCAAGTGGTAAGTTTCCATAAAAACTTTGACAAATGCCGTCTTAGTCATGATAAAGTATAGTATAATCGCTTTCTTTTGTTATAGCATCTGCCGCATCGACGACAGACAAATCTGTAACGGATAAACCTACTTCAGATCAAAGTGGTAAGTTTCCATAAAAATGTTGACAAATGCCGTCTTAGTAATGATACAGGTTAATGTAAACGCTCTCTTTTGTTATAGCATCTGCTGCATCCACGACCGATACATCTGTAACGGATAAACCCACTTCAGATCCAAGTGGTAAGTTTCCATAAAAATGTTGACAAATGCCGTCTTAGTAATGATACAGGGTAATGTTAACGCTCTCTTTTGTTACAGCATCTGCCGCATCGACGACCGATACATCTTTAACGGAAAAACCGACTTCAAATCCAAGTGGTAAGTTTCCATAAAAACGTTGACAAATACCGTATAGGTAGTGATACAGTGTAATGTAATCGCTCTCTTTGGTTATAGCATCTGCCGCATCGACGACAGATAAATCTGTAACGGATAAACCGACTTCAGATCCAAGTGGTAAGTTTCCATAAAAACGTTGACAAATACCGTATAGGTAATGATACAGTGTAATGTAATCGCTCTCTTTGGTTATAGCATCTGCCGCATCGACGACAAATAAATCTGTAACGGATAAACCCACTTCAGATCCAAGTGGTAAGTTTCCATAAAAACGTTGACAAATGCCGTCTTAGTCATGATAAAGTATAATGTAATCGCTTTCTTTTGTTATAGCATCTGCCGCATCGACGACAGATAAATCTGTAACGGATAAACCGACTTCAGATCCAAATGGTAAGTTTCCATAAAAACGTTGACAAATACCGTATAGGTAGTGATACAGTGTAATGTAATCGCTTTCTTTTGTGATAGCATCTGCCGCATCCACGACAGACAAATCTGTAACGGATAAACCTACTTCAGATCCAAGTGGTAAGTTTCCATAAAAACGTTGACAAATACCGTATAGGTAGTGATACAGTGTAATGTAATCGCTCTCTTTGGTTATAGCATCTGCCGCATCCACGACCGATACATCTGTAACGGATAAACCCACTTCAGATCCAAGTGGTAAGTTTCCATAAAAATGTTGACAAATGCCGTCTTAGTCATGATAAAGTATAATGTAATCGCTTTCTTTTGTTATAGCATCTGCCGCATCGACGACAGACAAATCTGTAACGGATAAACCTACTTCAGATCAAAGTGGTAAGTTTCCATAAAAATGTTGACAAATGCCGTCTTAGTAATGATACAGGGTAATGTTAACGCTCTCTTTTGTTACAGCATCTGCCGCATCGACGACCGATACATCTTTAACGGAAAAACCGACTTCAAATCCAAGTGGTAAGTTTCCATAAAAACGTTGACAAATACCGTATAGGTAGTGATACAGTGTAATGTAATCGCTCTCTTTGGTTATAGCATCTGCCGCATCGACGACAGATAAATCTGTAACGGATAAACCGACTTCAGATCCAAATAGTAAGTTTCCATAAAAACGTTGACAAATACCGTATAGGTAGTGATACAGTGTAATGTAATCGCTCTCTTTGGTTTATAGCATCTGCCGCATCCACGACCGATACATTTGTAACGGACAAACCTACTTCAGATCCAAGTGGTAAGTTTCCATAAAAAGGTTGACAATTACCGTCTTAGTAATGATACAGGGTAATGTAAACACTCTCTTTTGTTACAGCATCTGCCGCGTCCACGACAGACAAATCTGTAACGGATAAATCTACTTCAGATCCAAGTGGTAAGTTTCCATAAAAACTTGAACAAGTACCGTCTTAATAATGATACAGTATAATGTAATCGCTTTCTTTTGTTACAGCATCTGCCGCATCGACGACTGATAAATCTGTAATGGATAAACCTACTTCAGATCCAACTGGTAAGTAATCATGTTACAGTGGAAGTTTCCACGTATCTAAACTAAGCCGGCCATTTTTTAAACTGTTATTCTTGTGTTCTATAAATCATTATGACACCATCTACTCCGAAACCTGTGACTGACAAACCCACGTTAGATCCAAGCTAGATCCGTTAAAACATTCAGATTTCTTCGTATTAAAATGAAACTGCCAGCTTATTTTTATCTCCTTACTTAATGCTCTCTTTATGTGTAATTTTTTTTGTAACTTAGATGGGTGGACGAGGTCATAGCCTACCTGGTGTTAAGTGGTTACTGGAGCCCATGGACATCTACGACGTAAATGCGCCACCCACCTTGAGATATAAGTTCTAAGGTCTCAAGTATAGTTACAACAGCTGCCCCACCCTTTAAACCGAAACGCATTACCTACTCGCGCGGACTCACACGAGGTCCTACTACCAGTAATTACGCAAATTAAAATTTGCGGGTTTGATTTTTATTACACGATGCTATTCCTTCACCGTGAAAGTCGAGGACTCGAGAACATTTGTTGAGTACGTATTTCATTAGAAAAATTGGTACCCGCCTGGTATTCGAACGTTCATTCGAACATTCGTTTTGAGCGATGTCCGGACGTCTTATCCTTTAGGCCACGACGACTTGAAATTTTGTTTGTCATGTTCTTTATTTCTTTTTAGAACAAAACATGTCAACAGTAGTGCAGCCAATGATCGTACGAACTACAACTGATTCGACTGGTTAGTTACAATGTTTAATCCTTCGCTATTAAAATACTGTCATTATTGTTTGTGGACATAATTATTTGAAAATACATTAAAAAACGTTATTATAACGGGTAAGATTTAAGACGAAAAAAGTATAATTACTCGTCTGTTTAAAAAAAAAAAAAAACTTGTTTTTTTAAATAAAATGTAAACTTGGAACATAGCACGGCAATAAAGAAGCCTTATTTTTACTCATTTTATGATTAGCAGTTTCAAATGAAAGTCTTATTCAACGACTACCATACGAGCTCTTGACAATATCAACGCTTTAGTCAATTAACTTATGTATATAATTGAAGTTCAAAGATACTTAAAACATTGGTTACAGAACCCACAACCGAAGAAACTCCAGGAGAAAGTGAAGGTAAGTTAATATATTGTATATTATTATTAGCTAAATATTTTGATCAGACTAAGAAAATGCGCTGAATGTACTTATAGTTGAATTAATAGTAGTGGACTTGACTGTCTTTTATTAGTTACTTGAATGTCATTGGCATCGCATTCATTGATTATTCAATTATTTATTGATTCGATGTTATTGTCTAATGCTACTGCTCCACCTGCCTAAGCGCTAACGTTATTGTTAATGGCGAACTACGCCTTAATACACAACACTCACAATGGAGCTTGAAGCAGCTGCCTAGTTGCGACAATGAGCGTCATAAATTATTTTATGCATTCATGCAATTTAAAAAGAGAGAATGTGGGATTGCAGCTTTGAATTCCAACGACACGGCTTTAATAAAATTCTAACGCCTTTTCATTTGACCACTCCATTGTTGTTGTCGTATGTACCTAAATGCAGTTCCCGCCTAAAACAAAGTGCACGCGTCCTTGCTATGCGCGCGCGTCCTGTTATATCCCTACATAGCATACAATAATGTTTACCAAACATCAACATCAGCATTTATTCCCGATGATGATTTCTAGCTAGCTTTTTAAAGCAGTTCGGGTCAGACTTTCATCGGAGTGGGACGTATACCGAGTTTTCCTCACTTTCCCTATAAATAATATAAACTTAGTCTAGGGAGTATTAAAAGTGTTTTTTAAAAAGAAGTTCCTAGTTTCAATTCTAACAATCCGATAGAATGAGACGGCGTTAGGCTAAGTTCATATATGATCGCGCGGTACTGCGCGTCACCGCGCGGGGTGGAAGCGTTCACATGACAGAATTATGTACGCCCGAGAGTCTGGCATCAACATTGATTGAGAATGGACGTGGAGGAAGCAATTTGCTTATTAATTTTAAACCGAAAATTGAGACGTCGGAGAAAAAGACAAAGATGATACTGGGTGCATGCTATTTTAATTAAAAGACTTTTTTCAAGCCTGTTTGTAACTTTATATCCCGACCTGAGACTACACGAACAAATTTTTTTTAACTACCTACTTTAGGATGTCATTTGCATCTTTTGATTTTTTATATGATTGCGTTAAAAACTATTTAAAATCGATAGACGCGATATTATCGTCTGCGCTAAGTACTCATTTTTCTTTGATCTATGCGTCTGTCCATCTCAAGCCGCGAAGATCAGCTGAACAGGTAGATACAGTTTTGCAGAACCTGTACCGCGTGTGTGTAATATGTGAACAATAAACACTGCTTAGATTGATCTTGTACCGCACGGTACCGCGCGGTCATGTGAACTTAGCCTAAATGTAGTCAACGTCAATTATTATTAGCGCGCTAAACTACACGCTAAAACCCTTTGATGTGTCAAAAAAACCGATACTCGAGTTATTGCTTAACGTTTAACGCCATTAATAATGCCATTTGTTTTTAACACATTAAAACGTTGGCCACATCTACGTAGCGCCTATATTAATGGAGCAGTAGAATAAGATAATCAAAAAATTCATTACATTATCTTCCAGTAGGACGTTAGAGCCTGTAGTAGCAGTAGTAGTAGGGGCGCTCCGCCAACCTAATGAAATTATAAACTTTTTCAGAAAATACAACAGAAGAACCGATGGAAACAGGTCAGTTAATCTTTGAAATCTTTGAATTTTATTCTAGACTTTCCATCGCAATAGTTCAAAAATTGTAGTTAGTGGTTCCTTCTTAACATACATACTACACGATTATCATCGCGGTAAAGTAGTACCAACCCTGAGTACTGGGCAAGGGCGACGGTTTCGATTCGTTTTCGACGAACAAGTTTATTTTGTCTTTGTCCGGGTGCTTAATACCTATACCGATCCACTAACGGTGCTTCTAGGTACCTCAAGCACCGGTCATCGTCCTCGTCGAACCCGTCGCTTGCGGCGAAGGGCTCGACGAGTAAATTAACCCTCAGATACAGCCCACTGAGTTTCTCGTCGGATCTGCTCAGGGGGTCGCGTTTCCGGTCCGGTGGTAGATTCTGCAAAGCACGGCTCTTGCCGTGGGTTCGTGTTTGCAACATCATCAGGTTTGAGGCCCGTGAGCTCACCTACTAGTTAAGGCTACGCTGATATTGCCTCTCAAGGCTCTCAGCTTAGGTAGGAAAAAAACCTATATATGTATATATTTTAAACATATAAAAGTATATATTTCAAGAATATCTCTGATTTTCGTAGTAGAAGGGGATCTAGTTCAGGACTGGGTGACCGATTATAAAATACAAAAAAAAGGATTTTTATGGAATACTAGCGACCCGTCTTCGCTTCGCTTCGGAAACATTAAATTTTATTATTGATAGGCGAGTCCCGCCATGTTGCGTGCGGTACGACCATAACTGCGGGTGAAGCCGCGGGGCGAAGCTAGTCTAAAAAAAGTAGCCTAAGTTACTCCTTATATCATCAGCTACCTCTATCAGAGAAAGTCTCGTCAAAATCGGTCTAGCCGTTCCAGAGATTAGCCGGAACAAACAGACAGACAGACAGACAAAAATAGTAAAAAAAAATTTTTTGGTGTATTTACCGTATATAGTATATTCATATGCATGTAGGAAAAAGCGGTTATTTCAATGTTACAAACAGACACTCTAGTTTTATTTATAAAATATAATATATATAGGTATATATTTTTTTATTGCCTAGATTTGTGGACGAGCTCACAGCCCACCTGGTGTTAAGTTACTGGAACCCATAGACATCTACAACGTAAATGCGCCACACACCTTGAGATATAAGTTCTAAGGTCTCAATATACTTAGTTACAACGGCTGCCCCACCCTTCAAACCGAAACGCATTACTGCTTCACGGCAGAAATAGGCGAGGCGGTGGTACCTACCCGTGCGGACTCACAAGAGGTCTTACCACCAGTAATTACGCAAATTATAATTTTGCGTGTTTGATTTTTATTACACGATGTTATTCCTTCACCGTGGAAGTCAATCGTGAACAATTGTTAAGTACGTATTTCATTACAAAAATTGGTACCCGCCTGCGGGATTAGAACACCGGTGCATCGCTATATACGAATGCACCGGACGTCTTATCCTTTAGGCCACGACGACTTCAAAATATGTATAGATTAAATGACAGATAACGTGCAACTTAAGCCCGCGAAGCCTGAATTATTATCCTTTTTTATTTAGATTGGTATAGCTCTTTCTGAAATGTTAATTAGAGTATTCCTGAACATAAAGACTGAAGTGACTATTAATACGATTGCCTTTTTTTTATAAGATGACAAAAATCACGATCGAAAAGTATTGGTTGATGAAGTAAATCAAATTTACAAAGCAGACAAAAAAAAAATTTTCGTGCGTAGTAACTATTATACTAATTTTTTTTTTTAAACATGTGCAATGCTTTTTTAATATTGTTTTAATTTCAAAATTTTAAGTCTATATAATTTAATACATTATGTAATTTCAAGGCTCTAATTCTAGCTGTAGTTCTAGAAGCCTCCATATTTATCAATTAATATTATTAGATGACATCATAAAAAAACATTTTTTCCGTTCCACGTAATTGTGTATCAAAACAAATCGAATGTATGTAAATATTATGTTCATTTAATGCCACCTGGATCAATAAACAATAACTGTTTGATTAATTAGAATAAAAAATAATATCATACGGAACGTGACAATCGTAAAAGAATACGAAACTCGCACGTGAATAATATAATAAATTTATTCATTTGCATAAATAGCTGTTTTTTTTTGTTATGTAAAGAAATGTACATATTATTATGTAAATTTAATCAAATCCAATATAAATAACCGCTTCCAGTCATCGTATTAAGCGTAGTTATGCTACAGTTAATCATTCATCAACCTCTTAAAAACACATTGAATTTCTGAGGGAAATTTCTCTCCCTATATCTAATATGAATTATATATATATATATAAAATTCACATAATATAATTGTATATATTATAGTGTGTGTATTTTTTTGTATATATACTATGTGTTTCATTTATTTACTGCCTTTATTGGGATATGTATATACATATATATATTTGTATGTATGTTTAAGACCTTTGGACGATTGGTAGAGAATGCCTTAAGCATGAAGTCCACCAATGTAGATAAACATATGAAGTGTAATAATGTAATAATGTAATAATGTATGAAGTGTATAGTCGTCGTGGCCTAAAGGATAAGACGTCCAGTGCATTCGTGTTGAGTGATGCACCGGTGTTCGAATCTCAGGCGGGTACCAATTTTGCTAATGAAATACGCACTCGACAAATGTTCACGATTGACTGTCACTGTGAAGAAATAATATCGTGTAATAAAAATCAAACCCGCAAAATTATAATTTGCGTAATTACTGGCGGTAGGACCTCTTGTGAGTCCGCAAGGGTAGGTACCACCACCCTGCCTATTTCTGCAGTGAAGCAGTAATGCGTTTCGGTTTGAAGGGTGGGGCAGCCGTTGTAATTATACTTGCGACCTTAGAACTTATATCTCAAGGTGTGTGGCGCATTTACGTTGTAGATGTCTATGAGCTCCGGGTTTACCTTTAAACCGTTTAGTAACCATTCAACACCAGGTGGGCTGTGAGTTCGTCCACCCATCTAAGCAATAAAAAAAAGATAAAAAAAACACAATAGTAAAATTTCAGTAAATACTTAACCGTTTGTTTGAAAAAAAACCGTATCATCCCTACCAATCTTCCGGTTTAGACCGGTATCAAAACGGAAGGAAGAAATTTTCTGTTTGCAGCTCTTTCTTAAATAGGTTACAATTTATTTATTACTTTATGAATGAATACGTGAAAGGTCAACCTTATTGTAATTTAAGCTATGTTTTCTTTAGGAAACTTTTTTTCCAGATTGTCCTGGTTATAACAAAAAAAAAAGTTTACGTTACAATGTAGTGGTAGATAGGAAACTTAATCTGTAGAGACGGCTTATTATTTACCAAAAAATGATATGGACTTAGTTATTATGGAATGTTACTAAATAAATACAAAGATGCAAAAAAAAACACGTGTGGCACTCGGAGACTGCCGCGGTAAAGCTATAGCATAGCATTTTTTATCAACTTACGCAATTATAAATCGACAATAATAATTTAATATTAAAACTGGTGGTAGGAACACTTCTGAGTCCGCACGGGTAGGTACCAACGCCCCGCCTATTTCTGCCGTGATGCAGTAATGCGTTTCGGTTTAAAAGGTGGGGCAGCCATTGTAACTGTACTGAGACCTTAGAACTTATGTCTCAAGGTGTGTGGCGCATTTACGTTGTAGATGTCTATGGGCTCCAGTAACCACTTAACACCAAGTGGGCTGTGAGCTCATCCAAACATCTAAGAAACTAAGAAAAAAAAAGCAAAAACAAACAAAAACAACAATAAAATAAGACCACGCTATATTTATAAACATTAACCAAAGCAAAACATTAAGTGTCCCCTTCACACTCATAACCAAGACCGCGCGAGGGAGAGATGGGCAGACTTTTCATGATGTGCATGCGGCAGTGCGACATCACGCCGCGCGCTTATTCACAAACACTACACAAGCGCAACGTGTGAATGTGTTGAACGCGAGCTACATAGTAGGCGTAGTGGGGATGTCAGGTTATTTTCGTTACGGAATTTTTTGATTCAGTCGCCGCGCTCAAGGCCCGCGATAGAAGCTATGCAATAGCTTAATAAATAAATGTCTATTGTTACACATTCCGTACATTAAGGGAGTATTCATCGTGATTAGTTCTGGAATGAGGCAAATAATAACCATTGTAGTTACATACACGTTAATAAAAAAAGTTAATCGACTATATGAATAAATTATATGTATAGTAATTTTAACAATCCCTCCTTCTCCTGGCGTCAAAAATGCTGGGGTCCTCAACAGAGCGAAGCGACCTGAGACTGAAGAGATGCCGCGCTTTGCTGAAGCGGTACGCGGGAAAAAAATATCGGGAAATTCTTTTTTCGGATGAAAACATTTTTACCGTAGAAGAGAGCCACAACAAACAAAATGATAAGGTGTACGCACACAGTAGTGAAGAAGCGAGCAACCATATTCCGCGTGTCCAACGAGGTCATTTTCCATCCTCGCTCATGGTATGGTTGGGAGTTTCTTATTGGGGCTTAACAGAGGTACATTTTTGTGAGAAAGGTGTAAAAACGAATGCAGTTGTGTATCAAAATACAGTCCTGACGAACCTTGTGGAACCTGTTTCTTATACCATGTTCAATAACAGGCACTGGGTATTCCAACAAGATTCGGCGCCAGCTCATAGAGCGAAGAGCACACAAGACTGGCAGGCGGCGCGTGAAATCGACTTCATCCGGCACGAAGACTTGCCCTCCTCCAGTCCAGATTTGAATCCGTTAGATTACAAGATATGGCAACACTTGGAGGAAAAGGCGTGCTCAAAGCCTCATCCCAATTTGGAGTCACTCAAGACATCCTTGATTAAGGCAGCCGCCGATATTGACATGGACCTCGTTCGTGCTGCGATAGACGACTGGCCGCGCAGATTGAAGGCCTGTATTCAAAATCACGGAGGTCATTTTGAATAAACTTTAGTGTCATAAGAATCTATGTTTTGTTAAGTTCATTTTGGTATATGAATGGTTACATAATGAATAAACTTGTTTCAATTATTTTACATTAAACATGTGACTGAATTTATGACCTGACTAGGTATACTCATCGATTTTGTGAAAATCATAGATACCTACATTGGGTGATGCTCTTCCAGTCCGGTAACATACAGCCAATTATGTTGCGTTGCATAATTTGCAATTATCGCGTGCAAGCTTAGAGAGTACATATTTTTATTTATGGTAACAGGAAATTCAACAATGAAATACGCCACTTCAGGGTCTACAGTTCCTAAAGCTGAGTGTCCAGATGCACAGAAACGTTTTGAAGAGGCCGTTATTGCCTATAACGGAAAGTACTTAACTGTAAGTATTTTGATAAGTTGTTACTACTATCCATACCATATTTTAATTAAATAAATAGACTATCTTCTCTTGGTCCTTTTTATGGCAAATTTTTGACAACGTATCATATATTATTTATCTAGCATTGGGATTTGTTTTGTTTTTAATAAATTTCTGTAGCCTTCTCAACTCCCGCTTATTTCAGTAAATATGTAAAAAAAATATTTAAAAGAAAATTGTATGTTTCAGGAATTAGTATCTGAAAATACCGGTTTTTCGGTAGTAGGATCCAGTCTTTCAACATTCTACTTATTAGCGCAGCTAGCTTCTTATTCGAGTGGTCCGGCTTATAAAGAAATTATGACTTTCCTTAATTTACGGAACAAGGAAGAAGTAAGACTTTATTAATACGTAGAAATACTTGTACGCTTTTGTTTTGCATTGATTGCAAGATTAAATACCGCGGAAAATGAGCACTTTTGCGGTTTTATTTTTATTTTTTATAGGTGGACGAGCTCACGGCCCACCTTGTGTTAAGTGGTCACCAGAGCTCATAGACATCAACAACGTAAATGACCCATCTACCTTGAGATATGAGTTCTGAGTCTTAGTTTTTACCGTACAATGGTTGTCCCACCATTCAAACCGAAACGCAATACTTCTTCAAGACAAAAAAAGGTGTTGATACCTACTCGTGCAGGCTCTCAAGAAGCCTTACCATTAGAAGCCCACCGTTTATTAATAAAATTTGAACAAAGATTACATTTTCAGCTCTTTAAGAAGAACTGGTTAGATTTTTCTCTTTAGAAAGGCTCCGAACCTGACAGTTCTGGTGTAGTTATCGGAGTCCTTAGACTTGATAATTTGAGTTATTCACCGCATGAGATCTTGTTATAATATTCTAATAAACAAATGTCCCCCTTGCTCGTCGAGCTAAGATTCTCTTTCTGCCTTATGGGCACTGGGAATAAAAATTCGAGACAAAAAAAGTACAGGCAGATCCCGCATACCATAAATCTATATTAAAAGGTACTGAGTTTGGTGGAGAATCATTGTAGTTATATTATTTAGAGCCACTAAGCACTATACCAGCAAGGCGATCGAGTAAATTATGATGAAAGCATTTTGTAAAAAAATGAAATTTATATGTTTGGGTGATTGTTGGTGGTGGTAGGACGTATTCACAGGAGGTTTATCGATTCATGCAGATACTTTATAGTAGACTGAGCGTGCTCGGACAGTAAAATAATAGAAAAGGAACTAGTTTCATCATCTAAAATCTTGCAGATTGAGTGCGTCATCAGAAACATCGGTGTCAATAAACAATTTACGTTTGACAAGATATATGCGAAGCTATCTCCCGAACTCAGCGAGGACTTCAAAAAGGACACTAGAGTAATATTTAAGGACGAAGCTCAGAACATTGATTTCCGTAATCCATCTAGAGCAACGAGAGAAATAAATAATTATGTGAGTATAATATAGTGATCACATAACATTTTATCATTATACAGGGTGCCCAGAGGTCGTTGCCGATACCGAAAAAGGCTGTCATCTGCAATACCTTTACTACCTAGGTTGTTTTCCGCTTTTTCGTTGGGATTTGATTAAAGTTCGGTCCTTTTGTTTCATTTAATAATCAATTGAAAATAATAATAAAGTTTGTTCCTTACAACGGAATCCGTATAATGGGAGTTGTTTTTATCTCATTATAAAGCCAAACCATTATAAAACAAAGACCCAAAGTTTTGACATCATCACCGAAATGAATTTTCCTTCAATTCATTACAGAATTCCGAAACGAAGTTTTAATTTTGACATTAAGGCGATTCGTATTACATGTTTTACGTAATTTTCAGGCTGCTAAGCATTCAAACAAGAGGATTCAAAACTTCAACACCGGTATGATTGATCCTTCCACCAATCTACTGTCAGTCAACGGTAAATATTATCAGGTAAGAGCTTTAGGATACTAAACCTATGTCAGGATTGCAAAAATATTAGGAATCAAATTTCTGGCACAGTTCAACATACCCTTTTCTCTTAAATCTCAAAATGTCTGGAGTCAGGCTTGGTGGTCAAATTACCACATAAATTATATTATAACCTTCGCTATAATCTGGATTTTATTGAGAATTCGTCCTGGCCCATACGATAAAAGGTCAGGTGTACTCGTATCGAGCGACGCGACTGCTGGGGTTCAAATCCAGTAGGTTGGTATTATTTTTTCTAATGAAATATGTACTTACCACATACTCACAAATGACTCCGACGATGAGGGCATAATATCATATAATCAATATTAAACTTATAATGAGCGTAATTACTGGTGGAAGGACGTCATGTGATCCGTAAGGGTAGGTACTGCCACGCTGCCGCTTTAAACGGAGGGGCAGCCGAACTAGACAATTGAGGCTTAAACCTCATGATTTAAGATGGCGGCACTCACATTGCGACGCCTATAATCTTTGGTAATCACATAACACCAGGTGAGCCGTTTGAGAGATTGTTTATAAATAAGTCTTTAAAAAGTCATGGAAATTTCCTATATAAAATCGTACAAGTAAAAATGAACAGATTTAGATTTCTAAGTGGAATTCATTTACAGTTTTCGCTGAACGACTTCAGACCTAATGAGGTCAAAGACAAAGACTTCCGATCCGGACAAGGTAGAAGTGAAAAAGTACAAACATTAATCAAGAAAGATGCACTTACATACTTGGATAGCTCCTACTTAAAATCCAAGGTATGGTGATTAAATAATTCCTTTAACAAAGCGTTTATAGTCCTGTGTACTCGAGTCAAGTCATTACGATACGCAAGTATTTTAGGGTAGCGTCAGAACGCTACTTCGACAAAGCAGATCGACACGATAACCCTTTTATCGTGACGGAAGGTAATTAATTACACATCCGGCCTAGACGATGGGGCAACGCAAAGCCGCTGTCGCCCGGAATATGACTTGTTGGATCCCCCGAATCCATTCTCCATCCTTTTTGGCCTTTTAAGTACCGGTCACCGTCCTCGTTGATTACGACGAAGAGTTCGATGAGCGAACTAATCCATAGACACGACGCACTGAGTTTCTTGATGGATCTTCCGTTAACGCGTAGTTGGAATAGCCTTTTAAGCTTCCAGCGAATACCTAGGGAAAATAGTCATTAGACTAGGACCTTGTTTAAACCACGTCAGACGTACCAAGTATCCTGCATAAATACCTATATAATACAAGTTCATGAACACAACGTTATCAGAACTAATAAAATCGATCATCTGAAATTTATATAATAATATTTGCATAATCACTAGGACGACATAAAGTAACATTTGTTTATCACTTCCTCTATTACTCTCTATTTCGAAAAAGAAACATTCCTGCGGCTCGGTATGGAGTTTTAAAAGAGCCTTTATAACATCCGCAATTTCGAGCATCTTAACTCCGTACCGGTTACGATTCTAATCTCCTCCACTTCCTATCCTCCTTCCTCATAGTAAAGACATTTTTTTCGTAATTTTTTTTATTGCCCTTGTAGTTAGATGAGCATACGGCCCACCTAATGGTGAATGGTCGTCCATGGACTTCAGCATTACCAGGGGCAAAGCCAAGCCGTTGCTTGCCGTTAAACTCCTAATTTGACATGTTAGATTAAATGTTTCTTCTTAGTCCAGTTTTTTTTTCTTAGATTCAGCTTATCACCTGTGTCACCATTTTCAAAACACGTCCATTTTTCGGCGTTGTTACTTGTTTAGTCGCTTTGGAAATTTTTAAATTTAAAATTTGATAGTTTTGTAAATTTAAAGTAAATGTTTCGGCATTACACTAAGTTAGCCAAAGAAGAAAACAAAAATGGTACTTAACGTTTCCTTAAATATTTATCATTTTGACAGGTCGTGAGACTACCGAATGATAAATACAATCAATATCTCGTCCTAGTATTACCACATTCACACAAAGACATAAAGGACGTTATTAAGAAACTTGAAGACTCTAAAACGTTCAGGTCGACAGTAGTTAATTTAGAAGGAGGGCAGGTTTCTGCTGTTAATCTGCACATACCGATTGTAACCGAAGGTTATACCGAGGACATGAAGAGGACTCTGGATAAGGTAAAGTACTGTTGCGTTTAAAATTAATTCAAACAATTCCATATTTTAATAATAAATAGTTGTTGTATATTAAACTGTATACATTCAAACAGATGAAGTAAATACAACCGATTTTTATGACGACCATACATTTGTTATTGATATGGGTTACTTTGTTCCTTTCCACCAAACCAATTGTTGGTTTTATCACTTGCACTGTACATGTGAATACGACGTACGTATTCAAAACAGCGGGCGTTTTAGCATAAAATTTAATATGAATGGGTTTTCGGCATTTAATAAATACTATTTTTGGGCCGGGGTCTGAATCTCCTTTGAGATCCCGGTACATAGGAGCGCGTAAGGTAAATAAGACTGCCCCCGACGAAGCAGGAATCACCGAAGATGGAAGCTGGTGGTTTCAGCGACCTAGACGTCTAACTTCTTCCCTACTCCTTAGTCGAACATCCAATACCCACCCGGGACCCGGTAGGGGTAGAGGCAGTAGCCGTGGTAAATACTGGAACCAGACGTGCAGCTCACCCTAAGGACGCCTGACCGATCGGTCGCTTTCTGCGTTAAAATCTAAGAGGCGCACTAGGGCTGCGCGTTCTCTACCTTGTTGGTCACCCCGAAGCGGATCACAAAGTGAGATAGAGATCTATGTAAGCCTTTCTCTTGTCGTCTGGATAAGAGCAAATAGGTAGCCTCTTCAAAGCTAGAACAGCTCTCTAACTCACGCTTCTTTGCCTACTTTCACCGAGTCCACCACCTGGAAGATGTTGAGCATCGCCTTCCAAAACACTTTAGTGGCGAATACCACTACGACGGCTGTCAACAAAAAGGTTCGTCCGATTCAAGTGACGAAGACAGTACGCTAGTCCTCTCAGGCAGATTAGGAAGCGATTGTGTGTTCTGTCATATCCGAATGGTGGCACTCTTATCGTCAATACTAACCGCCGAGCTGGGTAGAGGCCGAAACAGATCTAACCCGTCATCAACTGCATCAGCTGAAAGGCAATCTTCGATCGCAGTTCACCAACTCACTGGCGAAACGACTGCTGATTTTCGACGACGGTCCTTAGACAGCAGTTAGGCCCGCCAGACGGCGTGACCAGGCCTCTAACACGGCCCATTGAGATTGTAGTTTCTGCGCTCGGATAATACCAAAACTGGGAAGCGGCCGGTCATAATGTACGCGACCGTCTCGCAGGACACGGTGCAAGATCCTCGTATCGCCTTTACCATGACAGCGCTCTATGTACGTCTCAGCATCGCAATTTTTGGTTGGCGGAATTATATAGGGTTACAGTGATATGGAGCGTACCATCTTCACATAAAGACGCTGCTGGCCATTCAATATTTTTGAAATGAGTGAAGAAGCTCCAACGATCACCCAATTCGAAGCCCAAGTACCGACGTCCCATATTTATCAGTAAGCCTTAAAGGCTGTATATATATATAACTAGAGAAAACTTTAAATTTAGGTCTTCAAGCGACTAGATTGAATTTTATGAAACAGAGCAATGATTAAATCAGCCTTAAAAATAGGTACATATGTTTGAGAGCTACGACGCCATAAAAAGACTAAGAACAGGGGTTTCAAATACACGACAACTTTATGTTAGAAGTGTAGTTAGTTTATTCGCTGATATATATTTATTGTTTGTTTTCAGACTGTGAAAGTAACTAAAGTATTCGACCCTAAAACATCTGGATTAAATAACGTATACAACAAGGATGAAACAACTTACGTGTCTAAAGCCTTATCGACGGTTATATTTGATATGAGCAGCTTCCAAATAGAACCGGAACCTTCAAGAGGTAGGGATTTTGTCTTGTTAATCAAATTTTACACAATTGTGTTTCAATAACATGAGAAGATTAAATTAAATAACATCAAACTTCCACGTTCCATTTCCCGCCTTACGGCCTGGCCACGGGGATCGGCGGTGCGAACAGCGAAGCGGTGGGCGAGGCGACCATTCGCGCAGCACCGTTTGCAGGCCACGGGTACTCACGTTCGCCGCCGCGACTAGTAAGGCAGTCCGACAGCGAAATGTCTATATCGAAATTATCTCGATATTGCTTACAAATTAATAGTTTTTTGGTTCAGGACCTATTATTTGGAAAAGATTGTGAAGTACATGATTTGAATAAGAATCGGAGTATACCTATAGATGGAGAATTCCACAAGAAGTACGAGAAATACTTTGGGTGGCTAGACTTCCAAATAGCTGGTCTAGCTAGTATTTCAGCTATTTTATTTTTTTATTACTTAGATGGGTGGACGAGCTCACAGCCCACCTTGTGTTAAGTGGTTACTGGAGCCCATAGACATCCACAACGTAAATGCGCCACCCACCTTGAGATATAAGTTCTAAGGTCTCAAGTATAGTTATAATGGCTGCCTCACCCTTCAAACCGAAACGCATTACTACTTCACGGCAGAAATAGGCAGGGTGGTAGTACCCACCCGTGTAAACTCACAAGAGGTCCTACCACCAGTAATTACGCAAATTATTATTTTGAAGATTTCATTTTTATCACACGATGTTATTCCTTCACCGTGGAAGTCAATCGTGAACATTTGTTGAGTACGTATTTCATTACAAAAATTGGTACCCGCCTGATATTCGAACACCGGTGCATCGCTCAACACGATTGCACCGGACGTCCGTTAGGCCACGACGACTTTAAAAATATAAAATAAAAAATAAATAAAAAATATAAAAATTTCGGCGTTAATTTTTCGCGGCGAAAACAACTAAACTCATTTAATCACTGCACTATTCGCCGCGACTACCGCTCGACTCCGTGGCTCGCGCCGTCCGTATTCATGCATTTGTTTTGCTCGCCCGCCGCATCGCGCGATTCGCTCGGTACATTTCGCCGGTCGCTTCGCCGGTCGCCGGTGCGCGTGGCTTGTTAGGTACATTTCTATGCGCTTGTTTTAGTCGCTAGACGCTTCGCCGTTCGCACCGCGCGAATATTCGCATCGGCGAATGTCCCGTGGCCAGGCTGTTAGGGCTTTCTCTGGTGTGATTGTGCTGGGAACATAATTATAATAGTTTTCCTCGACTCGGAATACCAAATATCTTGCACTAAAGTAACCGCAGCATGTCGATGCTAGTCTCTTATGTGTGTGTGTGTGTGTGTGTGTGTGTGTGTGTGTATGTGTGTGTATGTGTGTGTGTGTGTGTGTGTGTGTGTGTGTGCGGGTGTGTGTTTGTGTGTGAGTGTGCGTGTGTGCGTGCGTGTGTGTGCGTGGGTGTGTGTGTGTGTATGTGTGTGTGTGAGTGTGTGTGTGTGTGTTTTTTTTTATTTTATTGCTTAGATGGATGAGCTTGTGGCCCACGTGGTGTTAAGTGGTTACCGAAGCCCATAATAATCGACAACATAAAGCCGCCACCCACCTCAAGACACGAGTTCTAACGCCCAGTTTTACCCATAGTAGGTACAGCAACTGCCCCACGGCAGAAATAGGCAGGGCGGTGGTACTTACCCATGCGGGCTCACAACACGCCCTACTACCAGTAAAGTAACTCTCAGGAATACTAATGAAATGTTTAACTTTTGTCACAGACGAACTGAAGAGACGGGCTGGTTACCCACACGTGCTACGTGACCATCATTTCAAAGCTGACCATCCTTTCATTTTCTACCTTATATCCGGGAACATTCCCGTGTTGAGCGGTGTTATAGCTTGATAGGAAAAAGGTGAATATGTCAGTTATCTATTTATCCTCACGCTCTTGGCATTGTCGGCGATCATATGGGAACAACGGTAACCGCTTACTGCAAGGTGGGATGTAAGGATGTAAACTAAATCATACGACAAAGTCAGAGAAAGTTTATAATATAGCTTTGTTTTATTTACTACATGATGTGCCACACAACGTATAATTTCTAACTACAAAAAGTGTGAAATTAACATTAAAATGGCTTTTATTTTAATAGCAAAGTACATACATAAAATCTCATATTATATTTACTCACAAATTCAGATTCCGTCTGTCAAAATAAAATGTCATTTCATACATCCTAACACTTCTCGTACCTATTACTTTAACAGCAGCGTGATAAAATAACTAAAATAATAATAAATAAATAATTCAAATAAGTAATATTAATTGAAAGAGTTAAAACTACTTACAGGTTTTTTTCTGTGAAGGATTTAAAGTTACGGTTGTGTTGTATGATGTATGATGTTGTATGATGTTGTGTATAGTAGACTTAAAAAAAATTATTTTCTTTTTCAGATCTCAAAAGTTTTTAGTATGTGTAGTTTATAAGCATGTGATTTGTATGTAAATAAAAAAAGTGCCAAAACAATAGTGTTTAATTATTTTTTTGTCCACCGCATTTATCATATTTACTCGTATTTTATCGTGTACATATATTAATGAAAAATATTCAAAATATGTAGTGAAAACAAAACATTAATCAATAAACGAATGATTGAATTTGTAAATAAAATTAATTTCAATTTAAGATTGATTGCCAGTCATACGTTTCGAAGTAGTTTTACTGGCCAGTAATGTAAAACGGCAATGTAAATTTTTTGTACTTAAAAGGATAAACAAGCTCCTGGTCAACCTAATGTTGTTTGGTCACCAAAGATAGACCTGATAGATAAAAATCAGTAAACTGAATATCACCTATGTACCTGGAAATATAAAGTCTAGGCTTCATTTTAATTTAAAACTAAGCAATTTTTTTTTTTTTTTATGATTGAAGGATTACTGGTGGCCCTGAGGCCTTTCCAGTTTCTCCAGGACAGGAGCAAAGGCTCGGCCAGGAGGGGTGGGATTTGCTAACAGTTACCCGAGCGCCTCTGAAGGAGACATAACAGCTCAAGAGCAGCTGCTTCGCGAATTAATCTACTACCGGATCGGAATCGCGACCCGCTGAGAAGATCCGGCGAGAAACTCAGCGAGCTGACTCATGGGTTAGGTTGCACGGCGAACTCTTTGTCGAGTTCGACGAGTACGGTTACCGGGGTCCCTAAGCCTGCTCCTAGTGTTAGAGCTGAAGGCGTCTAGTGCAAAGGTTATTGGATCTGATGGATCCGTAAGTACGTGTCTAGGGCGTCGACGGTGACTGGCTCTTGCGTGATCAGGATTAGGGGAGTAGTCAGCGGCGGCAACGATAAGGCGATTATCATGACGCATAGCCTTATCGAAGTACCGTTCCGACGCTGACTCCATGTATTTCTGAATAGATTCGAGGCCCAGGTCGTCGTGTAGGTCAACGTTCCTCACGAACCACGGAGCTCCGACGGCTAATAAGCTTTATATCGACGCTTGAAAGGCAAACGTGACTAAGCGACAATAACTGCTTTGTACATAAATGATAGGTAATATTCGATGCGCAAAAAAAAAAAATTCTAGGTCTATTAAATAAAAAAATAATTTCAATCCTACAGCTATATTCGTTAAAATATAATTTTTTTCAGGTATTTCAACATTAAATTAGTCTATTGTAAAGTTCACGCATTGTCGCTTAGTTATGTTTGTCTTTCAAGCGTCGATATAATGTTGTAGCAGTGACATGGCTGTACTCCTGGTATTGTGTTCACTTTGGTGGGTAGCTTACTCTTCAAATCGTAATTTAACTCTTTCGCTACAGAAATAAGCGGGAAATTGTGGTGACTATTCGGGTGGACTCGCAAAACACCCTGACTTCCGAAAATGTCGACGTACGAGCCACCTTTACTATAGGCCATCATGAAAATTGTGCATTCAGACGAAACATTAACTCAATTTGAATGCAGTACAATAAATAACCACGATATTATGTCACTAATGATTCAATCAGTCAACACACCGGATTCCTCATGCCTCGAATCCACCAGTCGCTGCCCTGTGATCACATCACTTAAAAAGACGAATATCTTAATTATTAGTGTTTAAAAAAAAGTTTCAAATAAACCAAGTTTCCTTTTTAAAGTATAAAGAAACTTTCAGTTTTTATAAACCTACTAGCTGGCCCGGCAAACGTTGCTTTGCCATATAAATTATTTTTAGGAAAGATAAATAACCTATATACCAACTGCAACGCCATCTGCCGGGCGGATTTGTAAATCTAAACCATTCTCGAATCCACCTGAAGGTACACAAAAAATTTCATTAAAATCGGTCCAGCCGCTTTTTTTTATTTTTTTTAATTGCCTTTGTAGGCAGACGAGCATACGGCCCACCTGATGGTAAGTGGTCACCGTCGCTCATGGACGTCAGCAATGCCAGGGGCAGAGCCAAGCCGCTGCCTACCATTAGGAGGAGTTCAGTGACAAACACGCACAGAAGAAATTTTATATATTTATGAAAGTCTTGCCAAAAAAATTAAAGTTTTTAATTAACAAATAAAAAAGTAAGGGTTGAGAGTAGAGGGGTGACAAATTAGGGTTGTATGTATTTTTGTATGTTGTATCATAAAAAAATAAAAACAATTTTTTTTGTCTAAAATTAAAAAAAAAAAAATTTGGGTTGGACCACCCTTAACATTTAGGCGGATGAAAAATAGATGTTGTCCGATTCTCTAGCCTGGCCAATATGCACGCTAAGATTCACGAAAATCGGTCGAGCTGTTTCGGAGGAGTTCAATCACGCACACCGTGACACGAGAATTATATACATGTATATTAGAATATATATCCCGCTATTGGTTGACGTTTTAACTATAGATTATTTTATCTTTTTTTTTTTTGTTTTTTATTGCCCTTGTAGGCGACGAGCATACGGCCCACCTGATGGTGAGTGGTTACCGTCGCCCATGGACTTCAGCAATGCCAGGGGCAGAGCCAAGCCGCTGCCTACCGCTTAATACTCTCCAAAAGCCTCGTTTGAAGAAGGACATGTCATAGCGCTCGGGAAACACCGTGGAGGGGAGCTCATTCCATAGCCGGATGGTACGTGGCAAAAAAGACCTATCTACGGCGGCCTAGTTTGAATATAGCGAATTCCAATCTATGATTCGATTATTCGATTCATGATTCGAATTAGCAGTACAGCTATTATTATGTTGCTAATCGGCGCTATAATGGCAGACTTTTTGGCGGGAAGACGAGGAGTGAAGTTGTGTGATTTCTTTTATTTGTTTATTTAGTGTTTAAAACTCCAGGTTTAAATGTGTAATAACGGTGGTTTATTAACCGTTTAATATCTGTGAAAGTGCAAAAATGTGAGAAAATGAAACAAAGCCGCTGGACGTAGCTTCTCGAGATCCTCCAAAAAGTCCACTGAAAAAATTTCAGTAAATGACCACTATTTTACTGAGATTATATTTCATCCCATATCATCTCATCTCACTCACTACATTGAATTTCATCCCAGTTCATTAATGTCTCAAATTAATGATCTTCATTTCATTTCACTCCATTTTATCATTTTTCATAAAAATAAGAATATAAATTAAAATAAGACCTAAAGGTCTTAGTTACCAGTTCATAAATTCCCTTAAAAAAAAAGCTATAATGGCAGCGGGAACGACTTGCGGGGATTCAGTTGGCCACAGTAAGCCTTGAGCTGATCTCGAGCCTATAGTATACGTCACAGGTGTGGGACGAAGACTTCATATTATGTATCCTAGCGTGGCAGGTGTTGAACCCAAAATATGGTTTCCACGAATTAATTTAATTATAATATGGTTTCTACGAAATGATCAAAAAACAAAAAATATATATCTATATCTATACTAATATTATAAAGAGGAAAGATTTGTTTGTTTGTTTGTTTCGAATAGGCTCCGAAACTACTGGACCGATTTGAAAAATTCTTTTTCCATTAGAAGCCAACATTGTCTGTCCCTGATGAACATAGGCTACTTTTTTTAATTTTTTTTTTTTTTTGGTTTCATGTGTGTTTTAATGTTTCCGAAGCGAAGCGAGGGCGGGTCGCTAGTATATTAATATTAGTAATATTCTGTGAGTTCTAAGCACAGTTTTGCTAAGTCTAAGTCATAGACTGAATTAGATTAATAAAATTTGAACATTACGAATACTATATACAAAAAAATTCTTGAGGTCGAAAAAGGCGAAGAACAAAACCTAACTGGTTTAATATATATTTTTTTATTATTAATGATATTTATGATAATTTTTAAATGTTTTTATTTTTATTTTTTATTTTCCTTGAAGGCAAAAGAGCATATCCCATCTGGTTAATGGTTTTGGCGCTCATGAATGTCAGCAATACCAGGGGCACAGTAGCTACCTAATGCTGAAAACAAAGCGCATTTCTCTATCCTGTCGCCGTGCTAGGCCCGTGCTGTGGCCCACCCTCAGTCATTGCACTGTGGTTTCATATCTATACATTAAACATGTACCTATTTACTTGTCCTAACTGACTAACTGATTCATGGAAGCCTTAGCCACTAGGTCTATAAACTTGAAATTTTGGCAATTGATGCCTTTTATGATCAAACCAATCACTAATCTATCTTCTATATTATATTATATAAAAATAATGGCGGGCGGAGCATGTCGTAATCGAACCGACTAAAAGCTTCTGTCGCTCAACAACCGACATCCGAACCTCGCATGAGACAGAACTCATGAAAAGGCAAAGGGGGGAATGTTTAGCGCGGAGCACATCTCGCCTATCACCCTCCCCCTCGGGACGCCGGACAGGCGGTCGTTGGTACCACTACCACCAGCCTTCTCAGTCGGCAGGCTATCTGAAGCCCGTTTAGATGCCGCCGGTTAGAATAGGTTCTCCTAAGGAATACCCCGCTGGTTCAGAACCAGCGTGGGTCGAGGATAGCCGGCCTTCCATCACCCAGACGCTCTTGCGTAAAACGCGTGCAGAGCAACTTGCACGTCGTCTTCTTAGGCCCCCTTCGCCAGTCCCCAGACCGACATGTAGGGGGGACTCGAAACACTCAGAGGACCAGAGGGCGAAATCCGCCTCCCTGGCCCCCGCTCGAAGACGGCGGGCTTGTGCGTCTCTCACGTGCCCCGCCGCCTGCTTCTGCGAGTGCACCATCACGAGCATCGCCTTCTACGACTTGCCGCTGCCGAGCATCGGTGCTACAACACTCGGCAACGACAAGTTGTTCCCTATTTTTGTGACGAGGTCACGGCACCATCCCTCCCATGCGGGGCAGACGACGAGCGTGTGCTCTGCCATGTCCAAGTCGCAACCACAATGGTGGCACTCTGCCATCAGCTCGGCTACGATCCGGTGCAGGAATTCACCGAAGCAACCATGCCTAGTGACCACCTGCGTGAGCCGGAAAGTGAGGCATCCTCTGTCACGATTCACCCTATCCACAAGAAGCGGGCGAATCGCCTCGACGGTCCTACGACGAACCAAAGGATCGGCCAGCCACCTGGATCATGACTCCACCACGGATTGGGGCCTCCGAGCTCCGACCACACTGGGGCTGGGAAAAGCTTGCATATATTCCGAGCATTCGGATCGTCGGTATACCGAGAAAAATCACCCGCTCGGTGGAAAATCTTTCTTCCATCATTAAGCCTCCCAAAGTCAGTTTATTTCTTTCATCAAACCGGAGTAGATACTTCACGATACCATCGGCCTGCCTGTTTCGGTAGAGAATTAGTCATGTATGGCCGTTTTAAGGATGAGTCGCCGGCACAAAATGCAATTCAGGCGTCCTCATGTCTCAAGGTAGGTAGTGGGATTAAGATTTTGATATTTTAAGGAAGAGTCTCACGTGATTTCGATGGCGAACATAGATTTACATCCCTATACAAAATAAAGAAAAGCGAAGAAAATTGTAAAAATAGAAACAACACGCCCGACCAAATCATAACTGACGCAGGATGATGACCACGTCTTGTATTTTTTTGACCACTCGTTTCTTTAGAATTATGAGCGTACCTACACTTTATCATTAAGGATTATTGTAGTGTTCTTCAATTGTTAAATTTTTTCATCGGTAAAGAGGATATTTTTGTGCCTTTCCCCTGTATAACGCGACAGAAGGCGTTTTAATCGATCCGCTCTCTTTAATTGTAAAGATTGATTAAGTGCATGCCCTGTACATCACCGAGCTTCAGGTTTTATAATACGCGACAGAGTCTTGGCGGGAATCTTCATTTCTCGCGATAAGAGATTTTGCTTCCTAATGGGGTTTGTATGAATTCTGGTTTTGACAGCATTAACCGTCTTTGTATTTCTAACAACACGCTGCCGCCCCGATCTTTTCTGGTCATCGACGTATGAAGTGTTGTTGTATCTGTTGATAGTACGATATACGACCATATCGCGAATACCAAGCTTTTGAAGTGTCTGGAATATATCGACGGCTCCATACCCACTTTGTGCAAGGCGATCACTGCAATCTTATTGTTACGCCGTTTTAAAGTGCTTGTTAAGTGTTTTAAGTATTCTAAATGTTAATTTATGTTAGCTTATGTAACAGTATTTATGGTCAGATTACTTATTTCAAAAGTCATCGTGACCCAAAGGATAAGACGTCCGGTGCATTCGTATCTAGCGATGCACCGGTGTTTGAATCCCGCAGGCGGGTATCAATTTTTCTAATGAAATACGTACTCAACAAATGTTCACGATTGGCTTCCACGGTGAAGGAATAACATCGTGTAATAAAAATCAAACCCGCAAAACTATAATTTGTGTAATTACTGATGGTAGGACCTCTTGTGAGTCCGCACGGGTAGGCACCACCACCCTGCCTATTTCTGCTGTGAAGCAGTAATGCGTTTCGGTTTGAAGGGTGGGGCAGCCGTTGTAACTATACTGAGACCTTAGAACTTAGAATCTCAAGGTGGGTGCCGCATTTACGTTGTAGATGTCTATGGGCTCCAGCAACCACTTAACGTTTAAAGTTTTTTTTTATTTCTATAATATGCACATGCCCATAACAAATAGTATTTGATCTATTATTGAAAAATCCAATCTAATTGGTAAGTCCATTCTTGGTAAATCGTACTTCACTGCATTGCCGATGCTTCATAATCAAATCGGATATTCATTCTTCTTCTTCTTCTTCTTCTTCTTTGTCGTACCCTCACTAATGAAGATCGTGATCATATATGACTTGTCTCTATACTTAATATTATAAGCGTGGAGTGTTTGTTTGTTTATTCATCTTGCATGTTGAGATGAAACAACGTAATTAATGACATGATTTTTTATCCCGAAAAAACATCTCGTTCTCACGGGAAACTGTTTTATTCTCAAAAAAATACTTACACTTCTCCTTGGACACGCGGACGAAGCCGCAGTCATCAGATAACTTGTCATCTATAAACAGTTATCGTCTGAATTAAGGATTATATTAAGGACTAGCTGTGCCCGCGACGCCGTCCGCGTGGAATAGCGATTTTGGGCAGCAGTTTTAGGACATATCTTTTGGTTTATAAGCACCGTCATTTGGGTATTTAGAAAAATCTAATTTAAAGTAATGCTTCTCTATACACGACATAGACGTATAGCCATCGGGGATCAAAGCATACAGGTTGCTAGGATTGCTAACATGTGACAGAGCTACATAACCGTGTGACCGAGTTGACTGTGTGAAAAGCAGTTAACACTTATATCTGCACCCACAACTTTTAGCGTTTGACCTTTATTATCATCACGAAGCCTAGGCTCGGTGGAAACGCGATCGGTAGTGAGTTGTGCTTCCTGTTATTTTAGTGTCTCCCGAAATCGGGCAAGCTTTTGCTGTCCGAACCCTCTGAGAGCTCAGACGGACTTCCCTATCAGTAATTCGATCAGTCATTCGCTCGAGTAAGGATCGCAGCAGATGGAGGGAAATCGTACGGGAGAAAGTGATGCAGCGGGGGAGTCACGACCCTCAGTAATAAGGAAAACAACGCGCGGAGGATACTCTCTAAAACTGACCATAAATCATGGACCTGGCGCCGAGTCTTGCTGGAAGGACCATTCTTGATTATTGAACGTGGTGTTGTTAAGGGGCTTCACTACCTTCTCAAGAATGGTATCTAGATACACTTGTGCAGATGTTTTGATAGCTTTTTCACAAAAGTATGGCTCAGTCACTCCTTCACAGCTAATACCCCACCAAACCATCACTGAAGTCGGATAGTGCCCACGTTGCACTCTGTCGACTAATTGGGAAGCTTCCTTAGAGCTTTGAGCACACAAACATTTTGCTAATACCAAGCGTATGGAGAGTTTTAAAAATTGCATTTGGCTCCATACCTACTTTGTGTAATGCAATCACAGCGATTCGGTTCTCTTCATCACCCCACCACCACATCACCATCACCATTTTAATATCGCAAAATATTGTACAATGTATTAGCGCCAAAATGAGAAAACTCAATGAGCAATCATATAAAAATGACAGATTCCAAATTTAAATGTAATATTTTGTTTATTTTTAATTGTAACAGTATTTATGGCCAGACTAAGTATGTTAATTACCTTATTATTTTTTATTACAGAAGTACAAGAAAAAAGTTTTGACGCGGACAGAATCAGGGTTTATCTCTAAAAATGAGAAATTGTAGAATTAATGCATTATTTTAAAGAGCAAGTCTTCTAGGGGACTTAATACGTTTATTGATATCGAAATATCAAAGAAAAACAATTTCAGTCAATTCATGAACGACATGATAATGAACTTTTCCTGTAATTGAAACAAATTAACAAATTTTCAACCGATTGAAACGATTATGTTAATTTAAAATATGTTTAAATTAAAGAAAACGGCTTAAAATGCTTTAAAAGGTTCACATGAAACAAAAACAGTGTTATTTTTCTTTTATTTAAATATTTACAAAAGCATCCTTTACATTTGTTTACCTATATATTTGTACAAGTGCACGAACTTGTATAAGCGGCGACTATAAAACAGTGAATAGCCTTGATAAGCACTTCAGAAAGCATTCTTTGCTGAAAATGTTAAAGACGTTCTTGTTCGTAGCCTGTATCGCTAATGTGCTTCTAGTAGACTCTACTGAAGGTAAGCTTGCATTATAAATCTTACGAAATTGTGTGATAAGAGAAAACTGTTTTTTTTTTTAAATTCATACAGCACAAATTTAGACATCGCAATTAATTTCTTTATTTTATAAAAAAAAAGTTGTTTAATATTTATATTCGAAAATTTTCATATTTATATTCAAAAAATCACGCAGCGAGACTGCGTAACAAAAAAATTACTCAACAGAAGACCACTAACGAAATTAAAGAAATAAATCACTAAAATAAAGTTTTGGTGTTTTGTCTCAAGATGCCTCGTGATAAAATAAAAAAATCCCTCCCAAAAAAATCTGTTTGCTTACAAAAGACACTTTCTTATTTATTTTAGTAAAATACGTTGCATAAAAATTAACTATTATCCCTATATAACAACAAATATTTCAAATGAATAAAATGTGAATAAAAATTGTCGTAAAGTTCTGGAACTTTCGACGAATTTCAAATAATGGTTCACCTTTTATTTTATTTGGGAATAGTTTTTTTTGACAGTGTTTTTTGGTCCGCCCTATGCACTTTATTTTATTGATATTTAATTTCTACATAAAACATGTATGCTAAAAGACCTCCGTGATAAATAATAAGTCCCGATTAGTTTTCAATAAAGACTGGGGTGCCGTTATTCTAAATTCTAAAGCCACTGTCTCTCGCAACTAACCGGTAAAAATAATACCCAATACCGTAATTAATACCATGAGAGTTGATACGGGACGTTCCACCGGATAAGATCGTTCTAAGCAATGATATCGAGGCGCTGCTCGGCATGGGAAGCTCTGTCATTCTAGCGGGCGACCTAAATTGTAAACACATCAGGTGGAACTCACACACCACAACCCCGAATGGCAGGCGGCTTGACGCGTTAGTCGATGATCTCGCCTTCGATATCGTCGCTCCGCTAACCCCGACTCACTACCCGCTAAATATCGCGCATCGCCCGGATATACTCGACATAGCGTTATTAAAAAACCTAACTCTGCGCTTACACTCGATCGAAGTAGTTTCAGAGTTTGATTCAGACGACCGTCCCGTCGTTATGAAGCTCGGTCGCGCTCCCGATTCCGTTCCCGTCACGAGGACTGTGATGGATTGGCATACGCTGGGTATCAGCCTGGCTGAATCTGATCCACCATCGCTCTCGTTAAGCCCGGACTCTACCCCGTCTCCTCAGGGTACCGCTGAAGCCATAGACATCTTAACGTCACACATCACCTCGACATTAGATGGGTCATCGAAGCAAGTTGTAGCGGAGGGCTTCCTTTACCGCTTCAAATTGCCCGATGCTATTGGGGAACTCCTTAGAGCTAAGAACGCCTCGATCCGCGCCTACGATAGGTATCCTAAAGAGGATAATCGTGTTCGAATGCGTGCCCTACAACGCGACGTAAAGTCTCGCATCGCCGAAGTCAGAGATGCCAGATGGTCTGATTTCTTAGAAGGACTCGCTCCCCCAAATAGGATCATATGATAGTATCATAGGAGGTGCGGCTCCTGGCCCAAAAAAAAAAATGATGCAAAGCCAAAAAATATAACGTAATGGATTAACTACCTGGCCATAATATATTGCAATATATAATATTAGAGTAATTTTACCTTAATTACATTGCACCATAAATTATTTTAAGCATTAGGAAAAAAACTACCATGCACAGTTTTAAAATATTATACATACGTAAACTAAGCATAAACTAAAGTTTTCTTTACTTTCTTTCTACTTTACTTTCTACCTGAAAGAGAAACCATTTGCAAGTTACCAAACGTGGCGACTTACGACTGTTTTTGAGTAAAATTCGTTTCGGTTTGAAGGATGGGGCCCCGTAGTATTATAACACTAAAACTCAGCACTCATGTCCCAAGGTGAGTGGCGGAATTTACGTTGTTGTTGACTATGGGCTAAGGTAATTACAACCAAGTGGACCGGAGCTCATTCACACGTTTACTCTATAAAAGAAACATAGGCAGGACAGTGGTACCTTCCCGCAACTTTATTCCTTAACACCAAACATTCAAGATTTGGTCTCGGGCTTAGAATTTTTATATAAGTAGCTATTTCCTATGTTTCGAACTTATGGACGGTAGTTAATGCAATTTTAAAATTTCTACACATGAAAACTGTAAGCTGTACCATAGCGCATCCAAAAAACAAATAACAACCTTTTTTAATTTAGCAAAACAACTTTGTGGCGAAAACGAAGAATCTTCAGATTGCGCCAATTGCTATGATAGTCCAGATTGTTGTGTGGATCCTATGGTTTTTTTTTTTTTTTTTTTTTATGATTGAAGGATTACTGGTGGCCCGGAGGCCTTTCCAGTTTCACCAGGAAAGGTGGGCGAGCAAAGGCTCAGCCAGGAGGGGTGGGATTTGCTAACAGCTACCCGAGCGCCTCCGAAGGAGACCTAACAGCTCAAGAGCAGCTGCTTCGCGAATGAATCTACTACCGGATCGGAATCGCGACCCGCTGAGAAGATCCGGCGAGAAACTCAGCGAGCTGATTCATGGGTTAGGTTGCACGGCGAACTCTTTGTCGAGTTCGACGAGTACGGTTACCGAGGTCCCTAAGCCTGCTCCTAGAGCTGAAGGCGTCTAGTGCAAAGGTTATTGGATCTGATGGATCCGTAAGGACGTGTCTAGGGCGTCGACGGTGACTGGCTCCTGCATGATCAGGATTCGGGGAGTAGTCAGCGGCGGCTACGATAAGGCGATTATCATGACGCATAGCCTTATCGAAGTACCGTTCCGACGCTGACTTCATGTATTTCTGTATAGATTCGAGGCCCAGGTCGTCGTGTAGGTCAACGTTCCTCACGAACCACGGAGCTCCGACGGCTAACCTGCAAAAGCGGGATTGTAGAGATTGAAGGGTGTCTATGTGCGTGCGGGCCGCGTGAGCGAACACCACACTCGCGTAAGTCATGACGGGCCTTATGCAAGTTTTGTAAAGTGTCACCTTGTTCCGAAGGGACATTTTACTCCGCTTACAAATCATGGGGTAGAGTCTACCAAGAATAAACGCGGCACGGTCACGGACTGATTTTATATGCGGGCGGAATGTCATCGATGCATCCAGGGTAACGCCCAGGTACTTGACCTTCCTGGCCCAGGGTATGGATTGACTAAAGAGAGTAATCGGGGGTGTGAGATTCCTCCTCCTAATACGGGAGGAAATCCGTGTGGAGCTTCCCCTCTGAAAGAGCACCGCAGTACTTTTCGCTGGGTTGATGTCTATGCGCCATTTTCGGAACCACTGTCCTAGGGCTAGGGCTGCGCTCTGAAGCTTCTTCGCGATTAGGGACTTGTTTCTACTGGAATAGTAAACAGTCGTGTCGTCGGCGAATAAAGCTAAATGGGTCGGCGGCGACCGGGGAATATCGTTAACGAATAAGCTAAATAGGAGGGGTGAGAGGACAGAGCCTTGCGGGACTCCAGCTGTGAGAGGTCGTGGGGAGGAGCGGGTTCCCTCGACTCGATATCGAAAAGAGCGGTTCGACAAGAAGTCCCGTATGATGAGCACGAGACTATCCGGCACGCCCATGTTGAATAGTTTGAAAATCAAACCATTGTGCCAGACTTTGTCGAACGCTTTTGCGACGTCGAAGAAGAGAGCTCCCGTGTATAACGGTTTTGGTCGATTAAGCCCCACAAGAATGTGCTCCGTGAGGCGGTGCACCTGTTGAACGCATGAGTGATTTGTACGGAATCCGAATTGTTCATCGATGAGAATGCCCTTGGATGAGACGAAGTCTCTGAGGCGTTTGTAGAGCAGACGCTCATACAGTTTGCCTAGAGACATGAGTAGGCTAATCGGGCGGTAGCTCGTCGGATGATTTTTTGATTTACCGGGTTTATGTATGCCGATAACGTCCGCTTCTTTCCACACCGCGGGAAAGATACAGTTCGCCATAGCGGCATTGAAAATAGATGCCAACATCACGATGAGTTGGACGGGTAGAAGTTTAATAACGCGGTTGGATATACCGTCGGAACCGGGAGCCTTGCGAGGACGTAGGTCTTTGATCAAGTCTTTAACTTCCATCGGGGTGACGGGTGGTAACACATCAGAGGGTGGCAAGGAGGCTCTGCGTTCTACCTCACTGTCTACTAATTCTACATGCACAGGGTCCACGGATTGAGTGCTGGGCGTGCACTGGGTTTGCAATGTATCGGCCAGCAGCTCTGCTTTTTCGTCATCATCGAACGCCGTGAGTCGGCCTGAGGGGCCTACGAGGGGGGGCATAGTTACTACCGTATCCGATTTGAGAGTACGAGCTAAGCGGTAGTAAGACCTTTGGGAGGGCGCGAGTCCTTCTAAGAAATCAGACCATCTGGCATCTCGGACTTCGGCGATGCGAGACTTTACGTCGCGTTGTAGGGCACGCATTCGAATACGATTTTCCGCGGTAGGATACCTGTCGTAGGCGCGTATCGAGGCGTTCTTAGCTCTAAGGAGTTCCCTAATATCGTCGGACAATTTGAAGCGGTGAAGGAAGTCCTCCGCTACAACTTGTTTCGATGACCTATCTAATGTCGAGGTGATGTGTGACGTTAAGATGTCTATGGCTTCAGCGGTATCCTGAGGAGACGGGGTAGAGTCCGGGCTAAACGGTAGCGATGGTGGATCAGATTCAGCCAGGCTGATGCCCAGCGTGTGCCAATCCACCACAGTCCTCGTGACGGGAACGGAATCGGGAGCGCGACCGAGCTTCATAACGACGGGACGGTGGTCTGAATCTAACTCTGAAACTACTTCGATCGAGTGTAAGCGCAGAGTTACGTTTTTTAATAACGCTATGTCGAGTATATCCGGGCGATGCGCGATATTTAGCGGGTAGTGAGTCGGGATTAGCGGAGCGACGATATCGAAGGCGAGATTATCGACTAACGCGTCAAGCCGCCTGCCATTCGGGGTTGTGGTGTGTGAGTTCCACCTAATGTGTTTACAATTTAGGTCGCCCGCCAGAATGACAGAGCTCCCCATGCCGAGCAGCGCCTCGATATCACTGCTTAGAACGATCTTATCCGGTGGAAGATAAACGGACGCGATAACGATCGGCGCGTGTCCCGTCAGTGAGATTCGGCACACTGATGCTTCGATATTAGCGAGCGCGGGAGGATCGAGTGGGACGCAATGCAGGGCTCTTCTATAGTAAATGACGGTACCACCACCACGAGCAGAGAGCCTGTCGTTCCTGACCATGTTATAGTTCGCGATTTTAGGGTCACGGCGCGCGGGCTTAAGTAGGGTCTCCTGCACTAAAAAGATATCAATTTGATGGTCACGCAAAAAGTCAGAAACCTGATCACGCTGATTTGCGAGACCGTAAGCGTTAAAAAATCCTATCGTTACGGATAGGGGCTTTATTCTACTTATATACGCCATTGATTACCGGCGGAGTGAGGGGAGGACGTACGTATTTAATGACGCGTATACGTCGGCGTATTCTTGCACAACGGCGATAAAGTGTTGTGCAGTGGAGGCAGAGCGAATGGCGTCGCCCAAAGCGTTAACGCGCTCAAAGTTGATCGACTGAAAGAAGTCGATCGCTAAAGCGAGATTGTCGGACGCGGTCGGAGGGCAAGTCGCGGGAGAGGGACGAGTCGCGGGGGCGGGACGAATCGCGGAGGAGGGAGTTGTAGCCGTGTTCATGTACGGCAGCGGTTTCGCCCAGGCCGAGACACTGGGCACCGGCGCCGGAACGAACGCTGGCTTAGCCTGCGACACAGAGGGTGCCGAGGCTTTGATGTCTGGGCCGGAAGCTCGGAGGCGGTTTTGGCGGGCGACGCGGCGATTTATTTTCGGGGCTCGGGGGCATCCGCGGTAATTTGCGGGGTGACCCTGTGTTCGACACAGGACGCAGCAAGGCGGTTCTGTCGCGGTTTTTTGATCGCGAGTGCATAGGGCCGTGGCGTGATCGCCTAAGCACTTGACGCATCGGGGGCGCGCGTGACAGTTACGGGAAGAATGCCCGTATAATTGGCAGTTATGGCATTGGCTAGGTGTGCCTTTCTTGTGTGGGGTTTCGACTGCGATTCCGGAAAGGCTACAGACCGTTCGGATGTTGAATATTTGCTTACCCTCGGGGGTAGGCTGGAGGGCGACGAGAACCATATTATATGGCTCCCTTCCGCGGCCTGTGTGCATGCGGTGTACGGAGTTAACCGGTAGGCCTTGTTCGAGAAGGTCGGCCTTGACGAGCTCGGCATCCAACTCTTTAGGGATGCCACGTATAACGGCACGGAGTTCGCGTTCCTCCTGGAGCGTATATGTGTGGAAACTTATACGCTCCTTACGGAGGTAAGAAGAGAGGGCCCTATGGTCGTCGGATGTTCGAACCTTAATTTGAATGCCGTTCGCGAGGTTACGGGCATTCGTAAAATTGATATTTTTGGCCTTAAGGGCCAGGGAAACTCGTTCCCAAGCTGCCTTCTCTTGAAGGATTACCGGGGGAGGGGTCTGGGCTTTATTTTGTGCCACCGGACGCGGCGACGGAGTGGCACGGGCTGGAGGCGCAACGGGAGTCTGAGGGCGGGGGCGCGACGCGTTCGCGGCTTTGCTAATTTTAGCGGCCGCGGGAGCTCGAGACTCCGCGGCACGCTTCTTACCCTTTTGCACCAGGGTGAATCCATCCGTCGATGAGGCGGGAGCGAGGTCGACCTCCATCTCCGAGTCAGAGTCGGAGGACGAGGAGGCGGGCGCAGGTGACCTACGAGTAGGTGTTTTGGACGGTGCGACGGAGGCCGCGGATGATCGCGCTGCTGGAACGGTGACCACGGCGGACGACGCAGCAGTTTTACTCGCCAGTATAGGCGACGCGGGAACGGCAGGCACGACGGAGGCTGCGGTGCTCGATGCAGAAGCTTTGCACGCAGGTACAGGCGACGCAGGAGCAGCGAGCTCGGTGGAGTCCACGAGAGGGCTCGCAGTGTGATCGGCCTTGAAGGCCTGAAACTCGGAAGTGAGCTTTGGGTAGCGAAGCCGGAGAAATTCCGCAAATACAGCGTCCATGATGTCTACGTGCCCAGGTGGGGCTACCCTGGGTCTTAGAAAACACTCGCCTTGCGGCGAGGCCCCAACTTCTCGGACCTGAGCGGTTCTATTGAACACAGGTGGCGATGCGGCACGATTACTGCAGGACAAAGAAAAATCACAACAAAACGGAAATAACAAAAAGAAACAAAACAATTAAACACTTCCAGGAAGACAGTTTGTCGGCAGATGTACCACGAACACAGAAATAACAAAAGGAAACAAAACAAATAAAAACTTCCAGGAAGAGCACTTAGTCGGCAGATGTACCACGAACACAGGCCGCGCGAACAATGGCCGGGCTAACAAAAGCCGGGCGAACAAAGGCCGGGCGATCGAGTGGTCGATGAGCACGTCCGCGCGTGACGGGTGCCTCTATCGGATCCTATGGATTGCATTCAAGGATGCATTTGCAAAGTAGGATATGTGAGGAACGATGAAGGAGTTTGTGTTCGAGATGATTGTGATGGTACGTACGTAATCTCTATGATTTTTATAAGCCGTGACCATTTTATAACTATTCTAAAATTAAATCACAAATAATGTTACTTATTATTCACATAAATAAATATTAAATTGATTAATTATTAAATACTTTAAATTATGTATTTCATAATTAATTAATAGATTTTATTAAAAAGAAAAGTTACATTTTTTGATTTAATAGCATGCCTTATAGTAAGTGTATACCGTTGCTCGAAGACAATGTCAATGCCAATGTGGTTTGTTATTTGTATTCTCGGGATATTATGCTCCGAACACATAAAAGTCAAACACACCAATTCAACAATATAATAATATAATATGTGTACAATGTTCTATTAAAAAGTAAAAAGAGTAAACAAGTCGCCAGGCACTACAAGGCACCAATTAAAACTTAAATTATATTACGTTTTACAATCAACTTAAATCAACGCGCGCGAATCTCGCAGTATGACGTCACGGGACACCTGCGCGTTCGGGAACTCCGATCGCATCCGATGACGCCCGAGTGCGACCGAATGTTGCACGCTACACCAATAAAGTATATTTATTATTGTTTACTACTGGAAAGTAATAGGGCTGTGGGAGCGCAGTTTATAGTGAACTCCACTCAATTTCACTCTAAAGCCCAAAAAAATTTCTCAAAAAGAATGCACTGTTGATGAATGCCATAGTGCCTGATTAAAGAAAAAGTAGGTCTGCTCTGGTGTATAGCTAACCCCCGGTGAAGGTCAAGGGGCGACCTAAGGGGGTAGAGGCCGCGCGGCGCGCTACCAGCACTCTAGCGCGCCGCCAAGGAGTATCAATAATAGAGCGACCGGTTGGCGGTGTATCGCGCCCCGACCCGGCAGGCTGGTTCTGGTCCAGCGGGGTATTCCGGGATACCAGCGGCAGTGTCTGGGCGACCTAACGGGCTGCAGTACCGAGACGGCCGACTTTTCAGAGCCTTCGATTCGCCTCGAAGATTCCGTCGGCCGGGCGTCCTTGGGGTGAGCTGCGCCGTCTGGTTGTAGTGTTGACCACGGTAACTCCCTTACCTCATCGGGGTTCTGTCCTCGGAGGGGATCGGACGCTTGGGCGAAGGGAGCAGGGGACTCATTTAGTGGGTAGGGCCCTAAAAACTTGCTTGGGCCCGTGGTCTCGCAGTCGCGGACCAGTTCCACATACCCCGCGCGCCCCCTAGGCGCGGGGACCTAATAGGAGGTGCGGCTTCTGGTCGAAAAAAAAAGGTGCAAAGCCAGAAAATATTATAACATAATGGATTAACTATCTGGTCATATAAATGAATAATGCATTTGTATTCAAATTCAACCATTAATTTCTTTTACATTTTATTTATTAGACTCATGCAATGGGGATCCGAACGCTGTTGCTGGATGTGGAGTAAATTGTAACAGACATTGTTCTGATATCGGCAAAGAATGTCAAAGTTGTGCTGCTGTTTGCTACGAAGACGGCTGCGATTGTAAAGACGGATATTATTACGATGATAACATTAATAAATGTGTTTTACCCGAAGACTGCAGTAAGTTTGGATAATTTATTGAGTACAACTGTATTTTTGTGGTCAATTTCGGAAAACTTTAATTTATACCGAATGTTTATTTAATGAAGTTTTTTTAAGTACTTTCATTACAAAACAATGGAATGAATATTTTTTTAAGAAAAAGCTGTGTCGTTACTGTTTTTGCATGTAAATATTTACCAAACGTTGACTCTCACAACAGTGGAGACTGGTCATATTTAGCATTGCTCGCTGTACGCAGAAAACAACCACATCAAAATTGAAAAAAAAAAGGAAAAATAGCGAAAATACAATAATTATAATAATATAAAAGCGTAAATAGAAATGGACATTGGCCATAAGATAAAACGAAAAGAAAGAGGAGCAGATTACGATGGGGAAAAGAAATAAATTCAAAACTAAGAAAATTATAGAGACGGTCATACGGCCCACCTGAAGGTGAGTGGTTACTGTCGCCCATGGACTTCGGCAATGCCAGGGGCAGAGCCAAGCCGCTGCGTACCGCAAAATACTATCTTATTTAGTTTATACTAGTTTACAGAATAAATGAATTAGAAAGAAATGAAGTAGACCTCAATATTTAACCTCAACTATATACCTAACTATATAACTATAGCTCAATATTTAATATTTACCTCAATATTTAATAGTGTACATAAACATAATATATATGAAACTGAAGTGTATTATTATTTATATACACATCTATTAATAACGAATGTATAGGATTTATATTACTAGAAATTTGTGTAAGAAGTAAAGATTTATAAAAATAAATTTAAACTTATAAAATTTAAAGTGATCTTCTAGATCTTATAATACTTCTACATCTTCTGTTACTAGACTGACTAATTTTAAAACAAATAACTATAAATTTTCAGTATTGTATTTGTTGGAAATTTATTTCTGTATAATTTTCTGTAAAAGACAAAAAACGCAAATTCACAAATTTATTGGTAACCGATTTTTTATTGTAGAAACGTGATAAATATTACTTCATTTTTCTCTATACACCTTGTTTCTCGCTACACCCAGAAATACCAACAACGCAATACTAGAAATAACAAAATATTAATCTAATCACGTTCACAACTTATGTCACGAAACAAAACTAAAGATATAATGTTTTTTTTTTCTTAGCTCCTACTTGTGGTAATGATGAAGTCTACAATGATTGTATACAAGGGTACTGCCAACCGAAGAATTGTTCGGAAATAGGGAAACCCGTTGCTTGTCCAAGAATAGATCCCAAGAATTGCATCAAAGGGTGCTTGTGTAAAGAAAACTACGTCAGAGCTGATAATGGAACGTGTATACCAAAAACCGACTGTCGTGAGTACTTACAGTTATTAGTAAATATTTCATAATTTATTTAGAACCGTTCATCCTCACTGTTTTTCTATTCTCTTATTCCTCTCGTATGTATGTTATTATGACTGGTCTCCATTTAGACCTTAGAACTTATATCTCGAGGCGGGTGGCGCATTTACGTTGTAGATGTCTATGGGCTCCAGTAACCACTTAACATCAGGTGGGCTGTGAGCTCGTCCACCCAACTAAACAATAAAAAAAAATAAAAAAGTAGACAGGCTTCGGATAGGACATTCTTACTTTTTTTTGAAGCCAATTTCTATGTTATTGTCGGACATGGTTAGCCAACGTCGTATCGTAGATTTAATAATACGTCAAGACTTTATGACTCAGCTGTCTAATTTTTATGATATTTTCAAACTAAAGAGTCAATTCAAAGCTTAGCAATTACATCTGACACGCATGGATACCATAATCAAAATTAAATCTTATATCTCACAGTGGGTATTTCTTGGTTTGTATGGAGTTTTGTGACTGCGGGCATCGGGTGGATGCATAAACTTAGTAAAATAAAGGCCAATTTACCGCGGATTGTCTTATTGAATCTCTCTATTATGAATTTTCAAGCATCCTGCGGTGGAGACAACAACGCTCGTTCCGGCTGCGGCTTGCACTGTAGCAAACGGTGTGGCGATATCGGAAAAAAGCCAAGAGCATGTGCTGCAGTTTGCTATGACAATGCTTGCGATTGCAAAGAAGGATTTTACCTAAACGAGAATACAGGAAAATGCGTAAAACCAAACCAGTGCCGTGAGTATTTTCAGACGTAGATTGTAGTTTAGAAAATACTTATACAATACTAATAAACTAGAAAAAAGGAATGAAAAATGTCGATTACTTGAAACTATTAACGCGCCTACATTGATGATACTATGACAGAAACCTTCCATGGAGGCCCAACCACAAGTATACGGTACGTACGTACGTATCCTATCATACGAGACAAAAACCTTCCTGGAGTCCCAACTATTGGAATTTCTTTTTCCTTATTCCTTCCTCGACTGCCCTATTCAGGTCTTCCCCTATTAAGGCCATCTGTTGATGCTTCAAGTAAAACTAAGTTTGCATCAAGAAAATAAAACCAAAGAAAAAACAAATCAAAAGCGGGTATAAAACTGAAATAAAATGCCGGTTTTTAAAACGAAAATTTGTGAATATTGTTAATCAATCTGAATATAAAACTCTCGCGAGTGTGAAAATTTAATAAGTATCAAAGATCTTCGGAGTGAGTTAACAAGTTTATTTTTTTATCAGTTCCAACAACATTAAACACTTATCACAAACAAAAACCGCTTTCAAATGAATGCTTTTAAAGGCAAAAGAAATGTTAAAAAAGAGCATACAAATATGCTCATACTCGTGTGTATATATTTATCTAAATAATCGATATATGCACAATTAATGTAAAAAAGTTGTTGGTTCATATTGTCAACAGAACTCTATAGGTAGTCCACACCCTTTAAAATAGAACGCATGACACATGACTTGACCTATATCTATTCCCCTGCCTAGTTCGGCCGCGTAGTAATAATTCGTTTCGGTTTGAAGGATGGGGCCCCGTAGTATTATAAAACTAAAACTCAGCACTCATGTCCCAAGGTGAGTGGCGGAATTTACGTTGTTGATGACTATGGGCTAAGGTAATTACAACCAAGTGGACCGGAGCTCATTCACACGTTTACTCTATGAAAGAAACATAGGCAGGACAGTGGTACCTTCCCGCGAGGGCTAGCTTTATTCCTTAACACCAAACATTCAAGATTTGGTCTCGGGGTTAGAATTTTTATATAGCTATTTCCTATGTTTCGAACTTATGGACGGTAGTTAACGCCATTTTAAAATTTCTATACATGAAAACTGTAAGCTGTACCATAGCGCATCCAAAAAACAAATAACAAACTTTTTTAATTTAGCAAAACAACTTTGTGGCGAAAACGAAGAATCTTCAGATTGCGCCAATTGCTATGATCCCCACCGAACGTGGTCTCGCCTTGTCGCGGCGGTGGGGCTTAAGCGTGCACCCCGATACCGTGGAGCAGCGTTGTCTGCACAGGGGTGCCGTGAACAAAGAGGACTGCACACCGTGTTCCCGTTTTCCCACCTTTGCTGGACAAAGGGTGCGTGAAGCGGGAGATGGCTCCCTTCTGGAGCCCTCTTGAATGCTAGGCCATGTCCCCGGCAGCTTTTTGGCTGCTAAAGGGGAAGGCCCTCCAGAGGAGGGTACCGGTACGCCGGCGTGGCCACACCGTGGTCAGACGTGTGGGTCTGTCAGTAATGGTAGACCCCACGTGGATGAGAAGTGAACCGGAGGGCACTCCCTTCCGGTCGCTGGTTGCCATGTCCCCGGCTGCCTCTTGGCGGCTACAGGGGAAGGCCCCCCAAAGGGGGGTACCGGTTTACCGGCGTGGCTTCGAAGAAGCACACCGCAATCCCTACCGAGTAGGGGACGGGGGCTGCTGCCTAGCAGGAGCCGTGAGGATGCGAACCTCTATAAAAAATGCCCCAATCCCAAGTTTTTGACACCTGACGATGGGATGAATGGCTGGAGGGAGTCTAGTCCCAAGGGTTGTCCCATACCGTAATCCCCACTTGGTGGGGGGCGGGGGCCGCTGCCTAGTAGGGGCCGCGAGGATGCAAACCTCTATAAAAATGCCCTAATCCTAAGCCTGTGACGTGCCCGGTGATGGGATGAGTGGCTGGAGGGTGTCCAGTCGTGAGGGCCGTCCCAGGGGACCGACCCCTGGTTAAATAACAAAGGAACAAAATGAATGATGGCAAACTTACAAAAAAACATTACCCCAGGAGGGTACCACTCTAGGTGGAGAATCCCTCCGTGCTTCCACTTCGGTGGGAGCATGCTGCCCCACGTATTCTGGGGGGGGCAAAGCATGCCACGATGAAGGGGGCTGTGCGACGGGCAGCGGAAAACCCGTCGAACCGAGGTGTGCCAGCGCTGGCTCGACGCGCTCTGCGCTCGTCAGCGACTGCGAGGCGGCTGGCCCGAAAGGGAAAGTCAGGCGGAAGAGGAAATCGAGGGGAGTTTCTTCCCGCGAAGGGAAGGGGGGGCTAACGTCGTCCTCTGACACGGATGCCCCACCGGAGAAAGTGGTGGTAGTCTCCGATTCGGCCTCTGCCGCGGAGGAGATGCCGCCCCCTAAAGGGAGACCCGCTCGGGGGAAGGGCGCACCGTCACCGGCGCCGTCATCGGCGTCGATGTCTGTCGCCTCGCTGGACGGGCGGACGACAGAAGAGGAGGAGGGCGGTCTTCGGGACCCTGCCTTGGTCATAGGCAGGGCCATGAAGACCGTCAAGTCGTATGCGGCGACCAGTGCCAAAACCAAAGCTGCTGGCCGCAGGCTGCGGGAAGTCGTCTCGCGAGTCTCGAAGGTTCTGCCTTCGGTTGCTTCCGCCAATGACCAGGTGGTGCAGCTGATGGCGGAGAATTTGAGGCTCCGAGCACAGCTACAGGCGCAGCGGCGGCCCGATGACAAGGTTGCTGCTACCAAGCGGGTAGCCGCGACGAGGTCGTCGCCCGCGTTGCCGCGTGCCGCTGGGTCGCGGACTCCTCCGGCATCTGTGCCGGCGGTGTCGCCGCTGGTCTCCGGGGTCCCTCGGGGTCCCTGTCCCTCAGCGGCGGCTGGCGACCCGTGGCCCGTGCTGCCACCATCGCGCGCGGTACAGCGGCGTTCGCGTCTCCCGTCGCCGCGGTCTAGGGAGGCGACGGCCGTCGAGCGGCAGCAGGGATCCGCGGGGCCACGGATCGTGGGCCTGCCGGAACCGAATTGCTACAGCCTGGACGAGATTATCGATCGCACCGTCCAGGCTGTAATGGAAAGGCTGGGTGGCGGGCTGGCGGCACTCGAAGCGAAACGTATTGTCGCTAGTGACGCTGAACGACCTGCGTCTACACATGCCGCGGTGTCGGGTGCTGCAGTGACCCGCTCCACCCCCGTACAGGCTCCAGCCACTAGGGCGGGCCCGGGGCGAGACAGAGCCAAGCGGGGGGGCGGCGCTAACGCGAAGTGCACATCGCAAGCGCCTCAACCCCGTCCGCTGCCCCCGCCCCCGTCTAACATGGACGAGGGGTGGAATGTGGTGGCCCGGCGGGGTGCCAAGAGGGCCGTACCGACAGCTCCCCAAGTGGGTGGAGCACCGGCCACTGCGGCGTCTCAGGCTGCTCCCCAACAGGGTCGAGCGCCTGTGGCCGCCAAGAAAAAGAAGATGAAGAAGAAGTCGTCGCGCGCGCCGCGGTCGGCGGCAGTGGTCTTAACGCTGCTGCCGGCCGCCGAGGCCAAGGGCGTGTCATACGGAGATGTAGTCTCCCGGGCGCGCGCGGCTATTGATCTGGACGAGATCGGGGCGGGGGAGGGCCTCCGCTGTAGGCTGACGGCCAATGGGGCCAAGCTGCTAGAGTGTCCCGGTGCCGATAGTTCCGGCATCGCGGAGCGTCTGGCGGCGAAGCTCCGTACGGTTCTGCCTGAGGAAGAGGTTCGAGTGCACAGGCCGGTCAAAATGGCTGAATTGAGAGTGACCGGCCTGGACGACTGCACCACTAAGGATGAGGTGGCGGCGGCTATTGCCGCCCGGGGCAACTGCGCCCTGGAGAATATAACTGTAGGCGAGCTGCGCCTCGGTTATACCGGGGCTGGCTCTGTTTGGGTGCGTTGCCCGGTAGAGGCGGCCACCTCCTTGGCTGCTCCTCCGCCCGGTAGACCGTCGGGGGAACCGGGCAGGTTGCGCGTGGGCTGGATAGCGGCCCGCGTGCGCCTTCTCGAACCACGCGCCTGGCGGTGCCTCAGATGCTTCAGCACTGGGCACTGCCTCGCTAAATGCGCGAGTGCGGTTGACCGCAGCGGATTGTGCTTTCGCTGTGGTCAGCCTGGACACAAGGCGGCCGTGTGCTCGGCTGCGCCGCATTGCTTATTATGTGCGGCGGCCGGGCGCAAGGCTGACCACCGGGCCGGGGGCAAGGCCTGCCCTCCGGCCAGCAAGAATGCAGAACGAAATCGGCGCCGCCAAGCTAAGCGGCGTCAAAAGAAGCGGTTGGCCGGGGGAGCACCGGCCGGCACTTTGTCCCCCGCTGAGGCGTTCGCGCCCGATAGCGGGGGCAATGGAGTAGGGGAGGGAGCGATGGATGTGGTTCAGCCTTAATGGATCACACCTATCGCTTCCTGCAGGGAAACTTGAACCACTCCGCTGGGGCTCAGGACATGTTGCTCCAGACCATGGCGGAGTGGTCAATTGACGTGGCTGTGGTCGCCGAGCCATACTTCGTTCCCCCAGCGGATGACTGTTGGTTTGGGGACGTTGATGGCTTGGCGGCCATACATATCAGAAGAACCGCGATGGTCCCCCCCCTGGCGATGGTGACCAGGGGCCCCGGGATCGTCGCGGTACAGTTAGAAAATATCGTCGTGATCGGGGTGTACTTTTCTCCGAATCGGCCTACCGTCGAGTTCGAGCGGTTCCTGGACGGGCTAGAGGTGATCGCTCGTCACCTCGCTCCCCGTTCAGTGATACTGGCGGGGGACTTCAATGCGAAGTCTGTCGCTTGGGGTTCCCCATTCACGGACGCTCGTGGTAGGCTGCTGGAGGAGTGGGCGGTCGCGGTCGGTCTCTGTATCGTTAATAGGGGCTCGATCGCGACTTGCGTGCGGTGGACGGGCGAGTCTATCGTGGACTTGACGTTCGCGAGCTCGCCCGTCGCACGGCGCATCCTCGGCTGGAGAGTGGTGGTGGGGGCGGAATCGTTGTCCGATCACCGGTATATCCGGTACGATCTTTCTGCCCCTGCGCCGACGCCGGCTGCAGGTGCCCGCGGGGTTGACCCCCCGCAGAGTGCATCCCGGTCATTCCCTAGGTGGGCACTGAAGCTCCTGAACAGGGAGCTCCTGGTGGAGGCCTCTATGGTGGCGGCGTGGGCGCCCAAGCGCCCACAACCTGTCGATGTGGAAACCGAGGCCGAATGGTTCCGGGGCGCGATGCACCGCATATGTGATGCCTCGATGCCCCGGGTCGGCTCTCGGCACTCTGGACGGCGACAGTCGCCCTGGTGGTCGCCCGAAATTGCAAGACTGCGTGCGGTCTCCATTCGGGCGAGCCGCCGGTGCACTAGACACCGCCGTCGCCGCCGCCTGCGGCGCGACGAGCCCGTCGCGTTCGCGGAGGAGGAAGCTCGGCTGCACCGCGAATATCGCGCTGCGAAGGACGCCCTGCGGCTGGCCATCAGGCGGGCCAAGGAGCAGAACATGGAGAGACTCTTGGAGGCGCTCGAAGCGGATCCGTGGGGGAGCCCATACAAATTGGTACGCGGCAAGTTGCGCCCGTGGGCCCCCTCTATGACTGAGCGTCTCCAGCCCCAGCAGCTGCGGGA
The DNA here is from genome assembly GCF_030269925.1 of Bombyx mori. Classification (NCBI taxonomy): domain Eukaryota; kingdom Metazoa; phylum Arthropoda; class Insecta; order Lepidoptera; family Bombycidae; genus Bombyx; species Bombyx mori. The sequence continues at coordinate 11,598,996 of NC_085128.1, forward strand.
CATCGTTTCGGCGTTGTTCCCGCAGGAGCGGGAGGGTTTTGTCCCTCCCGCTATGGGCGGGCCGTCTGACACCGTCGACGGCCAAGCTCCTGCTGAGGTGCCCCGTATTACGGAGGCAGAGCTCCGGGTGGCCGTTGTCAAGATGACTGCGAAAGACACGGCCCCCGGCCCGGACGGAGTCCACGGCCGGGTATTGGCCTTGGCCCTCGGTGCCCTGGGGGACCGGCTCCTTGAGCTATATAATGGCTGCTTGGAGTCGGGACGGTTTCCGTCGCTCTGGCGGACGGGTAGACTTGTGTTGTTGAGGAAGGAGGGGCGCCCGGTGGATACAGCCGCCGGATATCGTCCTATCGTGCTGCTGGACGAGGCGGGAAAATTGCTGGAACGTATTCTGGCTGCCCGCATCGTTCGGCACCTGGTCGGGGTGGGGCCTGACCTGTCGGCGGAGCAGTACGGCTTCCGGGAGGGCCGTTCGACCGTGGATGCAATTCTTCGCGTGCGGTCCCTCTCGGACGAGGCCGTCTCTCGGGGTGGGGTGGCGCTGGCGGTGTCTCTTGACATCGCCAACGCATTTAACACTCTGCCCTGGACCGTGATAGGGGGGGCACTGGAGAGGCATGGAGTGCCCCTCTACCTCCGCCGGCTGGTTGGGTCCTATTTGGGGGCCAGGTCGGTCGTATGTACCGGGTACGGTGGGACCCTTCATCGCTTTCCGGTCGTGCGTGGTGTTCCACAGGGGTCGGTTCTCGGCCCCCTCTTGTGGAATATCGGGTACGACTGGGTGCTGAGGGGCGCCCTCCTCCCGGGCCTCCGCGTTATTTGTTACGCGGACGACACGTTGGTCGTGGCCCGGGGGGATGATTTTAGGGAGTCTGCCCGTCTCGCCACAGCGGGAGTGGCCCTCGTCGTCGGAAGGATAAGGAGGCTGGGTCTCGACGTGGCGCTCAATAAATCCGAGGCTCTGTGGTTTCACGGGCCGCGGAGGGCGCCACCCGTTGACACCCACATCGTGGTTGGAGGCGTCCGGATAGGGGTCGGGGTGCAGTTGAAGTACCTCGGCCTCGTGTTGGACAGCCGGTGGGCCTTTCGTGCTCACTTTGCGGAGCTGGTCCCCCGATTGATGGGGACGGCCGGTTCTTTGAGCCGGCTGCTCCCGAATATTGGGGGACCGGATCAGGTTGTGCGCCGTCTCTACGCGGGGGTGGTGCGATCGATGGCCCTGTACGGTGCACCTGTGTGGGCTGAGCCGCGCAACCGGGCCACTATGGCTCGGTTCCTGCGCCGGCCGCAGCGCACCGTTGCCATCAGGGTCATCCGCGGATATCGCACCGTCTCCTTCGAGGCGGCGTGTGTTTTGGCGGGGACGCCGCCATGGGAGCTGGAGGCGGAGTCGCTCGCTGCCGACTATCGGTGGCGCAGCGAGCTTCGTGCTCGGGGCGTGGCGCGTGTCCCCGAGAGTGAGCTGCGGGCGCGGAAGGCCCATTCTCGGCGGTCCGTGCTCGAGTCGTGGTCGAGGCGATTGGCCAACCCCACGTGGGGGCTACGGACCGTCGAGGCGGTTTACCCGGTCTTTGATGACTGGGTGAATCGTGGCGAGGGACGTCTCACCTTTCGTCTGGTGCAGGTGCTGACCGGGCACGGATGCTTCGGGAAGTACCTGCGCCGGATAGGGGCTGAGCCGACGACGAGGTGTCACCATTGTGGACACGACCTGGACACGGCGGAGCATACGCTCGCTGTCTGCCCCGCTTGGGAGGTGCAGCGCCGTGTCCTGGTCGCAAAGATAGGACCTGACTTGTCGCTGCCTGGCGTCGTGGCGTCGATGCTTGGCAGCGATGAGTCATGGAAGGCTATGCTCGACTTCTGCGAGTGCACCATCTCGCAGAAGGAGGCGGCGGGGCGAGTGAGGGAAAGCTCTCCTCACTACGCAGAAACCCGCCGCCGCCGAGCAGGGGGTCGGGACCGGGGTCGTATCCGTGACCTGGCCCCCTAAGAGCTAGAGGTCCCACCCGTTTTGTGCGGGGAGGGACCCAGACGAGGGGTGGCGTGCTCTGCACGCTCACCCGCAATAGGAAGCCGGGTGATGGTAGACCGCGTTCCCCCGACCGCTCTGGGGGAAGGTGTAACGCGGCGCCATCAAAGCGGGCTCTCGGCCCGCTGAACGAGGGAACCGGTGGTCGTTTCGCTGGCGGCCACCGGTCCGGCGTCCGTGGGACGGTGGGATGGATGTAATGTGCTCTGCGTCAACCCTGTCCCGCCGTTTCAATAGCCCCGACTGGGCTCCGGCCCGGTCCGAGGTAGGGCGCCGGTTGTGAGCGGCAGGAGTTTTTAGTGAGGTTCAACTCCCACATACCCCACCTGCCGCGCGGGTGGGGATCCGGCGATTTTCTCCTGTGGAAAAAAAAAAAAAAAAAATTGCTATGATAGTCCAGATTGTTGTGTGGATCCTATGGATTGCATTCAAGGATGCATTTGCAAAGTAGGATATGTGAGGAACGATGAAGGAGTTTGTGTTCGAGATGATTGTGATGGTACGTACGTAATCTCTATGATTTTTATAAGCCGTGACCATTTTATAACTATTCTAAAATTAAATCACAAATAATGTTACTTATTATTCACATAAATAAATATTAATTTGATTAATTATTAAATACTTTAAATTATGTATTTCATAATTAATTAATAGATTTTATTAAAAAGGAAAGTTACATTTTTTTATTTAATAGCATGCCTTATAGTAAGTGTATACCGTTGCTCGAAGACAATGTCAATGCCAATGTGGTTTGTTATTTGTATTCTCGGGATATTATGCTCCGAACACATAAAAGTCAAACACACCAATTCAACAATATAATAATATAATATGTGTACAATGTTCTATTAAAAAGTAAAAAGAGTAAACAAGTCGCCAGGCACTACAAGGCACCAATTAAAACTTAAATTATATTACGTTTTACAATCAACTTAAATCAACGCGCGCGAATCTCGCAGTATGACGTCACGGGACACCTGCGCGTTCGGGAACTCCGATCGCATCCGATGACGCCCGAGTGCGACCGAATGTTGCACGCTACACCAATAAAGTATATTTATTATTGTTTACTACTGGAAAGTAATAGGGCTGTGGGAGCGCAGTTTATAGTGAACTCCACTCAATTTCACTCTAAAGCCCAAAAAAATTTCTCAAAAAGAATGCACTGTTGATGAATGCCATAGTGCCTGATTAAAGAAAAAGTAGGTCTGCTCTGGTGTATAGCTAACCCCCGGTGAAGGTCAAGGGGCGACCTAAGGGGGTAGAGGCCGCGCGGCGCGCTACCAGCACTCTAGCGCGCCGCCAAGGAGTATCAATAATAGAGCGACCGGTTGGCGGTGTATCGCGCCCCGACCCGGCAGGCTGGTTCTGGTCCAGCGGGGTATTCCGGGATACCAGCGGCAGTGTCTGGGCGACCTAACGGGCTGCCGTACCGAGACGGCCGACGTTTCAGAGCCTTCGATTCGCCTCGAAGATTCCGTCGGCCGGGCGTCCTTGGGGTGAGCTGCGCCGTCTGGTTGTAGTGTTGACCGCGGTAACTCCCTTACCTCATCGGGGTTCTGTCCTCGGAGGGGATCGGACGCTTGGGCGAAGGGAGCAGGGGACTCATTTAGTGGGTAGGGCCCTGAAAACTTTCTTGGGCCCGTGGTCTCGCAGTCGCGGACCAGTTCCAGACACCCCGCGCGCCCCCTAGGCGCGGGGACCTAATAGGAGGTGCGGCTTCTGGTCCAAAAAAAAAAAAGGTGCAAAGCCAGAAAATATTATAACATAATGGATTAACTATCTGGTCATATAAATGAATAATGCATTTGTATTCAAATTCAACCATTAATTTCTTTTACATTTTATTTATTAGACTCATGCAATGGGGATCCGAACGCTGTTGCTGGATGTGGAGTAAATTGTAACAGACATTGTTCTGATATCGGCAAAGAATGTCAAAGTTGTGCTGCTGTTTGCTACGAAGACGGCTGCGATTGTAAAGACGGATATTATTACGATGATAACATTAATAAATGTGTTTTACCCGAAGACTGCAGTAAGTTTGGATAATTTATTGAGTACAATTGTATTTTTGTGGTCAATTTCGGAAAAATTTAATTTATACCGAATGTTTATTTAATGAAGTTTTTTTAAGTACTTTCATTACAAAACAATGGAATGAATATTTTTTTAAGAAAAAGCTGTGTCGTTACTGTTTTTGCATGTAAATATTTACCAAACGTTGACTCTCACAACAGTGGAGACTGGTCATATTTAGCATTGCTCGCTGTACGCGGAAAACAATCACATCAAAATTGAAAAAAAGAAGGAAAAATAGCGAAAATACAATAATTATATAAAAGCGTAAATAGAAATGGACATCGGCCATAAGATAACACGAAAAGAAAGAGGAGCAGATTACGATGGGGAAAAGAAATAAATTAAAAACTAAGAAAATTATAGATGTCCTACCTTTTTTTTTTTATTGCCTTTGTAGGCAGACGGTCATACGGCCCACCTGAAGGTGAGTGGTTACTGTCGCCCATGGACTTCGGCAATGCCAGGGGCAGAGCCAAGCCGCTGCGTACCGCAAAATACTATCTTATTTAGTTTATACTAGTTTACAGAATAAATGAATTAGAAAGAAATGAAGTAGACCTCAATATTTAACCTCGACTATATACCTAACTATATAACTATAGCTCAATATTTAATATTTACCTCAATATTTAATAGTGTACATAAACATAATATGTATGAAACTGAAGTGTATTATTATTTATATACACATCTGTTAATAACGAATGTATAGGATTTATATTACTAGAAAATTGTGTAAGAAGTAAAGATTTATAAAAATAAATTTAAACTTATAAAATTTAAAGTGATCTTCTAGATCTTCTAATACTTCTACATCTTCTGTTACTAGACTGACTAATTTTAAAACAAATAACTATACATTTTCAGTATTGTATTTGTCGGAAATTTATTTCTGTATAATTTTCTTCTGTATAATTTTCTGTAAAAGACAAAAAACGCAAATTCACAAATTTATTGGTAACCGATTTTTTATTGTAGAAACGTGATAAATATTACTTCATTTTTCTCTATACACCTTGTTTCTCGCTACACCCAGAAATACTAACAACGCAATACTAGAAATAACAAAATATTAATCTAATCACATTCACAACTTAAGTCACGAAACAAAACTAAAGATATAATGTTTTTTTTTTCTTAGCTCCTACTTGTGGTAATGATGAAGTCTACAATGATTGTATACAAGGGTACTGCCAACCGAAGAATTGTTCGGAAATAGGGAAACCCGTTGCTTGCCCAAGAATAGATCCCAAGAATTGCATCAAAGGGTGCTTGTGTAAAGAAGACTACGTCAGAGCTGATAATGGAACGTGTATACCAAAAATCGACTGTCGTGAGTACTTACAGTTATTAGTAAATATTTCATAATTTATTTAGAACTGTTCATCCTCACTGTTTTTCTATTCTCTTATTCCTCTCGTATGTATGTTATTATGACTGGTCTCCATTTAGACAGGCTTCGGATAGGACATTCTTACTTTTTTTTTGAAGCCAATTTCTATGTTATTGTCGGACATGGTTAGCCAACGTCGTATCGTAGATTTAATAATACGTCAAGACTTTATGACTCAGCTGTCTAATTTTTACGATATTTTCAAACTAAAGAGTCAATTCATAGCTTAGCAATAACAGCCATCGATATATTGTGGTAATATATCGATGATAACAGCTGACACGCATGGATACCAAAATCCAAATTAAATCTTATATCTCAAACTGGGTATTTTTTGGTTTGTATGGAGTTTTGTGACTGCGGACTGCGGGTGGATGCATAAACTTAGTAAAATAAAGGCCAATTTACCACGGATTGTCTTATTGAATCTCCTATTATGAATTTTCAAGCATCCTGCGGTGGAGACAACAACGCTCGTTCCGGCTGCGGCTTGCAATGTAGCGAACGGTGTGGCGATATCGGAAAAAGTCAAGACCATGTATTTTAATTTGCTATGACAATGCTTGCGATTGCAAAGAAGGATTTTACCTAAACGAGAATACAGGAAAATGCGTAAAACCAAACCAGTGCCGTGAGTATTTTCAGACGTAGATTGTAGTTTAGAAAATATACAATACTAGTAAACTAGAAAAAAAACTTTAAAACTATTGACGCGCTTACATTTATAGTACTATGAACAAAACCTTCCATGGAGACCCAACCACAAGTGTACGTTACGTACGTACGTAAGTTTCATCACAATTGGATCAACGGTTCGGGAATGCATAGAGGACAAACATTCATATTTATTTTAATATAATAATATGTACAGATTGTAATATGAAACGTTTAAGCTTTCAATACAGCCTTTCAACCAACCCGGACATTAAAGCATCAGTCGTTCTGACATTTATTAAACATATCTATCTTAATGACACCAACACCAGCCAGATACAAATAGTATAGCCAAAGAGATTTTATTACAAGCGAAATTACTTTTTCCCGAACCTATTAATATGAATTTATTTGTATCGTTGTGATAATATAAACAAAATGACGTTTTCATTAAATAAGAATATTATGTATTGCAGTGCTACTCCTTTTAAAAACATTTGCCTAGATTAACGTTGAATTACCGTCAAAGAAATGATTTCCTAATTATTTAAGAAAAAATTTACAAGTACTCTATTGATATTAATCTTTTGTGTGAATATGTATGTGTGCGGATTTATATCTGGCTTTGTATTTGTGTGAATACGGATAAGGGAGTTCGTAATCATCCCATATTGATAATACTTATACTTTGTATGGTATGTGTAGTTTTGTGTATATATACTATGTTTAATTTATATACTGCCTTGTTATATATTGGGATATGTGTGTATGCCTAGTCTTGCCATAAATACTGAGACAAAGGAAAAAAAAATCTATTGCAAATAACATTTATTACTTTTACAGTGTGTTAGTTTAATACATAACTATAAAACAATTTAAAGTATGAAAAGCTTATTCGAAGTGCGACGGTTGCATTGAATAAACGTGTATTTGATTTGCAGCTACTACCAATTCATCGGGAAATGTTGACCAATCCTTGGAAAAACTCCGCAGAGGAAACATGGCATTAGTTGGCCAGTTTCTTTGGGTAATATTACTTAATTTAATAAAAACTGTATTGTATGTAATGAAGCGGACTTGATAGTCAGGGAAGGAATCATAAACGTTGCTACTGAAAAATCATTTCTGGAAGTTAAACAAATAAGCTAGCGCTCACGGTACCAAAGCCATGGTCCCGAAACTGAGCATAGAGTACAGTTCATCCACATTTTCTGAAACTAATATCTTAATCTACAGTGCATTTACACAAACATTTTTTGCAGTCCTCAATGACAAAAAGTGATTGGTGCCCCTGGCATTGCTGATGGTACTAGTGACCATGACCACTGACAGAAAATCAGACTAGTTTTGAAAGAAAGGAAAAAAAAAACAGATAAAATCTCGCTTAAACCAAATAATATTTCTGTATTTAAATTCTGAAATTTTGCAGGCACTTTAAAAAGCTATTTATTTAAAATATTAATATCTACTATACTCTCATATAATGTAATTTTTATTACATTTGAAACATATTGAAAAGGTAAAAAATGTTGGTATATTGTCTTTGATATTCATATTTTTTTCTTCTAGGAATTATACAAAATGAATCCAGGACAAAGTTTCGTTACATCACCCGTATCTGTACTCATTCCTTACGGTCAACTAGCGCTATACGCCGTTAGAGAAACTTTAGATCAACTATTAAAGTTTATAAACCTCGACAATAAGGATCAGGTACAAAGTACATTTCATATTGTTCAAAACATTTTGCATTAAATTTATTTGTTTTTCTACGAAGCTGATTAGTAGTTTTTACGGACGTCTTCTAAGTCAAGGGCCCTAATGCGTGAATATCTTCACAATTTTTGTTGCAATTATAGAATATGTAGGTATTATTAGATAATGCACACCCTAGTATGAGCAGGTAAAGGCAGGTACTATCATTCTCAATCAACAGTTTGTGGCATCGGCAGAAGAACTTCCGCAAAATGGGAATACGATGACTCGATTACTTTTAATATATAATTAATACCGAGAGCTTGAAGACTAATAATAATAACGTAATTTATCAATACCAAATATTTTTTTCGCAGATCAAGGAAGCTTTCCCCGCTTTGCTTACGAATTATCGGTCTCAAAGCTCAGTTCTTTTGACGGTGGCAGTTAAATGCTACGGCAACATAAATTATCCTTTTACGGACCAGTTTAAGAACGACGCTGTAACTTACTTTGACTCAGAAGGAGAAAATATTGATTTTAAATATGCGAAAGAAGCTGCAGACACAATAAACGGATGGGTAATTAAATTTAAATTTCTTTATGGAAGTTATTGATTAATTTTATGATAGTTGTCATGTTGATAGTTCTCATAAATAAAATATACATTACATCACTGTGATCATAGGAAACAGATATTAGACCCCCTTTAGTGCGAGTGGAATTACAAACACATGCACTATTTTACGTAAAATTGTATAAAAGTTTCACTATAGATTTTTTACTGAAGATGTCTATTATAAATGATGTGCTGATTTTTTTTTAAATTTACTTTAAACCACTATTATTTAAAGAACTCTTACCACGATTTTCATCATTAAGGAGTTTACGATATTTCGTTAATTAATATACTTTTTATACCTAACACATTTCCAGGTCGCAAACAAAACTAATAACTTAATTCAAAATCTTGTCAGCGAAGATTTGTTCAGCGATGACACTAGATTGGTTCTAGTTAACGGCATTTATTTCCTGGTGAGTTACTATTTTCTTAGATTTAATTTTTTTATTATTATTATCAAACCTCAAGTAGTGAGCTCTCACTGTAATTTGTATCATATGGAGAATGCCACGAGGAATTGTTTGATGTAATCCCAGTCCCTCGTTTACAAACCCCACACATAGAAGACCAAAAAGATAATACAGATTTACTGACAGGTACTATGGAATACGTAACCATATTGTATAAGTATAGCCGCGTATTCTGGGAAGAACTCCCATCATCTGCGTTTATAGTTCGCTATGAAGCCTGCCATCAACATGTAAAGTAATGACCACGACCATCTGTTAAGAGTGATAAAGACAAGGAAGAAGAAGAAATAGCATGTCTTACTTCAATTGAGATACTACTTATTTGCAATCAATAATTTTCTGTCAGTCACGACCAGGTAGACTTTAATAGCTACGCCCATCAAGCCATAGCCGCTAACATTGTAGTTAATACATCTTTTACATCACCTTTTTAATGAAATATGTACAAAATTTTTCAGGGAAATTGGCAAAATCAGTTCAATCCTAATAACACTCGCGATAGAGACTTCTACATCACACCAAACAAAACTAAGTCCATAAAGACTATGTATCAAGAAAACAACTTTAATTATGGAGAAAACGAGATTCTCGATGCACAGGTATGAGTCAGCAACAACTTCTTTAAGTTGCTTTGTAAAAAAATTGCACAAAAATGTTGCTCAAAAAAAGAATTTTGAGATATAGTAAAAACAAAATTGGCATAAAACCTAATTCTCTCACTCATCGTTGCGAAACAAGTCGAACGCAAGTTAACGCAGACTCGAGAACCTGTGCGAACTTGAAAGAAGAAGAAGAAACTTAAAAATAAACTTAAAACTTTAACTTAAAGAAACTTAAAAAAAAGCAATAAAAATAAAATAAAAACATTAATGACTTCGCTGGCAATATAAATTATTTATCGCTCTGTTGAACAGTTATACGTATACAGCCAAATGGGGAAAAAAAATATAAATTAATGAATATACTTGTTCCATCTTGATAAAAATATAATTATCCCGTTTCAGATCTTAGAATTGTTCTACAAAGGCGGCAATTCTAGTTTAGTAATCTTGTTACCAAAGAAAAAAGATGGCCTTCTCCAGATGTTAGATAAATTACGAAATTCAGATGAATTATCTAATAGCATTAAATCACTTAGGCAAGAGAAAGTCAAATGTTTCCTACCTAAGATGGATATAGAAACGAACATCGATATAGCAGAACTTTCCCAGAAGGTTAGTAATTCTAATAATCTAAAGAGTATTCGAAAATTTCGTTATAAAAAGTGTGAAAAGGGGAAGACTAATGTAAAAAGGAATATCAGTACTAGAATTTAATGCACTATATATAAGTATACGTGACATATCGACTCTCGGGATAAATATCACTAAATAAGAGTATTTCATGAAAATAATTTGAAATAAGAAACTAAGAGTTGTTACATACATCTAGTTGCAAATACAACCGCCCTGTACTATATAGACATTTTTCTCTTGTTTACTTCCTTTGTATCTTAATCACTCCTATAATAAATGCTTATAATTTGCTTATCCCGAGATCTTAAATAAGAACTGACGTCACCGAAACGCCAGAACTTGAAACTTAACAATTTGAATTTATGTTGGGCCGCTCCGATTGACTTAGACAAGGACATAGACAAGAAGAAGAATAATATCGTCTCCTTGAAACTGTATTGATATCAAATCATAAATTTCATGAGTTTAATGTTAAACAACATTTTCAATGTCATAGTAATATCAACTTTGCCTCGAGGCTCTTTCAAAGTATCGAACCTGAAAAAAGTGCCTACTATCTTTTTTGTTTAAGATAACATAGCCTTTCATATCACGACTATTTATTTATATTATATTTTGAAAGCATTAGTTACTGTATACCATATTATGGTACCACATGATTTTCATCACCGATACTAATTGCTACTTGTCATTATAGCTGAATGTAACCAAAATGTTCGATCCACGATCAGATGATTTCGAAGGAATTTTATTAAATTCGGACCCTGTATATGTTTCTGCTGCAATACAGAAAGCTAAAATCATAGTTGATGAAACTGGAACCGAGGCAGCGGCAGCAACTGGTAAGATTATTTTTATGTTTTCAATCGGCAATCAAAATAATAAAATCTAAATCTAATCTATATCTAAAATTAACTTTCAAAATTGACAAAGCTAAAAAATGTAACACTTTCCAATTTTGGAGTTTTTTTTTAAAAGAATTCCGTAATATGAAAAAAAAAATTCTATTGTAAGCTTAACCACGACGGCAATTTCAAAGACAAAAATCAAATACGAGGGCTGCAATAAAAGTATCGGGAATGGAATATTTCCACTTCTTGCCCACCTAAGTACCACGACCTGCTTATTCTTGCGTGGTATCATTTATTCTTGTTTTAAAATAAGAAATTATTAAACTTTCAATAAAGAATTCAAACTCATGTCTAAAGGATTCAAACCATTCGAAGTTTGATAACAAGAATATTTCACCATAACAGACAAAATGGTGGTACCAACTTGTGCGAACTTACAATATGCTTTGCATCATAGTATATTTTAAGAGTTCCATTGAGTTTTAAAAATAATTTATAATAATTAGAAGAGTATTTTACGTAATCACGGACGACATTCGTCACACTGTTGAGATTTTTCGTAACATCAGAAATTAAAATGTACTTAACATGTCAACGAAATGAAGTCGTGTAATAAAATATAAATTTACAGCCGTCGTACTCACTAAAAGAAGTGGAACAGATATGTATTATTTTGAAGCAGATCATCCATTTGTATACGCAATCAAAGTTCAAGATGACATTATATTTAGTGGGGTTTTTGTCGGATAAGTTGAACAAATATTACTAATGTAAAGTTAAATGTTTGTAATTGTGAAGTTTTTGTAATAATAATAATAATAAGAGAAATATACTGTTTCGAAAAAAAAAAATGTTTTTATAAAATAAATATTTGAATCGCACTATTTTTTTATGATTTTCAAAAGAGTTATATAAATTATCTAGTACACTTAAATTAGTTATACTTCTGTACTCATTTAGAAATGCATTTGATCCTTTATTTGTTCAACAAGATATTTTGGATTCAGATTTACAAGACCATCCACACGTATTCTTCGTTTTGATTAACGATGAACCAATTTTCAGTGGATTGTTCATAGGTGCCTAAGGTGAAAGCAAATTGTGAAATCGAAGGGTGTAACTAATCAAATTGCGATATTAATTTTAGTAACTTTATTTATTCTTTTAATCCATCTACGTAAGGTTTTTTTTTGAAAACGCACCGTGTGGCTCCTAAGTGGGTTTTGATTATTCATAAGAAGGAATTTAAATAAAAGGCATTATAATGTATGATTTATCAATATTTTCGTGGTTTTGTAATTATATGTCCATTTGCTAGACATTTACAAAGATCTGCCCAGATGATTATTTTTTTAATATATATTATTATTTGAATACCTACCATTATTATAAAGCACGTTGATATCATTGGCAAAACTAATGTTAAAATCATTAAATACAGACCAAATGCATAAATAAAAATGAAAAACAAAATTTCAGTGTACATATTTAAAAAAAAAATTACATAATAACTGCTTTTGTATAATCATTTGCTGAGGCCGACCAGGTACACTGGCATAACTCTATATTCCGCTCTTTCCTCTCGTTTTATTTTTATAGATGAGATAGTAACTATTACATTAGAAATAAGACCTTGATCATATTGTCGTATGCGCCGGAATGCTATGCGTATGGATACGAACGCCAATACCAAAAAGGCAGTGAGTTCCCACACATAAATATACGACAGTAATAATAATGATGGATCTCAATATAATTATGTACTTACAGCAGTAGTCGGTACCACGTTAAGTCTACCGATATCTGAAGTAGAACCATTAGTCTTCAACGCAGACCATCCCTTTGTGTTTGTTATTAAAATTGGAACAGACATAATATTCGGTGGAATATTCGCTGTTTAAGGTGATTTTTAGGAAATTTTGTACCCTCTTCATTGTTTGCTCCTTTAATTCTTGCTCTTTCTAGGTTTCACAAAAAATGGCTTAATATATTTTTATTTTCATTGTACTCTCCTATTAATCTAATATTACTATGGAATAAAATGGACTTCGCAAAACAATTTTCTATTTTCATGTAGTAGGATGTATAATAGATTTATACAATAGACTGGACGTTGAGAATATCGAAATTTACCCTATATTTTTCTCAAAATTAAATCAACTATTTTATGAAATTTGTTAGTTTTTATTAATTGCCATATACATTATACTATCCTTTAGCCTTTCAAGATGAGGTCAAAATGTTATCAGATTTATGGATCGAGAATCGTAGGAAAAATTGTTACAGCTCATCACTATTTTCGATTGCGCATCGTGTGATACGCAAACTATTCTTTTTAAATACTTTTAAATTACTCATAATATGCACACGTTCGGAAATTAGGTAAAAGAGTTTTAATTGAAACATTCTCAAGAACTTTGGAAAGTTGACGTAGCGAATTAATCCATTTTTCGGTATTTATTTCTAAATTTCCAGCTGTTGTCGGTGCTAGAACGACATCCGCAATTATTCCGGAGAACGAATATTACTTCATAGCCGACAGAAGCTATGTTTTTTGTGTGTTACTCGAAAGGGATCCATTGTTTTGTGGTGTCTTTAATGGAAATTAAGGTGACCTTCTTGCGCAGTAGTTCATGTTTTGGCTTTATTAACATTTATAGCGTGTGTTTGTATTGTGCATAACATATATGTATATGCTTAAAATAGCATATAGTTATGTTACTTTACTTATTACTAAGCATTTTGGGAAAATGTAAAGAAAGAGAAAGGTTTTTTTTCGTGCGAGCGTGTATATTTAATCAGTTCTCTAGATTTCTTCGATATATGTGACTAACAAAATTTTAAACGTAATGATACCTTAAAGATTTACTAAATACTAAACTATAATTTAAATTATTTACAGGTCCATCATTGCAGCATATTTTTTCTTTGAGCTAATAAAATGTATTAGATGAAATTTTTTATTACTAAATCAATTTTGAATAAATTATAATATTTTTATGTGGTGTTATATAACAATTAAAACTATTTGTTTCCATATTTTTGTTTTATTTTCATCACTCTCCATAGATATTTGACCTATTAAAGAAATAGAACTCGAACAAAAACTTTATTTAAATTTTACACACAAGGACATATGGTTACAAGAATATTTTACTGAATTTCACTTTGGTTTAAAGGGTGGGATACCTTACGATAGGCAGCGGTTTGGCATTGCTGATGTCCATGAGTGATGATGACCACTTACCATCAGGTGGGCCGTATACTCGTCTGCCTACAAGGGCAATAAAAAAACCTTTTCGAGATTTCGGCCCCATATGTCAAGATATGATACAATTAGTTATCAGTTACATCTTCTTGATGTTTACTCCTTAATAATCGATTTATTAACTAATATTCGCTCGTAGTCTAAGGAGATATTCCAGCTTCTTGCGGACGGGGATATTTGAACAGTACACGAGGCTTGCATACACATTCTTTACTGCTATAGATGAGCAAAAGTGGTTACAGCGCAGTTTTTGAAGTGAAACTTCTTTAGGTGCGAGGTGCGTTGAGATTATCCTTCTTCAAATGAGACTTGTGGAGAGTATTTAACGGGAGGCAGCGGCTTGGCTCTTCCCCAGGCATTGCTGAAGTCCATGGGCGACGGTAACCACTCACCGTCAGGTGGGCCATATGCTCGTCCGACTACACGGGCAATAAAAATAAAAAATACTAAAATTTAACTCGCCACAGATTCGTTACGGCTAGAGAGAAAAGATACAGCGAGCTAGGCCATTGATTTAAGGATGAAAAATGAAGAAAACCACAATACTACACACTGCAAAAGAAGTTTCACTTCTCTCATGTTCACCAAGCTGCACGCGCACCATTTTTTTTTGTAACTTTTAGTTTGATCTATTGAGCATAGACAAGACGGCAGTATCCACTAGTATCGAGTGACATTATGGACTTGTGAGCTTCGAAGGTTAGATATCCCGTAGTTCCATGTTCCGAAAATATTATCCTTCTATAATGAACAGTAGCAGAGGTAATTCAAAGATTACAATTAAAATCCTATGTTATATGGTAAAAATTCGAATTGTGGGATTTCTATACAATTTTAATCAACCAACTAACTCTTATAGTTTACGTTTACTTATCTGTCAGTAAACCGTCGATAATAGAGTTACAATGTCCTTAAAGTACAAATTATAGTCCATCATGACGATAGCAAGGACAGGTCTCTTAAGGGAACAGCTTCCAATCAATAGGTATTAGCTTACAATCAATACCCGAGGCGAGAATACCGATAAGTGGAGATTAAATGAAATTACGAAACTGACATTCACTTTATAGCCGGTAGCCATCACGGAACACAATATATTTGACGGATGCCTGAATCTCGCTAACGACATTTTCAAGACAAGCTTGCATACTGCAAGTACTGAAC
Source organism: Bombyx mori (assembly GCF_030269925.1). Lineage (NCBI taxonomy): Eukaryota > Metazoa > Arthropoda > Insecta > Lepidoptera > Bombycidae > Bombyx > Bombyx mori. The sequence continues at coordinate 11,614,465 of NC_085128.1, forward strand.
AACCTGAACATTGAAGAAGGAAGAAAGAAGAAGAGAAGAATAAAGAAGGAGAAGATGAAGAGGAATGAAGAGACAGTCCCATCCATCACAATCTCAACTCAAGCCTTCTAGTTATCAACCCGCAACTCATCACCCCCGCCTCGATAGACAGGGAGTCACATGCCCGGGCAAAGGGGTTTCCCCGCGGCGCGTCCCACGCCTTTGCAAGGGGACGCGACGACTCGATAGTACTCGAACATATCGATCGTCGATGTCCCGAGTAATTTCACCCGTTCGGTCGAAGATCTTCCCTTTGCCGTTAACCTCCCAAAACTTTAGAAAATACTACAGTCCTGTCACTCGACTTCTGCGAGTGCACCGTCTCGCAGAAGGGGGCGGCGGGGCGGGTGAGGCAAAGCTCTCCTCACTACGCAGAAATCCGCCGCCGCCGAGCAGGGGGTCGGGACCGGGGTCCCATCCATTACCTGGCCCCCTAAGAGCTTTGGGCTCCACCCGCTTTATGCGGGGAGGGACCCAGCCGTGGGGCGGGGTGATTTACACCACGCCCGTAATAGGAAGCCGGGTGATGGTAGACCGCGTTCTTCCGACCGCTCTGGGGAAAGGTGCAGCGTGGCGCCTTCAAGGTGGGCCCCCGGCCCGTCGACCGTGGCAACCGGTGGCTGTTTCGTCGGCGACCGCTGGTCCAGCCTCTGGGGGACGACGGGATGGATGTAATATGCTCTGCGTAAGCCCTGTCCCGCCGTCTCAATAACTCCGACTGGGCTCCGGCCCGGTCTGGGGTAGTGCGTCGGCTGTGAGCGGCAGGAGTTTTTAGTGAGGTTCAACTCCCACATACCCCAACCGCTGCGCGGATGAGGATCCGGCGATTTTCTCCTGTGGAAAAAAAAAGAACTTAACAAATGTTCACAATTGACTTCCACGGTGAAGGAATAACATCGTGTAATAAAAAGCCAACCCGCAAAATTATAATTTGCGTAATTACTGATGGTAGGACCTCTTGTGAGTCCGCACGGGTGGGTACCACCGCCCTGTCTATTTCTGCCGTGAAGCAGGAATGCGTTTCGGTTTGAAGGGTGGGGCAGCCGTTGTAACTATACTGAGACCTTAGAACTTTATTTAGGCAGTATTTGATAAAGTTTAATATTATATTCTAATGATACATATCATGGGTCTATTTTACTACTTAATAAATTGTCGCAATATAACGTGTCTGTGTCTAAGGGTGTCCCTGGTATGCTGATGTTACATGAGGCCCAGTCGCGTCACTCCCCAAAAGGTGGTCTATGGGTCGAGAAAAAACGGGGCAGAGTCGCACCACTTTTAGACACGTCACCACCGGTAGACAACCGGTGAACAGGAGACTCTGTAAGGAGGATCTCAGGGCGCCACCACTTATCGCTCTGGGAGATTCACACCAATAAATGAAAACAATTACAATATAACAAAGCAGTGTTTATTCTATTTAAATAACACGGATACAATTGTTATAATAGTTTACAAAGATTAAATTAGTGGTCAGGTACAATATTACATGTGTGTCGGTAGGTACACCGAACACACGAGAAAGTTATCAACGAAATTAGTTTAAAATTAAATTACTAGAAACAATGACGGTTTCACCAGTTTAGTTAACAAACGGACGATGAAGGTTCACCGGATTGCTTCCCAGCAACTGGGGTTGATGGATCCGAGCAAGGCTGGGTATGCAGGTGTGTTCTTGGTCTACCGTAGTCAAGTACTCTTTCTTGGATCGCCTAGCCAGAGTACCTCGCTTCCGGCAGCGTCCACGCAGAAAGGTACTGCGGGATCTCGAAGGTGATCTAAAAGTCACTCTCCGCACCCTAACTGATGTACATATAATGTACTAGTTATTAGGACCTACACGATAAGACAAAGTAGTGTTAGCTTCTAATTAGTTATAGTTTGTGGACACAGTGTGGAGAATAAATTATGAAACACTTACCCTGGTTTAATATAAGACACCAAGGAACTGTTTAATTGACTCAGGTAAATGCGTAACAAAACTTTCACTGCAGCTCGAGAGATGTTGATTGAAAAAGGACTCGGACAAAGTGACTTGTCCTTTTATAGCAATAGTCTGACGGTTCTCGAAGATTCTGCCTAATAGGGCTGTGCCAATCTCACCTTCGAACTATAGACAAGATCGCACAGTCACGTCATGCAGCGTCGAGTGAGAGAACTACTTAGTGTTTTAAAATTATTTTATTTCTCCACACTGCGCCACGTATACGCTAGATGGCGTCAATTTCTAAAAAAAATTCAATTCAATTTTTCTAGCGTTACAGCATGAGCGTCAGTTCTAAGTTAAATTGGTTTTTCAGGAGTAAAATCTAAGAAATACTATTTAGAAGGATATTTTTTTTCAATTTGAACTAAACCGAGATTACATTTCTCATAAACTACCGTGGCCTTAAAAACGATAGATGACTTGTTTAACCAAGAAATTAATATGCAGTTTTAAAAGAAATGTCATTAAGTTTTCACCTACATAGCTGTTTTTCAAAGTACTGATAAGATACGTTACGGTTTATGTCATTTTCGAGCAGTAATAAAATTTCTGTTTTCGAACGAGTAATTAATTTTTTTTACTGTTTATATTTCTATTTGGTATATACATTATAGAGAAGATATATATAGACGTGCAAACTAACCAATGACAGTGAGCTACTCGCCGGATCTTCTCAGCGGGTCGCGATTCCGATCCGCTAGTAGATTCATTCTCGAAGCAGGTGCTCTTGAGCAGTTTAGGTTAGGTTAGGTTAGCTTGGACGCTCAGGCAGCTGATAGCCAATCCCACCTCTCCTGGTGAGCCTTTGCTCGCCCACCTGTCTTGGTGAAACTGGAAAGGCCTCCGGGCCACCAGCAATCCTTCAATCATTAATAAAAAAATAAATAAAAAAGACATATTTTTCTACTATTTCAGATTATAGGAATCACAGCGGATATCCACTGGTAAAATTACTAAAACTAGAGGTCCCGCAGTAGTCGAAATTCGACTATAATTCATTGGAATTGTAAGTTTGTACATTATTATGGTTGTATTTCATACTTCTATAATCACAAATTTCGCCAAGACTACACTATAAAAAAATATTAACAAAGACAAACCATAATTAAATTCAATTTTTGAGAACAGACGTCAAGAACAAAAGTTTGATAATAAATAGTATGCATGCGTGTGTGCGTCAAATACATGGTATGTAGTGTGTGTAATGTTTTCTTTATTGATTTAATGTATCTTTTATGCATTATTTAAATAAATATTAGCATTGTGCACTTCTTCTCTATATTCTCTATAAGTGTGGAAAATTTCATACTCCTCCGTCCGCGCAATTTTCGTAAAAAGGGATACAAAGATTCTGCTTCACGTATTAATATATAGATATACTATTTTCATAATTTTAATTAAATTATAAAATAATATTCAAATTAAAAGTAAGCTACATAAATTAGAGAAAAATAGTATTGTTTACTTGGAATTGGCTTTTATATAGCAATTTAATAATCAATAAATAAAAACATCATTTCATTTTAATAACACGTTATACGCAATTTATTATTATTATTATTATTATAATGTGCATCATTCAGAAGGATCCAACTCATAGCTCAAAGGGTGTTATATGCTTAGTGAAGACTATAGATACTAAAACAATGTATATTCTATCTATTTGAACACAGCCTCAAAAAACAAAGCACATGTAGAGTAAGGTGTAATACGTGTTTGGTTGTGCTATTGTTTTATTGCAGAAACAAAAGGGACGGTGAAACCAAAGCTATGCAGGCCAACAGAACTATATAGTTTTTTCAATAGGTGTTAAAAATTCCTTAGAGCAACGAATCCTGCTTACATTTCTTACTGAATTTCGAAAATATTTGTCATCATCATCATTTTTTATCTGCCTTTATCTGCCCCCTGCTGAACATAGGCCTTCCCCAATGCCTTCCACATAATGCGGTCCTTCGCCTTCCGCATCCAACGACTTCCCGCCGTGCGCACTAACGCAACGAGGATGACGGTGTCCTCACTCTCTCTACGGACCTCCGAAAGCCCAAGGATATGGACCTCAATTCTAATTCCAGCTCTTCCACATTCTCATCTCGTCTCAAAGTCCGGGTGTTAAGCGTGCCAATGGTCAGTTGTTTATGGTGGCCTGCCGACCGGGGATTCTTCGCACCCCCTGCCCTTTTTTTTACGGATACCCGGTCCGGGGGGTAACGAACCGGGTTATGTCGGACTCCGGCGCCTCCAGAGAGGAAGAGGGGGACGAGGAGGGCCAAGGTCCTCCACCTCCCCGAATTCCTCGCAAGAGACTACGCCTTGAAAAAGGCGCGCGAAGCACTTGCCCCGCAGAACGACTACCGACTAAACCCCATCGAGCTCCACCACACCGGCTACACCAGACCTACGGTACCGCAGTGCGCGCCGAAAGTCCGCCTTCGCCGGTACCCGTCCTGATGATAAGACGGGATTTCATCTCCGGGAAAATCCCGAAGGACGTCATTTCGGGAGATACACCGTGGGCGGCGCACAGGAGCCACATTGCACCGCCCCACCACCGGACCGACAGTCGAGTACCGGGCGCCCCCGCACCCGCCACCTGATAGTCCCTACGGGGGCTGAGCGGGAGCTTCACGCCCGCGCCGGCCATCCCGCCTTCTGCGCTGAGGTGCTGAAGAGGGATCCCACTCCCTTTCACGCTCCTCAGCCTCACGGGACGCCATTACCAGGTCACAAAACCTGGCCATGGCCTCCCACGAGCCCTGATCCTCTAACATGCGGGCGACGACAGCCCGCAGGGAGAGGTTTCTCCCCAGCACCGCGACGAGATCTCGCCGCGAGTGCTCCCAACGCGGGCACGTTTCGAGCGCGTGCTGCGCGTCATCGTCCGGGTGCCCGCACTGGTGGCAGCCCGGATGTGGCTCTCTCCTGCAGACCTTCCACCGTCACCGTGACCGCCACCTTGGCCAGAAGTAGTAGAGCTGCCGGGTACTGGGGGCCGTAGCATTTTGTGTCCTGTCATTGGGATGTTTGTGCCCTTAAGTCACCACGCTGTGCATGCGGGTTGGCAACTAGGAAGTTTAACGTCGTACCCAGGATGAGGAAGTTTAACATCGTACCCAGGACGAAAAATATTCGTGACTAACTAAATTCCTATTTACAATAGTATTATAATAAAATCGTCAGTTAGCATTTTCTAACGAAAATCAGAAGCATACAACATCTCAACTACACCACCTAAAGAATGCGTAGATAGTTAATATTATTATTATTATTTTTCAGAAAGGTACTCTTTTCTTAGCACTTTGGCTAGTCTGAACCACATCCACGGGCCTAAACCAAGTGAATTCAGCGTGTAGTAAGGAAAATTTATGTTGACGGTATGTTATTATGAGGGGCAATTTCGTTTTCGTCTATCTGCAAGAATTTCCTGACTATTCTACATGTATTCAAGATTGCGGCTTTTTGGAGAGTTATGTAGAGAGTTTTCGTTTTTTTTTTTTTTTTTTTTTTTTTTTTATTGCCTTTGTAGGCAGACGGGCATACGGCCCACCTGATGGTGAGTGGTTACCGTCGCCCATGGACTTCAGCAATGCCAGGGGCAGAGCCAAGCCGCTGCCTACCGCTTAATACTCTCCACAAGCCTCGTTTGAAGAAGGACATGTCATAGCGCTCGGGAAACACCGTGGAGGGGAGCTCATTCCATAGCCGGATGGTACGTGGCAAAAAAGATCTCTGGAAACGCACTGTGGATGACCGCAGTGGCTCCAGGTAGTATGGATGAACTCTACTCCGGTGGCGGGCGGTGCGATGGTAAAAACGAGATGCTGGTATCATCTCGAACAATTCCTCAGAGCACTCCCCATGGAACATACGGTACAAAATACAGAGGGAACCGAAGTCCCTCCGCAGACCCAGAGGCTCCAAACGATCCGAGAGAATGGGATTATCGACAATCCGAACGGCCCTCCTCTGTATGGAGTCAAATGGAAGAAGCTGGTATTTGGGAGCCCCAGCCCAGAGATGGGAGCAGTACTCCATGCGAGGCCGGACTTGTGCTTTATAAAGCAAAAGTCTTTGTCCAGGCGTGAAGTACCGCTTCGCTCTGTTGAGGACTCCCAGCATTTTGGACGCCAACTTGGCTTTGCCTTCCAAATGACTCCGAAACTGGACATCGCTCGAAATGTCGACCCCAAGTATCCCGATACTCTCGGAAGGTTGCAGGGATACTCCTTGGAATTGCGGCGCCATGACAAAGGGGTCCTTCTTCGCAGTGAACGCGCAAACTTGTGTCTTTATCGGGTTGAATTGAACCAAGTTCAATTCACCCCATTCGGAGACTCGCCCCAGAGAGTTCTCCACTTCAGACACAAGTTTTGATCGTCTCTCTTGCACCACGCTCCGAGAGAGACTCTGATGGCCGATATATCGCGCATCCCCCGTGCTGTCATCTGCATAGCAATGCATGCCATCAATAGACAGCATGTCATTGATATACAGGATGAAAAGCGTGGGGGAGAGCACCGAACCTTGTGGAACGCCAGCGTTAATGGTCATGGTATCAGAACAGTCACCGTCTACAACGACCGTGATGCTCCGCCCATCCAAAAAGCTAGCGATCCACTTGCAGAGACCCTCGGGGATTCCGTAAGATGGTAACTTCGATAGAAGTGCCCTATGCCAGACCCTGTCGAAGGCCTTCGCGATATCAAGGCTCACAGCAAGAGCCTCGCCCTTGCTTTCCAAGGCTTCAGCCCACCTGTGAGTAAGGTATACAAGAAGATCGCCAGCTGAGCGACCGTGACGGAAACCGTACTGTCGGTCACTGATCAGCTGGCGATCCTCCAGATACTTCAGGAGTTGTATATTAATTATTCGCTCCATCACCTTGGAAAGCAAGGAAGTTATCGCGATAGGCCTATAGCTCGATGGGTCCGACCGGTCACCCTTCTTGGGGATAGGGTGGACGTGGGCAGTCTTCCATGAAGACGGAACCCTGTTAGTGCAATAAGAGAGGCGATACAAACGCGTTAGCGCAGGCGTCAGCTCAGGGGCGCACGTTTTCAGAACCACTGCAGGGATGCCGTCTGGCCCGCTCGACTTATGGACGTCCAGGAGTCGGAGTTCCCGCCTGACTGCACACTGTGTAAAGCAGATCTCGGGCAGGGAACTATCACACCGGAGGATGTTCGGTGGTGTGGCACCCCCGTCGTCCACAGTCGAGTTCGAGGCGAAGAGTTTGACCAGAAGGTCAGCCTTCTCTTTCGCACTATGGGCCAGACTGTCATCGGACTTGCGTAGTGGTGGGAGACTAGACCTGCAAAAGTTTCCTTCTGCAGCTTTGGCGAGCGACCAGAAAGCACGGCTCCCAGAGGGATAGCTCTTCAGTCGCTCGCCAATTCTAGCAACGTGCTCCGACTTCGCCTTGGCAATAACCTTCTTGTAGGACCTGGAAGCGGCGTTATATTTCCGCCTTTCCTCTGAGATGTTAGGGTCCTGACGTCTCCTGGCATTATCCCATGCCACGTATGCGGACCGCTTGAGGTGTGCAGCATCCCTGCTGGCATTGTTATACCAGGGTCTGCTGCGACCCCCAACGGGCACTTCAGAGGAGGGAATAAACAATTCCATCCCCTGGAGCACCACGTCTTTAAGACGGTCCGCACAGACGTCAGGATCAGCAGAGGAAAAGCAGAACCGCCCCCATGGGTAGGATGCGTAAAATTCACGCAATCCATCCCAATCTGCTGACATATACCGCCAAACTCTTCGATACCCGGTCGTCGTTCGACGATCAGGACGAGAGAGTGGAACGGCAGCACGAATAAGGCAGTGATCAGACGATCCAAGCGGAGCGTCGACCACCACACTGTATCCGGCCGGATCTGTGGTCAGCAGAAGGTCCAACAAAGAAGGCTCGTGCCCCTCGATATCTGGGACACGGGTGGGCTGTGTCACCAGCTGGGAGAAGCCGTAGGCCAAGGCGAAATCGTAGGCAGTCCGACCCGGGAGGTCAGTGGTTCTGGACCCCAACCACTCTTGGTGGTGAGCGTTAAAGTCTCCAAGAACCACCACCTCCGCAGATGGGTACTGCTCAAGCACGCGGTTAGTCCCCTCTTGCACATGCTCAAACAGAGCTGAACCTGCATCACTGCTGTGGGACCTGTACAGGCACGCGTAGATTCGGCTACGGCCCCCGTGATCTACGCGCAGCCACAAGAGGGACAGGTCCCGTTGTTCGAGGCCCCGAAGACGGCGACAACAGACATCAGCCCGGACGAATACGCACACCCCGGCTTTACGCAGGAAGTTGTGCTCCAATACGTAGCCGGGGTATTCAAGGTATGAGGTATCATCCGGAGCAGATATCTGCGTCTCCGTTAAAAAAAGCAGGGCAGGCTGCGCCGTCTCAAGGTGGTGGTGTACGGCGTCAAGGTTGCTATGTAGGCCCCTGACATTGCTGAAATCCACATTAAATGTGGAATGGGGAGCCGCCTGTAAAACCCTTTTCTTTTTTTTCGACTTCATTAAGTTGTTATATTTCGGGAGAGTAGGATTAGGAGAGGTAGGATGTTAGAGGTGAGATCGAGGCAACACCTGAATGAAGCGCGGAACATAGTACGTGCTCGACCACGGGTTGCGTGAGAGACTGACGCAGGGCATGGAAGGGCCCCCAGTCCACTCTGCGTGCGATCGCCGGGATCCACTCCGGTCTCCGACTCCGGCACGACGACCGCACGGCAGAATTTTACACCGGTTGGCGGGACAGCTTCCCGGGGCGGAGTTTAGTAGAGACACCCGGGTTCAGGTCCCCTACTGACCGGCGGGCGGCAGCGGATACCGTTTCACTGGGTCTCCCTATACCCCCGTCAAACAATCACGCCCCGCGAGTTCGCACGCACGTCTGCTCCGCAAGTTCCAGGCGTAACCAAGACTCACCCCCAACAAGGAAGGGGAAAGGGAAGGGATAGAACTGGCTCTCCAACCCACACGCCGGAACACAGCTAGGCTATTTGGCGGCGGATTCTAGTTGGAGGGTGGTCGCCAGCCAGTCGGACTAAGTCCTACCACCGGTTATGTTTTCGGCTCCCGTTTAGCACCACCCAGGGGTCACTTGTAGGGAATCGCGGGTTAAACCTACGGAAGCGGGAAGCACCAACCCCCAAATACTATAACTCTCCGCTGGTCTAATATTCTTAAACGGTTACTTCCGGATATTGTTGGGAAAAAAGTTGATGCAATTGTCATGGCGGTCTCTAACTTGGTTATGTGAAAGTAAGTGCGCATGATAAATGTATTCACATCTTTACTCCATTTCATGCGTACTCGTGATTTCCCAGCCTTGGTGGACACTGGTAAGAAGGAACTTGTCTCCCGTGCAACATTCAAGACTGGTATGGGTGGATCTGGATTAAGCGAGAGTGTTTGAGGTGACGATAGTACGGAAGGTGAAGGTGATCTAGAGGGTGTGTACGATACAGTACTTGGGCTATATGATTCTATTGGAGTGTTTGTTCTGACTGTTAAGCTATCACCATCGTCACGAGTTTCAGCTGTAGCATCTTTGTCGGTGGGAGCCCGCCTGTTCAACTCCTCACCGCTGACGATTCGCATGCTGAGACACCCAGCGTCAGCTCCAGGTGTGCCCCGGCGATCACCCCCGGGCAGCGGTCCCATACGTTTACGTTTAGATCGTAGCTCCATTTTTGATGGGTTTCCAGAGCCACGTTAGCCACGCCAGTAATTTCTCATTCGTGTGTCCGCCCCCCACGTGATTAGGTGTTCAATCAGGACGTGTGGTTGTATTAGGGGGCTTATTATTGTTATTATAATGTGTATTAAACACTGCCACGCCTGGGAAGACGGCAGGACATACTCCGGCGAGGTGGGCAACAATCGGCCGGAGCGTTAGGGACTATTGGGAGAGAAACCGGTGAACTATACGGGCATTGTCGAGCAAGACTGCTTTTTGCATTTGGGCCACCACCGACTTTTTGTTGAGACCAAGCCTCTCGAGATGTTTTGAGAGGCTTTTAGGGACCAAACCATTCACCGACACAACTACCGGGATTATTTCTATAGATACCACCCTCCACATGTCGGTCACCTCGTGCGCCAGGTCCAAATTTGGTCTTTTTATCTGCCTCGGCCCGCACGAGGTTCTCGTCGTAGGGGGTGGTGATATCCACCAGAAATACCCGAGACTCCGTCTGGTCCATCAGCACGATATCAGGCTTATTCGCAAGAATAGTCCTGTCCGTAATGATGGGCCGGTCCCAGTAGAGCTTGGCACGGTCGTTTTCGAGTACAGCGTCCGGCTGGTACTTATAATACGGTAGCCTCTGTTCGATAAGGCCATACTTAAGGGCGAGCTCTTGGTGGAGGATTCTGGCTGCTTGGCTATGTCTGTGCAAGTACTCAGTGTTAGCAAGCATAGAACAACCAGAGGTGACATGTCTGAGGGATTCACCCGGTCGGCGGCATAATCGACAGATGTCAGCTGTCCCATCCCTCAGAATGTGCTTCCTATAGTTGTTCGTCCTGATAACCTGATCCTGTATTGCACAGACAAAACTCTCGGATTCCCCAAAGAGGTCACCGAATCGCAGCCAGTGCACGGAGGCTTCTTTGTCCACGTGAGGCTCATGCAGTGCCTGAAAGAAGCGTCCGTGCAGCTCTTTCCCTTTCCATATGGCCTCACGGTCAGAGGTACTGAGTACCGCCGGTGATTGCCACCCGTCTCTGGCCAGGGCTAGCGGGGTCAGTCCTTTGTCGCATTCCATGACCTCTCTGTGCATCACACTGTCAGCCCTCGATAGGAAATATTTCCTGAGACTGCACACCCCACTGTTGTGCATGACCTTGGCGCTAAATAGGCCCCGGCCACCACACTTCCGCGGAATGTACAATCTCATTACCGAGGACTTCGGGTGGAGCATCCTATGGAGGGTCATAATTGAGCGGACTTTTCTATTCAGGGCATCCAGTTCGGTCTGAGTCCACCTGAGCACGCCGAAGGTATACAACAGGACGGGCATCGCCCAGCCGTTAAACGCCCTTGTCTTATTCACGCCCGACAAAAGGCTCTTACAAACTTTTGTCAAACGTTCACAAGACACGTCGCATGCAGCCTGTTTGACGACCGCCACGTCAATACCTAAATTTTGCGACATGCCCAGGTACCGGTATGTTTCTCCCTCGGAGAGTGCCCGAAGGTTTATCCCATCGGATACAGGTAAACGGTCCGATGAGACTATGCTCCCTCTCTCTACATGGAGAACCGCACACTTGTCGACTCCCAGCATCATCCTAATGCGACTACTGAAATCACAAGTGATGTCAAGCAGTCGCCTGAAGCCTGCAGCATGAGGAGCGTACAACTTGAGGTCATCCATGTAGAACAAGTGGGACACTTTCAAGCCCCCCCTTTGGAACTGAAAGCCTGTCCTCGAAGCCTCCAGTAATGAACTGAGAGGATTCAGGGCGAGGCAAAACCACAATGGACTCAGACAATCACCCTGAAATATACCCCGATTCACCTTTATTCGGTCTTCTACAGCCGACAGCCGCACACCGGATAGACTAAGCATTGTGCTCCATTGCCCCATACAGGCACCGAGGAATTCTCGAACTGTATCGTCTATCTTATACAGCTCGAGGACCCTCTTCAGCCATGTATGGGGGACCGAGTCAAATTATTATTATTATTAGAAAGTCATAAACATATAAGATATATAAAAATAAGGCCTTAATAAAAAACAAAGATCGTGACGTGCGTCATTTTAGTGTTACACATAAAAAAGCGCAATAAAATGAATACACGTTATCCATAAATTAATTGTTAATTACCTGAAAAGCGTGGTCGTTTTTGGACTAATTAAACAAGGAATTATGTAATATTACGTAATTGCGTTGCTTTTGCAACATTTTACTTTTATTGCAAACTTTACTGTCGATATTGAATTAAATATACTTTAAATATATTTTGATACCACAAGTATATAAGAAATACAAACATAAATTGGGTGATAAGACCTAACTTTTTTATAATGCTGCAGTTGGACACACGAACTCGTGAATAGCCTTTTGGTTAATAATTGTCGCAGCCCATAGACGCCAAAACAGTAAGAAGCCGTATTAAGACGAAATGTCTAGGGTATTGCCCGAGTAGCTAGCTGGTCTATCTTTCAAACAGATCTACGGAAAAATAGAATAGTGCCTCGCCAGCTCTCTGTGATCTCATAGAAAGGCGTCCTTCGAATTAAATGTTTGCAGTCTAGAAATATTTTTTTTATTTCTATATGCACATACATATAGTATTTGATCTATTATTGAAAAATTAAATCTAATTGGAAAGTCCATTCTTGGTAAATCGCATTTCCGATGCTTCATAATCAAATCGGATATTCATTCTTCTTCTTCTTCTTTGTCGTACCCTCACTAATGAAGATCGTGATCATATACGATTTGTCTCTATGCTTAATATTATGAGCGTGGAGTGTTTGTTTCTTTGTCCATCTTGCACATTGACATGAAACGACGGAATGACATAATTTTTTATCCCGAAAAAACATCTCATTCCCACGGGCAACTGTTTTATTATCTAAAAAATACTTACACTTCTTCTTGGACGCGCGGACGAAGCTTGTCATCTATAAAAAGTTAACATCTGAATTAAGGATTTTATTACCTCATGCGCATATTTTAAAGCCAATCGTCTTAAATTTTAGAGGTCATCCGATTTTAAAACTATTGTAGTGATGTTCACGGCTTTCCTCAACTCAGACATATGTATCCTCATATTTTTTGGTAAATTCATTGTTGCTATGTGTTTTACGAAAGCATGCTTATTTACGCCTTTGGTTTTGAGTATTATCATGATCGTAAGTAAATGGAATGTATTTAATCCACCTTGAGTTTTTTTTTTTAATTATTAGTACAGTAAGCACGTTTAATGAAAACTCGTAAATAAATTATAAAGAAAAACAGTTATACAAATAATGAAAAACGGGGACCAGACATATAAATAAAGTCAACAGGTATGTGAGTTGAAGGTGAGCTCCAATTATCTATATTGATTACATTATTATTTTTTCTTACATCAGGGTTTACCTCTAAAAATGAAAAATGTAGAATTTATGCATAATTTTTAAAGAGCAAGTCTTCTAAGGGAGTTAAAACATTATTGATATCGAAATATCAAAGAAAAACAATTTCGGTATACGAGTCAATTCAAAAACGACATGACAATGAACTTTTCCTGTAATTGAAACAAATTAACAAATTTTCCACCGACTCAAACGATCATGTTAATTTAAAATATGTTTAAATTAAAGAAAATGGCTTAAAATGCTTTAAAAGGTTCACATGAAAATGTAAATGGCAAAACGAAAAAAAAAACAGTGTTATTTTTCTTTTATTTAAATATTTACTAAAGCATCCTTAACATAATATAATTATGTTTACTTATATATTTGTACAAGTGCACGAACTTGTATAAACGGCGACTATAAAACAGTGAATAGCCTTGATAAGCACTTCAGAAAGCATTCTTTGGTGAAAATGTTAAAGACGTTCTTGTTTGTAGCCTGTATCGCTAATGTGCTTCTAGCAGACTCTACTGAAGGTATTTATTTAACTTGCATTATAAATTTCTTACGAAATTGTGTAACCAGAGAAAACGGAAAAAATATATGTAGCGTGCAACATTCGGTTGCACTCGGGCGTCATCGGTCGCGATCGGAGTTCCCGAACGCGCAGGTGTCCCGTGACGTCACACTGCGAGATTCGGGAACTCCGATCGCGACCGATGACGCCCGAGTGCAACCGAATGTTGCACGCTACATATATACTCATGCAGCACAAATTTAAATCTCGCAATTAATTTCTTTATTTTATTTTAAAAAAAGTTGTTTAATATTTATATCCGAAATTTTTCATATTTATATTCTAAAAATCAGGCAGCGAGATTGCGTAACAAAAAAAAGGACTCAACAGAAGACCACTAACGAAATTAAAGAAATAAATCACTTAAATAAAGTTTTGTGGTTTGTCTCAAGATATCTCGTGATGAAATAAAAAATCACTCCCAAAAAAACCTGTTTGCTTAGAAAAGGCACTCCTTTAATTATTTTAGTAAAATATTTATGTTGCATAAAAATTAACTACGTCTATCCCGATATAACAACAAATATTTCAAATTTATAAAATATGAATAAAAATTGACGTAAAGTTCTGGAACTTTCGACGAATTTCAAATAATAGTTCACCTTTTATTTTATTTGGGAATAGTTTTTTTTGACAGTGTTTTTGGTCCGCCCTATGTGCTCTATTTTATTGATATCTAATTTCTACATTATGTATATACATACATAATGTTATAAGACCTCAGTGATAAATAATAAGTTCCGATTAGTTTTCAATACAGACTGGGGTGCTGTTATTATAAACCCACTGTCTCTCCCAACTAGCCGGTAAAAATAATACCCAATACCGTAATTAATACCATGAGAGTTGATACGGGAATGATATAGGCACGACCTGTACTTTGCACGATTTGTGCTTCACCAAAGCAATATTACGGTTTAATCTGAAGACTACCACAACTATTGTAATTACTGAAGTAATTTAGATTTGAATTTTATTTACTGAGCTAAGTATGTGGGACCGTTCGCATAGCAATTAAAATGGACATTAACGGGTAAATAATAGTTGAGTTATGAGTACATTTTTGTAGACTGAAAAAAATCGGTTAAATAAAATCTATTATTCCCTTAATCTTTTTTTTTTTTTTAAAAGCAGTACTCTACTGACTCCGGGAATATCTTTATGAAATGACTATAATTTCGCGCAGTTATTTATTTTACGAATAAAAATTTAAATTCGTGAATAAACTTCATAACAAAGTTATTATCTGTGAGATGGCCATGTAAGAAACCTTGAATACAAGCTAGAAGTATTGATTTGAATTATAGTGACCACAGCTATTGAATTGAAAATTTTAATTAAAGAAAAAGCAATTTTCTAATTTTTAGAAACATGTGAACAAGATTCGGATGATTATCCAAATGAAAATGACTGTGGTAAGTTTTATCAAATACTTTCTTATCTATCTGTATTTTTACATAGATTTTTACTTTCTACTACATTTGTACAACACTTTTAGGCTTAAATGAAGAATTTTCGGATTGCCCCGATGGTGCCTGCAGACCCTTAACTTGTGATGAAGTAGGATATCCTGTGCCCTGCGCAGATATTGATCCAGAAAGGGGATGCCCAAGCGAACCTAAGTGTATTTGTAAAAATGGATTCGTATTGAATAACAGCAGCATTTGTATACCAATTAGGGAATGCCGTAAGTGTATTTTACTTATTTATTCCTTTTTTCTTTAAATATACTAGAAATAAATATTAATTTAACGTAGATACTACAATTTGGATGACTGTTTTGATTATAAAGTTGATTATAAGAAAAAAATAATTATAACTATAATATTTCACCTTCAACTTTGCCTTTTTAAACTCTTCATAAAATAAATATGCACAATCCTTTTCCATCGTTTTCCTATAGCTTCATGCGGTGGAGATCCCAACGCTGAAGGTGGAGGTTGCGGTTTGAATTGTGGCAATCTATGTAGCAACTATGATCAAAAGCCCATCAAATGTTCAACAGATATATGTGAAGCTAATGGCTGTGATTGTAGACAAAGGATATGTTTTTGATGAAATCAAACGGATATGTGTCCTACCAAACGAATGTCGTAAGAATAAAAAGCAAAAATAATTTACCTGTTGCTATTATATAATTGCTATAAACTGGGAATTACTATGACGCAAAATACTTGGTTTTTTTTTTCCGTATTTCCCTGTTGTTATTTCCTCGTCATCGTTTCTTTAGTCTTTCTTGTTATTAAGTTAAGATACTATTGTACGGGAAATTTCGAACTTAATTGTAATATTGAGTGAGACTTTACATTTATTTTAATTTTAAGACAATTTGTTCTAGTACTTATTGAAAATGGATCTTCTCAAAAATGTTGATTCAATTTAAACTATACCGCGATCGATATCTTTATTTCTGGTCGACAATAAAAATATCTCAATAATGGCAGATAAAAATATCTCAGTCCTCAAATGTGCTTTACATGAAATGATGATGAATTTCGTTGATTTCATGATTTCGAAGTCGTCGTGACCTAAAAGATAAGACGTCCGGTGCATTCGTATCGAACGATACAACGGTGTTCGAATCCCGCAGGCAAGGTACCGATTTTTCTAATGAAATACGTACTTCACAAATGTTCACGATTGACTTCCACGGTGAAGGAATAACATCGTGCAATAAAAATCAAACCCGCAAAATTATAATTTGCGTCATTACTGGTGGTAGAACGTCTTGTGAGACCCCACGGGTGGGTACCACCCTGCCTATTTCTGCCGTGAAGCAGTAATGCGTTTCGGTTTGAACGGTGGGGCAGCCGTTGTAACTATACTGAGACCTTAGAACTCATATCTCAAGGTGGGTGGCGGCATTTACGTTTTAGATGTATAGGGCTCCGGTAACCACTTAACCAACCACACCAGGTGGCCCGTGAACTCGTCCACACATCTAACCAATAAAAAATGTAATTAATTATCGATTCAGCTTCGAAATGTACGAAACCAAATGAAGTATTCGACGAATGCCCGAAAACATGTCCACCCAGAATATGTGGCGTAGATGAACGCACGATAAGGTGCGCTGCTCCACCCAAGCCTGGGGATCCTGAATGCAAGCCGGGATGTCGATGTGCTGACAATTATTATCGTAACGAACAGGGTACTTGCGTTACGAAGAAACAGTGCAGTATGTAAAATGATATCAACGTAAAGCTTATAACAAAAAAGATGTTGAATGTTGATATTTCTTTTTAGAAATCAAATGTAATCAGAATGAGGTATTCGATTTATGTCCTGCCCCATGTCCTCCAAGAAGATGCGGTATAGACCCAGCCTTAGTGCTTTGTGCTCCGTCGCCTACAATCGGAGATCCAGGTTGCGAGCCCGGCTGTCGATGTATTGACGGTTACGTCAGGAATGATACAGATGTTTGTATTCCGAAAGAAGAATGTCGTAAGTAATCAAAACTTAATAAATTCTGTTACCAAATTTCAGTTCACTGACCTGTCTACTGTTAGTACAACATTATACAAGTAACTTTAACAGCTGAATACGAAACTGATTAAATTTTAATTCAAATTGGCTGATGCCTTTTTATCTTTTGCATATATATTTTATTTATTTAGCTGTGGTGTGTACTGGAGAAAATGAAGAATATGATAACTGTCCAGCGCCTTGCCCACCACAAACGTGCGACAGTCTTAAAAGAAAATATTTTTGTCCCAAACAACGTATTGTAAACGGAAAATATATCCCAGACTCTAAAAGTGGGCAAAAGTGCGAGGGTTCATGTCGTTGCATACCTGGCTATTATAGAAACAAACAAGGCATTTGTATATCAAAAGGAAGTTGTAGTAAGTTAAAGTGAATTAATATAAAATATCGATGCACACATAAATTTGAGATTATTCCATCATTTTATATTAAATTCACGGCAACATCCTATCACCTAGGATCATTGGGTTCATTTCATTTTATCGTCTGAGACAATTTTTGCCACCCACGATGCAACTCTGAAATGTCGATGCTATAGTGTCCTTGAAAAAAGGAGTGAAAAAAGTTTTTGCAGTAAGAGCTGTATATGAATATAACACTGAAAATGAAGAAGTCTAGGTTGTCCTTAATGATCTTAAAAAGTTTGGATTTAAAAAGTTGAGGAGGAACCGAAAATTTTCAACTCCGTAATATTCATAAATTCATTTCCAACGAAGTCCTCTATCTTAGTTTTAATCAGGAGGCAAAATAGGAGGCATGTTTAACGATGAAAATCTTCACAGAGTGCGGAGAATACGAACGATACGAAGTATGCCCATTTGATACTTGCACTGCAAAAAATTGTTCTGAACTCGGATTCGCAATAGGCTGCCCTGGGCAAACTCAAGACGGTAGTTGTCCTGGTGGTCCGGGATGTGTCTGTATCGACGGGTATTTGAGGAATGACGTAGGATCCTGTATACCACAGTCAGAATGTGGTAAGTCTAGGTCATTTGTAGTAATGCCCAAAGCTTATAATTCCTTCCTTCAGGAGAATTTGGAATTATTGTCTATCTTAACACAATATGGACAGAACTGAAATCTTAAGGTTCTTTGTTTTAAAAATGCAGAAATATTTATTTATGAAACTTCACAGACACAAATACAAATTGCCCAGCTTAATGCCATCGGCATCCTCTACCAGCGAAGCAAGGATGATGCAGAACAAAAACCTAGTAGGTTCAAGGGATGATAAAATAAACTAAAACAATATAATATCCTTTATAGAAACATGCGGAGGAGATCCTAACGCAAGAGCCGGTTGTGGGAGTAATTGTAACAGAAAATGCTCCGATATTGGTGCAAATGAAACAAAAGCTTGTACTTTAGCTTGCCGTGTCAACGCCTGTGATTGTAAAGATGGGTATTATCTCGATGAAAACACCGGAAAATGTGTGCTTCCTAACGAATGCCGTACGTAGATTTACATCGTCGTTACATCATCATCGTCTCGAATACTTTAAGAAGGAATAACGTGATACGTTACTATCATTTATATTGTCAACATATATAACAACGTTATCGTCATCACCGTTGCTACAATTAATTACAACCATTTCGTTCTGAACATTGGGATACTATATTTTTTAATTCGAGACCCCTTTTGGAAATAATTTCATTTAATAAAAAAAAACGGTGCGTGTGTCACTTGGTGCACGTGAATGAAGTGAAACTTCTTTTTCGATGTGTAGTAATGTGGTTTTCTTCATTTTTCATCCTTAAATCAGATTGTTCTTATAATAGGGAATGATGTGTATAATAGATGCGAAATCTTCAACATTAATATTTTAAATATGTTCAATTATAGTTAAAAAAATAAATATATTATTATATATATTTTTTAAATACTTCATTGAAATATTGGACGCTACTCGTTGCTAACGCTCGCGCTAGCGTGTAACAGGTTTACTACGCGCATGCGTTCAAGTGCTACGCATTCACTGTTGGTCTGTCTCTTTCTAGTATGGTAGCGTTCAACGTGTAACGCAACCTTTTTAGAAGTCCATTAGAAGTTTCACTTCAATAATAATAATAATCTTAACTTTCGACCAAGCCTTAATTAAATTTCATTGTTTGTTTTTTAGCTTCAATATGCGGTCCCGATGAAGTGTATTCCGATTGTACAAACGGCGGTTGTAATGCGAAAAACTGTACACAATTAGGCAGACCCGTACCTTGCGTTAAGATTAATTCTAAGAATTGCAAGAAAGGTTGCATTTGTAAAGAGGGATACTTACGCGACGAAAACGGCTTATGTGTTCCTGAACAATCTTGTCCTCGTGAGTATATTTTGTTGTTTATCGCTCATTCATCATCATCAGCCCACAATCGTCCACTGCTGGACATAAGTCTCTCCCAAATGACACCACTAAGCCCGGTCTTCGACCCTCCTCATCCACCTCTTTTACCATCCACCAACCACCAATCGATCATTCATATTAAAAGCATTATATATAAGTTCAGTAAATTAGGGCGACTTTTTCAACATTTCTGTCCTACAAAAATCTGGTGGTAAGACTTATGAGGATCCTGTCAGCAGCCTTGCAATATTTACAGCAACACATTTATTTAGGTTTGTAGAGTGGGACAGCTTTTTTTTAACACGTTAAACGCCGATAGAAAAAAATAAAAATCGTAAAAATACTTTTGGTCGTAATTTGTTTATTATGTTACGATACGTATAGAAAATAAGTTTTATTCAATTCTGTACATGGGTTACATAGTTACAGTCAAATACATAGCTGAGGTCACCGGTGCACCCCATGGCGCACAAATACAGAAAATATATTTTCCGGTACCCGGCGCCGCGCCGGCCACCCCGCCGGCCACCCGCTACACCAGTAGTGCGCTCGCGCTTACGGTGATAGAACGTGTGTTACTAGATCAATTACGTTCCTACTATCTTAGCTGTCATCATTTTCTTATTGAATAGTTAATGTGCGAGCCTTTAGATATGGATTTAGCTATGGAGGACTTCGAATTTACGCAGGATGAATGGAAGCAAATCAACGCGTTAGAAATTTCTTTTTCGATCGCTTCTATAAACAATGACGCTCTCGTAGAATCGGATAGTGAACCCATGCAATTACCGAAAAAGAAAAGACGTTTGGTTATCGCAAGTGATAGTGATAGTGACAGTGAGTCGGCTGAAAATTTTGTTGCCGCCAATATATCGCAAAATGACCGTATTTCCTCAAAATGGTCGAGGCCAAAAAGACGACAGCCATCAGTGATTCCTTTCACCGAGTTCGAGGGTATGAAACCTCCATATTCTAATTTGCTGAAAGAAGCTGGCCCTGACCAGTATTATGATCTATTGGTGCCTGAAGAAATTCTTGAAATGATTGCTGAGCAGACAAATTTGTTCGCAAGTCAAAACATCACAGCCAGGCAAACAAAGCCTGGATCAAGGTCTCATTCATGGAAGCCAACAAACAAGACAGAAATAAAACAGTTTCTTGGGCTGGTCTTGTTTATGGGCGTAGTAAAGCTGCCGAAATTAGCTTATTATTGGCGCAAAGACAAGATACTTGGACAAACTTTTCCAGCCACCGTTATGAGTAGGAACCGCTTCGAGTTACTACTGCAATACCTACACTTTAGCGACAATTTATCTGTCGACAGAAACGATCGTATTGCCAAAATAAGACCTTTAATCGATGCTCTCAATGCTACTTTCCAGAAATATTATTCACCTAAAGAAGATGTTTGTGTGGATGAAAGCCAAGTACCTTTCAGAGGTCGAATAATATTCAGGCAATACAATAAAAGTAAGCGACACAAGTATGGCATGAAGCTATTTAAGTTATGTACTGTTCCCGGATATACTTGCAAACTTAATTTGTATAGTGGGAAAAACATTGACGCAATAAATACTACGCCAACAAATCTGGTGATGGCACTATGTGAAAATATATTTGACAAAGGACACACGCTAGCAACTGATAATTGGTACACTAGCTTGCAACTGGCTTATCGGTTATTGGAGAAGCAAACCCATTTAATTGGCACATTGCGAAAAAACAGAAGAGGATTGCCTAAAGCTGTTGTTGATTCGAAACTGCAAAAAGGTGAAACAATGGCTATGGAGAATGAAGATGGAGTAACAGTGCTTAAATGGAAAGATAAGAGGGACGTGCTTATGCTGTCGACAAAGCATTCCGACAAAATTGCTGTGGTGGTGAAAAAAGGCAAACAGATTCGTAAATCAAAAGTTATTTTGGATTATAATAAATCGAAAGGGTCTGTAGACATGAGTGACCAGATGGGTGCCTATTCTTCGCCATTGCGGAAAACCGTAAAATGGTATAGAAAATTGGCAATAGAACTACTTCTAAATACGGCAGTTGTAAATGCTTGGGTCATGTACAATGAAAATAAGCAGAGCAAATCTTCAATTGTCGACTTTAGGAGGGCTCTCATAAATTATTTGACTCGGCCAGCAGATTCCCAAGAAATAATTATCAATGAAAGACCTAAAAGACTCAAGCATGTTCTAAAATTAAAGGAAGGAAAAGTAAGAGACACGCGTCGTTTTTGCGTGAAATGTTATAAAGATTCAGTACAGGAATTTGGTCGTAAAGTAGCTAAGAATAAAGCTAAGAAAGTGAGTACGTACTGTGTGCAATGTAAGGGGGAGCCTCACTTTTGTCTAAAATGTTTCAATTATGTCCATCGCTAATATGTTGATGCTATAAAAGGTTTCTTATCTCATCTTTTACAGCATGTTTTGTCAAATATTATGGCTAATTATTTATATTTCTAATGGTTGTTTGTAATTATGCTTACTAATGAGAACTTTATTTTATTTTTCAGTAAAACTGATTTTTATGTTTGTATTTCATTAAAAAATAAAGACTGCTAATTTTCGTTTAAATAATAAAGACTAATTTGAATTATATATCCTGAATTTTTATTTTGGT
The DNA here is from genome assembly GCF_030269925.1 of Bombyx mori. Taxonomy (NCBI): domain Eukaryota; kingdom Metazoa; phylum Arthropoda; class Insecta; order Lepidoptera; family Bombycidae; genus Bombyx; species Bombyx mori. The sequence continues at coordinate 11,636,602 of NC_085128.1, forward strand.
TACTTTTTTCGCTATCTTTCATTTTTTCAATTCCTTACAAGGTATGTTTGTCCCACTGCGCAGTATAGTTCTACAGCGCCGTGCCGGTCACGGAGTACGAATAAAGTAACAGTCAGTATGGCCGGCGGCGAGAAAAAGTAGTTTGAATATGACTATACGTTGAGGTCACCGGTGACCCCCATGGCGCTATGATAGAGGAAGGGTGAGGTCACCGGTGACCCCCATGGCGTTTAGCGTGTTAAATAATAAAACCAGTAACTAATTCTACGTAATGTTTTGTGATCGGCGGTAATTTTAAAATTGTGGAGTCTATCGTCTTCTGGGCGAGCGATTACTGAAGTCCTTAACACTCAGTCTGTTAACTCATTGCTCTGTCCATTGCACTAAAAACCACATACATATGAGCGCTTGTTTCCACATTTTTTCTTAATCACTAACGAAACATAAACTATATTTGGTATACCAAAACTTATTTTGCTAATATTTTATCAATTAACTAACACGATTGCTCGGGTTACTATTTCAGAGTCTTGTAACAAGCCGAACGAAGTTTATGAGCGGTGTACCTTCGACTGCCCTCCACAGACGTGCGATAGTCTTGACAAAGCGTATGAGTGTCCATTGCAGAATAACCAAACTTGCGTAGGAAAATGTAAATGCAAACCCGGCTACTACAGAAATTTAATCGGAGAATGTATTTCCGAAGAAGATTGCCGTACGTATTAAGTTACTTGCTTAGACTTAATCTGGCTAAGTTATTCGATAAACATGTTTATTACAGGAAGATGTCCCGGAAAACATGAATATTATTCTTGTGGCGGAGCATGCGACAACATTTGTGACAAACTAAGCGAAGAGAACCAGACAAGTTGTTCGATAGTTAATATAAAATGTAATGAAATGTGTTACTGCGAGGAAGGCTATGCACGGAATAAAAACAATATTTGTGTACCTTTTGATCAATGTAATGGTGAGTATCCAAAATCACAGAAATTAATATATAAATTCCAAAGCATGTCCATTAATTTTCGATTTGTCTGTTTGTCTTTTTTTATTTTTTATTGCTTAGGTGGGTAGACGAGCTCCCAGCCCATCTGGTGTTAAGTGGTTACTGGAGCCCATAGACATCTACAACGTAAATGCGCCACCCACCTGGAGATATAAGTTCTAAGATCTCAGTATAGTTACAACGGCTGCCCCACCCTTCAAACTGAAACGCATTACTGCTTCACGGCAGAAATAGGCAGGGCGGTGGTACCTACCCGCGTGGACTCACAAGAGGTCCTACCACCAGTAATTACGCAAATTATAATTTTGCGGGTTTCACTTTTATTACACGATGTTATTCCTTCACTGTGGAAGACAATCGTGAACATTTGTACAGTACGTAATTCATTAGAAAAATTGATACCCGCCCGGGATTCGAACACAGGTGCATCGCTCAACACGAATGCACCAGACGTCTTATCCCTTAGGCCACGACGACTTCAGAGTCTTCCAAGTCTTGAGTCTTCCAAGTCTTCCAAGAACTTGTCTTCCAAGATACAGTTATACTACAATATGCAGTTATACTACAGCATGAGCAATAAATACATGGTAGAGCAGATTTTGTGCAGAGATATATTAGGGGTCAAAGTATGAAACTGCCCATTTGTACTGAAAAATTGAAATTCGTTTTTATTTTTATTTAACATATTTATTTAATCAAAATATTTATTATTATTATCTATACGTTGCTGCCATCTAATAGGAAGGTCATTTATCCCTTTGCGATAGAACTCTGGTGATCTAGATTCTACAAGCTGTGTGAAAGAATTTTGTGCTGCCTCCTGGGAAGAAAACTTTTTATCAGGTAGAAAATTATCCAAATCACGAAAAAAATGATAGTCCGTTAGAGTAAGGTCTGGTGAATATGGAGGGTTATGAATGGTTTCTAATTGTAATTCCTGTAGAGTCAAAACTGTTTCTCGTTCTGTATGAGGTCTCGCGTTATCATGGAGCAATAATGGTGAAGATCGATTCATGAGTCGGGGCTGTTTAACTGCAAGTTTTGGTATCATTGTTCGGAGTTAGGCACAGTAGATGCCGTTATTGCTTGACCAGATCGGAGAAAGCTATAGTGAGTAACACCATGCTGAGACCACCAAACAGTTACCATTACCTTTTTATTGGTAAGTTTTGCTTCAGGATACTGTTGCGGCGTTTGACCTGGGGTCAGCAGTTTGCATATTTAACTTACGGTTATCGTAAAGAATCCACTTTTCAACACATGTCACAATTCGATCCAACATTCCTTCATTTCTGTATTGATTTAACAAGGCAACACAAGTTTCAACACGTGTGTCTTTCTGCAGATCAGTCAAATCATGAGGCACCCATTTTTCATATTTTTTATTTTATTAATTTGAAGCAAAGGAGTCAATATTGTTGGTAAGGTAACGTTAAACAATGCCGCTAATTTCCGGATAGTTTGGCTCGGATCGGCTTCCACCGTCTCTTTAAATTCATTGTTATTCACATGTGTGAGCGGTCTTCCACGAGGTTCATTCTTCAAATCAAATTTCCATCACGAAAGCGTTTAAACCAAAATCGCCCGGTGCGTTCATTAGCAGCCCCCTGTCCAAACGCAACACACCGTCCGATTAGTCTCCTCCCGACGATAGGAAAAATTTACGAACGGCTCCTTAGGAAACGCCTCTGGGACTTTGTTACCGCGAACAAAATTCTCATTGACGAACAGTTCGGATCTCTCTAAATACTCGTGCGTACAACAAGTGCACCGCCTCACGGAGCACATCCTGATAGGACTAAATAGGCGTAAACAAATCCCGACCGGCGCCCTCTTCTTCGACATCGCGAAGGCGTTCGACAAAGTCTGGCACAACGGTTTAATTTACAAACTGTACAACATGGGAGTGCCAGACAGACTCGTGCTCATCATACGAGACTTCTTGTCGAACCGTTCGTTTCGATATCGAGTAGAGGGAACTCGTTCTCGTCCCCGTCAACTGACTGCCGGAGTCCCGCAAGGCTCCGCGCTCTCCCCGTTATTATTTAGTTTGTATACCAATGATATACCCCGATCTCCGGAGACCCATCTAGCGCTCTTCGCCGATGACACGGCTATCTACTACTCGTGTAGGAAGATGTCGCTGCTTCATCGGCGACTCCAGATCGCAGTAGCCACCATGGGACAGTGGTTTCGGAAGTGGCAAATTGACATCGACCCCACGAAAAGCACAGCGGTGCTCTTCAAAAGGGGTCGCCCTCCGAACATCACTTCGAGCATCCCACTCCGTAGTAGGCGCGCAAACACCTCCGCCGTTAGCCCCATCACTCTCTTTGGCCAGCCCATACCGTGGGCCTCGAAGGTCAAATATCTAGGCGTCACCCTCGACAGAGGCATGACATTCCATCCCCATATAAAAACGGTACGCGACCGCGCCGCGTTTATTCTAGGACCACTCTATCCAATGCTTTGTAGTCGAAGCAAACTGTCCTTCCGCAATAAGGTAACTCTCTACAAAACTTGTATACGCCCCGTCATGACGTATGCAAGCGTAGTGTTCGCTCACGTAGCCCGCACCCACTTGAAATCCCTTCAGGTTATTCAATCCCGATTCTGCAGGATAGCCGTCGGAGCGTCTTGGTTCCTTAGGAACTCGGATCTCCACGATGACCTGGAGCTCGATTCAGTTAGTAAGTATCTGCAGTCGGCATCGCTGCGCCACTTTGAGAAGGCGGCACGACATGAGAACCCTCTCATCGTAGCCGCTGGAAATTACATACCCGACCCAGTAAACCGAATGGTAAACCGTCGACGTCGCCCAAAGCACGTCATTACGGATCCTCCTGATCCATTAACGGTGCTTTTAGGCACCACAAGCACCGGTCACCGTCCTCGTCGAACCCGTCGTTTGCGACGAAGGGCTCGACGAGCGAACTAACCCATAGACACAGCCCACTGAGTTTCTCGCCGGATCTTCTCAGTGGGTCGCGTTTCCGATCCGGTGGTAGATTCTGCGAAGCACTGCTCTTGCTAGGGTCAGTGTTAGCAACTCTCCGGTTGAGCCCCGCGAGCTCACCTACTAACGTTAGGGTGAAGCTGAAATAGCCTCTCATGGCTATCAGCATAGCGATATTGCGAGCTGTTTCTGCAGCGTTAGTTCCGCGTCGAAACTCGTATTTAAAAATCACTCGAATTTTTGAAGTATCCATCTTTCTTGCCTAAGCTGAATAAAAAAACAACTGAAATTGAATGTTGCACATTTAAAAGAAGAACGATCCATTTGAAAAAGTTTCACTCAAAAATCTTAAGCCACGAAGGTTCTATGTCAATTCGAAGTACCTATTACAATAGAACGGCTATTTCATAATTTAACCCCTATAGCATTTTTTTTTATTCTGGGAAAAGGTATCGTGCCATCATTAATTATAATTGAATATATCAAGGAACGTAACATTATACATTCCTCTATGATATTTATTCGTAGTTTGGCCTTAGATTTGATCATCGTTACTCTCGTATTAGAAACAAGTGTAAACTCTGTAACTGCTTACAATGACCCTTTTTTTAGCAAGATTCCTACGCCGTGTGACATTTTTGTTGAGTTTTGCCGAACAATAAAGATCCCTTCCTTTCGCAGTCACATGGTTGCTGCTCCGCGGCCCTTTCTTATCGCTAACACTCATTACATTTACTTAATAAATGTGATCTGTGTCTTTAATAAAATATGGCAGCGTACTCTCCTGTTTTAAGTTTCTTACAATTTGAAGTCGTCGTGGCCTAAAGGATAAGACGTCCGGTGCATTCGTATATAGCGATGCAACGGTGTTTGAATCCCGCAGGCGGGTACCAATTTTTCTAATGAAATAACTACTTAACAATTGTTCACGATAGACTTCCACGGTGAAGGAATAACATCGTGTAATAAAAATCAAAATTATAATTTGCGTAATTACTGGTGGTAGGACGTCATGTGAGACCCCACGGGTAGGTACCACCACCCTGCCTATTTCTGCCGTGAAGTAGTAATGCGTTTCGGTTTGAACGGTGGGGCAGCCGTTGTATCTATACTGAGACCTTAGAACTCATATCTCAAGGTGGGTGGCGGCATTTATGTTTTAGATGTATAGGGCTCCGGTAACCACTTAACCAGCCATATCAGGTGGGCTGTGAACTCGTCCACATATCTAAGCAATAAAAAAATGTTAATAATTATCGATTCAGCTTCGAAATGTACGAAACCAAATGAAGTGTTCGACGAATGCCCGAAAACATGTCCACCCAGAATATGTGGCGTAGATGAACGCACGATAAGGTGCGCTGCTCCACCCAAGCCTGGGGATCCTGCATGCAAGCCGGGATGTCGATGTGCTGACAATTATTATCGTAACGAACAGGGTACTTGCGTTACGAAGAAACAGTGCAGTATATAAAATTATAACAATGAAAAGCTTATAACAAAAAAGTTGTTGAACGTTGATATTTCTTTTTAGAAATCCAATGTAATAAGAATGAGGTATTCGATTTATGTCCTGCCCCATGTCCTCCAAGAAGATGCGGTATAGACCCAGCCACAGTGAATTGTATTCCGTCGCCTAAAATCGGAGATCCAGGTTGCGAGCCCGGCTGTAGATGTATTGACGGTTACGTCAGGAATGATACAGATGCTTGTATTCCCAAAGAAGAATGTCGTAAGTAATCAAAACTTAATAAGCTCTGTTACCAAATTTCAGTTCACTGACCTGTCTACTGTTAGTATAATATTTTATAAGTAACGTTAACAACTGAATACGAAACTGAGCCAATTTGAATTCAAATTGGCTGATGTCTTTTTATCTTTTGCATATATATTTTATTTATTTAACTGTGGTGTGTACTGGAGAAAATGAAGAATATGATACCTGTCCAGCGCCTTGCCCACCACAAACGTGCGACAGTCTTAAAAGAAAATACTTTTGTCCCAAACAACGTATTGTAAACGGAAAATATATCCCAGACTCTAAAAGTGGCCAAAAGTGCGAGGGTTCATGTCGTTGCATACCTGACTATTATAGAAACAAACAAGGCATTTGCGTATCAAAAGAAAGTTGTAGTAAGTTAAAGAGCATTAATATAAACTATCGATGCACACACAAATTTGAGATTATCCCATCTTTTTATTAGGTGCGATCAATAGCCCTATACGGGGCGCCTGTGTGGGGCCAGTCCCTGGCCGCGGGGGTGGCGAAGCTGCTGCAACAGCTGCAACGCACCATCGCGGTCAGGGTCATCCGTGGTTATCGCACCATCTCCTTTGAGGCGGCGTGTGTACTGGCTGGGACGCTGCCTTGGATTCTGGAAGCGGAGGCGCTCGCCGCTGACTATCAGTGGCGGGCTGACCTTCGTGCCCGGGGCGTGGCGCGTCCCAGCCCCAGTGTGGTCAGAGCGCGGAAGGCCCAATCTCGGCGGTCCGTGCTGGAGTCATGGTCCAGACGGCTGGCTGATCCTTCGGCTGGTCGTAGGACCGTCGAGGCGTGACAGAGGACGCCTCACTTTCCGGCTCACGCAGGTGCTCACTGGGCATGGTTGCTTCGGTGAGTTCCTGCACCGGATCAGAGCCGAGCCGGCGGCAGAGTGCCACCATTGTGGTTGCGACTTGGATACGGCGGAGCACACGCTCGTTGCCTGCCCCGCATGGGAGGAGTGGCGCCGTGTCCTCGTCGCAAAAATAGGAAATGACTTGTCGTTGCCGAGTGTTGTGGCCTCGATGCTCGGCGACGACGAGTCGTGGAAGGCGGTGCTCGACTTCTGCGAGTGCACCATCTCGCAGAAGGAGGTGGCGGGGCGCGTGAGAGACGCACAATCCCGTCGCCGTCGAGCGGGGACCAGGGAGGCGAATCTCGCCCAAGCCCTGGCCCTCTAAGTGTTTCGGGTCCCCCTCACATGTCGGTCTGGGGACCGGCGATGGGGGCCTAAGAAGACGACGTGCAAGCTGCTCTGCATGCGTTTTACGCAAGAGCATCCGGGTGATGGAAGGCCGGCTATCCTCGACCCACGCTGGTTCTGGTCCAGCGGGGTATTCCGTAGGATAGCTCACTCTAACCGGCGCCATCTAGGCGGGCTTCAGGTAGCCTGCTGACCGAGAGGGCTGGTGGTCGTGGCGCCGACGACCGCCAGTCCGGCGTCCCGAAGGGGAGGGTGATGGGAGAGATGTGCTCCGCACTAAATGCTCCACTTTCCCCCCTTTGCCTCTTCATGAGTTCTGTTTCATGCGAGGTTTGGACGTTGGTTGTTGAGCGACAGGAGGTTTTAGTCACTTCGACTCTGACATACCCCACCCTCCATCCCCAGTGGAGGGCTGAAGACCGGCGATTTCCTCCTGACCAAAAAAAAAAAAATCTTTTTATTAGCATTTCGCGGCAACTTCTTACCACCTAGGATCATTCATTGGATTCATTTCATTTTACCTTCTGAGATAATTTTTGCCACGATGCAACACTGAAATGTCGACGCTACAGCGTTCTTAAAAATAGGAGTGAATTGCATATGAGAAACCTTGCATATGAGTCCTTGATGGCCTTAAACAGATTGGATTGAGAAAAGTTGAGGAATCTAAAACTTTTAACTCCGTAATATTCATAAATTAATTTCCAACCAAGTCCTCTTCGTTTGTTTTAATCAGGAAGCAAAATAGAACACCGTTTTTAAATGGTGCATGCTTAACGATAAAAATCTTCACAGAGTGCGGAGAGAACGAACGATACGAAGTATGCCCATTTGCTACATGTACTGCAAAAAATTGTTCTGAACTCGGATTACCAATAAGCTGCCCTGGGCAAACCCCAGACGGTAGTTGTCCTGGTGGTTCGGGATGTGTCTGTATCGACGGGTATTTGAGGAATGACATAGGGGCCTGTATACCACAGTCAGAATGTGGTAAGTCTAGGTTATTTGTAGTAGTGCCCAAAGCTTATAATTTCTTCCTTCAGGAGAATTTGGAATTATTTTCTATCTTAACACCATATATGGATGGATAGTACCGAAATCTTAAGGTTGTATGTTTTAAAATATTTATTTTTGAAACTTCACGGACACAAATATAAATTACCCAGCTTAATGCTATCGGCATTCTCTACAAGCCAAACAAGGATGATGCAGAAGAAACCAAGTAGGTTCAAGGAATGATAAATAAAAATAAAACAGTATAATATCCTTCGTAGAAGCATGCGGAGGAGATCCAAATGCAAGAGCCGGTTGTGGGAGTAATTGCAACAGAAAATGCTCCGATATAGTGGCAAATGAAACAAAAGCTTGTACTTTGGCTTGCCGTGTCAACGCCTGTGATTGCAAAGATGGGTATTATCTCGATGAAAACACAGGAAAATGTGTGCTTCCTAACGAATGCCGTACGTAGATTTACATTGTCGTTACATTATCATCGCCTCGAATACTTTAAGAAGGAATAACGTGATATGTTACTATAATTTATATTGTCAACATAATAATAATAATATATAACTAAACAACGTTATCGTCATCACCGTTACTACAATTAATTTCAGACATTTCGTTCTGAACATTGGGATACTATATTTTTTTAATTCGAGACCTACGAATAAATAATAAGTCTATTTATTCGTAGTTCGAGACTACTTATGGAAATAATTTGGTCTAATAAAAAAAACGGTGCGTGTGCAACTTGGTGCACGTGAATGAAGTGAAACTTCTTTTTTGATGTGTAGTAATGTGGTTTTCTTCATTTTCATCCTTAAATCAGATTCCTCTTATAATAGGGAATGCTGTGTATGATAGATGCGAAATCTTCAACATTCATATTATATATTTGTTGAATTATAGATAAAAAATAAATAAATAAATATATTATATATGACGGAGGAGAAACGCTGAAGGAATGTTTTTTAAAAGTGTGACGTCAGCATTGCATAGCATTTTTTTTTTTCCTAAGCTGATAGCCCTAGCGGCTATTTCAGCGTAACCCTAACTTTAGTAGGTGAGCTCACGGGGCTCAAACCTGACGATGTTGCTAACACGAACCCTAGCAAGAGTCGTGCTTCGCAGAATCTACCACCGGATCGGAAACGCGACCCACTGAGAAGATCCGGCGAGAAACTCAGTGGGCTGTGTCTGAGAGTTAATTTACTCGTCGAGCCCTTCGTCGCAAGCGACGGGTTCGACGAGAACGGTGACCGGTGCTTGAAGTACCTAAAAGCACCGTTAGTGGATCGGGAGGATCCGAGATGACGTGTTTTGGGCGACGTCGACTGCTTTCCATTCTGTCCGCAGGATCGGGAATGTAGTTACCGGCGGCCACGATGAGAGGGTTCTCGTGTCGTGCCGCTTTATCGAAGTGGCGCATGGACGCCGACTGAAGATACTTACTGATGGACTCTAAGTCCAGGTCGTCATTGAGGTCGACGTTCCTGACGAACCACGGGGCTCCGACGGCTATCCTGCAAAAACGGGATTGAATGATTTGAAAGGATTTTAAGTGTATGCGGGCCGCGTGAGCGAACACTACACTTGCATAGGTCATGACGGGGCGTATGCAAGTTTTGTAGAGTGTCACCTTATTTCTAAGGGACATTTTACTTCGCCTACATATCATCGGGTAGAGACGTCCTAGGATGAAGGCGGCACGGTCGCGTACCGTCTTGATGTGGGGGCGGAATGTCATCCTACTGTCGAGGGTGACGCCTAAATATTTGACCTTCGGGGCCCACGGTATGGGCTGGTCGAACATCGTGATTGGGCGAACGGCGGGGGCGGGGGTGTTGACGCGCCTAGTCGGGAGAGGGATGCTCAGCGTGGTGTTCGGAGGGCGACCCCTTTTGAAGAGCACCGCTGTGCTTTTCGTGGGGTTAATGTCGATGCGTCACTTCCGGAACCACTGTCCCATGGTGGTAGCTGCGGTCTGAAGTCTATAAACGCTAGACAGCACGACCGTATTTATAGGACTTCGTACACGTCAGCGTGTTTACAAGACTGTTTAACATCAATTTCTTATCACAGAGTAATTAGTTGATGATCAGTAGGTAAATAGTCATATTTGCGCCGACACGGCCATACTGACAGGCGATGCGCGCTCTGCACCGGCCTCGTTGATTCTCGTAGGTTTTTCTTTGATTCTCATTGACCTGTAGGAATAAAAAGTTTCTCTGAGTAGCGCATCTGTTATACTTGCGTTACTTGTAACTATGTAAGTTTGAGACTATTAATGCACTTGATCGTAGGGTTCTCGGAGGGTATCGTAGGATTCTCGGCGGTTCTCGTAGATTTATTTAAGGTGTTCGGATAAGGATGTTGTGGCGTACACTGTGGTACTTATGTAGTGGGCGTACACTGTGGTACTTATGTAATGGGCGTACACTGTGGTACTTATGTAGTGGGCATACACTGTGGTACTTATGTAGTGGGCGTACACTGTGGTACTTATGTAGTGGGCGTACACTGTGGTACTTATGTAGTGGGCGTACACTGTGGTACTTATGTAGTGGGCGTACACTGTGGTACTTATGTAGTGGGCGTACACTGTGGTACTTATGTAGTGGGCGTACACTGTGGTACTTATGTAGTGGGCGTACACTGTGGTACTTATCTAGTGGAATTTTAGTAATCAAAAATAAAAACTTATCTTTGAATGTTGATTTTGTTGCTCGACCATGCTGATTTGTGAAGTAGATGTATAGGCTCATCGGCTGTTGCTGGAGGGTACTCTTCTTCCGCCGATATGGTTAAATGGTCTCCAGGTTGTTGCTGAGCGGAGGCGGCATGTGATCCCACTTCTGATGACGGAGGAGAAACGCTGAAGGAATGTTTTTAAAAAGTGTGACGTCAGCATTGCTGACGTCACGGTCATTAAGTTCTCGACGATGACTCATGTTTGGGCTTTCAAAACAAAACTTCACGAGAACTGCGTATATTGCACGAGAAGCATAAACGAAGCACGAATGACTAAACACGTCAGCGTGTTTACAAGACTGTTTAACATCAATTTCTTATCACAGAGTAATTAGTTGATGATCAGTAGGTAAATAGTCATATTTGCGCCGACATATACTTATATATAAAAAGTCTAGATTATCCTTGATGGTCTTAAAAAGTTTGGATTGAAAAATGTTGAGGAATCTCAAACTTTTAACTCCGTAATATTCATAAATTAATTTCCAATAAAGTCCTCTTCATTTGTTTTAATCAGGAAGAAAAATAGAACACAGTTTTTCAAATGGTGCATGTTTAACGATAAGAACCTTCACAGAGTGCGGAGAAAACGAAGGAATAAACGAAAAAAAAAAAGAAGTAATAATCTTAACTTTCGATCAAGCCCTAATTAAATTTCATTGTTTGTTTTTTAGCTTCAATATGCGGTCCCGATGAAGTGTATTCCCATTGTACAAACGGTGGTTGTAATGCGAAAAACTGTACACAATTAGGCAGACCCGTACCTTGCGTTAAAATTAATCCTAAGAATTGCAGGAAAGGTTGCATTTGTAAAGAGGGATACTTACGCGACGAAAACGGCTTATGTGTTCCTGAACAATCTTGTCATCGTGCGTATATGTTGTTGCTTATCGCTCATTCATCATCATCATCATCAGTCCATAGTCGTCCACTGCTGGACATAAGCCTGTCCCAAATTACACCACTGAGCCCGGTCTTCGACTCTCCTCATCCACCAACCACCAATCGATTATTCATCTTAAAAGTATTAGTAATATGATGATCCTGTCAGCGGCCTGGTTTACTGGTAGTAGGACCTCTTGTGGTGAGTCCACACGGGTAGGTACCACCGCCCCGCCTATTTCTGCCGTGAAGCAGTAATGCGTTTCGGTTTGAAGGGTGGGGCAGCCGTTGTAACTACATTGAGACCTTAGAACTTATGTCTCAAGGTGTGTGGCGTATTTACGTTGTAGATGTCTATGGGTTCCAGTAAGCGTTTAACATCAGGTGGGCTGTGAGCTCGTCCACACATATAAGCATTAAAAAAAAGCCTTTCAATATTTACCGCAAAACATTTATTTAGGTTTGTAGAGTGGGACAGCTTGTTTTAAACACTAAAACTAGTAACTAATTTTACGTAATGTTTTGTGATCGGCGGTAATTTTAAAATTGTGGAGTATATCGTCTTCTGGGCGAGCGATTACTGAAGTCCTTAACACTCAGACTGTTAACTTATTGGTCTGTCCATTGCACTCAAAAGCACATACATATGAGCGCTTGTTTCCACATTTTTTCTTAATTACTAACGAAACATAAACTATATTTGGTATACCAAAACTTATTTTTGTAATATTTTATCAATTAACACGCTAAACGCCATGGGGGTCACCGGTGACCTCACCCTTCCTCTATCATAGCGCCATGGGGGTCACCGGTGACCTCAACGTATAGTCATATTCAAACTACTTTTTCTCGCCGCCGGCCATACTGACTGTTACTTTATTCGTACTCCGTGACCGGCACGGCGCTGTAGAACTATACTGCGCAGTGGGACAAACATACCTTGTAAGGAATTGAAAAAATGAAAGATAGCGAAAAAAGTAACCAAAATAAAAATTCAGGATATATAATTCAAATTAGTCTTTATTATTTAAACGAAAATTAGCAGTCTTTATTTTTTAATGAAATACAAACATAAAAATCAGTTTTACTGAAAAATAAAATAAAGTTCTCATTAGTAAGCATAATTACAAACAACCATTAGAAATATAAATAATTAGCCATAATATTTGACAAAACATGCTGTAAAAGATGAGATAAGAAACCTTTTATAGCATCAACATATTAGCGATGGACATAATTGAAACATTTTAGACAAAAGTGAGGCTCCCCCTTACATTGCACACAGTACGTACTCACTTTCTTAGCTTTATTCTTAGCTACTTTACGACCAAATTCCTGTACTGAATCTTTATAACATTTCACGCAAAAACGACGCGTGTCTCTTACTTTTCCTTCCTTTAATTTTAGAACATGCTTGAGTCTTTTAGGTCTTTCATTGATAATTATTTCTTGGGAATCTGCTGGCCGAGTCAAATAATTTATGAGAGCCCTCCTAAAGTCGACAATTGAAGATTTGCTCTGCTTATTTTCATTGTACATGACCCAAGCATTTACAACTGCCGTATTTAGAAGTAGTTCTATTGCCAATTTTCTATACCATTTTACGGTTTTCCGCAATGGCGAAGAATAGGCACCCATCTGGTCACTCATGTCTACAGACCCTTTCGATTTATTATAATCCAAAATAACTTTTGATTTACGAATCTGTTTGCCTTTTTTCACCACCACAGCAATTTTGTCGGAATGCTTTGTCGACAGCATAAGCACGTCCCTCTTATCTTTCCATTTAAGCACTGTTACTCCATCTTCATTCTCCATAGCCATTGTTTCACCTTTTTGCAGTTTCGAATCAACAACAGCTTTAGGCAATCCTCTTCTGTTTTTTCGCAATGTGCCAATTAAATGGGTTTGCTTCTCCAATAACCGATAAGCCAGTTGCAAGCTAGTGTACCAATTATCAGTTGCTAGCGTGTGTCCTTTGTCAAATATATTTTCACATAGTGCCATCACCAGATTTGTTGGCGTAGTATTTATTGCGTCAATGTTTTTCCCACTATACAAATTAAGTTTGCAAGTATATCCGGGAACAGTACATAACTTAAATAGCTTCATGCCATACTTGTGTCGCTTACTTTTATTGTATTGCCTGAATATTATTCGACCTCTGAAAGGTACTTGGCTTTCATCCACACAAACATCTTCTTTAGGTGAATAATATTTCTGGAAAGTAGCATTGAGAGCATCGATTAAAGGTCTTATTTTGGCAATACGATCGTTTCTGTCGACAGATAAATTGTCGCTAAAGTGTAGGTATTGCAGTAGTAACTCGAAGCGGTTCCTACTCATAACGGTGGCTGGAAAAGTTTGTCCAAGTATCTTGTCTTTGCGCCAATAATAAGCTAATTTCGGCAGCTTTACTACGCCCATAAACAAGACCAGCCCAAGAAACTGTTTTATTTCTGTCTTGTTTGTTGGCTTCCATGAATGAGACCTTGATCCAGGCTTTGTTTGCCTGGCTGTGATGTTTTGACTTGCGAACAAATTTGTCTGCTCAGCAATCATTTCAAGAATTTCTTCAGGCACCAATAGATCATAATACTGGTCAGGGCCAGCTTCTTTCAGCAAATTAGAATATGGAGGTTTCATACCCTCGAACTCGGTGAAAGGAATCACTGATGGCTGTCGTCTTTTTGGCCTCGACCATTTTGAGGAAATACGGTCATTTTGCGATATATTGGCGGCAACAAAATTTTCAGCCGACTCACTGTCACTATCACTATCACTTGCGATAACCAAACGTCTTTTCTTTTTCGGTAATTGCATGGGTTCACTATCCGATTCTACGAGAGCGTCATTGTTTATAGAAGCGATCGAAAAAGAAATTTCTAACGCGTTGATTTGCTTCCATTCATCCTGCGTAAATTCGAAGTCCTCCATAGCTAAATCCATATCTAAAGGCTCGCACATTAACTATTCAATAAGAAAATGATGACAGCTAAGATAGTAGGAACGTAATTGATCTAGTAACACACGTTCTATCACCGTAAGCGCGAGCGCACTACTGGTGTAGCGGGTGGCCGGCGGGGTGGCCGGCGCGGCGCCGGGTACCGGAAAATATATTTTCTGTATTTGTGCGCCATGGGGTGCACCGGTGACCTCAGCTATGTATTTGACTGTAACTATGTAACCCATGTACAGAATTGAATAAAACTTATTTTCTATACGTATCGTAACATAATAAACAAATTACGACCAAAAGTATTTTTACGATTTTTATTTTTTTCTATCGGCGTTTAACGTGTTAACTAACACGATTGCTCGGGTTATATTACTTTATTTTCCGCTTGTATTTTCACTGATTTTATTTTACTATTTCAGAGTCTTGTAACAAGCCGAACGAAGTTTATAATCGGTGTACCTTCGACTGCACTCCACAGACGTGCGACAGTCTCGACAAAGCGTATGCGTGTCCATTGCAGAATAACCAAACTTGCGTAGGAAAATGTAAATGCAAACCCGGCTACTACAGAAATTTAATCGGAGAATGTATTTCCGAAGAAGATTGCCGTACGTATTAAGTTACTTGCTTAGACTTAATCTGGCTAAGTTATTCGATAAACATGTTTATTACAGGAAGATGTCCCGGAAAACATGAATATTATTCTTGTGGCGGAGCATGCGACAACATTTGTGACAAACTAAGCGAAGAGAACCAGACAAGTTGTTCGATAATTAATATAAAATGTAATGAAATGTGTTACTGCGAGGAAGGCTATGCACGGAATAAAAACAATATTTGTGTACCTTTTGATCAATGCAATGGTGAGTATCCAAAATCACAGAAATTAATTTATAAATTCCAAAGTATGTCCATTAATTTTCGATTTGTCGGTTTGTCTTTTTTTATTTTTTATTGCTTAGGTGGGTAGACGAGCTCACGGCCCATCTGGTGTTAAGTGGTTACTGGAGCCCATAGACATCTACAACGTAAATGCGCCACCCACCTTGAGATATAAGTTCTAAGGTCTCAGTATAGATACAACGGCTGCCCCACCGTTCAAACCGAAACGCATTACTGCTTCACGGCAGAAATAGGCAGGGTGGTGGTACCCACCCGCGCGGAATCACAATAGGTCCTACCACCAGTAATTACGCAAATTATATAATATAAATTAACCATGTGTACAAAATTACAGTTAAGTACAGTTTTTATCGAACGGCGTAACTATTTGTAATATATCTATAATAATGTTCATCTCATGCTCAAACTTAAACGATTTCAAGTAATCAATGTTTTAGATCCTGTTTGTCCTGAAAACGAGAGGCACGATAAGTGTCCTGCATTTTTGTGTGGTCCACAAAAGTGCTCTGAACTCGGCTTCGGTACAAACTGTCCAGCATCTGTCAATAATGGTACTTGTCCCGGAAAACCGGGTTGCGTCTGTGTTAATGGATACGTCAGAAACAATAAAAACGTTTGCATACCACAGGATCAATGCCGTAAGTAAACTTTATAGAGCTATGTAGTTTTTCTCTATGATTGCCAATAAAGATTATCACGATGGGATGACATGTCGCGTAAACTAAACCAGTACGTATAATTTGAACCATAGAAATTTAAAATTTAGCTCAAGCACTGTATGAGTATCTTAGAGCTATACTGAGTGAGGTACAATTTTATAAAAGTACACCTCTGAATGCAATCGTAAATGGAAGATAAGGTTGATGATTTTTGTAGGTATTAAAAATCTTACAAAAAGCAAATTTTTCAAAAAAAAAAAAAGTTGCGTTAATATTGAGGTTCTTTGATAAAATGAACAAGCTGATATTAAGACTGGTATTAAGAGGTTTTTTTTTTTTTATTGCCTTTGTACTTTTTTTTTTTTTACCGGAAACCATAGATATCAGAACATAAATACAGTCATTCACCTTGAGACATACATAGGTATGCAGTTTTAATTGCACGTTATGCAATTAAGAATGCAAACCTATGTATGTATATATATATATGAAAACGTTATTTATTCCGCCGATTAAAGCAGAATATTTCTTTGCGCTAGAAATAAGACGGTGGTGTCTACGGCGGCCTTAATATTTACTCTAACTTTGTAATATACTAGTATAGTACTCAGAGTAGATGGCTGCCCATTTCACGTGACTTTTGTTGCCTTCTACGAGAAGAGATAGAGTAGTGATATTCTAGACCACACGGCTCCTTCTATGTGTGAAGTAAACATAAGCATTCACATTTATTTGACCTTTTTTAGCTTCATGTGGAGGAGACGAAAATGCTCAACCTGGATGCGGTAATTACTGTGGAAACCGTTGCTCAGATTACGAAGGCGGACCAAAGATATGTCCTCTGATCTGCATCCTGAATTCGTGTGACTGTAGACCGGGCTATGTATATGATGATCTAGTTAAAAAATGTGTTCTCCCGAAAGATTGCTCATGTAAGTACCATTTTCAAGACTTTAACAGACTTCAAAAAATAACGTCCCGCTAAAACTTTTTTTAAAACACCTGTTTTTATTGCTTAGGTTGTAGGTAGAGCTCACGGCCTACCTGGTGTTAAGTGGGTACCGGAACCCACAGACATCTACAAGGTAAATCCCGCCACCTACCTTGAGATATGAGTTCTAAGGTCTCAGTTTTTACAGTAAAACGGCTGCCCCACCCTTCAAACCGAAACGCATTACTGCTTCATGGCAGAAATAGGCAGTGTGGCGGTACCTACCCGTGCGGACTCACAAGACGTCCTACCACCAGTAAAAATACTAGTACTATATTATATTTGTACTACACGCCTTGAAACTTACCACGCACGCACCTATAATAAGTTGAAGGACTTCCTTTTCCTCATTCCTTCCTCGACTCCACTATCCACCTCCTTCAGATTTCATGCCTTCTTTTGATGCTCCAAGCAAAACAAAGTGTGCATCATGAAAATAAAACCAAAGAAAAAAACAAAGCGGGCGGAATAAAACCGAAACACGATGCCGGTCTTTAAAACGAATTCATTTTGTGAATATTGTTAATCAATCTCAATATAAAACTCTCGCGATTGTGAAAATTTAAAGTATGTCAAGGATCTTCGGAGTGAATTAACAAGTTTATCCTTTTCTCGGACCCAACAACATGAAAAACATAACACCAACAAAAACCGCAATCAAATGAATGGCTTATAAAGGCAAACAGAACATAGAAACGTTCATATTATTATATATTTATCTAAATGATAATACCTATACGATATATGCATAAACAATATTAAAAAAAAATTAGGTTCATTTTGTCACTAGAACTCTATAGGTAGTCCACAAAATTCCATCAGCTTTATTGGAGTGTTTTTCACAGCCCACCTGGTTTTAGGTGGTTACTGGAACCTATAGATATAACAATATATGTGTATAGTTATAGCAGCACCCACCTTCAAACATTGGACCTCATGTATTACGTGTATTGTATAGCAGTTGTCGCACCCTTAAAATCGGAACGCATGGCACATGACTTTGTCTGTTTGTATTCCTCTGCCCAGTTCTGCCGCGAAGTAATACGTTTGGGTTTAAAAGATCTGGGGCTCTAAGGACTCTGCTAACTATAGCCAGGTGGGCTGTGTGAGCTCACTCACAAATCTACGCTATAAAACAAACATAGACAGGTTCGTGGTACCTTCCCGCGACAGCTAACATTATTCCTTTTACACCAAAATTTCAAGATTTGGTCTCCTGGATAGAATTTTTATATCGTTATTTCTGATGTTTTGAGCTATTAGACGGTAGCTAAAGCAATATTAAAAATTCGACACATGCAAACTGTAAGCTGTACCATAGCGCAACCGAAAACAAATATCAAACTTTTTTTAATTTAGCCAAACCACTTTGTGGCGAAAACGAAGAATCTTCAGATTGTGCCAATCGCTATGATAGTCCAGATTGCTATGTGGATCCCAAGGATTGCATTCAAGGATGCATTTGCAAAGTAGGATATGTGAGAAATGATGAAGGAGTTTGTGTTCGAGATGATTGTGATGGTACGTACGTAATCTTTGTAATTTTTATAAGCCGTGACCATTTTATAACTATACTAAAATTAAATCACAAATAATATTAATTATTAATCACATAAATAAATATTCGTATAAATCACAAACAATATTAATTATTTTTGATTTTTTAGCGAGTTATAAAACATTAATAATATTAATTATTTGTGATTTATAATACTTTTAATTATTTAATAATTAAGTAATAGACTTTTTTTTTTAAAAAGTTACTTTTTTTGTTACATTTAATAAGTGTATACCGTTGCTCGAAAACAATGGCAATGCCAATAAAGTATCTTTATCATTGTTTACTACTGGAAAGTAATAGGGCTGTGGGACTACAGTTTAAAGTGAAATCCACTCAATTTCACTCTAAAGCCCAAAAAAAAATTCTCAAGAAAATGCCTTAAAATGCACTGTTGATGAATGCAGTAGTGCATGGTCAAAGAGAAAGGAGGTCTGCTCTGGTGCAAAGCCAAAAAATATTATAACATAATGGATTAACTACTTGGTCAAATAAATGAATAATAACATTTGTATTTAAATTCAAAGATTAATTTCATTTAATGTTCATTGGTACATTTTATTTATTAGACTCATGCAATGGGGATCCGAACGCCGTTGTTGGATGTGGAGTAAATTGTAACAGACATTGTTATGATATCGGCAAAGAAAGTCAAGGTTGTATTGAGATTTGCTACGAAGACGGCTGCGATTGTAAAGACGGATATTATTACGATGATAACATTAATAAATGTGTTTTACCCGAAGACTGCAGTAAGTTTGGATAATTTATTGAGTACAATTGTACTTTTGTCGTCAATTTCGGAAAAAAACAATTTATACAGACTTTTTATTTAATGAAGTTTTTTTAAGTACTTTCATTACAAAACAATGGAATGAATATTTTTTTAAGAAGAAGCTGTGTGGTTACTGTTTTTGCATGTAAATATTTACCAAACGTTGACTCTCACAACAGTGGAGACTGGTCATATTTAGCATTGCTCGCTGTACGCCAAAAACAAGCAAATCTAAATTGAAAAAAGGAAAAAATTGCGAAAATACGATAATTACATAAAAGCGTAAATAGAAACATCGGCCATAAGATAACACGAAAAGAAAGAGGAGCTAATTACGATGGGAGGAAGAAATAAATTCAAAACTAAGGAAATTATAGATGTCCTATCTTATTAGTTTATAAAATAAATGAATTAGAAGGAAATGAAGTAGACCTCAATATTTAACCTCAACTATATACCTATAACTCAATATTTAATATTTACCACAATATTTATTAATATACATCAATATAATATGTATGAAATTGAAGTGTATTATTATTTATATACACATCTCTTAATAACGAATGTAAAGGGTTTATATTATTAGAAATTTGTGTAAGAAGTAAAGATTTATAAAATTAAATTTAGTCTTATAAATTTAAAGTGATCATATTCATTTGTTTTTATTTTGGCGAATCGTCTGGCGTTTAACACTGTCTTGGGATATTATGTCGATGTCAAAAAACAAACGGACTATTTTTTTTTTTCTAATATTTTTCATGTTGATTTGATTTTTGAATGTCTATTAGCAAAAACATGTGGACGAAACGAAGTTTACTCCAATTGCACTCAAGCACAATGTGGACCTAAGAATTGTTCTCAACTTGGGTATCCAGTAGCATGTCCGATGATCCAGGCTAGTTCGTGTACCCAGGGCTGTTTGTGCAAAAAAGGATATTTGAGGGCTGAAAATGGCACTTGTATACCTGGAGAAAAATGCCGTAAGTTTATACGAGTAATATTTAAATACTATTAATTAATTTTCAATCCTTCGTTGGTCTGAGCTCCCTCGCAAAATAGAAAATTTCTAATCTAAATTGTATCATCTTCTAACAGTATATTATAAGTATAAGTATCATCGTTCATTCATTCTCCCCACTGAACAATAAAAAGCTCTAAAAAAGCGGCTCTACATGATAATCCCTTATCGTGGCTGCCGATAACTGCATATCCGTTCCAAGCGATGTGACTATGCAAAGCCGCCCTTGCCCGAGACATGTCTTGTTGGATCTGTTAGTGCTTTAGACTCTTCAAGCACCGGTCACCGAGTTTCTCGCCGGGTGTTCTCAGTGGGTCGCCATTCCGATCCGGTGGTAGATTGAGAAGCACTGCTCTTGCTAGGGCTAGTACTAGAAAATTCATTAAATTTGAGCCCGTGAGCTCATTTACCTGCAGAGGGGTTCTTACAGAATAATTTTAAACAAAAATTGTATTAAAAAAAATATATATATATATAAATATAAATACCAAAACTAGGAAAATCAGCATACTCAAATTCCTCATATAAAAAAACAATTAATATCCATTAAATAAAATTTCTTTTTTGATACTATTAAAACTATGCAACTGTAAACTAGCAATTTATGGAAGAAATAAAATGCTTTTTTATTTTTTTATTTTGTCTATTATGGAGTTTTGTAACTGCGGACATCGCGTGGATGCATAAACCCGTCTATAAATTTCGACTAATAAGATAAACGCCAATTTACCGCGAGTTATCTTATTGAATCTCTTATTATGAATTTTCAAGCATCCTGCGGTGGAGACAACAACGCTCGTTCCGGCTGCGGCGTGAACTGTAACAAACGGTGTGGCGATATCGGAAAAGAGCCAGGAGCATGTATTGCAATTTGCTATGACAATGCTTGCGATTGCAACGAAGGATTTTACCTAAACGAGAATACAGGAAAATGCGTAAAACCAAACCAGTGCCGTGAGTATTTTCAGACGTCGATTGTAGTTTAAAAAATATACAATACTAATAAACTAGAAAAATAAGGATGAAAAATGTCGATTACTTGAAACTATTAACGCGCTTACATTGACGGTACTATGACAGAAACCTTCCATGGAGGCCCAACCACAAGTGCACGTTACGTACGTACGTATCCTATCTTACAAGACAAAAACCTTCCTGGAGTCGCAACTATTGGAATTTCCTTTTCCTTATTCCTTCCTCGACTGCCCTATTCAGGTCTTCCCTTGTTCATGCCATCTTTTGTTGCTTCAAGTAAAACTAAGTGTGCATCAAGAAAATAAAACCAAATAAAAAACAAATCAAAAGCGGTATAAAACTGAAATAAAATGCCGGTTTTTAAAACGAAAATCTGTGAATATTGTTAATCAATCAGCATATAAAACTCTCGCGATTGTGAAAATTTAATAAGTATCAAAGATCTTTAGAGTGAGTTAACAAGCTTATCTTTTTATCAGCTCCAACAACATTAAACACTTATCAGAAACAAAAACCGCATTCAAATGAATGCTTTTAAAGGCAAAACATAAAAAATAGCATACCGTTTATATGCTATTTTTTATGTTTCTCTTATACTCGTTTAAATTTATCTAAGTAACTAGCGGACCCGACAGACGTCCTGCAAAAATTCATTCAAGTCGATCCAGCCGTTTAGTTGTATAGATAAATAACCTAGACACCGACTGCAGCGCCATTCTTCGGAATGACTTGTGAATCTAAATCATCCAGGGTGCCACCCAAACGCATGCAAAAAAAATCATTCAAATCGGTCCAGCCGTTTAGGAGTTCAGTGACAAACACACGCACAGGAGAAATATATTTATAAGGATTGATAAATGCACAATTAAAGTAAAAAAATGCTGGTTCATATTGTCAACAGAACTCTATAAGTAGTCCACAAAATTCCATCAGCTTTATTAGAGTGTTTTTCACAGACCACCTGGTTTTAAGTGGTAACTGGAACCTATAGATATCACAATATGTATATATGTCACCAAGAAACACGACTTCAAATTATCAAACATATTGTATAACGGCTGTCACACCCTTTAAAATAGGAACGCATGGCACATAACTTGGCCTATATCTATTCCCCGGCCGCGTAGTAATAATTCGTTTTGGGGTACCCGTAATATTATAAAACTAAAACTCAGAACTCATGTCCCAACGTGAGTGGCGGAATTTACGTTGTTGATGACTCTGGGCTCAGGTAATTACAACCAAGTGGACCGGAGCTCATTCACACGTTTACTCTATAAAAGAAACATAGGCAGGACAGTGGTATCTTCCCACGAGGGCTAACTTTATTCTTCAACATCAAAAATTCAAGATTTGATCTCGGGGTTAGAATTTTTATACAGCTATTTCCTATGTTTCGAACTTATGGATGGTAGTTAATGCAATTTTAAAATTTCTATACATGAAAACTGTAAGCTGTACCATAGCGCATCCAAAAAACAAATATCAAACTTTTTTAATTTAGCAAAACCACTTTGTGGCAAAAACGAAGAATCTTCAGATTGCGCCAATTGCTATGATAGTCCAGATTGTAATGTGGATCCCATGGATTGCATTCAAGGATGCATTTGCAAAGTAGGATATGTGAGAAACGATGAAGGAGTTTGTGTTCGAGATGATTGTGATGGTACGTACGTAATCTCTATGATTTTTATAAGCCGTGACCATTTTATAACTATTCTAAAATTAAATCACAAATAATGTTAATTATTATTGACATAAATAAATATTAAATTAATTAATTATTAAATACTTTTAATTATGTAATTCATAATTAATTGATTTTATTAAAAAGAAAAGTTACATTTTTTTATTTAATAGCATGCCATATAGTAAG
The DNA here is from genome assembly GCF_030269925.1 of Bombyx mori. Lineage (NCBI taxonomy): Eukaryota > Metazoa > Arthropoda > Insecta > Lepidoptera > Bombycidae > Bombyx > Bombyx mori. The sequence continues at coordinate 11,659,885 of NC_085128.1, forward strand.
TGTATACCGTTGGTCGAAGACAATGGCAATGCCAGTAAAGTATCCTTATCAAAAAATAAAAAAAATGGTGCAAAAATGGTGGCCAAAAAAAATGGTGCAAAGCCAAAAAATATGATAACATAATGGATTAACTATCTGGTCATATAAATGAATAATGGATTGATTTTCAAATTGAACGATTAATTTCATTTACATTTTATTTATTAGACTCATGCAATGGGGATCCGAACGCCGTTGTTGGATGTGGAGTAAATTGTAACAGACATTGTTCTAATATCGGCAAAGAAATTCAAAGTTGTGCTGCTGTTTGCTACGAAGACGGCTGCGATTGTAAAGACGGATATTATTACGATGATAACATTAATAAATGTGTTTTACCCGAAGACTGCAGTAAGTTTGGATAATTTATTGAGTACAATTGTATTTTTGTGGTCAATTTCGGAAAAATTTAATTTATACCGACTGTTTATTTAATGAAGTTTTTTTAAGTACTTTCATTACAAAACAATGGAATGAATATTTTTTTAAGAAGAAGCTGTGTGGTTACTGTTTTTGCATGTAAATATTTACCAAACGTTGACTCTCACAACAGTGGAGACTGGTCATATTTAGCATTGCTCGCTGTACGCAGAAAACAAGCAAATCAAAATTGAAAAAAAAGGAAAAATAGAGAAAATACAATATCTATATAAAAGCGTAAATAGAAATGGACATCGGCCAAAAGATAACACAAAAAGAAAGACGAGCAAATTACGATGAGGAAAAGAAATAAATTCAAAACTAAGGAAATTATAGATGTCCTATCTTATTAGTTTATAGCAGTCTTTCTCAAAGTGGACGATAGTGCCCCCTTGGGGGCGTTTGAAACCTATAGGGGGGGGGCTTAAGGGGCCTAGAAAAAATGGAGGGCGTTGATGTGGGCTAGGTGGGCGATGTATGATTTGTATTTACATTTACTTTATATAGTATTTTAAATTTCACTAAAATTAAAAACCACAAAAACACATTAAAACACCCCAGTAAAACACAATAACGAATAATTAGTTTATATTTCTATCTAGTATGATGTTATAAAAACTTATAGTTAAAAAATTAGAGCAAGTTTACCTTAATTACATTGCACCAGAAATTAATTTAAACATTAGGAAAAAACACTACCATGCAGAGTTTTAATATATTATACATACGTAAACCAACATAAACAGAAGTTGTCTTTACTTTCTTTCTACTTTACTTCTTACCTAAAAGAGAAATCATTTGCAAGTTACCAAACGCGGCGACTTACGACTGTTTTTGAGTAAAATCGAACCTGATATCAGACAAACTTATTAAATATCATCAAATTCATCCATCTCATTAGATTAGTATAAAAACGAAAACTGATTACATATTGATATTGTTTATTTTAATTTGATTAAAATGTATTATTAATATTATAAAGTTGGGTTTTATTTGCTCTCACTGGTAAAAATTTCTAGTTTAGAATGTAAGTTTAAACATCAGAACCGACTAATATAACTAAATTAAATAAAGTAATGAAATTGTGGTTTTTAAGTTTTAGGGGTGTATAAAAAATGGGAGAGCTGAAAAATAATAGATTTACAAAGGTGGCGGTAAAATAAATAGGTTTGATAATCACTGGTTTATAGAATAAATTAATTAGAAAGAAATGAAGTAGACCTCAATATTTAACCTCAACTATATACCTAACTATATAACTATAACTCAATATTTAATATTTACCTCAATATTTAATAGTGTACATAAATATAATATGTATGAAACTGAAGTGTATTATTATTTATATACACATCTGTTAATAATGAATGTATAGGATTTATATTACTAGAAATTTGTGTAAGAAGTAAAGATTTATAAAAATGAATTTACACTTTTAAAATTTTAAGTGATCATCTACATCTTCTAATACTACTACATCTTCTGTTACTAGACTGACTAATTGTAAAACTAATAACTATAAATTTTCAGTATTGTATTTGTCGGCAATTTATTTCTGTTTTATTTTCTGTAAAAGACAAAAAACGCAAATTCACAAATTTATTGGTAACCGATTTTTTATTGTAGAAACGTGATAAATATTACTTCATTTTTCTCTATACCCCTTGTTTCTCGCTACACCCAGAAATACTAACAACGCAATACTAGAAATAAAAATATATTAATCTAATCACGTTCACAACTTATGTCACGAAACAAAACTAAAGATATAATGTTTTTTTTTCTTAGCTCCTACTTGTGGAAAAGATGAAGTCTACAATGATTGTATACAAGGGTACTGCCAACCGAAGAATTGTTCGGAAATAGGGAAACCAGTGGCTTGCCCAAGAATAGATCCCAAAAAGTGCATCAAAGGGTGCTTGTGTAAAGAAAACTACGTCAGAGCTGATAATGGAACGTGTATACCAAAAACCGATTGTCGTGAGTACTTACAGTTATTAGTAAATATTTCATAATTTAGTTAGAACTGTTCATCCTCATTGTTTTTCTATTCTCTATTCCTCTTGTATGTATGTTAGTATGACTGGTCTCCATTTAGACAGGCTTCGGATAGTACAGTCTTACTTTTTTTTGAAGCCAATTTCTATGTTATTGTCGGACATAGTTAGCCAACGTCGTAACGTAGATTAAATAATACGTCAAGACTTTATGACTCAGCTGTCTAATTATTATGATATTTTCAAACTAAAGAGTCAATTCAAAGCTTAGCAATTACAGCTGACACGCATGGATACCAAAATCCAAATTAAATCTTATATCTCGAAGTGGGTATTTTATGTTTTCTATGGAGTTTTGTGACTGCGGACATCGGGTGGATGCATAAACCCGTTTATAAATTTCGACTAATAAGATAAACGCCAATTTACCGCGACTTGTCTTATTGAATATCTTATTATGAATTATCAAGCATCCTGCGGTGGAGACAACAACGCTCGTTCCGGCTGCGGAGTGAACTGTAACAAACGGTGTAGCGATATCGGAAAAGAGCCAGGAGGATGCAGTGCAATTTGCTATGACAATGCTTGCGATTGTAAAGACGGATTTTACCTAAACGAGAATACAGGAAAATGCGTAAAACCAAACCAGTGCCGTGAGTATTTTGAGACGTAGATTGTAGTTTAGAAAATATACAATACTAATAAACTAGAAAAATAAGGATGAAAAATGTCGATTACTTGAAACTATTAACGCGCTTATATTGATGGTACTATGACAGAAACCTTCCATGGAGCCCCAACCACAAGTGCACGTTACGTACGTACGTATCCTATTTTAGAAGACAAAAACCTTCCTGGAGTCCCAACAATTTCCTTTTCCTTATTCCTTCCTCGACTGCCCTATTCAGGTCTTCCCCTATTCATGCTATCTTTTGATGCTTCAAGTAAAATTAAGTTTGCATCAAGAAAATAAAACCAAAGAAAAAACTAAACAAAAGCGGTATAAAACTGAAATAAAATGCCGGTTTTTAAAACGAAAAATTGTGAATATTGTTAATCAATCTGCAAATAAAACTCTCGCGATTGTGAAAATTTTATAAGTATCAAAGATCTTTAGAGTGAGTTAACAAGCTTATCTTTTTATCAGTTCCAACAACATTAAACACTTATCACAAACAAAAACCGCATTCAAATGAATGCTTTTAAGGCAAAACATAAATGATAGCATACCGTTTATATGCTATTTTTTATGTTTCTCTTGTACTCGTTTAAATTTATCTAAGTAACTAGCAGACTCGACAGACGTTGTCCTGCAAAAATTCATTCAAGTCGATCCAGCCGTTTAGTTGTAGTATAGATAAATAACCTAGATAATGACTGCAGCGCCACTCTTCGGAATGACTTGTGAATCTAAATCATCCAGGGTGCCACCCAAATGCATGCAAAAAAAATCATTTAAATCGGTCCAACCGTTTAGGAGTCCAGGCGGCTGGCCGATCCTTCAGCTGGTCGTAGGACCGTCGAGGCGGGGCCCTGGCCCTCTAAGTGTTTCGGATCCCCCTCACATGTCGGTCTAGGGACCGGCGAGGGGGACCTAAGAAGACGACGTGCAAGCTGCTTTGCACGCGTTTTACGCAAGAGCATCCGGGTGATGGAAGGCCGGCTATCCTCGACCCACGCTGGTTCTGACCCAGCGGGGTATTCCGTAGGATAGCTCACTCTAACCGGCGCCATTTAGGCGGGCTCCGGATAGCCTGCCGACCGAGAGGGCTGGTGGTCGTGGCGCCGACGACCGCCAGTCCGGCGTCCCGAGGGGGAGGGTGATGGGAGAGATGTGCTCCGCACTAAACACTTCACTTTCCCCCCCTTTGTCTTTTCATTAGTTCTGTCTCATGTGAGGTTTGGACGTTGGTTGTTGAGCGAATGGAGGTTATAGTCGGTTCCACTCCGACATGCTCCGCCCGCCGTCCCCAGTGGAGGGCGGAAGTCCGGCGATTTCCTCCTGACCATAAAAAAAAAAAGCCGTTTAGGAGCTCAGTGACAAACACACGCACTTCATTTTTCACCCTTAAATCAGATTGTTCTTATAATAGGGAATGCTGTGTATAATAGATGCGAAATCTTCAACATTAATATTTTAAATATGTTAAATTATAGTTAGAAAAATAAATATATTATTATATATATTTTTTTAAATACTTGATTAAAATATTGGACGCTACTCGTTGCTAACGCTCGCGCTGGCCTGTAACAGGTTTACTACGCGCATGCGTTCGAGTGCTACGCATTCACTGTCGGTCTGTCTCTTTCTAGTATGGTAGCGTTCAACGTGTAACGCAACCTTGTTAGAATTCCCATTAGAAGCTTCACTTCAATAATAATAATAATCTTAACTTTCGACCAAGCCTTAATTAAATTTCATTGTTTGTTTTTTAGCTTCAATATGCGGTCCCGATGAAGTGTATTCCGATTGTACAAACGGCGTTTGTAATGCGAAAAACTGTACACAATTAGGCAGACCCGTACCTTGCGTTAAGATTAATCCTAAGAATTGCAAGAAAGGTTGCATTTGTAAAGAGGGATACTTACGCGACGAAAACGGCTTATGTGTTCCTGAACAATCTTGTCCTCGTGCGTATATGTTGTTGCTTATCGCTCATTCATCATCATCATCATCAGTCCACAGTCGTCCACTGCTGGACATAAGCCTGTCCCAAATTACACCACTGAGCCCGGTCTTCGACTCTCCTCATCCACCTCTCTTACCATCCACCAAACCACCAATCGATTATTCATCTTAAAAGTATTAGTTAGTTAAGTAAATTAGGGCCACTTTTTCAACATTTCTGTCCTACAAAAATCTGGTGGTAAGACTTATGAAGATCCTGTCAGCAGCCTAATAATATTTACCGCAAAACATTTATTTAGGTTTGTAGAGTGGTACAGCTTGTTTTAAACAATAAAACTAGTAACTAATTCAACGTAATGTTTTGTGATCGGCGGTAGCTTTAAAATTGTGGAGTCTATCGTCTTCTGGGCGAGCGATTACTGAAGTCCTTAACACTCAGACTGTTAACTTATTGGTCTGTCCGTTGCACTAAAAAGCAGATACATAATATGAGCGCTTGTTTCCACATTTTTTCTTAATCACTAACGAAACATAAACTATATTTGGTATACACAAAACTTATTTTTCTAATATTTTATCAACTAACTAACACGATTGCTCGGGTTATATTACTTTATTTTCCGCTTGTATTTTCACTGATTTTATTTTACTATTTCAGAGTCTTGTAACAAGCCGAACGAAGTTTATGAGCGGTGTACCTTCGACTGCCCTCCACAGACGTGCGACAGTCTCGACAAAGCGTATGCGTGTCCATTGCAGAATAACCAAACTTGCGTAGGAAAATGTAAATGCAAACCCGGCTACTACAGAAATTTAATCGGAGAATGTATTTCCGAAGAAGATTGCCGTACGTATTAAGTTACTTGCTTAGACTTAATCTGGCTAAGTAATTCGATAAACATGTTTATTACAGGAAGATGTCCCGGAAAACATGAATATTATTCTTGTGGCGGAGCATGCGACAACATTTGTGACAAACTAAGCGAAGAGAACCAGACAAGTTGTTCGATAATTAATATAAAATGTAATGAAATGTGTTACTGCGAGGAAGGCTATGCACGGAATAAAAACAATATTTGTGTACCTTTTGATCAATGCAATGGTGAGTATCCAAAATCACAGAAATTAATATATAAATTCCAAAGTATGTCCATTAATTTTCGATTTGTCTGTTTGTCTTTCAAAATACAGTTATACTACAATATACAGTTATACTACAGCATGAGCAATAAATACATGGTAGAGCAGATTTTGTCTAGAGATATATTAGGGGTCAAAGTATGAAACTGCCCATTTGTACTGAAAAATTTAAATTCGTTTTTATTTTTATTTAACATATTTATTTAATCAAAATATTTACTATTATTATCTATACCTTGCTGCCATCTAATAGGACGGTCATTTATGCCTTTGCGATAGAACTCTGGTGATCTAGATTCTACAAACTATGTGAAAGAATTTTGTGCTGCCTCCTTTTTTTTTTTTTTTTTTTTTTTTCGGGTAGAGGGCCGAACCTCCTACGAGGTCCCCGCGCAAAAGGGGCGCGCGGGGTATGTGAGACTCAACGATCTGCATGGTGTTGTGAGCAGACCGCGGGCCCAAGGATTTTAGAGCCCACCCACTAAACGACTCCCCTGCACTCTTACACCCGACGTCCGATCCCCTCCGAGGTCAGAACCCGGATGAGGTAGGGGGGCTACCGCGGTCAACACTACAACCAGACGGCGCGGCTCACCCCAAGGACGCCCAGCCGACGGAGCCTTCGAGGCGAATCGAAGGCTCTGAAACGTCGGCCGTCTCGGTACGGCAGCCCGTCGGGCCGCCCAGACGGTGCCGCTGGTGTCCCGGAATACCCCGCTGGACCAGAACCAGCCTGCCGGGTCGGGACGCGATACACCGTCGACCGGTCGCTCTATTCACTCCACGGCAGCGCGCTAGAGTGCTGGTAGCGCGCCGCGCGGCCTCACCCCCTCAGGTCGCCCCTTGACCTTCACCGGGGGGAGGCCGCCACCTACAGGGGCCGGGACGTACGGGCGTATTCCCGCCTCCGGCCCCCGGCTCGACGGCGACGGATCGGTGCGGAAAGGGAAGAGCTCTCCCTCTCTCGCTCCGCCGCCTCCTTCTGCGAGATGGTGGACTCGCAGAAGTCGAGCATCGCCTTCCAGGACGCGTCGCTGCCGAGCATCGTAGCCACGACGCGCGGCAGCGAGAGGTCCTCTCCTATGACCGCGACGAGGGCGGCGCGTTGCTCGTCGAATCCAGAGCAACGCGCCAGCGTGTGTTCCGCTGTGTCTTCCTCGTCGCGGTCCGCGCAGTGGTGGCACTGCGCCGTCGGTTCCCTTCCGGCTATCTTGTGCAAGTACCGGCCGAAACAACCATGGCCGGTAAGCATCTGCGTTAGCCGGAAGGTGAGGCATCCGCGGTCGCGGCCCACCCAGTCCGCGAGAACCGGGCGGACCGCCTCGACGGTTCGGAGGCCGGCCGACGGGTCCGCCAAGCGGCGAGACCACGCCTCCAGCACGGACCGCCGAGAGTGGAGCCTCCGCGCTCGAACTACACCTTCGCCGGGGCGCCCTTCCCCCCTAGAGCGGAGGTCGCTACGCCACCTGTAATCGGCAGCGAGCGCCTCCGCCTCCAGGTCCCAGGGTGGCGCCCCGGCGAGCAAGCACGCCGCCTCGAAGGAGACGGTGCGGTATCCTCGGATCGCCCTGACCGCGATCGCACGCTGCGGACGTCGCAGAGCCGCGACGTTCTTGCGGGTCAGGGCGCGGCACCATACGGGAGCCCCGTATAGTGCCATCGACCGCACCACCCCCATGTAGAGGCGGCGCGCCACCTGATCGGGACCCCCGACGTTTGGAAGCAGCCGGCTCAGAGAGCCGGCCGTCGCCATCAGTCGAGGGCCCAACTTCTCAAAGTGAGCGCGGAAGTTCCACCGACTATCCAGTTCGAGGCCGAGGTACCGAAGACCGGTCACCCCAACCCCGACGCGGACGCCTCCGATCACGAGGTGGGCACCCACAGGCGGCGCTCGTCCCGGCCCGTGAAAAAGCAGGGCCTGGGTTTTATCGAGCGCCACCTCGAGCCCCAACCGTCGGATCCTAGTGACGACGTGTGCCACGCCTGCGCACGCCAGACGGGCAGACTCCCGGTAGTCCCTCCCCGGAGCCACGACCAACGTGTCGTCGGCGTAACATATTACGCTCAGCCCGGGGAGGGGACCCCGAATGACGCCCCGCAGGACCCAGTCGTAGCCGATGTTCCACAGCAGGGGGCCCAGGACAGACCCCTGCGGAACACCGCGCTCGACGGGGAAGCGGTACATCGTCCCACCGTGTCCGATGCACTGGATCGACCTGCCCTCGAGGTAGGAGCCGATCAGTCGGCGGAGGTATGCGGGGACGCCGTGATACTCCAGCGCCCCCGCAATCACCGACCAGGGCAGGGTGTTGAAGGCGTTCCTTACATCTAAGGATAGCGCCATCGCCACCCCGCCCCGGGATACGGCTTCGTCGGAGAGGGCCCGCACGCGCAGAATTGCGTCGATAGTCGAGCGGCCCTCTCTGAAGCCGTATTGCTCCGCCGAAAGATCGGGACCCGTCTCGGTCAGGTGCCGGACGATGCGGGCCGCGACGATCCTCTCGTGCCGTGTCCTTCGCTCTCATTTTGGACACGGCCGCATGGATCTCCGCCCCCGTGATAGGGTGAGGGGGCTCCTCGGCAGCGGGAACGCTGGGGCGACGTGGAGGTGTGCCCCACGTGGCGTCCATCTGGGGGGGCTCAAAGTCCCCCCCCGCTGCCGGCGGGAAAAGCGCGGAAACTATCTCCCGCAGCTGCCGAGGCTGGAGCCGCTCGGTCACCGGGAGCGCCCACGGCTGCAGTTTCCTGCGAACCATCTTGTATGGGCGCCCCCAGGGATCTTCGTCGAGCGACTCCAGGAGAGTCTTCATGCTCTGCTTCTTGGCCTCGCCGATGGCCAGCTGCAGCGCCGTCTGCTTTTGACGACAGTCAGCGTGCAGCTGGGCCGCCGTCTCCGCGAACGCAGCGTCGTGACGACGGCGGCGACGGTGGCGTGCGCTCCGGCGGCGCGCCCTCACGCACTCCTCACGGAGTCTCGCGATCTCGGGCGACCACCAGAAGGCACCCCCACGTGGTGCTCGGGGGCCGACCCGGGGCATGGCGGCATCACAAATGTTTGCCATGGTGCCCCGGAACCAGTCGACCTCCGCATCCACGTCCGCGAGCCGCGCGGGTTTTGGCGCCCACGCAGCAACAGCGGCCGCCTCCATCAGCAACTCCTTGTTCATCCGTTTCAAGGCCCACCTGGGGAACGAACGGGGCGCACCTTGCGGGAGCTCCTCCTCGCCGCGGGCGCCCGCGGCTGACGACGACGACAAGGAGGAGGCGGAGAGCTCGAATCGGACGTATCTGTGGTCCGAGAGCGTCTCCGCCCCCTCGAGTACGCGCCAGCCGCGGGTTCGGCATGCGACGGACGGGGACGCGAACGTCACGTCCACATGAGACTGCCCGTTCCACCGCACGCAAGTCGCGACCGAACCTCTGTTTATGAGAAAGAGGCTGGTCGCGATCGCCCACTCCGAAAGGGCCTCGCCTCGCGCATCCATGCGGGGGGAACCCCAAGCCGTGCACTTGGCATTGAAGTCCCCCGCGACGATGACAGGGCGGGACCCGAGGCGGTGTAAAAGCGCCTCGAGCCCGCCCAGAAACCGTTCGAATTCGGCGAGGCTCCTGTTCGGAGAAAAGTACGCCCCGATCACGACGGTCCCGTCGATCCTAGCCGCAACGTACCCGGGTCCCCTGGCCACCACATCCAAGGGGGGTAACGCCGCGGACTGTCGTAATATAATGGCCACGGAGCCGTCGACGTCCCCGATCCAGCAGTCCTGGTCAGTGGGGACGAAATACGGCTCCGCGGCGACAGCAACATCGATTGACCACTCCGCCATGGTGTGGACGAGGAGATCCTGTGCCCTGGCGGAGTGGTTCAAATTACATTGGAGGAAGCGATGGACGCAACCCATTACGGGGCTACGTCCATCGCTCCCTCGTCTGTCCCGCCCTGCGGCTCTTCTGGTGCCGCGGCGGGAACTGACTCACCGGCTGCCCTTTTTGCAGCCGGCTTCTTTTTCTTTCCGCCCCTCCTCGTTTTTGTAGAGGAGGGGGCGGACTTGCACGCCGGGCCCCCGGCCCGGTGGTCGGCCTTCCTTTTAGCCGCGTCGCACAAGACACAGTGCGGCGCGGCTGCGGTGCAGGAGGCTGCCTTGTGCCCCGGTTGGCCGCAGCGGAAGCACAGGTCGCTGCGGTCCACTGTCGAGGGGCACTTGGCGAGGCCGTGGCCGGTGCCGAAGCACCGAAGACAACGCCACGGCCTGCTCTCCTGCAGTTGCACGTGGGCCACTACCCAGCCCACGCGCAGCCATCCTGGGCTGTCCGAAGGCCGACCCTGTGGAGGGGTGGCCAGGAGGTTCGCCGTTGCTACCGGGCAACGCGCCCACGTCGTCCGGGTTCCGGAGTACGTCGCCCGGAGCTCCCCGACTTTGACGTCGGCGAGGGCGCAGTTGCCCTGCGACGCGATGGCCGCGGCGACCTCCTCTTTCGTGGCGCACTCGTCGAGGCCCGTAATCTTCACCTCCGCCATCTTTACGGGCCGCGCGATGCGCACCACCTCGGGGTCCGGCAAGATTTTCCGCAGACGGACCGCCAGTTTTTCTGCCGCGGCGCTGGAATTTGCGCCGGGGCATTCTACCAGGCGGGCCCCGTTGGCCGTCTGCCGAACCTTAAGGCCACCCTCCACGCCGAGGGCGTCCACATTTACGCCGCCGCGCGCCTGAGTCATCACGTCGTGGTACGTGATGCCCCGTTCTTTGGCGGCCGGCAGCAGCTCCACGACTTCTGCAGCCGACCGCGGGGCGCGCGGCCTCCTTCGTCCAGTTCGGCCCCTAGGCTCCGCTCGACCCTCTTGACGGGGAGCGGCGGCCGTAGGGGCGGGCTTGGGGCGTGGCACGACAGGCGCCGCAACCTTTTTGGGCCCGCGCCGCACCACCGTCGTCCAGGCCTCGTCCATGTTGGCCGGGGCTGGGGGCAGTGGGCGGGGCTGGGGGGTCGGTGCCGGTTTGGCGGCGTTGGTCCGCCCCTTCTTTTTGTTTCGGCTCCTGCCAGGCCCCGCCTTCGCAGGCTTGGACGGGGCAGGAGCGGACACCGGTTTTGATGCAGGGGCCGTGGGTGCCGGCGCCCCTACAGCCGCGGGTTTAGGTGCAGCCGCAGCGGGAGCTCGCGCGGGTGTAGCCTTCTTCTTCCCGCTGTATGCTTTTACAGCGGGCTGCACACTCCTGCGGGGTGCCGGCACAGGCGTACTTCCGTTAGCCTCGTGAGCGAGGGGCGGTCTCGCGCGCTCCACTTTGGAGCTGCGCGCCTCCTGTATGAGGAGCTGCCGCCTCAACTCGTCCACCTCACTGAGGCCTTCCGCTTCGGGCGGAGGAGGGGCAGGGGCCGAGCTGCGTTGCCGCTCGATGAGGTCGGCAACCATGGTCCTCAACTCGGCCATGTCCACTCGCAGCTGCCCATTCTCCGCCCGAAGTTTGCCATTCTCGTTCGAGAGTTGCTCGAGGCGGGCGTGCTGCAGGGCCACTTCCTGCCGCAAGCCCGCCGTCTCCGTCGTTGTGGTGCGGTCTACCACTTCCCTCAGACGTTCTTCTAGGGTGGCCGCTCCGGATTTTAAGGCCCGCACGCAGTCACCCTTGAGTCCACCGCCGGATGTTGCCACGACTGCGGAAACTAATTTTCCGACCACCTCGAAAGCTCGGAGGGGGTCAGAGGGACCCACCTCCGTTAGGGAGCGCTCTAGGCGCTGAACCACTCCAATCTCAATTTTTTCCCGGGACTGCGCCGAGGAGGCAGCGTCCAGTCCGCAAGAGGAACTTTTTTCGAAGCCGGTGGCGGGCGACGCCGCAGCAGTCGCCGGCCCTTCCGCCAACGCCATATATTTGGCGCTGGCAGGCTCACCCTCGGACGAGTCAGACGGAGCAGAGGATGCCGGCTGTCGGGCCGACTTCCGCTTCCGCCGAGTCCGCTGTCGCGTGTCGGTGAACAGCGCCGGTGTCTCCCGCCCACTGGACGCGTCGCCCCTCGCGGAGCTCCGCGCCGAGTAGAGCGAGATAAGGCTCTCGCAGCGCTCGAGGCGCACGGTGGGGACCCTGTCCCTTACGCGACCCGTGCTGTCGCCCCCTTCTGCGTGACAGTGTGTGCCCCCCCCAGAAACGGTGGGGCAGCGTGCGGCCGATCGCTCGACCGCACGGAGGGATTCTCCCCCCGCGGAGCGGGAGGTACCCTCCTGGGGTATTACTTTTCTCACAGATGTCATTGTTTCATTTTTCCTTTTTTATTAACCAGGGGTCGGTCCCCTGGGGTCTGGTTGGTACCCTTGGGACTGGACTCCCTCCAGCCATTCATCCCATCGCCGGGCACCAGAGCTTAGGATTGGGGCATTTTTTAAAGAGGTTTACGTCCTCGCGGCCCCGTGCCTCGCGGCAGCGGCCCCCGTCCCCCACGCGGTGAGGATTACGGGTTGGCCGGCGGCCCGCCGAGTGCAACGAGCAACACGACAGACCACCGCCCGACGCTCAAAAGAGCAACAACGACGAAGCCACGCCGGTATACCGGTACCCCCCTCTGGAGGGCGTGCCCCTGTAGCCGAAGCCGGGGACATGGCGACCAGCGGCCGGAAGATGCGTAAGCAACGCCGGCTCACTTCTCCATCGAAAGGCAGGCCAAAAGTGGCCCACCATCACCCATGGGTTACGTCCGAAACGGGTCGGACGTGACCCGAAGAAAAACAAAAAAAGGGAAGAAGGGGGAAAAGAGAGGGAGCCCGAGCGTCTCCAGGAGGAACACCCTTCAGCGAGTGAAGGGCGTGGAGAGCCCGCAACTCCCCCTGCTGGTTTTGGTCCGCGTCATCCGATCTCTTTCGTTGCAAAGCCTAACTAAGCTACCCTACACCTACACCTAACCTACCTCCCTAACACCTAAGAATCCTTGCAACGAAAAAGATCGGACGATACCCCTGGGAGTGGGACTGTTCCCAGAGGATCCCGTTATCCGCCACCTACGGACGCGCCCGGTGGAAGTCCAGCAAAACTCCCCCACAGACGGAGCCCCCGGCCACGCAGAGTGCGCGCCGGGGGGCCCGCCCAGGTCCCTCGGGTTGTGCTGCCTCCTGGGAAGAAAACTTTTTATCAAGTAGAAAATTGTCTAAATCACGAAAAAAATTATAGTCTGTTGGAGTAAGGTCTGGCAAATATGGAGGGTGACGAAAGGTTTCTAATTGTAATTCCTGTAGAGTTAAAACGGTTTCTCGTTCTGTATGAGGTCTCGCGTTATCATAGAGCAATAATGGTGAAGATCGCTTCATGAGTCGGGGCTGTTTAACTGCAAGTTTTACTATCATTGTTCGGAGTTAGGCACAGTAGATGCCGTTATTGCTTGACCAGATCGGAGAACGCTATAGTGAGTAACACTATGCTGAGTCTCAGTGGTCTGACCACCAAACAGTTACCATTACCATTTTATTGGTAAGCTTTGTTTTAGGACACTGTTGCGGCGTTTGACCTGGGGTCAGCAGATTGCGTATTTAACTTACGGTTATCTTAAAGAATCCACTTTTCATCACATGTCACAATTCGATCCAACATTCCTTCATTTCTGTATTGATTAACAAGGCAACACAAGTTTCAACACGTGTGTCTTTCTGCAGATCAGTCAAATCATGAGGCACCCATTTTTCATATTTTTATTTTATTAATTTGAAGCAAACGAGTCAATATTGTTGGTAAGGTAACGTTAAACAATGCCGCTAATTTCCGGATAGTTTGGCTCGGATCGGCTTCCACCGTATCTTTAAATTCATTGTTATTCACATGTGTGAGCGGTCTTCCACGTGGTTCATTCTTCAAATCAAAATTTCCATCACGAAAGCGTTTAAACCAAAATCACCCGGTGCGTTCATTAGCAGCCCCCTGTCCAAATGCAACACTGATATTGCGAGCTGTTTCTGCAGCGTTAGTTCCGCGTCGAAACTCCTATTCAAAAATCACTCGAATTTTTGAAGTATCCATCTTTCTTGCCTAAGCTGAATAAAAAAACAACTGAAATTTAATGTTGCACATTTAAAAGAAGAACGAACCATTTGAAAAAGTTTCACTCATAAATCTAAAGCCACGAAGGTTCTATGTGAATTCGAAGTACCTATTACAATAGAACGGCAATTTCATACTTTAACCCCTATGGCATTTTTTTTTATTCTGGGAAAAGGTATCATGCCATCATTAATTATTATTGAATATATCAAGAAACGTAACATTATACATTCTTGTATGATATTTATTCGTAGTTTGGCCTTAGATTTGATCATCGTTACTCTCCTATTAGAAACAAGTGTAAACTCTGTAACTGCTTACAATGACCCTTTTTTTAGCAAGATTCCTACGCCGTGTGACATTTTTGTTGAGTTTTTGCCGAACAGTAAAGATCCCTTCCTTTCGCAGTCACATGGTTGCTGCTCCGCGGCCCTTTCTTATCGCTAACACTCATTACATTTACTTAATAAATGTGGTCTGTGTCTTTAATAAAATATGGCAGCGTACTCTCCTGTTTTAAGTTTCTTACAATTTGAAGTCGTCGTGACCTTCTTCTACATCTTCTAATACTTCTTTCTACATATTCTGTTACTAGACTGACTAATTTTAAAACAAATAACTATAAATTTTCAGTATTGTTTTTGTCGGAAATTTATTTCTGTTTTATTTTCTGTAAAAGACAAAAAATGCAAATTCACAAATTTATTGGTAACCGATTTTTTATTGTAGAAACGTGATAAATATTACTTCATTTTTCTCTCTTTACCTTGTTTCTCGCTACACCCAGAAATACTAACAACGCAATACTAGAAATAAAAAAATATTAATCTAATCACGTTCACAATTTATGTCACGAAACAAAACTAAAGATATAATGTTTCTTTTTCTTAGCTCCTACTTGTGGAAAAGATGAAGTCTACAATGATTGTATACAAGGGTACTGCCAACCTAAGAATTGTTCACAAATAGGGAAACCCATTGCTTGCCCAAGAATAGATCCCAAGAAATGCATCAAAGGGTGCTTGTGTAAAGAAAACTACGTCAGAGCTGATAATGGAACGTGTATACCAAAAACCGACTGTCGTGAGTACTTACAGTTATTAGTAAATATTTCATAATTTAGTTAGAACTGTTCATCCTCATTGTTTTTCTGTTCCCCTTTTCCTCTTGTATGTATGTTATTATGACTGGTCTCCATTTAGACAGACTTCGGATAGTACATTCTTACTTTTTTTTTAAGCCAATTTCTATGTTATTGTCTGACATGGTTAGCCAACGTCGTAACGTAGATTTAATAATACGTCAAGACTTTATGACTCAGCTGTCTAATTATTATGATATTTTCAAACTAAAGAGTCAATTCATAGCTTAGCAATTACAGCCGACACGCATGGATACCAAAATCCAAATTAAATCTTATATCTCAAAGTGGGTATTTTTTGGTTTGTATGGATTTTTGTAACTGCGAACATCGGGTGGATGCATAAACTTGTCTATAAATCTCAACTAGTAAAATAAAGGCCAATTTATCGCGAATTATCTTATTGAATCTCTTATTATGAATTATCAAGCATCCTGCGGTGGAGACAACAACGCTCGTTCCGGCTGCGGCGTGAACTGTAACAAACGGTGTAGCGATATCGGAAAAGAGCCAGGAGCATGTATTTTAATTTGCTATGACAATGCTTGCGATTGCAAAGACGGATTTTACCTAAACGAGAATACAGGAAAATGCGTAAAACCAAACCAGTGCCGTGAGTATTTTCAGACGTAGATTGTAGTTTAGAAAATATACAACACTAGTAAACTAGAAAAAAAAACTTTGAAACTATTCACGCGCTTACATTTATGGTACTATGACAGAAACATCCCATGGAGGCCCAACCACAAGTATACGTTACGTACGTACGTAAGTTTCATCACAATTGGACCAACGGTTCGGGAACGCATTGGGGACAAACGTTCATGTTTAACTATTTTAATATATGTAGCATACCTAGACGGCACTTAAAATTTCGGGAATTAACGAAGTGACACAATTATTGCTTTTCAAAGTATTCTCCGCGAAATTTGACACATTTTTCTATACGATGGAACCAATCATTGAAGCAACCATTCCATTCGGAAGTCGGGGTCTCCAAAATGGCCGTTTTGTAGGCGTCCACAGCTTCTTCAGGTGATGAAAATCTCTGTCCACGCAATTTATTCTTTATTTTAGGGAAAGTATAGAAATCATTAGATCTTAGGTCTGTACGGCGGATGGTCTAATAATTCTATGTTTTCTTGCTCTAAAAACTCTTTTGTTCTGTGCGCGGTGAGTACTCGCATTGTCGTGATGGAGGATGATGCGGCGGTTGCAGTTCTCTTTACGGAGTTCAGAAACGACCTGTGGCAAACAAATGCTAGCATACCATTCTGCATTAACCGTTCTTTGTCCCTCAAGAGGAATAGTCGTAACATGGCCGGTTTTGGAGACAAACATGGCCACCATTTTTTTTGCGTCACTCCGTGAACGAACAATTTTTGTTGGCTTTAACTCATTTTCGAAAACCCAAACTCGTGACTGATTTTTTGTTTCGGGTTCGTACGCGTATATCCATGATTCGTCACCTGATACAGCATTTGAGCATATTTTATACAGCATTTGAGGATCCTGCGTGGAATCTTTCGAGAGTTCTGACGCACCAAGTAACGCGAGCCGCTTTTTGCTCTTCACAGAGCGAATGCGGTATCCATCGGGAAAACAACCGTTTTTTACACCTAATTGTTCATGCAAGATTATTTGTATTTGACTCATGCCAATGTCTAAAGTTGCCTGAATTTCGCGGTATGTCATATGTCGATCTTCCTCAATCAGCTTACGCACAGCATCAACGTTTTCTTGGGTGACTGCAGTTTTTGGACGACCTTGACGGGGATCATCACTGAGCTTGACACGTCCACGTTGAAACTCAGCAAACCAGCGATAAATTGTGGTTTTGGATGGGGCTTCATCACCAAATGCAGAAATCATCCGGTCAACATACTGTTTTTGTGTTAAACCACATCGAAAGTCATAATATATCTTCGCTCTTGAATTTTCTCGAGTCAATTCCATTTTCTCAACGACTAAACAAGTTTGACAAAACCTCGTGACAAGACCGAGAATCTTTTTTTAAATAAATAAATGGTATTCGATTTTTAAAACCAAGGAGTTTTCAATTAAAAAGATTTTAATATGACAGGAACAGTGGAAATATTCCATTCCCGATACTTTTAGTGCACCCCTCGTAATTGTTTTCGAAACTTCAAAGCTTACAGATTATAAGCAGCCTGACATTTATTAGGCATATAATAAATAAAAAAATAGTGATTAATAATTTAGATAACTATTCTATTTCGTAAATTGGACCAAATTATACATAGTGTGCGAAGTTTTATTGAAATTCGTTCATTAGTTCAGAATTTCATGGCGGACCAACAACGTGACGCTTTTTTATAAGTAGAGTGGTGACGCAGGTGAGCGTCACCTTAAACGTGAGCTGATGAGCTGAAAGGGAGCAAATGAACTCTGCGGAGAATGAGCGGACACGAAAGGGTAGGTAGGAAAACGGGACTTACTTGGAGGCTGATGCTGGCACTATCACGGTCGTAGTGGTGTTTCTCTGCGATGGGTGGCACATACACCTTTTCACCGGTTCACACTATACCTTTTACTTAGTATCGAAAGGCGCGCGCGCACAATTTACTCAATATCGAACGAGCGTATCTCCGCGTGCCGTCATGTACCGCACTGTTATGAGAGGTGCGGGGTGCGTACGGGCGACGGCACCCGAGTTGAGCCGAACATTTACAAACGTCACGCTGTCGCGCGAACATCCTGGGGCGGCCGGGGCTGAACTTCTTCATGTGCTGAATCCAGCGGCAACCTGGCTAACTTGAACACAGGTCTCCGCAGACTTCCATGCTTCGTGTCCAAATCCACGACTCTGATCACTCCATCCTTGCCGGGTAACGTGCGGATAATCCTTCCAAGTTTCCATTGCAGCGGGGGCTGATTGTCCTCTTTGATGAGGACGAGCTCTCCAACTTGAGGAGGTGAGGATGTGGAAAGCCATTTGGAGCGGGTTTGGAGGGTATGGAGATAGGATTTGATCCACAGAGTTCAAAAACGCTGAGAGAGAGCTTGGATGAGCTGAAAACGCTTAAGAGCTGATAATGGCCTATCATCAAAAGATGGCTCAGGGAGAGCGGTGAGTGGACGGCCAATAAGAAAGTGGCCAGCTGTTAGTGGCTCAAAATCGGAGGGATCAGACGAAAGTGGGCAGAGAGGTCTAGAATTAAGTACTGCCTCGACTCGAGTTAAAAGTGTGGAAAATTCTTCAAACGTGAGGTGCTGTTCACCTATAACATGATAAAGTAACTTCTTAGTGCTCTTGACCGCAATTTCGTGAAGGCCCCCGAACCAGGGTCCCGTGGGCGGTTGGAGCAGCCAAGTTATGTGCTGATTAGCGAGCCTATGCGTGATTGTGTCATTATTTTGCGCGAGAAAATCTTGTACCTCAATGAGATGATTCTTAGCTCCTACACAATTTGTGCCACAGTCAGAACGGACAAGAGTAGGAGTACCGCGACGCGATACAAACCGTTGCATTGCAGCAAGAAACGCTTCAGTGCTGAGTGACGAAACGAGCTCCAAGTGAACCGCCTTAGTAGATAAGCAAACAAAGACACAAAAGTATGCCTTCATGAGTTTGGCGTTACGTAAAGTACTAGATTTAATGAGAAACGGGCCAGCAAAATCTGTAGAGACCTGACTAAATACTGGCTGGGGTGTGACTCTGTCTGCGGGCAAATCAGCCATCAACGGAGCCCTGGCCTGAGCGCGATATCGGAAACATCTAATGCATTTGTACACGCGATGCCTGATGACACGACGTGCTGAGAGTATCCAGAACTGCTGACGGAGGATAGCGTGTAATGTGTCAGCCCCAGGATGACAGTTTATTCTGTGATAGTGGTCTACGATGAGATCAACTAGTGGGCTAGAGCTGGGCAGAACGAGAGGATGCTGAGCATCGTATCTTATTGGCGCATGAGTGAGGCGACCACCAACTCTCAAGAGATCATCTTTCATCAAGGGTGAAAGACGCTGAAGTCGAACGGTACAAATCTTGCCTGCCTGAAGACGGTAAATATCTTCCGCAAACTCATTGTGTTGAACAGAGCGAACCCATAATAACAGAGCATCTCTACGTTCTCCAACTGTCAAGGGACCAGAGCGCCTATCAGTTGAGTTGTGTCTACAATTGAAAATAAAGCGTTTTATGCAAGCTGTCACTCCAACGAGCTTGTCGAGAGAACTGAATCGAGTAAGCAAGTCAAGGTCGAGGTCAGGAACTGCTATATGAGCTGGTACTTTCTTGGGCTTCAGACCTGGTAATGCATGGTGGCCTAGAGCAGGAGGCATTTTGGGCCAGGTGTCAGGAGGCTCCTTCAGCCAGCTAGGAGACCACCAAAGATCATGAGCTGATAGTGACTGGGCAGACATTCCCCTGCTCGCACAGTCTGCAGGGTTCAGGTTTGTAGGAACATGTTTCCATGTGGAGGTGATTGGATTGGATGTTATCTTGGCAACCCTGTTAGCTTCAAAGACCTGAAGTCTATGAGGAGGTGTGTTTAGCCATGCTAGGACAATGGTACTGTCTGACCAGCATATGTGTTGCTTTATGGTAATATGGGACAACAATTGAGTCGAGACACGTATCATAAGCTGTGTTAAGAGACTTGCAGCAGATAACTCCATTTTGGGGATGGTAAGACGATTTTTAACGGGTGCGACTCGTGATTTAGCAATTACGAGGTATACGTTGACACATCTGTGCTCATCGAGTTCATGGAGATAAATAACGGCAGCAAAACCTGCCTCTGAGGCGTCTGCGAACCCGTGAAGCGAGTAAGTAGACTTTAATTTGTTTGTACAAATAAGGCGAGGCAAACGAAGGGTTGACAATTGGGGCAGATCTTGTGATATGCGGTTCCATTCTGTCTGCACTTCAACAGGGGTTTGTTCGTCCCATTCTAACTTTAGAAGCCACAGCTTCTGTAGGAGAAGCTTTGCGCGGAAGATAACAGGAGTAACCCAACCGTTAGGGTCATAAAGAGAGGCGACTGTGCTGAGGATTGAGCGTTTGGTAATTTGTTCTATTGAGGGGAGAGAAATACGATAAGTTAACTCATCCGATTGAGGAATCCACTGTATACCTAATACTTTTATGGAGTTGGAGTCTGGGCTGATGTCAAAGTCCTTGGGCATGTCACACTGATCATCGGGAAATCTTTCGAGAAACTGAGGGCAGTTTGAGGTCCATTTACTGAGCTGAAAACCACCTAAGGCTAGTAAGTTAATCAAGTCGTTTTGGAGAGCTTGAGCCTTTACTACAGAATCGTGACCAGTGAGAATATCATCGACAAATATGGACTTGCGCAGCACTTGAGCAGCTGCAGGATAGCGATGACCTTCATCATCCGCTAATTGGATTAAAGTGCGTATAGCATGATATGGGCTTGATCGTAACCCGTATGTAACAGTGTTTAAAGCATATGTAAGGAGGGGCTGATCTGGCGAAGAGCGCCAGAGAATGAGCTGGTAACGCCTCTGATCGGGATGTATGAGTATGTTTCTGAACATCATACAAATGTCAGTGCTGAAAACTACGGGATGAGTTCTAAACGACAAGATAATATCGACAATGTCCTGTTGAAGAGCTGGACCAGTGTGTAAACAGTCATTTAGGCTGACACCATTTGAGCTTTTACAGCTACCATCAAAAACAGTGCGTAGCTTGTCTGATCCCGACTTGAAGATACCATGATGAGGGATATAGAAGTGAGGTTTATGAGCAAAAGTACTCGGGTGGCATGGGGACATGTGACCCAGCTTCTGATAATCTGCCATGAAGTCAATGTATTTCACACGGAGATATGGGTCAGCTTTTAACTTCTTTTCAAGATTAAGAAACCTACGCAATGCTATGGCATGGGTACTTCCTAACTCGGGCATATTATGTAAAAAGGGTAAAGTTACCGTATATTGACCTGAGGGTTTACGAGTAGTGGTAGTGCGGAATATTTCTTCACACTGATCTTGCAAAGGGGTAGTTTCAACATGAAGTTGGGGCTCTTCAGATTCCCAGAACTTCTCAAGGCTCTTGCGAATGTCATGTGTAGATACCTCGAGTTCTGGTTGTGCGCTGACAATGTGAGTCGATTCAGTTTTGCTTACAGGAGCAGTATACAAATCGTGTATGGGTCCTAACAATGCAAAATCAAATATCGTGCCGAAGGCTATTGGCCTGCCGGGCCCCAATGAGACTTTAGTCCCATCTAAAACCTGTCCGAGGATATCCGAGCCTAACAACAGATCAATTGGAGCTGGTGTATGGTATCCTTGATCAGCTAAGGGGATCGTTGACTGGTCTACCATATGTGATATATCCTATACCTTCCCTAGAGGCAGATAACCGGTAACATGTTTTAAAATATGAGCTGTAGCCGTTATCGTAGGTGTTTCGCTATGAGTGGGTCGACATACAATTTTGATTGATGCCTTGGAGTACTGTGTGCGCTAATTTCCCACTCCCGAAATTTGTAATGAAGTATTCTTTAGGGGTAGTTGTAAAGTTCGAGCCATGCGCTGAGTAATTAATGTTACCATACTGCCACAATCCAATAAGGCTCGTGCTCTTTGAAATTGACCATGAACATCTGCTATTTCTAAGGTGACAGTAGGCATAATATGGGTGTATTAGGGTTGTGGTTTTCATGTTGTGCTGAAGTTATGGTTTGTGTTGATACCGTGGGACGAGTGTGTGTTGTATGGGTGTGCATGAGCTGAGCGTATTTCTCTTCCCGGTCGTGTTCGGTGATGGTAGATAGTCATTGGTTCCGGCGTGGTGATCGCGATTGATGTAGCGAAGAACCATGAGTTTGATACTCTTGGGGTGAGACTGGCCTATCTGCCTCTTTATACAACCAGGGCAAATGTGGTGAAGCCACTTGTGGTGTGTGTGATGGGCTCGGCGTATGCGAGGTCGCATGTGACGAGCGTGCCCGAGGACAATGAGTAGGGCGCTGCCTAGGCTGCTCCCGTAAATTCAGGGGAAGGAGATGTGCAGATGACTGTGTTGGAGACGATGCGCCATGGCGGTGAAGTGAGGTGTGATGATTAGCACTTCCACATTCCTTACACACACCCGTGGTTTTGCACTCGTTTTCATAGTGCGGTCCTAGACAGCGTTGACAACGCTCGCGGGCTCTAATAAAGTCCCATCTACCCTGTATCGGCTGATCATTGTAGCGAGTACACGTAATTAGTTTGTGCCCTTTTGTATTGCAATATGGACAATATAAGTTTTTATTTTGGGAGAGCTGAGTAGGATGAGCTGAGTTAATTTGCCATGGTGGGGCAGTAGTTCGGGGTAGATACTCTGGGCGGGAATTATTTGGGGTAAAGGGCCGACGCTGTTGATATTGTGTTTGTCGTGAAACTTGAAGGGGCTGAGAAGTGGGAGACTGCCTACGAGAAAAACCAGACTTTTGAGAAGGTTGATTGTATTGGGAGTATGTTGTATTAGACCATTCAGTCTCATTACAGCGCGCGTGTTCTTCTAAAAAAGAGATTAAATTTTTTAAAGTGGGTAAAGACTGACGCGACCCATGTCTACGCTCGAATAGAGTGCGGAGCTCACCTTTGAGTTTTCGCACCACTATCGAGACAAAGATATAATCGCAGTCTTTCATGGGCAGATCTAGATTACTAAGGGCTGATTGCGCGGAAATCAAAGGTGTCAAAAAGAGTGTGCGGATATTAGAGCGTGAATGTATATTTGGGAGGCTCATTATGATGTCCACAAACCTATCAATCAGCACGCGGCGATTCTCGTAACGCCTGGTTAAAATGTCCAAGGCAACGGAGAAATTCTCATTAGTAATTTTGAGATGAGACACCATACCAAGCGCTTCGCCCGATAGGCATGAAAACAAATAATGGAGTTTGACAGAATCTGAGAGAGTGAGCATATCATCCGTGAGACTTTTAAAAATTGTAATAAATTAAGGCCAATCTTCGACCTTTGAGCTGAACTTGGGGAGGGCAATTTTAGGCAGAACAGTCGTCAGCGTACTAGAAGTTGAGGGTTGAGAGCTGGGTGAGGAAGCAGGCTTCGAGTTTATTTTTTCCCACGCTACTAAGATATCATGGTAGTCAGCAATCGAGGTCTCATAATTTTTTGTGTACATTTTTTCCTGCTCCTCTGAGAGGTCCTCGTCATCGAGGATCTCATAATATACATCTTCTAGTTTAGATTTATTGGTATCCAATCTAGGCAAGCGAGCAGACAAATCGGCCATGTCATATTTTATTCTGTCCCCAGCCAGTATGGACAAGGCAATTTCCTTTAATAATGTTATGAATTTTGATGCTTCTCGAAAAATAGCTGCCTGAGATTTCGACGGCATTGATAACAATATATGGACTTAACTAAACAAAGGTGAAGAGAAAAAAAAGACAAGAAAAAAAAGTGTGTTCTAAAAATAAAAAAAAAATTATAATAAAAAGGCAAAATGGGGCACCCTGTATAATGATAATGTGAATGAAAACAATTTTTTTTTTTTTTTTTTCAAAAACCTTTTGACCTACTGTTCTACACCGAACTATGGCAAAAATCAAAGTTACAGTTGATTTACTGTTGTGAACTGTACTGTGGCGCGCAAGCACCTAAATATCGTAGGAATTGTAAGTACCTACAAGTATGTAATTACAATAAAAGTTAAAGTATAATGAAATGACACAAATCACGATACGCTTTGACAACAAATGAAAAAAATCATCAATGTTCCACACTTTTAAAAATCAAACTAATGTACTAATGAGGTCTAATGATTAGGAATATATTTAAATAGGTATAACATTCATTCGATGAGCCGAGACGATAAGTTCCTACTTGTTTACGTTCTTCGTTTTAACTTTTAATAACTTTTTATTGTTGTGGGTAAATTGGAATGAAGTGATTGTATAATGGGCAGACAATTTATATACTTTTGCCGTGTTAGTAATTATTATAAACAACGAAATGAAGATATTATTATAGTAAATAAGTTTTAGAGTTAAATAATGGGCTGATTATAACCGATTGAAACCTACAAAAGGGCCAATTTTTTTTTTTTTTTGAGCCGTTTGTATATCAAAATTTGGGTGGGTCTATGGAGGGCAATGGATTGTATCCAAAGGATTTAGGGTTCAAATCTCGAAGGACCAGAAAATGGTGACGCAGGTGAGCGTCACCTTAAACGTGAGCTGATGAGCTGAAAGGGAGCAAATGAACTCTGCGGAGAATGAGCGGACACGAAAGGGTAGGTAGGATAACGGGACTTACTTGGAGGCTGATGCTGGCACTATCACGGTCGTAGTGGTGTTTCTCTGCGATGGGTGGCACATACACCTTTTCACCGGTTCACACTATACTTTTACTTAGTATCGAAAGGCGCGCGCGCACAATTTACTCAATATCGAACGAGCGTATCTCCGCGTGCCGTCATGTACCGCACTGTTATGAGAGGTGCGGGGTGCGTACGGGCGACGGCACCCGAGTTGAGCCGAACATTTACAAACGTCGCGCTGTCGCGCGAACATAGAGATTTATTTATTTTGATTCTTTTAATGTGCTACTCTTATGCCACCGATAATTTTTTATCTACCCTTCAAACTTAAATGCTTCGCAGCTATAGGACGGTGGCAAAGAAGGTCAGAATTTGCAAAAGGTAAAAATATAAATCACGGATAAGGATACTTTTTACGTTCACAGATACATATGTTCTGATGTAGGGTGGACAGACTATTATCGGTGTTGGATCCACCCCTTGAAAAAGATAATTCAAATCATCGTTTTGGTTCTAGCGCGAACGTGCAGCAAAGATGAAGTTTACAGCGAGTGTATCGAAGGACAATGCCAGCCTAAGACATGTTTTGACGTAGGAAAACCCGTAACGTGTCCTAGAATAGACCCAAAAAAATGCACCAAAGGATGCTTATGTAAAGAAGACTATGTTAGAGTTAACAACGGCACATGTATCCCGAAGACAGAGTGCCGTGAGTTAATTTTTTTAATAGGGTTCCATATAAATTAAGAAAACAAATTCGAGAAAACAGACAGACCGCTCATAATTAATTTCAGACTATCTATTTAGGATTCTGGTCATTTCTGTGTTATTTAAAAAGTAAATGCTTCAATGAATCCCTGTATAGTATAAACCAAACATTAATATTATAATTAATAAATCCAGTAACTCGCCGATGAAACCATGGATTTCCGATGTTATGTCTCTCTTAACGAGGGTTGGCAGGAGAACGCAATGGAGGAAAAAAAACACTCTATTGTTTTTTTATAATCCACAGATATATCAATTCATACCAAAGTAATTTTTGTTGAACCCTTTGCGGTCAGAAGTCTATACGTCCAATACGTGTGGACTCTGGACCAAAGGGTGTTTTTTTTATGCTTAGTTGGGTGGACGAGCTCACAGCCCACCTGGTGTTAAGTGGTTACTGGAGCCCATAGACAACTACAATATAAATGCGCCACCCACCTTGAGATATAAGTTTTAAGGTTTCAGTATAGTTACAGCGGTTGCCGCACCCTTCAACCCGGAACACATTCCTTCTTCGCGGCACAAATAGGCGGAGTGGTAGTACCTACCCGTGCAGACTCACAATACGTACTACCACCGTATATAGTAAGCGGTATGCCCGCTTCAGAATCACTTGGAAAAATTGGATCGATTTATCTAAATTTTTTGTAATTCTTCAGCATCGTGCGGTGGAGACTGCAATGCCAGAGCGGGTTGCGGTGTATACTGCAACAGACGTTGTTCAGATCGTGGTCAAGAACCTAAAGCGTGCACTGAGATTTGCTATGACAACGCCTGCGATTGCAAACCAGGATTCTATCTAAATGAAATTACAGGAAAATGCGTTCCACCTAACAAATGCCGTGCGTTTTTGCCGTTGTTTTTCTTAGTAGTTCATGTCCACAAATTCCTCTGATGATTTCCTTTAGAGAAACCAGAAATAAACTCAGTATTTTGCCATGGGACAATCTGAATAGACATGCAATTCGAAAAACATATTTTTTTGCTAACATGCTTGAACGAACGCATGGCCCATCTGTCATTACCGAAACCCTTGGACACACATACCTCTCCCTACGTTAATGCGACTCCCACCTTGAGCTAACTTAGACCTAAGTTAGAGCCAACTTAGACCTAAGGGGTCTAAGTTTCAAAGTGTAGTAGAGCAACTGGTCCCCTTCAAACCGGAAAGGCTTACTGCTGCGCGACACAATTAAAAAAATTGCGGATTAAAACTTCGACCTCTTTTTTTATTTGATTTTTATTGCTTAGATGGGTGGACGAGCTCACAGCCCACCTGGTGTTAAGTGGTTAATGGAGCCCATAGACATCTACAATGTAAATGCGCCACCCACCTTGAGATATAAGTTCTAAGGTCTCAGTATAGTTACAACGGCTGCCCCACCCTTCAAACCGAAACGCATTACTGCTTCACGGCAGAAATAGGCAGGGTGGTGGTACCTATCCGCGCGGACTCACAAGAGGTTCTACCACCAGTAGACCTCCTCAAAGACCTCAAAATGTTTTTAGCTATTAATGCTATGTATTTATTAGATTTGTAGGCTTCTGTAACATAAGCAGCATATAGGTCGTGACATTTAATGATAGCAAAAAATATTCGTAGCGGTAGTAAAGGTGATACAGTATGTACTAATACTCCTGTGTGCTTAGTGCGAGTTTTCTAAATCTGTATGTAGTTGGAACAGCTTCCCTTTGCTTACCTGTAGGGGCGCTGTTCCAACTTCATACAAGTTTGAGTTAACTTTTACGCGATCGAGAAGCTTAAAAAACTCGCACTAAGGACACTGGATATTAAGGCAGTGCTGGGTTATAAAACTTCAACACTGTCTATCTATCTATCTATCCATCTGTTCTATACTATTTAGCACCATCATGCGGAAGAAACGAGGTATACAATAGTTGCGTCCAAGGACAATGTCGACCAAAGAGCTGTTCTCAACTTGGAAAGCCGCTGTCTTGTCCTAGAATTGATCCTAAATACTGTAAAGGAGGCTGTCTCTGTGAAGACGGCTATGTAAAAGCTAAGAATGGTACTTGCATACCAGAGAAAGAATGTCGTAAGTAAATACTTAAAGTAAATACGCTTGGCTTAAAATATGAAAGTGAATTTGAAATGTCATTTAGCTTAAGACATAAAACCGCAATATCATCGGAATAATGACTAATGACTCTTACGGGTCTTACGAAACCTCACGGGTCAGTACCTCCACCCTGCCTATTTCTGCCGTGAAGCAGTAATGCGTTTCGGTTTGAAGAGTCAGACGGCCGTTGTACCGTAAAAACTGAGATTTAGAACTCATGTCTCAGGATGGATGGCGGCTTTTACGCGATTGATGTCTATAGGATCCGGTGACCACTGTGTGGGACAAGGTGGGCCAAGATCATCCATAGTGGCAATTAAAAAAGCTGTTTCGCCTCTGAATTAAGACGACATTGCCAAGTCGTGTGGACAAACTGCCATAGCACTAGAACAATTTGAGTTATGAAGAGACATGAATGCGAATGATAGGGATGTTTTAATTGATTAAGGATCTTTGATATCGTCTGTGTACAGTTGGACAGACTTGTCATCTAATATTTAATGATGGTAAAGCGTATTGTGAGCTCGAAAAGAGCTATTTATCATCCTGTCTATTTCGATCATGGTTCAGTTATGCGTTCCAGATTAAGGGAAGGAATTGGTTGGACAGCAGTTATTTAATAAAATTGAGATTTCGACAATATCTGGGGGGTGCGGTAATTACTTATGGTACACGTCGAGCTCGTCTAGCTGGGAGTGTAAAAAATATAGTTCGTCTTAATCAAATTTAGAAATGGTTTGGAACTAATCGGAGATGTTTGATTAAACGTATTTCTCTTTCTGACTGTAAATTGAATCATAATCATTCAACTTAAAATAGAATTTTATAGCATAGCATTTAATAAAGGAGCAGTTTTTTTCATAAATAAAAAGCCTTACTTATAAATTACAGCATCATGTGGCGGTGATCCGAATGCCGAAGCTGGTTGTGGGATAAATTGTAACAGGCGTTGTTCAGATGTTGGCAAGGACCCTGGAGTGTGCGAGGACGATATATGTGCTGTAAACGGTTGTGATTGTAAACAAGGATATTACTATGATTACGTCTCATCGAAATGTGTTCTACCAGATCGATGTCGTGAGTGAAATAAACTGTTATTAGTTTTTTTATTATTTTTTTATTGCTTAGATGGGTGGACGAGCTCACAGCCCACCTGGTGTTAAGTTGTTACTGGAGCCCATAGACATCTACAACGTAAATGCGCCACCCACCTTAGAGATATAAGTTCTAGTCTCCAGTATAGTTACAGCGGCTGCCCCACCCTTCAAACCGAAACGCATTACTGCTTCACGGCAGATATAGACAGGGCGGTGGTACCCACCCGCGCGGACTCACAAGAGGTCCTGCCGCCAGTTAATAACAAGGTGGTGATAACATGTGTAATAAGGACTTATTGTGAGATACAGTACGGGTAGATAAAACTGTCCTAAATTTTTCTAGAGTGAACCAGTCAAGCGTCCCAGTAAAAAGGGTTGGACAGCCACAAAAAACTTAGTTTCGACCTTATGTCGTGTACCGTCTCCCATAACAACCGTGGGAGGCAGTGGTTCATTTATCTAGTTTAAACAACGTTCTTCTCTAGTATTCTTCTTCTTCTAGTATAAAAAAAAAGTGTAGTCAGGGATAATACCTTTCCAACGTAATTTAATTTCGATCGAATCGATTCGACACTATGATATTTTCGACACATGTATTTATTATTCCTCCAAAGTTCCTTTTAGAGTTGATCAATGATACTTGTACAAAAATAGCAAGAATAAAATTTTACGAGACTGGATCCCCATGATACATTGATGTGTTGAATTTAAATTATAATATCATTGACGTAGTCATCAGTGCAGATACATCCACTACTGGACAACGGCCTCTCCAAAGGTTGGCCAAGGTTGGTCCTAGGCTGACCACCGGATTATCAGGTCCTTTACCAGGTTATCGGTCCAACTTTTGGACAATATGTCCAACTGGAAAATAGTACACTAAAAAATTATAAGCAATAACTTTTTTTCAATTATTCAATCGATTTTAAGATTACATTGAATAAACGTGTATTTTGTTTGCAGCTACTACCAATTCATCGGGAAATGTCGACCAATCCTTGGAAAAACTCCGCAGAGGAAACATGGCATTAGTTGGCCAGTTTCTTTGGGTAATATTACTTAATTTAATAAAAACTGTATTGTATGTAACAAAGCGGACTTGATTCCGCGGAAAGCGGATTGATAATCATATTTTTTTCTTCTAGGAATTATACAAAATGAATCCAGGACAAAGTTTCGTTACATCACCCGTATCTGTACTCATTCCTTACGGTCAACTAGCGCTATACGCCGTTGGAGAAACTTTAGATCAACTATTAAAGTTTATAAACCTCGACAATAAGGATCAGGTACAAAGTACATTTCATATTGTTCAAAACATTTTGCATTAAATTTATTTGTTTTTCTACGAAGCTGATTAGTAGTTTTTACGGACGTCTTCTAAGTCAAGGGCCCTAATGCGTGAATATTTTCACAATTATTGAATATGTAAGTATTATTAGATAATGCACATCCTAGTATGAGCAGGTAAAGGCAGGTACTATCATTCTCAATCAACAATTTGTGGCATCAGCAGAAGAGCTTCCGTAAAATGGGAATACGATGACTCGCTTACTTTTAATATATAATTAATTCCGATAACTCGAAGCCTAATAATAATAACGTAATTTATCAATACCAAATAATTTTTTCGCAGATCAAGAAAGCTTTCCCCGCGTTGCTTAAGAATTATCGGTCTCAAACCTCAGTTCTTTTGACGGTGGCAGTTAAATGCTACGGCAACATAAATTATCCTTTTACGGACCAGTTTAAGAACGACGCTGTAACTTATTTTGACTCAGAAGGAGAAAATATTGATTTTAAATATGCGAAACAAGCTGCAGACACAATAAACGGATGGGTAATTCTCATTAAATTTAAATTTTGTTATGGAAGTTATTGATTAATTATAAGATAGTTAACAGTTGTCATGTTGATAGTTCTCATAAATAAAATATACATTATATCGCTGTGATCATAGGAAACAGATATTAGACCCCATTTAATGCGAGTGGAATTACGAACACATGTACCATTTAACGTGAAATTGTACAAGTGCTTTACTATGATTTTTTTTTACTGAAGATGTCTATTATAAATAATAAGCTGATTTTTTTTTTATATTTACATTAAACACACTATTACTTAAAGAGTTCTTACCATGATTTTCACCATTAAGGAGTTTACGATATTTCGTTAATTAATATACTTTTTATAACACATTTCCAGGTCGCAAACAAAACCAATAACTTAATTCAAAATCTTGTCAGCGAAGATTTGTTCAGCGATGACACTAGATTGGTTCTAGTTGACGCCATTTATTTGCATGTGAGTTACTATTTTCTTAGATTAAATTTTTAAATTATTATTATCAAACCTCAAGTAGTGAGCTCTCACTGTAATTTGTATCATATGGAGAATGCCACGAGGAATTGTTTGATGTAATCCCAGTCCCTCGTTTACAAACCACACACATAGAATACCAAAAAGATAATACAGATTTACTGACAGGTACTATGGAATACGTAACCATATTGTATAAGTATAGCCGCGTATTCTGGGAAGAACTCCCATCATCTGCGTTTATAGTTCGCTATGAAGCCTGCCATCAACATGTAAAGTAATGACCACGACCATCTGTTAAGAGTGATAAAGACAGGGAAGAAGAAAAAATAACAAGTCTTACTTCAATCGAGATGCTACTTATTTGCACTGAATAATTTTCAGTCAGTCACGACCAGGTAGACCTTAATAGCTACGCCCATCAAGCCATAGCCGCTAACATTGTAGTCAATACATCTTTTACATCACCTTATTAATTAACTATGTACAAAAATTTTCAGGGAATTTGGCAAAATCAGTTCAATCCTAATAACACTCACGACAGAGACTTCTACATCACACCAAACAAAACTAAGTCCATAAAGACTATGTATCAAGAAAACTTCTTTAATTATGGAGAAAACGAGATTCTTGATGCACAGGTATGGGTCAGCAACAAGTTCCCTAAGTTACTTTGTGAAAAAATTGTGAAAAAAGGAATGTTGCTCAAAAAAAGAATTTTGAGATATAGTAAAAACAAAATTGGCAAAAAATCTAATTCACTCACGCATCGTTGCGAAACAAGTCTAACGCAAGTTAACGCAGATTTGAGAACCTGTGCGAACTTGAAAGAAGAAGAAGAAACTTAAAAATAAACTTAAAACTTTAACTTAAAGAAACTTAAAAAAAAGCAATAAAAATAAAATAAAAACATTAATGACTTCGCTGGCAATATAAATTATTTATCGCTCTGTTGAACAGTTATACGTATACAGCCAAATGGGGAAAAAAATTATAAATTAATGAATATACTTGTTCCATCTTGATAAAAATATAATTATCCCGTTTCAGATCTTAGAATTGTTCTACAAAGGCGGCAATTCTAGTTTAGTAATCTTGTTACCAAAGAAAAAAGATGGCCTACCCCAGATGTCACATAAATTACGAAATTCAGATGAATTTTTTAATAGCATTAAATCACTTAGGCGAGAGAAAGTCAAATGTTTCCTACCTAAGATGGATATAAAAACGAACATCGATATGGCAGACCTTTCCCAGAAGGTTAGTAATTCTAATAATCTAACGAGTATTCGAAAACTTCGTTGTAAAAACTGTGAAAAGGGGAAGACTAATAATTATATAAAAAGGAATATCAGTACTAGAATTTAGTGCACTGTATATAAGTATACGTGACATATCGACTCTCGGGATAAATTTCACTAAATAAGAGTATTTCATGAGAATAATTTGAGTACTAGTATAAGAAACTAAGAGTTGTTACATACATCTAGCTGCAAATACTACCGCTTTGTACTATAAATAAATTTTTCTCTTGTTTACTTCCTTTGTATCTTAATCACTCCTATAATCTATATTTATAATTTGCTAACCCCGAGAACTTAAATAAGAACTGACGTCACCGAAACGCCAGAACTTGAAACTTAACAATTTGAATTTATGTTGGGCCGCTCCGATTGACTTGGACAAGGACATAGGCAAGAAGAAGAATATAAATATCGTCTCCCTGAAACTGAATTGATAATATCAAATTACAATTTTCATGAGTTTAATGTTAAACAACATTTTCAATGTCATAGTAATATCAACTTTGCCTAGGGCCTCGAGGCCCTTTCAAAGTATCGAACCTGAAAAAAGTGCCTACTATCTTTGTGGTTTAAGATAACATAGCCTTTCATATCACGACTATTTATTTATATTATACTTTGAAAGCATTAGTTACTGTATACCATATTATGGTACCCCATAAGGTTTATCACCGATACTAATTGCTACTTTTCATTATAGATGAACGTAACCAAAATGTTCGATCCACAATCAAATGATTTCGAAGGAATTTTATTAAATTCGGACCCCGTATATGTTTCTGCTGCAATACAGAAAGCTCAAATCATAGTTGATGAAACTGGAACCGAGGCAGCGGTCGCAACTGGTAAGATTATTTTTATATTTTCTATCGGCAAACAAAATAATAAAATCTAAATCTAATCTATATCTAAAATTAAATTATGATACTTTCCAAATTGACAAAGCTAAAAAATGTAACACTTTTCTATTTTGGATAATTTTTTTTAAAAAGAATTCCGTAATACGAAAAAAATATGTCAATTGTAAGCTTAATCACGGCAATTTCAAAGACATAAATCAAATATTAGATCTTTACCTATGAAATTGCCGTAAATTATACAGAAAGTTACGTTCTTTTTTCTAATAATTAAAATATGCACCGATGATATTGATATATCTGCCAGCGCACTGTCATTTTTCAATAGCCCTCCTGAAAAAGTCCGGTATACCGGAGCTTACAAACTGTTCAGAGGCATTTTGTGGTATTTCAGTTTTTAGTTTCCCAGTACTTTAAAACGCAGGTAAAGACCTAACATTAATACTGTAAACTACCATATTTACCATGGTTTGAGTCAAGTTCCTTTGTTCTTATTCAATCGTGATATTCAAGAGTTGTGAATTTACCATAATACTCATATATGTTATATAGATATTAATATTATATAGTTTATAGATAAAATAGTATAATAGACAAAACGTTGTGGTACCAACTTGTGCGAACTTACAATAGGCTTTGCATCATAGTATATTTTAAGAGTTCCCTTGACGTTTAAAAATAATTTATAATAATTAGAAGAGCATTTTACGTAATCACGGACGACAGTCGTCACACTGTTGAGATTTTTCGTAACATCGGAAATTGATATGTACTTAAAATGTCAACGAAATGTAGTCGTGTAATGAAATATAAATTTACAGCCGTCGTACTCACGAAAAGAAGTAGAACAGATATGTATTCTTTTGAAGCAGATCATCCGTTTGTATACGCAATCAAAGTTCAAGATGACATTATATTTAGTGGGGTTTTCGTCGGATAAGTTGAACAATAAATATTATTAATGTAAAGTTAAATGTTAATTGTGAAGTTTTTGTAATAATAATAATCATAATAAGAGAATTATACTGTTTCGAATTAAAAATGTTTTTATAAAATAAATATTTGAATCGCACTATTTTTTTATGATTGTCAAAAAAGTTATATAAATTATCTAGTACACTTAAATTAGTTATACTTCTGTACTCATTTAGAAATGCATTTGATCCTGTATTTGTTCAACAAGATATTTTGAATTCAGATTTACAAAATTGCTTAATAGCGTAAAGTTAAGTTTCGCAAATTCACAAACTTCTAGTGGCCCACTAACTGTATTGAACTAAAGTCCTAAGTAATATTTCATTAAAATCCGTTCATTAATATCCTGTTTCTGTTCGAATCAAACCGCAAATGTTATTTCCAGCTGTTACCGTAAACTCGGATTCGATTGTCGAGGAATCTTTGCCCAAACTATTCATAGCGGATCGTCCTTTCGCATTTTCTGTTTTACTTTACGAAAGACCAACTTTCAGTGGAGTTTTTCAGGGAATTTAAGTCGAAACACATAAAATTAAGGAAATAACAATAATAATATTAATAAAAATAATTATAATTTATTTATTTCTCTCTTAAAGGTATAGTACAAATACAAATGGAAATTAACCTTATAATTTATTTTGTAAGTCTTTGAAAGAGCTGAAGTCTGTACTAGGTTCAAAGACCTGTATTACTGATATCCAGGCTCCCTCCTCCTTAAGATAGATTAGGTTAGGTTAAGTCGTGAACAGATGCGGCCGACTAGTGTTGAGAGAGAGAGCGTGAGATAACACGGGTTTCTCTCGTTTATTGCGCTTGTATCTTTCGGTATCTGCATGCTTTTAGTTCGCAGTTCCTAAGTTCTATTTTATTTCTAGTTTTTTTGTGGTTTTCCCATATGCGCATTGGCGGTCCGCTTGAAATGCACTAGAAAAGATCGTGGGGCTAAGTTTTTACCACTAGTCGATTGAATTACTTTCAGCTGTCATCGCAACATTATCTTCTGGACAAGCCAGCCAAGAAGTTTTGCCCAAATTATTTATAGCAGACCATCCATACGTATTCTTCGTTTTGATTAACGATGAACCAATTTTCAGTGGATTGTTCATAGGTTCCTAAGGTGAAAGCAAATTGTGAAATCGAAGGGTGTCAAGTGTCAGACTAATCAAATTGCGATATTAATTTTAGTAAATTAATTTATTCTTTTAAAATCCATCAACGTAAGGTTTTTTTGAACCGCACCGCACGCACCGTGTGGTTCCTAAGTGGGTTTTGATTATTCATAAGAAGGAATTAAAAAAAAAGGCGTTATAATGTATGAGATCTCAATATTTTCGTGGTTTTGTAATTATATGTCCATTTGCTAACAAAGATCTGCCCAGATGATTATTTTTTTAATATATATTATTATTAGAATACCTATCATTTTTATAAAGCATGTTGATATCATTGGCAAAACTAATGTTAAAATCATTAAATAAAGACCAAATGCATAAATAAAGTGAAGTGAAAAACAAAATTTCAGTGTACAAAATATTTAAAAAAAATTACATAATAACTGCTTTTGTATAATCATTTGCTGAGGCCGACCAGGTACACTGGCCTACCTCTACATTCCGCTCTTCTCCCCTCTAGAGTAACTATTACGTTAGAAATAAGACCTTGATCTAATATTGTCGTATGCGCTGGTATGCTATGCGTCTGAATATGAAAGCCAAAATCAAAAGAGTAGTGAATTCTCACACTTAAATAGGCGACCATAATAATAATAATGGATCTTAAAATAATTATGTACTTACAGCAGTAGTCGGTACCACGTTAAGTCTACCGATATCTGAAGTAGAACCATTAGTCTTCAACGCAGACCATCCCTTTGTGTTTGTTATTAAAATTGGAACAGACATAATATTCGGTGGAATATTCGCTGTTTAAGGTGATTTTTAGGAAATTTTGTACCCTCTTCATTGTTTGCTCCTTTAATTCTTGCTCTTTCTAGGTTTCACAAAAAATGGCTTAATACTTTTTTTTATTTTCATTGTATTCTTCTCTCCTGTTTATATAATATTACTATGGAATAACATGGACTTCGCAAAACAGTTTTCTTCTTTCGTGTAATAGGATGTAATAGATTTATACAATAGACAGGATGTTGAGAATATCGAAATTTACTCTATATTTTTCTCAAATCAACTATTTTATGAAATTTGTTAGTTTTTATTAATTGCCATATACATTATACTATTCTTTAGCCTTTCAAGATGAGGTCAAAATGTTATCAGATTTATGGATCGAGAATCGTATGAAAAATTGTTACAGCTCATCACTATTTTCGATTGCGCATCGTGTGATACGCAAACTATTCTTTTTAAATACTTTTAAATTACTCATAATATGCACACGTTCGGAAATTAGGTAAAAGAGTTTTAATTGAAACATTCTCAAGATCTTTGGAAAGTTGACGTAGCGAATTAATCCATTTTTCGGTATTTATTTCTAAATTTCCAGCTGTTGTCGGTGCTAGAACGACATCCGCAATTATTCCGAAGAACGAATATTACTTCATAGCCGACAGAAGCTATGTTTTTTGTGTGTTACTCGAAAGGGATCCATTGTTTTGTGGTGTCTTTAATGGAAATTAAGGTGACCTTCTTGCGCAGTAGTTCGTGTTTTGGCTTTATTAACATTTATAGCGTGTGTTTGTATTGTGCATAACATATATGTATATGCTTAAAATAGCATATAGTTATGTTACTTTACTTATTACTAAGCATTTTGGGAAAATGTAAAGAAAGAGAAAGGTTTTTTTTCGTGCGAGCGTGTATATTTAATCAGTTCTCTAGATTTCTTCGATATATGTGACTAACAAAATTTTAAACGTAATGATACCTTAAAGATTTACTAAATACTAAACTATAATTTAAATTATTTACAGGTCCATCATTGCAGCATATTTTTTCTTTGAGCTAATAAAATGTATTAGATGAAATTTTTTATTACTAAATCAATTTTGAATAAATTATAATATTTTTATGTGGTGTTATATAACAATTAAAACTATTTGTTTCCATATTTTTGTTTTATTTTCATCACTCTCCATAGATATTTGACCTATTAAAGAAATAGAACTCGAACAAAAACTTTATTTAAATTTTACACACAAGGACATATGGTTACAAGAATATTTTACTGAATTTCACTTTGGTTTAAAGGGTGGGATACCTTACGATAGGCAGCGGTTTGGCATTGCTGATGTCCATGAGTGATGATGACCACTTACCATCAGGTGGGCCGTATACTCGTCTGCCTACAAGGGCAATAAAAAAACCTTTTCGAGATTTCGGCCCCATATGTCAAGATATGATACAATTAGTTATCAGTTACATCTTCTTGATGTTTACTCCTTAATAATCGATTTATTAACTAATATTCGCTCGTAGTCTAAGGAGATATTCCAGCTTCTTGCGCACGGGGATATTTGAACAGTACACGAGGCTTGCATACACATTCTTTACTGCTATAGATGAGCAAAAGTGGTTACAGCGCAGTTTTTGAAGTGAAACTTCTTTAGGTGCGAGGTGCGTTGAGATTATCCTTCTTCAAATGAGACTTGTGGAGAGTATTTAACGGGAGGCAGCGGCTTGGCTCTTCCCCAGGCATTGCTGAAGTCCATGGGCGACGGTAACCACTCACCGTCAGGTGGGCCATATGCTCGTCCGACTACACGGGCAATAAAAATAAAAAATACTAAAATTTAACTCGCCACAGATTCGTTACGGCTAGAGAGAAAAGATACAGCGAGCTAGGCCATTGATTTAAGGATGAAAAATGAAGAAAACCACAATACTACACACTGCAAAAGAAGTTTCACTTCTCTCATGTTCACCAAGCTGCACGCGCACCATTTTTTTTTGTAACTTTTAGTTTGATCTATTGAGCATAGACAAGACGGCAGTATCCACTAGTATCGAGTGACATTATGGACTTGTGAGCTTCGAAGGTTAGATATCCCGTAGTTCCATGTTCCGAAAATATTATCCTTCTATAATGAACAGTAGCAGAGGTAATTCAAAGATTACAATTAAAATCCTATGTTATATGGTAAAAATTCGAATTGTGGGATTTCTATACAATTTTAATCAACCAACTAACTCTTATAGTTTACGTTTACTTATCTGTCAGTAAACCGTCGATAATAGAGTTACAATGTCCTTAAAGTACAAATTATAGTCCATCATGACGATAGCAAGGACAGGTCTCTTAAGGGAACAGCTTCCAATCAATAGGTATTAGCTTACAATCAATACCCGAGGCGAGAATACCGATAAGTGGAGATTAAATGAAATTACGAAACTGACATTCACTTTATAGCCGGTAGCCATCACGGAACACAATATATTTGACGGATGCCTGAATCTCGCTAACGACATTTTCAAGACAAGCTTGCATACTGCAAGTACTGAACAACCTGAACATTGAAGAAGGAAGAAAGAAGAAGAGAAGAATAAAGAAGGAGAAGATGAAGAGGAATGAAGAGACAGTCCCATCCATCACAATCTCAACTCAAGCCTTCTAGTTATCAACCCGCAACTCATCACCCCCGCCTCGATAGACAGGGAGTCACATGCCCGGGCAAAGGGGTTTCCCCGCGGCGCGTCCCACGCCTTTGCAAGGGGACGCGACGACTCGATAGTACTCGAACATATCGATCGTCGATGTCCCGAGTAATTTCACCCGTTCGGTCGAAGATCTTCCCTTTGCCGTTAACCTCCCAAAACTTTAGAAAATACTACAGTCCTGTCACTCGACTTCTGCGAGTGCACCGTCTCGCAGAAGGGGGCGGCGGGGCGGGTGAGGCAAAGCTCTCCTCACTACGCAGAAATCCGCCGCCGCCGAGCAGGG
This sequence comes from Bombyx mori, assembly GCF_030269925.1. Taxonomy (NCBI): domain Eukaryota; kingdom Metazoa; phylum Arthropoda; class Insecta; order Lepidoptera; family Bombycidae; genus Bombyx; species Bombyx mori. The sequence continues at coordinate 11,698,841 of NC_085128.1, forward strand.
GGTCGGGACCGGGGTCCCATCCATTACCTGGCCCCCTAAGAGCTTTGGGCTCCACCCGCTTTATGCGGGGAGGGACCCAGCCGTGGGGCGGGGTGATTTACACCACGCCCGTAATAGGAAGCCGGGTGATGGTAGACCGCGTTCTTCCGACCGCTCTGGGGAAAGGTGCAGCGTGGCGCCTTCAAGGTGGGCCCCCGGCCCGTCGACCGTGGCAACCGGTGGCTGTTTCGTCGGCGACCGCTGGTCCAGCCTCTGGGGGACGACGGGATGGATGTAATATGCTCTGCGTAAGCCCTGTCCCGCCGTCTCAATAACTCCGACTGGGCTCCGGCCCGGTCTGGGGTAGTGCGTCGGCTGTGAGCGGCAGGAGTTTTTAGTGAGGTTCAACTCCCACATACCCCAACCGCTGCGCGGATGAGGATCCGGCGATTTTCTCCTGTGGAAAAAAAAAGAACTTAACAAATGTTCACAATTGACTTCCACGGTGAAGGAATAACATCGTGTAATAAAAAGCCAACCCGCAAAATTATAATTTGCGTAATTACTGATGGTAGGACCTCTTGTGAGTCCGCACGGGTGGGTACCACCGCCCTGTCTATTTCTGCCGTGAAGCAGGAATGCGTTTCGGTTTGAAGGGTGGGGCAGCCGTTGTAACTATACTGAGACCTTAGAACTTTATTTAGGCAGTATTTGATAAAGTTTAATATTATATTCTAATGATACATATCATGGGTCTATTTTACTACTTAATAAATTGTCGCAATATAACGTGTCTGTGTCTAAGGGTGTCCCTGGTATGCTGATGTTACATGAGGCCCAGTCGCGTCACTCCCCAAAAGGTGGTCTATGGGTCGAGAAAAAACGGGGCAGAGTCGCACCACTTTTAGACACGTCACCACCGGTAGACAACCGGTGAACAGGAGACTTTGTAAGGAGGATCTCAGGGCACCACCACTTATCGCTCTGGGAGATTCACACCAATAAATGAAAACAATTACAATATAACAAAGCAGTGTTTATTCTATTTAAATAACACGGATACAATTGTTATAATAGTTTACAAAGATTAAATTAGTGGTCAGGTACAATATTACATGTGTGTCGGTAGGTACACCGAACACACGAGAAAGTTATCAACGAAATTAGTTTAAAATTAAATTACTAGAAACAATGACGGTTTCACCAGTTTAGTTAACAAACGGACGATGAAGGTTCACCGGATTGCTTCCCAGCAACTGGGGTTGATGGATCCGAGCAAGGCTGGGTATGCAGGTGTGTTCTTGGTCTACCGTAGTCAAGTACTCTTTCTTGGATCGCCTAGCCAGAGTACCTCGCTTCCGGCAGCGTCCACGCAGAAAGGTACTGCGGGATCTCGAAGGTGATCTAAAAGTCACTCTCCGCACCCTAACTGATGTACATATAATGTACTAGTTATTAGGACCTACACGATAAGACAAAGTAGTGTTAGCTTCTAATTAGTTATAGTTTGTGGACACAGTGTGGAGAATAAATTATGAAACACTTACCCTGGTTTAATATAAGACACCAAGGAACTGTTTAATTGACTCAGGTAAATGCGTAACAAAACTTTCACTGCAGCTCGAGAGATGTTGATTGAAAAAGGACTCGGACAAAGTGACTTGTCCTTTTATAGCAATAGTCTGACGGTTCTCGAAGATTCTGCCTAATAGGGCTGTGCCAATCTCACCTTCGAACTATAGACAAGATCGCACAGTCACGTCATGCAGCGTCGAGTGAGAGAACTACTTAGTGTTTTAAAATTATTTTATTTCTCCACACTGCGCCACGTATACGCTAGATGGCGTCAATTTCTAAAAAAAATTCAATTCAATTTTTCTAGCGTTACAGCATGAGCGTCAGTTCTAAGTTAAATTGGTTTTTCAGGAGTAAAATCTAAGAAATACTATTTAGAAGGATATTTTTTTTCAATTTGAACTAAACCGAGATTACATTTCTCATAAACTACCGTGGCCTTAAAAACGATAGATGACTTGTTTAACCAAGAAATTAATATGCAGTTTTAAAAGAAATGTCATTAAGTTTTCACCTACATAGCTGTTTTTCAAAGTACTGATAAGATACGTTACGGTTTATGTCATTTTCGAGCAGTAATAAAATTTCTGTTTTCGAACGAGTAATTAATTTTTTTTACTGTTTATATTTCTATTTGGTATATACATTATAGAGAAGATATATATAGACGTGCAAACTAACCAATGACAGTGAGCTACTCGCCGGATCTTCTCAGCGGGTCGCGATTCCGATCCGCTAGTAGATTCATTCTCGAAGCAGGTGCTCTTGAGCAGTTTAGGTTAGGTTAGGTTAGCTTGGACGCTCAGGCAGCTGATAGCCAATCCCACCTCTCCTGGTGAGCCTTTGCTCGCCCACCTGTCTTGGTGAAACTGGAAAGGCCTCCGGGCCACCAGCAATCCTTCAATCATTAATAAAAAAATAAATAAAAAAGACATATTTTTCTACTATTTCAGATTATAGGAATCACAGCGGATATCCACTGGTAAAATTACTAAAACTAGAGGTCCCGCAGTAGTCGAAATTCGACTATAATTCATTGGAATTGTAAGTTTGTACATTATTATGGTTGTATTTCATACTTCTATAATCACAAATTTCGCCAAGACTACACTATAAAAAAATATTAACAAAGACAAACCATAATTAAATTCAATTTTTGAGAACAGACGTCAAGAACAAAAGTTTGATAATAAATAGTATGCATGCGTGTGTGCGTCAAATACATGGTATGTAGTGTGTGTAATGTTTTCTTTATTGATTTAATGTATCTTTTATGCATTATTTAAATAAATATTAGCATTGTGCACTTCTTCTCTATATTCTCTATAAGTGTGGAAAATTTCATACTCCTCCGTCCGCGCAATTTTCGTAAAAAGGGATACAAAGATTCTGCTTCACGTATTAATATATAGATATACTATTTTCATAATTTTAATTAAATTATAAAATAATATTCAAATTAAAAGTAAGCTACATAAATTAGAGAAAAATAGTATTGTTTACTTGGAATTGGCTTTTATATAGCAATTTAATAATCAATAAATAAAAACATCATTTCATTTTAATAACACGTTATACGCAATTTATTATTATTATTATTATTATAATGTGCATCATTCAGAAGGATCCAACTCATAGCTCAAAGGGTGTTATATGCTTAGTGAAGACTATAGATACTAAAACAATGTATATTCTATCTATTTGAACACAGCCTCAAAAAACAAAGCACATGTAGAGTAAGGTGTAATACGTGTTTGGTTGTGCTATTGTTTTATTGCAGAAACAAAAGGGACGGTGAAACCAAAGCTATGCAGGCCAACAGAACTATATAGTTTTTTCAATAGGTGTTAAAAATTCCTTAGAGCAACGAATCCTGCTTACATTTCTTACTGAATTTCGAAAATATTTGTCATCATCATCATTTTTTATCTGCCTTTATCTGCCCCCTGCTGAACATAGGCCTTCCCCAATGCCTTCCACATAATGCGGTCCTTCGCCTTCCGCATCCAACGACTTCCCGCCGTGCGCACTAACGCAACGAGGATGACGGTGTCCTCACTCTCTCTACGGACCTCCGAAAGCCCAAGGATATGGACCTCAATTCTAATTCCAGCTCTTCCACATTCTCATCTCGTCTCAAAGTCCGGGTGTTAAGCGTGCCAATGGTCAGTTGTTTATGGTGGCCTGCCGACCGGGGATTCTTCGCACCCCCTGCCCTTTTTTTTACGGATACCCGGTCCGGGGGGTAACGAACCGGGTTATGTCGGACTCCGGCGCCTCCAGAGAGGAAGAGGGGGACGAGGAGGGCCAAGGTCCTCCACCTCCCCGAATTCCTCGCAAGAGACTACGCCTTGAAAAAGGCGCGCGAAGCACTTGCCCCGCAGAACGACTACCGACTAAACCCCATCGAGCTCCACCACACCGGCTACACCAGACCTACGGTACCGCAGTGCGCGCCGAAAGTCCGCCTTCGCCAGTACCCGTCCTGATGATAAGACGGGATTTCATCTCCGGGAAAATCCCGAAGGACGTCATTTCGGGAGATACACCGTGGGCGGCGCACAGGAGCCACATTGCACCGCCCCACCACCGGACCGACAGTCGAGTACCGGGCGCCCCCGCACCCGCCACCTGATAGTCCCTACGGGGGCTGAGCGGGAGCTTCACGCCCGCGCCGGCCATCCCGCCTTCTGCGCTGAGGTGCTGAAGAGGGATCCCACTCCCTTTCACGCTCCTCAGCCTCACGGGACGCCATTACCAGGTCACAAAACCTGGCCATGGCCTCCCACGAGCCCTGATCCTCTAACATGCGGGCGACGACAGCCCGCAGGGAGAGGTTTCTCCCCAGCACCGCGACGAGATCTCGCCGCGAGTGCTCCCAACGCGGGCACGTTTCGAGCGCGTGCTGCGCGTCATCGTCCGGGTGCCCGCACTGGTGGCAGCCCGGATGTGGCTCTCTCCTGCAGACCTTCCACCGTCACCGTGACCGCCACCTTGGCCAGAAGTAGTAGAGCTGCCGGGTACTGGGGGCCGTAGCATTTTGTGTCCTGTCATTGGGATGTTTGTGCCCTTAAGTCACCACGCTGTGCATGCGGGTTGGCAACTAGGAAGTTTAACGTCGTACCCAGGATGAGGAAGTTTAACATCGTACCCAGGACGAAAAATATTCGTGACTAACTAAATTCCTATTTACAATAGTATTATAATAAAATCGTCAGTTAGCATTTTCTAACGAAAATCAGAAGCATACAACATCTCAACTACACCACCTAAAGAATGCGTAGATAGTTAATATTATTATTATTATTTTTCAGAAAGGTACTCTTTTCTTAGCACTTTGGCTAGTCTGAACCACATCCACGGGCCTAAACCAAGTGAATTCAGCGTGTAGTAAGGAAAATTTATGTTGACGGTATGTTATTATGAGGGGCAATTTCGTTTTCGTCTATCTGCAAGAATTTCCTGACTATTCTACATGTATTCAAGATTGCGGCTTTTTGGAGAGTTATGTAGAGAGTTTTCGTACTATAACTCTCCGCTGGTCTAATATTCTTAAACGGTTACTTCCGGATATTGTTGGGAAAAAAGTTGATGCAATTGTCATGGCGGTCTCTAACTTGGTTATGTGAAAGTAAGTGCGCATGATAAATGTATTCACATCTTTACTCCATTTCATGCGTACTCGTGATTTCCCAGCCTTGGTGGACACTGGTAAGAAGGAACTTGTCTCCCGTGCAACATTCAAGACTGGTATGGGTGGATCTGGATTAAGCGAGAGTGTTTGAGGTGACGATAGTACGGAAGGTGAAGGTGATCTAGAGGGTGTGTACGATACAGTACTTGGGCTATATGATTCTATTGGAGTGTTTGTTCTGACTGTTAAGCTATCACCATCGTCACGAGTTTCAGCTGTAGCATCTTTGTCGGTGGGAGCCCGCCTGTTCAACTCCTCACCGCTGACGATTCGCATGCTGAGACACCCAGCGTCAGCTCCAGGTGTGCCCCGGCGATCACCCCCGGGCAGCGGTCCCATACGTTTACGTTTAGATCGTAGCTCCATTTTTGATGGGTTTCCAGAGCCACGTTAGCCACGCCAGTAATTTCTCATTCGTGTGTCCGCCCCCCACGTGATTAGGTGTTCAATCAGGACGTGTGGTTGTATTAGGGGGCTTATTATTGTTATTATAATGTGTATTAAACACTGCCACGCCTGGGAAGACGGCAGGACATACTCCGGCGAGGTGGGCAACAATCGGCCGGAGCGTTAGGGACTATTGGGAGAGAAACCGGTGAACTATACGGGCATTGTCGAGCAAGACTGCTTTTTGCATTTGGGCCACCACCGACTTTTTGTTGAGACCAAGCCTCTCGAGATGTTTTGAGAGGCTTTTAGGGACCAAACCATTCACCGACACAACTACCGGGATTATTTCTATAGATACCACCCTCCACATGTCGGTCACCTCGTGCGCCAGGTCCAAATTTGGTCTTTTTATCTGCCTCGGCCCGCACGAGGTTCTCGTCGTAGGGGGTGGTGATATCCACCAGAAATACCCGAGACTCCGTCTGGTCCATCAGCACGATATCAGGCTTATTCGCAAGAATAGTCCTGTCCGTAATGATGGGCCGGTCCCAGTAGAGCTTGGCACGGTCGTTTTCGAGTACAGCGTCCGGCTGGTACTTATAATACGGTAGCCTCTGTTCGATAAGGCCATACTTAAGGGCGAGCTCTTGGTGGAGGATTCTGGCTGCTTGGCTATGTCTGTGCAAGTACTCAGTGTTAGCAAGCATAGAACAACCAGAGGTGACATGTCTGAGGGATTCACCCGGTCGGCGGCATAATCGACAGATGTCAGCTGTCCCATCCCTCAGAATGTGCTTCCTATAGTTGTTCGTCCTGATAACCTGATCCTGTATTGCACAGACAAAACTCTCGGATTCCCCAAAGAGGTCACCGAATCGCAGCCAGTGCACGGAGGCTTCTTTGTCCACGTGAGGCTCATGCAGTGCCTGAAAGAAGCGTCCGTGCAGCTCTTTCCCTTTCCATATGGCCTCACGGTCAGAGGTACTGAGTACCGCCGGTGATTGCCACCCGTCTCTGGCCAGGGCTAGCGGGGTCAGTCCTTTGTCGCATTCCATGACCTCTCTGTGCATCACACTGTCAGCCCTCGATAGGAAATATTTCCTGAGACTGCACACCCCACTGTTGTGCATGACCTTGGCGCTAAATAGGCCCCGGCCACCACACTTCCGCGGAATGTACAATCTCATTACCGAGGACTTCGGGTGGAGCATCCTATGGAGGGTCATAATTGAGCGGACTTTTCTATTCAGGGCATCCAGTTCGGTCTGAGTCCACCTGAGCACGCCGAAGGTATACAACAGGACGGGCATCGCCCAGCCGTTAAACGCCCTTGTCTTATTCACGCCCGACAAAAGGCTCTTACAAACTTTTGTCAAACGTTCACAAGACACGTCGCATGCAGCCTGTTTGACGACCGCCACGTCAATACCTAAATTTTGCGACATGCCCAGGTACCGGTATGTTTCTCCCTCGGAGAGTGCCCGAAGGTTTATCCCATCGGATACAGGTAAACGGTCCGATGAGACTATGCTCCCTCTCTCTACATGGAGAACCGCACACTTGTCGACTCCCAGCATCATCCTAATGCGACTACTGAAATCACAAGTGATGTCAAGCAGTCGCCTGAAGCCTGCAGCATGAGGAGCGTACAACTTGAGGTCATCCATGTAGAACAAGTGGGACACTTTCAAGCCCCCCCTTTGGAACTGAAAGCCTGTCCTCGAAGCCTCCAGTAATGAACTGAGAGGATTCAGGGCGAGGCAAAACCACAATGGACTCAGACAATCACCCTGAAATATACCCCGATTCACCTTTATTCGGTCTTCTACAGCCGACAGCCGCACACCGGATAGACTAAGCATTGTGCTCCATTGCCCCATACAGGCACCGAGGAATTCTCGAACTGTATCGTCTATCTTATACAGCTCGAGGACCCTCTTCAGCCATGTATGGGGGACCGAGTCAAATTATTATTATTATTAGAAAGTCATAAACATATAAGATATATAAAAATAAGGCCTTAATAAAAAACAAAGATCGTGACGTGCGTCATTTTAGTGTTACACATAAAAAAGCGCAATAAAATGAATACACGTTATCCATAAATTAATTGTTAATTACCTGAAAAGCGTGGTCGTTTTTGGACTAATTAAACAAGGAATTATGTAATATTACGTAATTGCGTTGCTTTTGCAACATTTTACTTTTATTGCAAACTTTACTGTCGATATTGAATTAAATATACTTTAAATATATTTTGATACCACAAGTATATAAGAAATACAAACATAAATTGGGTGATAAGACCTAACTTTTTTATAATGCTGCAGTTGGACACACGAACTCGTGAATAGCCTTTTGGTTAATAATTGTCGCAGCCCATAGACGCCAAAACAGTAAGAAGCCGTATTAAGACGAAATGTCTAGGGTATTGCCCGAGTAGCTAGCTGGTCTATCTTTCAAACAGATCTACGGAAAAATAGAATAGTGCCTCGCCAGCTCTCTGTGATCTCATAGAAAGGCGTCCTTCGAATTAAATGTTTGCAGTCTAGAAATATTTTTTTTATTTCTATATGCACATACATATAGTATTTGATCTATTATTGAAAAATTAAATCTAATTGGAAAGTCCATTCTTGGTAAATCGCATTTCCGATGCTTCATAATCAAATCGGATATTCATTCTTCTTCTTCTTCTTTGTCGTACCCTCACTAATGAAGATCGTGATCATATACGATTTGTCTCTATGCTTAATATTATGAGCGTGGAGTGTTTGTTTCTTTGTCCATCTTGCACATTGACATGAAACGACGGAATGACATAATTTTTTATCCCGAAAAAACATCTCATTCCCACGGGCAACTGTTTTATTATCTAAAAAATACTTACACTTCTTCTTGGACGCGCGGACGAAGCTTGTCATCTATAAAAAGTTAACATCTGAATTAAGGATTTTATTACCTCATGCGCATATTTTAAAGCCAATCGTCTTAAATTTTAGAGGTCATCCGATTTTAAAACTATTGTAGTGATGTTCACGGCTTTCCTCAACTCAGACATATGTATCCTCATATTTTTTGGTAAATTCATTGTTGCTATGTGTTTTACGAAAGCATGCTTATTTACGCCTTTGGTTTTGAGTATTATCATGATCGTAAGTAAATGGAATGTATTTAATCCACCTTGAGTTTTTTTTTTTAATTATTAGTACAGTAAGCACGTTTAATGAAAACTCGTAAATAAATTATAAAGAAAAACAGTTATACAAATAATGAAAAACGGGGACCAGACATATAAATAAAGTCAACAGGTATGTGAGTTGAAGGTGAGCTCCAATTATCTATATTGATTACATTATTATTTTTTCTTACATCAGGGTTTACCTCTAAAAATGAAAAATGTAGAATTTATGCATAATTTTTAAAGAGCAAGTCTTCTAAGGGAGTTAAAACATTATTGATATCGAAATATCAAAGAAAAACAATTTCGGTATACGAGTCAATTCAAAAACGACATGACAATGAACTTTTCCTGTAATTGAAACAAATTAACAAATTTTCCACCGACTCAAACGATCATGTTAATTTAAAATATGTTTAAATTAAAGAAAATGGCTTAAAATGCTTTAAAAGGTTCACATGAAAATGTAAATGGCAAAACGAAAAAAAAAACAGTGTTATTTTTCTTTTATTTAAATATTTACTAAAGCATCCTTAACATAATATAATTATGTTTACTTATATATTTGTACAAGTGCACGAACTTGTATAAACGGCGACTATAAAACAGTGAATAGCCTTGATAAGCACTTCAGAAAGCATTCTTTGGTGAAAATGTTAAAGACGTTCTTGTTTGTAGCCTGTATCGCTAATGTGCTTCTAGCAGACTCTACTGAAGGTATTTATTTAACTTGCATTATAAATTTCTTACGAAATTGTGTAACCAGAGAAAACGGAAAAAATATATGTAGCGTGCAACATTCGGTTGCACTCGGGCGTCATCGGTCGCGATCGGAGTTCCCGAACGCGCAGGTGTCCCGTGACGTCACACTGCGAGATTCGGGAACTCCGATCGCGACCGATGACGCCCGAGTGCAACCGAATGTTGCACGCTACATATATACTCATGCAGCACAAATTTAAATCTCGCAATTAATTTCTTTATTTTATTTTAAAAAAAGTTGTTTAATATTTATATCCGAAATTTTTCATATTTATATTCTAAAAATCAGGCAGCGAGATTGCGTAACAAAAAAAAGGACTCAACAGAAGACCACTAACGAAATTAAAGAAATAAATCACTTAAATAAAGTTTTGTGGTTTGTCTCAAGATATCTCGTGATGAAATAAAAAATCACTCCCAAAAAAACCTGTTTGCTTAGAAAAGGCACTCCTTTAATTATTTTAGTAAAATATTTATGTTGCATAAAAATTAACTACGTCTATCCCGATATAACAACAAATATTTCAAATTTATAAAATATGAATAAAAATTGACGTAAAGTTCTGGAACTTTCGACGAATTTCAAATAATAGTTCACCTTTTATTTTATTTGGGAATAGTTTTTTTTGACAGTGTTTTTGGTCCGCCCTATGTGCTCTATTTTATTGATATCTAATTTCTACATTATGTATATACATACATAATGTTATAAGACCTCAGTGATAAATAATAAGTTCCGATTAGTTTTCAATACAGACTGGGGTGCTGTTATTATAAACCCACTGTCTCTCCCAACTAGCCGGTAAAAATAATACCCAATACCGTAATTAATACCATGAGAGTTGATACGGGAATGATATAGGCACGACCTGTACTTTGCACGATTTGTGCTTCACCAAAGCAATATTACGGTTTAATCTGAAGACTACCACAACTATTGTAATTACTGAAGTAATTTAGATTTGAATTTTATTTACTGAGCTAAGTATGTGGGACCGTTCGCATAGCAATTAAAATGGACATTAACGGGTAAATAATAGTTGAGTTATGAGTACATTTTTGTAGACTGAAAAAAATCGGTTAAATAAAATCTATTATTCCCTTAATCTTTTTTTTTTTTTAAAAGCAGTACTCTACTGACTCCGGGAATATCTTTATGAAATGACTATAATTTCGCGCAGTTATTTATTTTACGAATAAAAATTTAAATTCGTGAATAAACTTCATAACAAAGTTATTATCTGTGAGATGGCCATGTAAGAAACCTTGAATACAAGCTAGAAGTATTGATTTGAATTATAGTGACCACAGCTATTGAATTGAAAATTTTAATTAAAGAAAAAGCAATTTTCTAATTTTTAGAAACATGTGAACAAGATTCGGATGATTATCCAAATGAAAATGACTGTGGTAAGTTTTATCAAATACTTTCTTATCTATCTGTATTTTTACATAGATTTTTACTTTCTACTACATTTGTACAACACTTTTAGGCTTAAATGAAGAATTTTCGGATTGCCCCGATGGTGCCTGCAGACCCTTAACTTGTGATGAAGTAGGATATCCTGTGCCCTGCGCAGATATTGATCCAGAAAGGGGATGCCCAAGCGAACCTAAGTGTATTTGTAAAAATGGATTCGTATTGAATAACAGCAGCATTTGTATACCAATTAGGGAATGCCGTAAGTGTATTTTACTTATTTATTCCTTTTTTCTTTAAATATACTAGAAATAAATATTAATTTAACGTAGATACTACAATTTGGATGACTGTTTTGATTATAAAGTTGATTATAAGAAAAAAATAATTATAACTATAATATTTCACCTTCAACTTTGCCTTTTTAAACTCTTCATAAAATAAATATGCACAATCCTTTTCCATCGTTTTCCTATAGCTTCATGCGGTGGAGATCCCAACGCTGAAGGTGGAGGTTGCGGTTTGAATTGTGGCAATCTATGTAGCAACTATGATCAAAAGCCCATCAAATGTTCAACAGATATATGTGAAGCTAATGGCTGTGATTGTAGACAAAGGATATGTTTTTGATGAAATCAAACGGATATGTGTCCTACCAAACGAATGTCGTAAGAATAAAAAGCAAAAATAATTTACCTGTTGCTATTATATAATTGCTATAAACTGGGAATTACTATGACGCAAAATACTTGGTTTTTTTTTTCCGTATTTCCCTGTTGTTATTTCCTCGTCATCGTTTCTTTAGTCTTTCTTGTTATTAAGTTAAGATACTATTGTACGGGAAATTTCGAACTTAATTGTAATATTGAGTGAGACTTTACATTTATTTTAATTTTAAGACAATTTGTTCTAGTACTTATTGAAAATGGATCTTCTCAAAAATGTTGATTCAATTTAAACTATACCGCGATCGATATCTTTATTTCTGGTCGACAATAAAAATATCTCAATAATGGCAGATAAAAATATCTCAGTCCTCAAATGTGCTTTACATGAAATGATGATGAATTTCGTTGATTTCATGATTTCGAAGTCGTCGTGACCTAAAAGATAAGACGTCCGGTGCATTCGTATCGAACGATACAACGGTGTTCGAATCCCGCAGGCAAGGTACCGATTTTTCTAATGAAATACGTACTTCACAAATGTTCACGATTGACTTCCACGGTGAAGGAATAACATCGTGCAATAAAAATCAAACCCGCAAAATTATAATTTGCGTCATTACTGGTGGTAGAACGTCTTGTGAGACCCCACGGGTGGGTACCACCCTGCCTATTTCTGCCGTGAAGCAGTAATGCGTTTCGGTTTGAACGGTGGGGCAGCCGTTGTAACTATACTGAGACCTTAGAACTCATATCTCAAGGTGGGTGGCGGCATTTACGTTTTAGATGTATAGGGCTCCGGTAACCACTTAACCAACCACACCAGGTGGCCCGTGAACTCGTCCACACATCTAACCAATAAAAAATGTAATTAATTATCGATTCAGCTTCGAAATGTACGAAACCAAATGAAGTATTCGACGAATGCCCGAAAACATGTCCACCCAGAATATGTGGCGTAGATGAACGCACGATAAGGTGCGCTGCTCCACCCAAGCCTGGGGATCCTGCATGCAAGCCGGGATGTCGATGTGCTGACAATTATTATCGTAACGAACAGGGTACTTGCGTTACGAAGAAACAGTGCAGTATGTAAAATGATATCAACGTAAAGCTTATAACAAAAAAGATGTTGAATGTTGATATTTCTTTTTAGAAATCAAATGTAATCAGAATGAGGTATTCGATTTATGTCCTGCCCCATGTCCTCCAAGAAGATGCGGTATAGACCCAGCCTTAGTGCTTTGTGCTCCGTCGCCTACAATCGGAGATCCAGGTTGCGAGCCCGGCTGTCGATGTATTGACGGTTACGTCAGGAATGATACAGATGTTTGTATTCCGAAAGAAGAATGTCGTAAGTAATCAAAACTTAATAAATTCTGTTACCAAATTTCAGTTCACTGACCTGTCTACTGTTAGTACAACATTATACAAGTAACTTTAACAGCTGAATACGAAACTGATTAAATTTTAATTCAAATTGGCTGATGCCTTTTTATCTTTTGCATATATATTTTATTTATTTAGCTGTGGTGTGTACTGGAGAAAATGAAGAATATGATAACTGTCCAGCGCCTTGCCCACCACAAACGTGCGACAGTCTTAAAAGAAAATATTTTTGTCCCAAACAACGTATTGTAAACGGAAAATATATCCCAGACTCTAAAAGTGGGCAAAAGTGCGAGGGTTCATGTCGTTGCATACCTGGCTATTATAGAAACAAACAAGGCATTTGTATATCAAAAGGAAGTTGTAGTAAGTTAAAGTGAATTAATATAAAATATCGATGCACACATAAATTTGAGATTATTCCATCATTTTATATTAAATTCACGGCAACATCCTATCACCTAGGATCATTGGGTTCATTTCATTTTATCGTCTGAGACAATTTTTGCCACCCACGATGCAACTCTGAAATGTCGATGCTATAGTGTCCTTGAAAAAAGGAGTGAAAAAAGTTTTTGCAGTAAGAGCTGTATATGAATATAACACTGAAAATGAAGAAGTCTAGGTTGTCCTTAATGATCTTAAAAAGTTTGGATTTAAAAAGTTGAGGAGGAACCGAAAATTTTCAACTCCGTAATATTCATAAATTCATTTCCAACGAAGTCCTCTATCTTAGTTTTAATCAGGAGGCAAAATAGGAGGCATGTTTAACGATGAAAATCTTCACAGAGTGCGGAGAATACGAACGATACGAAGTATGCCCATTTGATACTTGCACTGCAAAAAATTGTTCTGAACTCGGATTCGCAATAGGCTGCCCTGGGCAAACTCAAGACGGTAGTTGTCCTGGTGGTCCGGGATGTGTCTGTATCGACGGGTATTTGAGGAATGACGTAGGATCCTGTATACCACAGTCAGAATGTGGTAAGTCTAGGTCATTTGTAGTAATGCCCAAAGCTTATAATTCCTTCCTTCAGGAGAATTTGGAATTATTGTCTATCTTAACACAATATGGACAGAACTGAAATCTTAAGGTTCTTTGTTTTAAAAATGCAGAAATATTTATTTATGAAACTTCACAGACACAAATACAAATTGCCCAGCTTAATGCCATCGGCATCCTCTACCAGCGAAGCAAGGATGATGCAGAACAAAAACCTAGTAGGTTCAAGGGATGATAAAATAAACTAAAACAATATAATATCCTTTATAGAAACATGCGGAGGAGATCCTAACGCAAGAGCCGGTTGTGGGAGTAATTGTAACAGAAAATGCTCCGATATTGGTGCAAATGAAACAAAAGCTTGTACTTTAGCTTGCCGTGTCAACGCCTGTGATTGTAAAGATGGGTATTATCTCGATGAAAACACCGGAAAATGTGTGCTTCCTAACGAATGCCGTACGTAGATTTACATCGTCGTTACATCATCATCGTCTCGAATACTTTAAGAAGGAATAACGTGATACGTTACTATCATTTATATTGTCAACATATATAACAACGTTATCGTCATCACCGTTGCTACAATTAATTACAACCATTTCGTTCTGAACATTGGGATACTATATTTTTTAATTCGAGACCCCTTTTGGAAATAATTTCATTTAATAAAAAAAAACGGTGCGTGTGTCACTTGGTGCACGTGAATGAAGTGAAACTTCTTTTTCGATGTGTAGTAATGTGGTTTTCTTCATTTTTCATCCTTAAATCAGATTGTTCTTATAATAGGGAATGATGTGTATAATAGATGCGAAATCTTCAACATTAATATTTTAAATATGTTCAATTATAGTTAAAAAAATAAATATATTATTATATATATTTTTTAAATACTTCATTGAAATATTGGACGCTACTCGTTGCTAACGCTCGCGCTAGCGTGTAACAGGTTTACTACGCGCATGCGTTCAAGTGCTACGCATTCACTGTTGGTCTGTCTCTTTCTAGTATGGTAGCGTTCAACGTGTAACGCAACCTTTTTAGAAGTCCATTAGAAGTTTCACTTCAATAATAATAATAATCTTAACTTTCGACCAAGCCTTAATTAAATTTCATTGTTTGTTTTTTAGCTTCAATATGCGGTCCCGATGAAGTGTATTCCGATTGTACAAACGGCGGTTGTAATGCGAAAAACTGTACACAATTAGGCAGACCCGTACCTTGCGTTAAGATTAATTCTAAGAATTGCAAGAAAGGTTGCATTTGTAAAGAGGGATACTTACGCGACGAAAACGGCTTATGTGTTCCTGAACAATCTTGTCCTCGTGAGTATATTTTGTTGTTTATCGCTCATTCATCATCATCAGCCCACAATCGTCCACTGCTGGACATAAGTCTCTCCCAAATGACACCACTAAGCCCGGTCTTCGACCCTCCTCATCCACCTCTTTTACCATCCACCAACCACCAATCGATCATTCATATTAAAAGCATTATATATAAGTTCAGTAAATTAGGGCGACTTTTTCAACATTTCTGTCCTACAAAAATCTGGTGGTAAGACTTATGAGGATCCTGTCAGCAGCCTTGCAATATTTACAGCAACACATTTATTTAGGTTTGTAGAGTGGGACAGCTTTTTTTTTTAACACGTTAAACGCCGATAGAAAAAAATAAAAATCGTAAAAATACTTTTGGTCGTAATTTGTTTATTATGTTACGATACGTATAGAAAATAAGTTTTATTCAATTCTGTACATGGGTTACATAGTTACAGTCAAATACATAGCTGAGGTCACCGGTGCACCCCATGGCGCACAAATACAGAAAATATATTTTCCGGTACCCGGCGCCGCGCCGGCCACCCCGCCGGCCACCCGCTACACCAGTAGTGCGCTCGCGCTTACGGTGATAGGCCCGCGCGCCGTGACCCTAAAATCGCGAACTATAACATGGTCAGGAACGACAGGCTCTCTGCCCGTGGTGGTGGTACCGTCATTTACTATAGAAGAGCCCTGCATTGCGTCCCGCTCGATCCTCCCGCGCTCGCTAATATCGAAGCATCAGTGTGCCGAATCTCACTGACGGGACACGCGCCGATCGTTATCGCGTCCGTTTATCTTCCACCGGATAAGATCGTTCTAAGCAGTGATATCGAGGCGCTGCTCGGTATGGGGAGCTCTGTCATTCTGGCGGGCGACCTAAATTGTAAACACATCAGGTGGAACTCACACACCACAACCCCGAATGGCAGGCGGCTTGACGCGTTAGTCGATGATCTCGCCTTCGATATCGTCGCTCCGCTAACCCCGACTCACTACCCGCTAAATATCGCGCATCGCCCGGATATACTCGACATAGCGTTATTAAAAAACGTAACTCTGCGCTTACACTCGATCGAAGTAGTTTCAGAGTTAGATTCAGACCACCGTCCCGTCGTTATGAAGCTCGGTCGCGCTCCCGATTCCGTTCCCGTCACGAGGACTGTGGTGGATTGGCACACGCTGGGCATCAGCCTGGCTGAATCTGATCCACCATCGCTCCCGTTTAACCCGGACTCTATCCCGTCTCCTCAGGATACCGCTGAAGCCATAGACATCTTAACGTCACACATCACCTCGACATTAGATAGGTCATCGAAACAAGTTGTAGCGGAGGACTTCCTTCACCGCTTCAAATTGTCCGACGATATTAGGGAACTCCTTAGAGCTAAGAACGCCTCGATACGCGCCTACGACAGGTATCCTACCGCGGAAAATCGTATTCGAATGCGTGTCCTACAACGCGACGTAAAGTCTCGCATCGCCGAAGTCCGAGATGCCAGATGGTCTGATTTCTTAGAAGGACTCGCGCCCTCCCAAAGGTCTTACTACCGCTTAGCTCGTACTCTCAAATCGGATACGGTAGTAACTATGCCCCCCCTCGTAGGCCCCTCAGGCCGACTCGCGGCGTTCGATGATGACGAAAAAGCAGAGCTGCTGGCCGATACATTGCAAACCCAGTGCACGCCCAGCACTCAATCCGTGGACCCTGTTCATGTAGAATTAGTAGACAGTGAGGTAGAACGCAGAGCCTCCTTGCCACCCTCTGATGCGTTACCACCCGTCACCCCGATGGAAGTTAAAGACTTGATCAAAGACCTACGTCCTCGCAAGGCTCCCGGTTCCGACGGTATATCCAACCGCGTTATTAAACTTCTACCCGTCCAACTCATCGTGATGTTGGCATCTATTTTCAATGCCGCTATGGCGAACTGTATCTTTCCCGCGGTGTGGAAAGAAGCGGACGTTATCGGCATACATAAACCCGGTAAACCAAAAAATCATCCGACGAGCTACCGCCCGATTAGCCTCCTCATGTCTCTAGGCAAACTGTATGAGCGTCTGCTCTACAAACGCCTCAGAGACTTCGTCTCATCCAAGGGCATTCTTATCGATGAACAATTCGGATTCCGTACAAATCACTCATGCGTTCAACAGGTGCACCGCCTCACGGAGCACATTCTTGTGGGGCTTAATCGACCAAAACCGTTATACACGGGAGCTCTCTTCTTCGACGTCGCAAAAGCGTTCGACAAAGTCTGGCACAATGGTTTGATTTTCAAACTATTCAACATGGGCGTGCCGGATAGTCTCGTGCTCATCATACGGGACTTCTTGTCGAACCGCTCTTTTCGATATCGAGTCGAGGGAACCCGCTCCTCCCCACGACCTCTCACAGCTGGAGTCCCGCAAGGCTCTGTCCTCTCACCCCTCCTATTTAGCTTATTCGTCAACGATATTCCCCGGTCGCCGCCGACCCATTTAGCTTTATTCGCCGACGACACGACTGTTTACTATTCTAGTAGAAATAAGTCCCTAATCGCGAAGAAGCTTCAGAGCGCAGCCCTAGCCCTAGGACAGTGGTTCCGAAAATGGCGCATAGACATCAACCCAGCGAAAAGTACTGCGGTGCTATTTCAGAGGGGAAGCTCCACACGGATTTCCTCCCGGATTAGGAGGAGGAATCTCACACCCCCGATTACTCTCTTTAGACAACCCATACCCTGGGCCAGGAAGGTCAAGTACCTGGGCGTTACCCTGGATGCATCGATGACATTCCGCCCGCATATAAAATCAGTCCGTGACCGTGCCGCGTTTATTCTCGGTAGACTCTACCCCATGATCTGTAAGCGGAGTAAAATGTCCCTTCGGAACAAGGTGACACTTTACAAAACTTGCATAAGGCCCGTCATGACTTACGCGAGTGTGGTGTTCGCTCACGCGGCCCGCACACACATAGACACCCTCCAATCCCTACAATCCCGCTTTTGCAGGTTAGCTGTCGGGGCTCCGTGGTTCGTGAGGAACGTTGACCTACACGACGACCTGGGCCTCGAATCAATTCGGAAATAC
This sequence comes from Bombyx mori, assembly GCF_030269925.1. Lineage (NCBI taxonomy): Eukaryota > Metazoa > Arthropoda > Insecta > Lepidoptera > Bombycidae > Bombyx > Bombyx mori. The sequence continues at coordinate 11,717,290 of NC_085128.1, forward strand.
ATGAAGTCAGCGTCGGAACGATACTTCGATAAGGCTATGCGTCATGATAATCGCCTTATCGTTGCCGCCGCTGACTACTCCCCGAATCCTGATCATGCAGGAGCCAGTCACCGTCGACGCCCTAGACACGTCCTTACGGATCCATCAGATCCAATAACCTTTGCATTAGATGCCTTCAGCTCTAATACTAGGGGCAGGCTTAGGGACCCCGGTAACCGTACTCGTCGAACTCGACAAAGAGGTCGACGTGCAACCTAACCCATGCATCAGCCCGCTGAGTTTCTCGCCGGATCTTCTCAGCGGGTCGCGATTCCGATCCGGTAGTAGATTCATTCGCGAAACAATTGCTCTTGAGTTGTTAGGTCTCCTTCGGAGGCGCTCGGGCAGTTGTTAGCAAATCCCACCCCTCTTGGCTGAGCCTTTGCTCGCCCACCTGTCCTGGTGAAACTGGAAAGGCCTTCGGGCCACCAGTAAACTTTCAATCATAAAAAAAAAAAAAAAAAAACGGTGATAGAACGTGTGTTACTAGATCAATTACGTTCCTACTATCTTAGCTGTCATCATTTTCTTATTGAATAGTTAATGTGCGAGCCTTTAGATATGGATTTAGCTATGGAGGACTTCGAATTTACGCAGGATGAATGGAAGCAAATCAACGCGTTAGAAATTTCTTTTTCGATCGCTTCTATAAACAATGACGCTCTCGTAGAATCGGATAGTGAACCCATGCAATTACCGAAAAAGAAAAGACGTTTGGTTATCGCAAGTGATAGTGATAGTGACAGTGAGTCGGCTGAAAATTTTGTTGCCGCCAATATATCGCAAAATGACCGTATTTCCTCAAAATGGTCGAGGCCAAAAAGACGACAGCCATCAGTGATTCCTTTCACCGAGTTCGAGGGTATGAAACCTCCATATTCTAATTTGCTGAAAGAAGCTGGCCCTGACCAGTATTATGATCTATTGGTGCCTGAAGAAATTCTTGAAATGATTGCTGAGCAGACAAATTTGTTCGCAAGTCAAAACATCACAGCCAGGCAAACAAAGCCTGGATCAAGGTCTCATTCATGGAAGCCAACAAACAAGACAGAAATAAAACAGTTTCTTGGGCTGGTCTTGTTTATGGGCGTAGTAAAGCTGCCGAAATTAGCTTATTATTGGCGCAAAGACAAGATACTTGGACAAACTTTTCCAGCCACCGTTATGAGTAGGAACCGCTTCGAGTTACTACTGCAATACCTACACTTTAGCGACAATTTATCTGTCGACAGAAACGATCGTATTGCCAAAATAAGACCTTTAATCGATGCTCTCAATGCTACTTTCCAGAAATATTATTCACCTAAAGAAGATGTTTGTGTGGATGAAAGCCAAGTACCTTTCAGAGGTCGAATAATATTCAGGCAATACAATAAAAGTAAGCGACACAAGTATGGCATGAAGCTATTTAAGTTATGTACTGTTCCCGGATATACTTGCAAACTTAATTTGTATAGTGGGAAAAACATTGACGCAATAAATACTACGCCAACAAATCTGGTGATGGCACTATGTGAAAATATATTTGACAAAGGACACACGCTAGCAACTGATAATTGGTACACTAGCTTGCAACTGGCTTATCGGTTATTGGAGAAGCAAACCCATTTAATTGGCACATTGCGAAAAAACAGAAGAGGATTGCCTAAAGCTGTTGTTGATTCGAAACTGCAAAAAGGTGAAACAATGGCTATGGAGAATGAAGATGGAGTAACAGTGCTTAAATGGAAAGATAAGAGGGACGTGCTTATGCTGTCGACAAAGCATTCCGACAAAATTGCTGTGGTGGTGAAAAAAGGCAAACAGATTCGTAAATCAAAAGTTATTTTGGATTATAATAAATCGAAAGGGTCTGTAGACATGAGTGACCAGATGGGTGCCTATTCTTCGCCATTGCGGAAAACCGTAAAATGGTATAGAAAATTGGCAATAGAACTACTTCTAAATACGGCAGTTGTAAATGCTTGGGTCATGTACAATGAAAATAAGCAGAGCAAATCTTCAATTGTCGACTTTAGGAGGGCTCTCATAATTTGACTCGGCCAGCAGATTCCCAAGAAATAATTATCAATGAAAGACCTAAAAGACTCAAGCATGTTCTAAAATTAAAGGAAGGAAAAGTAAGAGACACGCGTCGTTTTTGCGTGAAATGTTATAAAGATTCAGTACAGGAATTTGGTCGTAAAGTAGCTAAGAATAAAGCTAAGAAAGTGAGTACGTACTGTGTGCAATGTAAGGGGGAGCCTCACTTTTGTCTAAAATGTTTCAATTATGTCCATCGCTAATATGTTGATGCTATAAAAGGTTTCTTATCTCATCTTTTACAGCATGTTTTGTCAAATATTATGGCTAATTATTTATATTTCTAATGGTTGTTTGTAATTATGCTTACTAATGAGAACTTTATTTTATTTTTCAGTAAAACTGATTTTTATGTTTGTATTTCATTAAAAAATAAAGACTGCTAATTTTCGTTTAAATAATAAAGACTAATTTGAATTATATATCCTGAATTTTTATTTTGGTTACTTTTTTCGCTATCTTTCATTTTTTCAATTCCTTACAAGGTATGTTTGTCCCACTGCGCAGTATAGTTCTACAGCGCCGTGCCGGTCACGGAGTACGAATAAAGTAACAGTCAGTATGGCCGGCGGCGAGAAAAAGTAGTTTGAATATGACTATACGTTGAGGTCACCGGTGACCCCCATGGCGCTATGATAGAGGAAGGGTGAGGTCACCGGTGACCCCCATGGCGTTTAGCGTGTTAAATAATAAAACCAGTAACTAATTCTACGTAATGTTTTGTGATCGGCGGTAATTTTAAAATTGTGGAGTCTATCGTCTTCTGGGCGAGCGATTACTGAAGTCCTTAACACTCAGTCTGTTAACTCATTGCTCTGTCCATTGCACTAAAAACCACATACATATGAGCGCTTGTTTCCACATTTTTTCTTAATCACTAACGAAACATAAACTATATTTGGTATACCAAAACTTATTTTGCTAATATTTTATCAATTAACTAACACGATTGCTCGGGTTACTATTTCAGAGTCTTGTAACAAGCCGAACGAAGTTTATGAGCGGTGTACCTTCGACTGCCCTCCACAGACGTGCGATAGTCTTGACAAAGCGTATGAGTGTCCATTGCAGAATAACCAAACTTGCGTAGGAAAATGTAAATGCAAACCCGGCTACTACAGAAATTTAATCGGAGAATGTATTTCCGAAGAAGATTGCCGTACGTATTAAGTTACTTGCTTAGACTTAATCTGGCTAAGTTATTCGATAAACATGTTTATTACAGGAAGATGTCCCGGAAAACATGAATATTATTCTTGTGGCGGAGCATGCGACAACATTTGTGACAAACTAAGCGAAGAGAACCAGACAAGTTGTTCGATAGTTAATATAAAATGTAATGAAATGTGTTACTGCGAGGAAGGCTATGCACGGAATAAAAACAATATTTGTGTACCTTTTGATCAATGTAATGGTGAGTATCCAAAATCACAGAAATTAATATATAAATTCCAAAGCATGTCCATTAATTTTCGATTTGTCTGTTTGTCTTTTTTTATTTTTTATTGCTTAGGTGGGTAGACGAGCTCCCAGCCCATCTGGTGTTAAGTGGTTACTGGAGCCCATAGACATCTACAACGTAAATGCGCCACCCACCTGGAGATATAAGTTCTAAGATCTCAGTATAGTTACAACGGCTGCCCCACCCTTCAAACTGAAACGCATTACTGCTTCACGGCAGAAATAGGCAGGGCGGTGGTACCTACCCGCGTGGACTCACAAGAGGTCCTACCACCAGTAATTACGCAAATTATAATTTTGCGGGTTTCACTTTTATTACACGATGTTATTCCTTCACTGTGGAAGACAATCGTGAACATTTGTACAGTACGTAATTCATTAGAAAAATTGATACCCGCCCGGGATTCGAACACAGGTGCATCGCTCAACACGAATGCACCAGACGTCTTATCCCTTAGGCCACGACGACTTCAGAGTCTTCCAAGTCTTGAGTCTTCCAAGTCTTCCAAGAACTTGTCTTCCAAGATACAGTTATACTACAATATGCAGTTATACTACAGCATGAGCAATAAATACATGGTAGAGCAGATTTTGTGCAGAGATATATTAGGGGTCAAAGTATGAAACTGCCCATTTGTACTGAAAAATTGAAATTCGTTTTTATTTTTATTTAACATATTTATTTAATCAAAATATTTATTATTATTATCTATACGTTGCTGCCATCTAATAGGAAGATCATTTATCCCTTTGCGATAGAACTCTGGTGATCTAGATTCTACAAGCTGTGTGAAAGAATTTTGTGCTGCCTCCTGGGAAGAAAACTTTTTATCAGGTAGAAAATTATCCAAATCACGAAAAAAATGATAGTCCGTTAGAGTAAGGTCTGGTGAATATGGAGGGTTATGAATGGTTTCTAATTGTAATTCCTGTAGAGTCAAAACTGTTTCTCGTTCTGTATGAGGTCTCGCGTTATCATGGAGCAATAATGGTGAAGATCGATTCATGAGTCGGGGCTGTTTAACTGCAAGTTTTGGTATCATTGTTCGGAGTTAGGCACAGTAGATGCCGTTATTGCTTGACCAGATCGGAGAAAGCTATAGTGAGTAACACCATGCTGAGACCACCAAACAGTTACCATTACCTTTTTATTGGTAAGTTTTGCTTCAGGATACTGTTGCGGCGTTTGACCTGGGGTCAGCAGTTTGCATATTTAACTTACGGTTATCGTAAAGAATCCACTTTTCAACACATGTCACAATTCGATCCAACATTCCTTCATTTCTGTATTGATTTAACAAGGCAACACAAGTTTCAACACGTGTGTCTTTCTGCAGATCAGTCAAATCATGAGGCACCCATTTTTCATATTTTTTATTTTATTAATTTGAAGCAAAGGAGTCAATATTGTTGGTAAGGTAACGTTAAACAATGCCGCTAATTTCCGGATAGTTTGGCTCGGATCGGCTTCCACCGTCTCTTTAAATTCATTGTTATTCACATGTGTGAGCGGTCTTCCACGAGGTTCATTCTTCAAATCAAATTTCCATCACGAAAGCGTTTAAACCAAAATCGCCCGGTGCGTTCATTAGCAGCCCCCTGTCCAAACGCAACACACCGTCCGATTAGTCTCCTCCCGACGATAGGAAAAATTTACGAACGGCTCCTTAGGAAACGCCTCTGGGACTTTGTTACCGCGAACAAAATTCTCATTGACGAACAGTTCGGATCTCTCTAAATACTCGTGCGTACAACAAGTGCACCGCCTCACGGAGCACATCCTGATAGGACTAAATAGGCGTAAACAAATCCCGACCGGCGCCCTCTTCTTCGACATCGCGAAGGCGTTCGACAAAGTCTGGCACAACGGTTTAATTTACAAACTGTACAACATGGGAGTGCCAGACAGACTCGTGCTCATCATACGAGACTTCTTGTCGAACCGTTCGTTTCGATATCGAGTAGAGGGAACTCGTTCTCGTCCCCGTCAACTGACTGCCGGAGTCCCGCAAGGCTCCGCGCTCTCCCCGTTATTATTTAGTTTGTATACCAATGATATACCCCGATCTCCGGAGACCCATCTAGCGCTCTTCGCCGATGACACGGCTATCTACTACTCGTGTAGGAAGATGTCGCTGCTTCATCGGCGACTCCAGATCGCAGTAGCCACCATGGGACAGTGGTTTCGGAAGTGGCAAATTGACATCGACCCCACGAAAAGCACAGCGGTGCTCTTCAAAAGGGGTCGCCCTCCGAACATCACTTCGAGCATCCCACTCCGTAGTAGGCGCGCAAACACCTCCGCCGTTAGCCCCATCACTCTCTTTGGCCAGCCCATACCGTGGGCCTCGAAGGTCAAATATCTAGGCGTCACCCTCGACAGAGGCATGACATTCCATCCCCATATAAAAACGGTACGCGACCGCGCCGCGTTTATTCTAGGACCACTCTATCCAATGCTTTGTAGTCGAAGCAAACTGTCCTTCCGCAATAAGGTAACTCTCTACAAAACTTGTATACGCCCCGTCATGACGTATGCAAGCGTAGTGTTCGCTCACGTAGCCCGCACCCACTTGAAATCCCTTCAGGTTATTCAATCCCGATTCTGCAGGATAGCCGTCGGAGCGTCTTGGTTCCTTAGGAACTCGGATCTCCACGATGACCTGGAGCTCGATTCAGTTAGTAAGTATCTGCAGTCGGCATCGCTGCGCCACTTTGAGAAGGCGGCACGACATGAGAACCCTCTCATCGTAGCCGCTGGAAATTACATACCCGACCCAGTAAACCGAATGGTAAACCGTCGACGTCGCCCAAAGCACGTCATTACGGATCCTCCTGATCCATTAACGGTGCTTTTAGGCACCACAAGCACCGGTCACCGTCCTCGTCGAACCCGTCGTTTGCGACGAAGGGCTCGACGAGCGAACTAACCCATAGACACAGCCCACTGAGTTTCTCGCCGGATCTTCTCAGTGGGTCGCGTTTCCGATCCGGTGGTAGATTCTGCGAAGCACTGCTCTTGCTAGGGTCAGTGTTAGCAACTCTCCGGTTGAGCCCCGCGAGCTCACCTACTAACGTTAGGGTGAAGCTGAAATAGCCTCTCATGGCTATCAGCATAGCGATATTGCGAGCTGTTTCTGCAGCGTTAGTTCCGCGTCGAAACTCGTATTTAAAAATCACTCGAATTTTTGAAGTATCCATCTTTCTTGCCTAAGCTGAATAAAAAAACAACTGAAATTGAATGTTGCACATTTAAAAGAAGAACGATCCATTTGAAAAAGTTTCACTCAAAAATCTTAAGCCACGAAGGTTCTATGTCAATTCGAAGTACCTATTACAATAGAACGGCTATTTCATAATTTAACCCCTATAGCATTTTTTTTTATTCTGGGAAAAGGTATCGTGCCATCATTAATTATAATTGAATATATCAAGGAACGTAACATTATACATTCCTCTATGATATTTATTCGTAGTTTGGCCTTAGATTTGATCATCGTTACTCTCGTATTAGAAACAAGTGTAAACTCTGTAACTGCTTACAATGACCCTTTTTTTAGCAAGATTCCTACGCCGTGTGACATTTTTGTTGAGTTTTGCCGAACAATAAAGATCCCTTCCTTTCGCAGTCACATGGTTGCTGCTCCGCGGCCCTTTCTTATCGCTAACACTCATTACATTTACTTAATAAATGTGATCTGTGTCTTTAATAAAATATGGCAGCGTACTCTCCTGTTTTAAGTTTCTTACAATTTGAAGTCGTCGTGGCCTAAAGGATAAGACGTCCGGTGCATTCGTATATAGCGATGCAACGGTGTTTGAATCCCGCAGGCGGGTACCAATTTTTCTAATGAAATAACTACTTAACAATTGTTCACGATTGACTTCCACGGTGAAGGAATAACATCGTGTAATAAAAATCAAAATTATAATTTGCGTAATTACTGGTGGTAGGACGTCATGTGAGACCCCACGGGTAGGTACCACCACCCTGCCTATTTCTGCCGTGAAGTAGTAATGCGTTTCGGTTTGAACGGTGGGGCAGCCGTTGTATCTATACTGAGACCTTAGAACTCATATCTCAAGGTGGGTGGCGGCATTTATGTTTTAGATGTATAGGGCTCCGGTAACCACTTAACCAGCCATATCAGGTGGGCTGTGAACTCGTCCACATATCTAAGCAATAAAAAAATGTTAATAATTATCGATTCAGCTTCGAAATGTACGAAACCAAATGAAGTGTTCGACGAATGCCCGAAAACATGTCCACCCAGAATATGTGGCGTAGATGAACGCACGATAAGGTGCGCTGCTCCACCCAAGCCTGGGGATCCTGCATGCAAGCCGGGATGTCGATGTGCTGACAATTATTATCGTAACGAACAGGGTACTTGCGTTACGAAGAAACAGTGCAGTATATAAAATTATAACAATGAAAAGCTTATAACAAAAAAGTTGTTGAACGTTGATATTTCTTTTTAGAAATCCAATGTAATAAGAATGAGGTATTCGATTTATGTCCTGCCCCATGTCCTCCAAGAAGATGCGGTATAGACCCAGCCACAGTGAATTGTATTCCGTCGCCTAAAATCGGAGATCCAGGTTGCGAGCCCGGCTGTAGATGTATTGACGGTTACGTCAGGAATGATACAGATGCTTGTATTCCCAAAGAAGAATGTCGTAAGTAATCAAAACTTAATAAGCTCTGTTACCAAATTTCAGTTCACTGACCTGTCTACTGTTAGTATAATATTTTATAAGTAACGTTAACAACTGAATACGAAACTGAGCCAATTTGAATTCAAATTGGCTGATGTCTTTTTATCTTTTGCATATATATTTTATTTATTTAACTGTGGTGTGTACTGGAGAAAATGAAGAATATGATACCTGTCCAGCGCCTTGCCCACCACAAACGTGCGACAGTCTTAAAAGAAAATACTTTTGTCCCAAACAACGTATTGTAAACGGAAAATATATCCCAGACTCTAAAAGTGGCCAAAAGTGCGAGGGTTCATGTCGTTGCATACCTGACTATTATAGAAACAAACAAGGCATTTGCGTATCAAAAGAAAGTTGTAGTAAGTTAAAGAGCATTAATATAAACTATCGATGCACACACAAATTTGAGATTATCCCATCTTTTTATTAGGTGCGATCAATAGCCCTATACGGGGCGCCTGTGTGGGGCCAGTCCCTGGCCGCGGGGGTGGCGAAGCTGCTGCAACAGCTGCAACGCACCATCGCGGTCAGGGTCATCCGTGGTTATCGCACCATCTCCTTTGAGGCGGCGTGTGTACTGGCTGGGACGCTGCCTTGGATTCTGGAAGCGGAGGCGCTCGCCGCTGACTATCAGTGGCGGGCTGACCTTCGTGCCCGGGGCGTGGCGCGTCCCAGCCCCAGTGTGGTCAGAGCGCGGAAGGCCCAATCTCGGCGGTCCGTGCTGGAGTCATGGTCCAGACGGCTGGCTGATCCTTCGGCTGGTCGTAGGACCGTCGAGGCGTGACAGAGGACGCCTCACTTTCCGGCTCACGCAGGTGCTCACTGGGCATGGTTGCTTCGGTGAGTTCCTGCACCGGATCAGAGCCGAGCCGGCGGCAGAGTGCCACCATTGTGGTTGCGACTTGGATACGGCGGAGCACACGCTCGTTGCCTGCCCCGCATGGGAGGAGTGGCGCCGTGTCCTCGTCGCAAAAATAGGAAATGACTTGTCGTTGCCGAGTGTTGTGGCCTCGATGCTCGGCGACGACGAGTCGTGGAAGGCGGTGCTCGACTTCTGCGAGTGCACCATCTCGCAGAAGGAGGTGGCGGGGCGCGTGAGAGACGCACAATCCCGTCGCCGTCGAGCGGGGACCAGGGAGGCGAATCTCGCCCAAGCCCTGGCCCTCTAAGTGTTTCGGGTCCCCCTCACATGTCGGTCTGGGGACCGGCGATGGGGGCCTAAGAAGACGACGTGCAAGCTGCTCTGCATGCGTTTTACGCAAGAGCATCCGGGTGATGGAAGGCCGGCTATCCTCGACCCACGCTGGTTCTGGTCCAGCGGGGTATTCCGTAGGATAGCTCACTCTAACCGGCGCCATCTAGGCGGGCTTCAGGTAGCCTGCTGACCGAGAGGGCTGGTGGTCGTGGCGCCGACGACCGCCAGTCCGGCGTCCCGAAGGGGAGGGTGATGGGAGAGATGTGCTCCGCACTAAATGCTCCACTTTCCCCCCTTTGCCTCTTCATGAGTTCTGTTTCATGCGAGGTTTGGACGTTGGTTGTTGAGCGACAGGAGGTTTTAGTCACTTCGACTCTGACATACCCCACCCTCCATCCCCAGTGGAGGGCTGAAGACCGGCGATTTCCTCCTGACCAAAAAAAAAAAAATCTTTTTATTAGCATTTCGCGGCAACTTCTTACCACCTAGGATCATTCATTGGATTCATTTCATTTTACCTTCTGAGATAATTTTTGCCACGATGCAACACTGAAATGTCGACGCTACAGCGTTCTTAAAAATAGGAGTGAATTGCATATGAGAAACCTTGCATATGAGTCCTTGATGGCCTTAAACAGATTGGATTGAGAAAAGTTGAGGAATCTAAAACTTTTAACTCCGTAATATTCATAAATTAATTTCCAACCAAGTCCTCTTCGTTTGTTTTAATCAGGAAGCAAAATAGAACACCGTTTTTAAATGGTGCATGCTTAACGATAAAAATCTTCACAGAGTGCGGAGAGAACGAACGATACGAAGTATGCCCATTTGCTACATGTACTGCAAAAAATTGTTCTGAACTCGGATTACCAATAAGCTGCCCTGGGCAAACCCCAGACGGTAGTTGTCCTGGTGGTTCGGGATGTGTCTGTATCGACGGGTATTTGAGGAATGACATAGGGGCCTGTATACCACAGTCAGAATGTGGTAAGTCTAGGTTATTTGTAGTAGTGCCCAAAGCTTATAATTTCTTCCTTCAGGAGAATTTGGAATTATTTTCTATCTTAACACCATATATGGATGGATAGTACCGAAATCTTAAGGTTGTATGTTTTAAAATATTTATTTTTGAAACTTCACGGACACAAATATAAATTACCCAGCTTAATGCTATCGGCATTCTCTACAAGCCAAACAAGGATGATGCAGAAGAAACCAAGTAGGTTCAAGGAATGATAAATAAAAATAAAACAGTATAATATCCTTCGTAGAAGCATGCGGAGGAGATCCAAATGCAAGAGCCGGTTGTGGGAGTAATTGCAACAGAAAATGCTCCGATATAGTGGCAAATGAAACAAAAGCTTGTACTTTGGCTTGCCGTGTCAACGCCTGTGATTGCAAAGATGGGTATTATCTCGATGAAAACACAGGAAAATGTGTGCTTCCTAACGAATGCCGTACGTAGATTTACATTGTCGTTACATTATCATCGCCTCGAATACTTTAAGAAGGAATAACGTGATATGTTACTATAATTTATATTGTCAACATAATAATAATAATATATAACTAAACAACGTTATCGTCATCACCGTTACTACAATTAATTTCAGACATTTCGTTCTGAACATTGGGATACTATATTTTTTTAATTCGAGACCTACGAATAAATAATAAGTCTATTTATTCGTAGTTCGAGACTACTTATGGAAATAATTTGGTCTAATAAAAAAAACGGTGCGTGTGCAACTTGGTGCACGTGAATGAAGTGAAACTTCTTTTTTGATGTGTAGTAATGTGGTTTTCTTCATTTTCATCCTTAAATCAGATTCCTCTTATAATAGGGAATGCTGTGTATGATAGATGCGAAATCTTCAACATTCATATTATATATTTGTTGAATTATAGATAAAAAATAAATAAATAAATATATTATATATGACGGAGGAGAAACGCTGAAGGAATGTTTTTTAAAAGTGTGACGTCAGCATTGCATAGCATTTTTTTTTTTCCTAAGCTGATAGCCCTAGCGGCTATTTCAGCGTAACCCTAACTTTAGTAGGTGAGCTCACGGGGCTCAAACCTGACGATGTTGCTAACACGAACCCTAGCAAGAGTCGTGCTTCGCAGAATCTACCACCGGATCGGAAACGCGACCCACTGAGAAGATCCGGCGAGAAACTCAGTGGGCTGTGTCTGAGAGTTAATTTACTCGTCGAGCCCTTCGTCGCAAGCGACGGGTTCGACGAGAACGGTGACCGGTGCTTGAAGTACCTAAAAGCACCGTTAGTGGATCGGGAGGATCCGAGATGACGTGTTTTGGGCGACGTCGACTGCTTTCCATTCTGTCCGCAGGATCGGGAATGTAGTTACCGGCGGCCACGATGAGAGGGTTCTCGTGTCGTGCCGCTTTATCGAAGTGGCGCATGGACGCCGACTGAAGATACTTACTGATGGACTCTAAGTCCAGGTCGTCATTGAGGTCGACGTTCCTGACGAACCACGGGGCTCCGACGGCTATCCTGCAAAAACGGGATTGAATGATTTGAAAGGATTTTAAGTGTATGCGGGCCGCGTGAGCGAACACTACACTTGCATAGGTCATGACGGGGCGTATGCAAGTTTTGTAGAGTGTCACCTTATTTCTAAGGGACATTTTACTTCGCCTACATATCATCGGGTAGAGACGTCCTAGGATGAAGGCGGCACGGTCGCGTACCGTCTTGATGTGGGGGCGGAATGTCATCCTACTGTCGAGGGTGACGCCTAAATATTTGACCTTCGGGGCCCACGGTATGGGCTGGTCGAACATCGTGATTGGGCGAACGGCGGGGGCGGGGGTGTTGACGCGCCTAGTCGGGAGAGGGATGCTCAGCGTGGTGTTCGGAGGGCGACCCCTTTTGAAGAGCACCGCTGTGCTTTTCGTGGGGTTAATGTCGATGCGTCACTTCCGGAACCACTGTCCCATGGTGGTAGCTGCGGTCTGAAGTCTATAAACGCTAGACAGCACGACCGTATTTATAGGACTTCGTACACGTCAGCGTGTTTACAAGACTGTTTAACATCAATTTCTTATCACAGAGTAATTAGTTGATGATCAGTAGGTAAATAGTCATATTTGCGCCGACACGGCCATACTGACAGGCGATGCGCGCTCTGCACCGGCCTCGTTGATTCTCGTAGGTTTTTCTTTGATTCTCATTGACCTGTAGGAATAAAAAGTTTCTCTGAGTAGCGCATCTGTTATACTTGCGTTACTTGTAACTATGTAAGTTTGAGACTATTAATGCACTTGATCGTAGGGTTCTCGGAGGGTATCGTAGGATTCTCGGCGGTTCTCGTAGATTTATTTAAGGTGTTCGGATAAGGATGTTGTGGCGTACACTGTGGTACTTATGTAGTGGGCGTACACTGTGGTACTTATGTAATGGGCGTACACTGTGGTACTTATGTAGTGGGCATACACTGTGGTACTTATGTAGTGGGCGTACACTGTGGTACTTATGTAGTGGGCGTACACTGTGGTACTTATGTAGTGGGCGTACACTGTGGTACTTATGTAGTGGGCGTACACTGTGGTACTTATGTAGTGGGCGTACACTGTGGTACTTATGTAGTGGGCGTACACTGTGGTACTTATGTAGTGGGCGTACACTGTGGTACTTATCTAGTGGAATTTTAGTAATCAAAAATAAAAACTTATCTTTGAATGTTGATTTTGTTGCTCGACCATGCTGATTTGTGAAGTAGATGTATAGGCTCATCGGCTGTTGCTGGAGGGTACTCTTCTTCCGCCGATATGGTTAAATGGTCTCCAGGTTGTTGCTGAGCGGAGGCGGCATGTGATCCCACTTCTGATGACGGAGGAGAAACGCTGAAGGAATGTTTTTAAAAAGTGTGACGTCAGCATTGCTGACGTCACGGTCATTAAGTTCTCGACGATGACTCATGTTTGGGCTTTCAAAACAAAACTTCACGAGAACTGCGTATATTGCACGAGAAGCATAAACGAAGCACGAATGACTAAACACGTCAGCGTGTTTACAAGACTGTTTAACATCAATTTCTTATCACAGAGTAATTAGTTGATGATCAGTAGGTAAATAGTCATATTTGCGCCGACATATACTTATATATAAAAAGTCTAGATTATCCTTGATGGTCTTAAAAAGTTTGGATTGAAAAATGTTGAGGAATCTCAAACTTTTAACTCCGTAATATTCATAAATTAATTTCCAATAAAGTCCTCTTCATTTGTTTTAATCAGGAAGAAAAATAGAACACAGTTTTTCAAATGGTGCATGTTTAACGATAAGAACCTTCACAGAGTGCGGAGAAAACGAAGGAATAAACGAAAAAAAAAAAGAAGTAATAATCTTAACTTTCGATCAAGCCCTAATTAAATTTCATTGTTTGTTTTTTAGCTTCAATATGCGGTCCCGATGAAGTGTATTCCCATTGTACAAACGGTGGTTGTAATGCGAAAAACTGTACACAATTAGGCAGACCCGTACCTTGCGTTAAAATTAATCCTAAGAATTGCAGGAAAGGTTGCATTTGTAAAGAGGGATACTTACGCGACGAAAACGGCTTATGTGTTCCTGAACAATCTTGTCATCGTGCGTATATGTTGTTGCTTATCGCTCATTCATCATCATCATCATCAGTCCATAGTCGTCCACTGCTGGACATAAGCCTGTCCCAAATTACACCACTGAGCCCGGTCTTCGACTCTCCTCATCCACCAACCACCAATCGATTATTCATCTTAAAAGTATTAGTAATATGATGATCCTGTCAGCGGCCTGGTTTACTGGTAGTAGGACCTCTTGTGGTGAGTCCACACGGGTAGGTACCACCGCCCCGCCTATTTCTGCCGTGAAGCAGTAATGCGTTTCGGTTTGAAGGGTGGGGCAGCCGTTGTAACTACATTGAGACCTTAGAACTTATGTCTCAAGGTGTGTGGCGTATTTACGTTGTAGATGTCTATGGGTTCCAGTAAGCGTTTAACGAAACATAAACTATATTTGGTATACCAAAACTTATTTTTGTAATATTTTATCAATTAACACGCTAAACGCCATGGGGGTCACCGGTGACCTCACCCTTCCTCTATCATAGCGCCATGGGGGTCACCGGTGACCTCAACGTATAGTCATATTCAAACTACTTTTTCTCGCCGCCGGCCATACTGACTGTTACTTTATTCGTACTCCGTGACCGGCACGGCGCTGTAGAACTATACTGCGCAGTGGGACAAACATACCTTGTAAGGAATTGAAAAAATGAAAGATAGCGAAAAAAGTAACCAAAATAAAAATTCAGGATATATAATTCAAATTAGTCTTTATTATTTAAACGAAAATTAGCAGTCTTTATTTTTTAATGAAATACAAACTGATCCGTGGTACTGTGCTACCGATCGGACACGAATGACCAAGCGCTAGATAATACGGCCGTATATTTATAGGGCTTGGTACACGTCAGCGTGTTTACAAGTTTTTAAAGTATTGAAATTACAGTAAAAGGGACTGCTTAACATCAATTTCTCATCTTAACAAACACAGAGTAATTAGTTGATGACCAGATGATCCGATTATTACATTGAATCATTATTATTTTTATAATAGGTAGGTAAATAGTAATATTTGCGCCGACATATATATTAACATACAAGAATTGCTCGTTTAAGGGTATAAGATTAAGGATTTTATTACCTCATGCGCATATTTTAAAGCCAGTCGTCTTCAATTTTAGACGTCATCGGGTTTTAAAACTATTGTAGTGACGTTCACAGTTTTCCTCAACTCAGACGTATGTATCCTCATATTTTTGGTATATCCATATTGGATTTAAGTCGTCGTGGCCTAAAGGATAAGACGTCCGGTGCATTCGTATCGAGCGATGCACCGGTGTTCGAATCTCGCTGGCGGGTACCAATTTTTCTAATGAAATACGTACTCAACAAATGTTCGCGATTGACTTCCACGGTGAAGGAATAACATCGTGCAATAAAAATCAAACCCGCAAAATTATAATTTGCGTAATTACTGGTGGTAGGACCTCTTGTGAGTCCGCACGGGTAGGTACCACCGCCCCGCCTATTTCTGTCGTAAAGCAGTAATGCGTTTCGGTTTGAAGGGTGGGGCAGCCGTTGTGACTATACTGAGACCTTAGAACTATATCTCAAGGTGTGTGGCGCATTTACGTTGTAGATGTCTATGAGCTCCAGTAACCACTTAACACCAGGTGGGCTGTGAGCTCGTCCACACATCTAAGCAATAAAAAAAAAAAAACCTCCTCGAGTTTTTTTTAAATTATTAGTGCAGTAAACACGTTTAATGAAAGCACGTAAATGAATAATAAATAAAATAAGAAATATACAAATAATAAATAACCAGACATATAAATAAAGTCAACAGGTAAGTCAGTTGAAGGTGAGCTCCGACTATGTATATTAATTACCTTATTATTTTTTATTACATAAGTACAAGAAAAAAAAAAAGTTTTGACGCGGGCAGAATCAGAGTCTATCTCTAAAAATGAGAAATTGTAGAATTGATGCATTATTCTTCTAGGGGACTTAATACGTTTATTGATATCGAAATATCAAAGAAAAACAATTTCGGTATACGAGTCAATTCAAGAACGACATGACAATGAACGTTTCCTGAAATTGAAACAAATTAACAAATTTTCAACCGATTGAAACGATTATGTTAATTTAAAATATGTTTAAATTAAAGAAACCGGTTTAAAATGCTTTAAAAGATTCACATGAAAATGTAAATGGCAAAACGAAAAAAAAAACAGTGTTATTTTTCTTTTATTTAAATATTTACAAAAGCATCCTTAACATAATATGTTTACTTATATATTTGTACAAGTGCACGAACTTGTATAAACGGCGACTATAAAACAGTGAATAGCCTTGATAAGCACTTCAGAAAGCATTCTTTGGTTAAAATGTTAAAGACGTTCTTGTTTGTAGCCTGTATCGCTAATGTGCTTCTAGCAGACTCTACTGAAGGTATTTATTTAACTTGCATTATAAATTTCTTACGAAATTGTGTGATAAGAGAAAACTGAAAAAATTTAGACATCGCAATTAATCTCTTTATTTTATTTTAAAAAAAGTTGTTTAATATTTATATCCGAAATTTTTCATATTTATATTTTAAAAATCAAGCAGCGAGATTGCGTAACAAAAAATAAAAGTACTCAACAGAAGACCACTAACGAAATTAAATAAATACATCAGTAAAATAAAGTTTTGTGGTTTGTCTCAAGATACCTCGTGATGAAATAAAAAAATCACTCCCAAAAAAACCTGTTTGCTTAGAAAAGGCACTCCTTTAATTATTTTAGTAAATGTCTATCCCGATATAACAACACATATTTCAAATTTATAAAATGTGAATAAAAATTGTCGTAAAGTTCTGGAACTTTCGACGAATTTCAAATAATAGTTCACCTTTTATTTTATTTGGGAATCGTTTTTTTGACAGTTTTTTGGTCCGCCCTATGCACCAATAAAATAAATTATTGATATCTAATTTCTACATTATACATGTATGTTATAAGACCTCAGTGATAAATAATAAGTTCCGATTAGTTTTCAATACAGACTGGGGTGCTGTTATTATAAACCCACTGTCTCTCCCAACTAGCCGGTAAAAATAATACCCAATACCGTAATTAATACCATGAGAGTTGATACGGGAATGATATAGGCACGACTTGTACTTTGCACGATTTGTGCTTCACCAAAGCAATATTACGGTTCAATCTGAAGACTACGACAACTATTATAATTACTTAGGTAATTTAGATTTGAATTTTATTTACTGAGCTAAGTATGTGGGACCGTTCGCATAGCAATTAAAATGGACATTAACGGGTTAATAATAGTTGAGTTATGAATACATTTTTGTAGACTGAAAAAAATCGGTAAAATAAATTCTATTAATCTTATTATTTTTTTAAAAAGCAGTACCCTACTCACTCCGAGAATATATTTATGAAGTGACTATAATTTCGCGCGGTTATTAATTTTACGAATAAAAATTTAAATTCGTGAATAAACTTCATAACAATGAAATTATCTGCGAGATGGCCATGTAAGAAACCTTGAATACAAGCTGGAAGTATTGATTTGATTTATAGTAACCACACCTATTGAATTGAAAATTTTAATTAAAGAAAAAGCAATTTTCTAATTTTTAGAAACATGTGAACAAGATTCGGATGATTATCGAAATGAAAATGACTGTGGTGAGTTTTATCAAATACTTTCTTATCTATCTGTATTTTTACATAGATTTTTACTTTCCACTACATTTGTACAACACTTTTAGGCTTAAATGAAGAATTTTCGGATTGCCCCGATGGTGCCTGCAGACCCTTAACTTGTGATGAAGTAGGATATCCTGTGCCCTGCGCAGATATTGATCCAGAAAGGGGATGCCCAAGCGAACCTAAGTGTATTTGTAAAAATGGATTCGTATTGAATAACAGCAGCATTTGTATACCAATTAGGGAATGCCGTAAGTGTTTTATACTTATTTATTCTTTTTTTTCTTTAAATATACTAGAAAGAAATATTAATTTAATGTAGATACCACCATTTCGATGACCGTTTTGATTATAAAGTTGATTATAAGAAAAAAAATATTATAACTATAATATTTCACCTTTAATTTTACCTTTTTCAATTCTTCATAAAATAAATATGCACAATCCTTTTCCATCGTTTTCCTATAGCTTCATGCGGTGGAGATCCCAACGCTGAAGGTGGAGGTTGCGGTTTGAACTGTGGCAATCTATGTAGCAACTATGATCAAAAGCCCATCAAATGTTCAACAGATATATGTGAAGCTAATGGCTGCGATTGTAGACAAGGATATGTTTTTGATGAAATCAAACGGATATGTGTCCTACCAAACGAATGTCGTAAGAATAAAAAGCAAAAATAATTTACCTGTTGCTATTATATAATTGCTATAAACTGGGAATTACTATGACGCAAAATACTTGGTTTTTTTTTGTTTCCGTATTTCCCTGTTGTTATTTCCTCGTCACCGTTTCTTTAGTCTTTCTTGTTATTAAGTTAAGATACTATTGTACGGGAAATTTCGAACTTTATTGTAATATTGAGTGAGACTTTACATTTATTTTAATTTTAAGACAATTTGTTCTAGTACTTATTGAAAATGGATCTTCTCAAAAATGTTGATTCAATTTAAACTATACCGCGATCGATATCTTTATGTCTGGTCGACAGATAAAAATATCTCAGTCCTCAAATGTGCTTTACATGAAATGATGATGAATTTCGTTGATTTCATGATTTCGAAGTCGTCGTGACCTAAAAGATAAGACGTCCGGTGCATTCGTATCGAACGATACAACGGTGTTCGAAACCCGCAGGCAAGGTACCGATTTTTCTAATGAAATACGTACTTAACAAATGTTCACGATTGACTTCCACGGTGAAGGAATAACATCGTGCAATAAAAATCAAACCCGCAAAATTATAATTTGCGTAATTACTGGTGGTAGGACATCTTGTGAGACCCCACGGGTGGGTACCACCCTGCCTATTTCTGCCGTGAAGCAGTAATGCGTTTCGGTTTGAACGGTGGGGCAGCCGTTGTATCTATACTGAGACCTTAGAACTCATATCTCAAGGTGGGTGGCGGCATTTACGTTTTAGATTTATAGGGCTCCGGTAACCACTTAACCAGACATACCAGGTGGGCCGTGAACTCGTCCACACATCTAAGCAATAAAAAAAATGTAAATAATTATCGATTCAGCTTCGAAATGTACGAAACCAAATGAAGTATTCGACGAATGCCCGAAAACATGTCCACCCAGAGTATGTGGCGTAGATGAACGCACGATAAGGTGCGCTGCTCCACCCAAGCCTGGGGATCCTGCATGCAAGCCGGGATGTCGATGTGCTGACAATTATTATCGTAACGAACAGGGTACTTGCGTTACGAAGGAACAGTGCAGTATGTAAAATGATATCAACGTAAAGCTTATAACAAAAAAGATGTTGAATGTTGATATTTCTTTTTAGAAATCAAATGTAATCAGAATGAGGTATTCGATTTATGTCCTGCCCCATGTCCTCCAAGAAGATGCGGTATAGACCCAGCCACGGTGAATTGTATTCCGTCGCCTAAAATCGGAGATCCAGGTTGCGAGCCCGGCTGTCGATGTATTGACGGTTACGTCAGGAATGATACAGATGTTTGTATTCCGAAAGAAGAATGTCGTAAGTAATCAAAACTTAATAAATTCTGTTACCAAATTTCAGTTCGCTGACCTGTCTACTGTTAGTACAACATTATGTAAGTAACGTTAACAGCTGAATACGAAACTGATTAAATTTGAATTCAAATTGGCTGATGCCTTTTTATCTTTTTTTTTTTTTTTTTTTTTTTTTTTTTTTTTTTTTTTTTTTTTTTTTTTTTTTTTTTTTTTTTTTTTATATACATATATATTGCATATATATTTTATTTATTTAGCTGTGGTGTGTACTGGAGAAAATGAAGAATATGATAACTGTCCAGCGCCTTGCCCACCACAAACGTGCGACAGTCTTAAAAGAAAATATTTTTGTCCCAAACAACGTATTGTAAACGGAAAATATATCCCAGACGCTAAAAGTGGCCAAAAGTGCGAGGGTTCATGTCGTTGCATACCTGGCTATTATAGAAACAAACAAGGCATTTGTATATCAAAAGGAAGTTGTAGTAAGTTAAAGAGAATATAATATAAAATATCGATGCACACATAAATTTGAGATTATTCCATCATTTTATATTAACTTTACGGCAACATCCTACCACCTAGGATCATTGGGTTCATTTCATTTTATCTTCTGAGACAATTTTTGCCACCCACAATGCAACTCTGAAATGTCGATGCTATAGTGTCCTTGAAAAAAGGAGTGAAAAAAGTTTTTGCAGTAAGAGCTGTATATGAATATAACACTGAAAGTGAAGAAGTCTAGTTTGTCCTAGATGGTCTTAAAAAGTTTGGATTTAAAAAAGTTGAGGAATCGAAATTTTTTAACTCGGTATTATTCATAAATTCATTTCCAACGAAGTCCTCTTCCTTTATTTTAATCAGGAAGCAAAATAGAACACAGTTTTCAAATGGTGCATGTTTAACGATGAAAATCTTCACAGAGTGCGGAGAATACGAACGATACGAAGTATGCCCATTTGATACATGCACTGCAAAAAATTGTTCTGAACTCGGATTTGCAATAGGCTGCCCTGGGCAAACTCAAGACGGTAGTTGTCCTGGTGGTCCGGGATGTGTCTGTATCGACGGGTATTTGAGAAATGACGTAGGATCCTGTATACCACAGTCAGAATGTGGTAAGTCTAGGTTATTTGTAATAGTGCCCAAAGCTTATAATTCCTTCCTTCAGGAGAATTTTGAATTATTGTCTATCTTAACACAATATGGACAGAACTGAAATCTTAAGGTTCTTTGTTTTAAAAATGCAGAAATATTTATCTATGAAACTTCACAGACACAAATACAAATTGGCCAGCTTAATGGCATCGACATCTTCTACCAGCGAAGCAAGGATGATGCAGAACAAAAACCTAGTAGGTTCAAGGGATGATAAAATAAACTAAAACAATATAATATCCTTTATAGAAACATGCGGAGGAGATCCTAACGCAAGAGCCGGTTGTGGGAGTAATTGTAACAGAAAATGCTCCGATATTGGTGCAAATGAAACAAAAGCTTGTACTTTAGCTTGCCGTGTCAACGCCTGTGATTGCAAAGATGGGTATTATCTCGATGAAAACACCGGAAAATGTGTGCTTCCTAACGAATGCCGTACGTAGATTTACGTTACATCATCATCGCCTCGAATACTTTAAGAAGGAATAACGTGATACGTTACTATCATTTATATTGTCAACATATATAACAACGTTATCGTCATCACCGTTGCTACAATTAATTACAACCATTTCGTTCTGAACATTGGGATACTATATTTTTTAATTCCAGACCCCTTTTGGAAATAATTTCATCTAATAAATAAAAACGGTGCATGTATCACTTGGTGCACGTGAATGAAGTGAAACTTCTTTTTCGATGTGTAGTAATGTGGTTTTCTTCATTTTTCATCCTTTAATCAGATTGTTCTTATAATAGGGAATGCTGTGTATAATAGATGCGAAATCTTCAACATTAATATTTTAAATATGTTAAATTATACTTAGAAAAATATATAACTATATATTATTATATATATTTTTTAAATACTTCATTAAAATATTGGACGCTACTCGTTGCTAACGCTCGTGCTGGCCTGTAACAGGTATACTACGCGCATGCGTTCGAGTGCTACGCATTCACTGTCGGTCTGTCTCTTTCTAGTATGGTAGCATTCAACGTGTAACGCAACCTTGTTAGAAGTCCCATTAGAAGTTTCACTTCAATAATAATAATAATCTTAACTTTCGATCAAGCCTTAATTAAATTTCATTGTTTGTTTTTTAGCTTCAATATGCGGTCCCGATGAAGTGTATTCCGATTGTACAAACGGCGGTTGTAATGCGAAAAACTGTACACAATTAGGCAGACCCGTACCTT
Source organism: Bombyx mori (assembly GCF_030269925.1). Taxonomy (NCBI): domain Eukaryota; kingdom Metazoa; phylum Arthropoda; class Insecta; order Lepidoptera; family Bombycidae; genus Bombyx; species Bombyx mori. The sequence continues at coordinate 11,739,428 of NC_085128.1, forward strand.
GCGTTAAGATTAATCCTAAGAATTGCAAGAAAGGTTGCATTTGTAAAGAGGGATACTTACGCGACGAAAACGGCTTATGTGTTCCTGAACAATCTTGTCCTCGTGCGTATATGTTGTTGCTTGTCGCTCATTCATCATCATCATCATCAGTCCGCAGTCGTCCACTGCTGGACATAAGCCTGTCCCAAATTACACCACTGAGCCCGGTCTTCGACTCTCCTCATCCACCTCTTTTACCATCCACCAACCACCAGTCGATCATTCATATTAAAAGTATTAGTAAGTTAAGTAAATTAGGGCCACTTTTTCAACATTTCTGTCCTACAAAAATCTGGTGACTTATGAGGATCCTGTCAGCAGCCTTACAATATTTACCGCAAAACATTTATTTAGGTTTGTAGAGTGGTACAGCTTTTTTTAAATAATAAAACTGGTAACTAATTCTACGTAATGTTTTTTTTTTTTTCTTATTATTGAAATATAACTGGGGGCCCGGTGGCCTTTCCAGTTTCACCAGGACATGTGGGCGAACAAAGGCTCAGCCAGGAGGGGTGAGATTTGCTAACAACTGCCCGAGCACCTCCAAAGGAGACCTAACAACTCAAGAGCAATTGCTTCGCGAATGAATCTACTACCGGATCGAAATCGCGACCCACTGAGAAGATCCGGCGAGAAACTCAGCGGGCTGATGCATGGGTTAGGTTGCACGTCGACCTCTTTGTCGAGTTCGACGAGTACGGTTACTGGGGTCCCTAAGCCTGCTCCTAGTGTTAGAGCTGAAGGCGTCTAATGCAAAGGCTATTGGATCTGATGGATCCGTAACGACGTGTCTAGGGCGTCGACGGTGACTGGCTCCTGCATGATCAGGATTCGGGGAGTAGTCAGCGGCAGCAACGGTAAAGCGATTATTATGACGCATAGTCTTATCGAAGTACCGTTCCGACGCTGACTTCATGTATTTCTGGACTGATTTGAGACCCAGGTCATCGTGTAGGTCAACGTTCCTCACGAACTACGGAGCCCCAATAGCTAACCTGCAAAAGCGGGATTGTAGGGATTGGAGGGATAGGGAAATAGCACTGCTGTACTTTTCGCTGGGTTGATGTCTATGCGCCATTTCCTGAACCATTGTCCGAGGGTTAGCGCTGCGCTCTGGAGTTTACTTGTGATTAGGGACTTTTTTCTACTTGAGTAGTAAACGGTTGTGTTGTCAGCAAATAAGGCTAGCTGGGTCGGCGGCGACCGGGGAATATCGTTAATAAATAAACTAAATAGGAGTGGAGAGAGAATGGAGCCTTTCGGGACTCCAGCCGTTAGTGGTCGCGCGGAGGAGCGGGTTCCCTCTACTCGATATCGAAAAGAGCGGTTAGACAGGAAGTCCCGTATGATGAGCACGAGACTGTCCGGTACGCCCATGTTGAAAAGTTTGAAAATCAAACCGTTGTGCCAGACTTTGTCGAACGCTTTTGCGACGTCGAAGAAGAGGGCTCCCGTGTAGATCGGCTTTGGTCGGTTAAGTCCTACGAGAATGTGCTCCGTGAGGCCGTGCACCTGTTGTACGCATGTGTGATTTGCACGGAATCCGAATTGTTCATCGATGAGAATGCCCTTGGATGAGACGAAGTCTCTGAGGCGTTTGTAGAGCAGACGCTCATACAGTTTGCCTAGAGACATGAGGAGGCTAATCGGGTGGTAGCTCGTCGGATGAGTTTTTGGTTTACCGGGTTTATGTATGCCGATAACGTTCGCTTCTTTCCACACCGCGGGAAAGATACAGTTCGCCATAGCGGCATTGAAAATAGATGCCAACATCACGATGAGTTGGACGGGTAGAAGTTTAATAACGCGGTTAGATATACCGTCGGAACCGGGAGCCTTGCGAGGACGTAAGTCTTTGATCAAGTCCTTAACTTCCTTCGGGGTGACGGTTGGTTATGCATCCGAGGCTGGCAAGGAGGCTCTGCGTTCTACCTCACTGTCTACTAATTCTAAGTGAACAAGGTCCACGGATTGAGTGCTGGGCGTACACTGGGTTTGCAATGTATCGGCCAGCAGCTCTGCTTTTTCGTCATCATCGAACGCCGCGAGTCGGCCTGAGGAGCCTACGAGGGGGGGCATAGTTACTACCGTATCCAATTTGAGAGTACGAGCTAAGCGGTAGTAATACCTTTGAGAGGGCGCGAGTCCTTCTAAGAAATCAGACCATCTGGCATCTCGGACTTCGGCGATGCGAGATTTTACGTTGCCTTGTAGGGCACGCATTCGAATACGATTTTCCGCGGTAGGATACCTATCGTAGGCGCGAATCGAGGCGTTCTTAGCTCTAAGGATTACTGAAGTCCTTAACATTCAGACTGTTAACTCATTGCTCTGTCCATTGCACTAAAAAGCACATACATAATATGAGCGCTTGTTTCCACATTTTTTATTAATCACTAACGAAACATAAACTATATTTGGTATACCAAAACTTATTTTTCTAATATTTTATCAATTAAATAACACGATTGCTCGGGTTATATTACTTTATTTTCCGCTTGTATTTTCACTGATTCTATTTTTCTATTTCAGAGTCTTGTAACAAGCCGAACGAAGTTTATGAGCGGTGTACCTTCGACTGCCCTCCACAGACGTGCGACAGTCTCGACAAAGCGTATGCGTGTCCATTGCAAAATAACCAAACTTGCGTAGGAAAATGTAAATGCAAACCCGGCTACTACAGAAATTTAATCGGAGAATGTATTTCCGAAGAAGATTGCCGTACGTATTAAGTTACTTGCTTAGACTTAATCTGGCTAAGTTATTCGATAAATATGTTTATTACAGGAAGATGTCCCGGAAAACATGAATATTATTCTTGTGGCGGAGCATGCGACAACATTTGTGACAAACTAAGCGAAGAGAACCAGACAAGTTGTTCGATAATTAATATAAAATGTAATGAAATGTGTTACTGCGAGGAAGGCTATGCACGGAATAAAAACAATATTTGTGTACCTTTTGATCAATGCAATGGTGAGTATCCAAAATCACAGAAATTAATATATAAATTCCAAAGTATGTCCATCAATTTTCGGTTTGTCTGTTTGTCTTTTTTTTTATTGCCTAGGTGGGTAGAGGAGCTCACAGCCCATCTGGTGTTAAGTGGTTTCTGGAGCCCATAGACATCTACAACGTAAATGCGCCACCTACCTTGAGATATAAGTTCTAAGATCTCAGTATAGTTACAACGGCTGCCCCACCTTCCAAACTGAAACGCATTACTGCTTCACGGCAGGAATAGGCAGGGCGGTGGTACCTACCCGCGCGGACTCACAAGAGGTCCTACCACCAGTAATTACGCAAATTAAAATTTTGCGGGTTTCACTTTTATTACACGATGTTATTCCTTCACCGTGGAAGTCAATCGTGAAAATTAAATTTGTTGAGTACGTAATTCATTAGAAAAATTGATACCTGCCCGGGATTCGAATACAGGTGTATCGCTCAACACGAATGCACCAGACGTCTTATTCCTTAGGCCACGACGACTTCAAGTCTTCCAAGATACAGCTATACTACGACATGCAGTTATACTAGAGCATGAGCAATAAATACATGGTAGAGCAGATTTTGTCTAGAGATATATTAGGGGTCAAAGTATGAAACTGCCCATTTGTACTGAAAAATTGAAATTCGTTTTTATTTTTATTTAACATATTTATTTAATCTAAATATTTACTATTATTATCTATACATTGCTGCCATCTAATAGGAAGGTTTTATGTCAATTCGAAGTACCTATTACAATAGAACGGCAATTTCACACTTTAACCCCTATGGCACTTTTTTTTTAATTCTGGGAAAAGGTATCGTGCCATCATTAATTATTATTGAATCTATCAAGAAACGTAACATTATACATTCCTGTATGATATTTATTCGTAGTTTGGCCTTAGGTTTGATCTTCATTATTCTATTAAAATAAGTGTAAACTCTGTAACAGCTTACATACAATACCCCTTTAATTAGCAAGATTCCTGCGCCGTGTGACATTTTTGTTGAGTTTTTGCCGAACAGTAAAGATCCCTTCCTTTCGCAGTCACATGGTTGCTGCTCCGCGGCCCTTTCTTATCGCTAACACTCATTACATTTACTTAATAAATGTGGTCTGTGTCTTTAATAAAATATGGCAGCGTGCTCTCCTGTTTTAAGTTTCTTACAATTCAAGTTCCATCTTTCATTACGAGACGCATTAATTTAAGAAATTCGTGCATTAACTATATAATAAGGCATTGGTTTTGTGTTACCTTATGTACGAGATATTACAAGAATATATTATATTTAGTTCTTTACGTTTCTGTAGGTTTTTTGTTTATCATTCTTTCGAGAACGGAGACATGACCGTGCCTCGACAGAGTCTCGCTTCTTATGTATAAAAGAGTATAATAGATAGTCAGGTGTTGACAACCGTCATTCATCAGTCTGCTAAGAATGACGATCGGGTTAATCGACAATTATCCCCTACCCTTCTCTAAGCTGTTAACATTTTGATTAGTATTGTCTTTGATTAATTTTGTATCAAAAAGAAACAATGTCGAACTCTAACAATAGCTCTTATATCCTTATGCATCAATTGGCATTTTATCTTTATATTATATATACTTGAATTATTTGTGGAAGTTTAGAGAAGGTTTAAAAGGTGAAGGTTTAAAAATATGAAAATGCTCGGAATTAAATGAAAATAACGATATTGTTTTTCCTTTGATGTGTTCCCCGTCGGACGGATTCCTTTTGTTTGTTTTGAGTTTATTTTATACAAAAGCTTAGGTCTTATATTTATCGATTGAGGCACTACGAAGTCTGCCGGGTCAGCTAGTAATTAATAAGTATAAATTAACCATGTGTACAAAATTACAGTTAAGTACAGTTTTTATCGAACGGCGCAGCTATTTTTAATATATCTATAATAATGCTCATCTCATGCTCAAACTTAAATGATTTCAAGTAATCAATCTTTTAGATCCTGTTTGTCCTGAAAACGAAAGGTACGATAAGTGTCCTGCATTTTTGTGTGGTCCACAAAAGTGCTCTGAACTCGGCTTCGGTACAAACTGTCCAGCATCTGTCAATAATGGTACTTGTCCCGGAAAACCGGGATGCGTCTGTGTTAATGGATACGTCAGAAACAATAAAAACGTTTGCATACCACAGGATCAATGCCGTAAGTAAACTTTATAGAGCTCTGTAATTTTTCTCTATGATTGCCAATAAAGATTATCACGATGGGATGACATGTCGCGTAAACTGAACCAGTACGTATAATTTGAACCATAGAAATTTAGATCAAGCACTGTATGAGTATCTTAGAGCTATACTGAGTGAGGTACAATTTTATAAAACTACATCTCTGGATGCAATAGTAAATGGAATATAAGGCTTATGATTTTTGTAGGTATTAAAATTCTTACTAAACGCAAATTTGTCAAAAAAAAAAGTTACGTTAATTTTGAGGTTCTTTGATAAAATGAACAAGCTGATATTAAGACTGGTATTAAGAGGCTTTTTTTATTTATTGCCTTTGTACTTTTTTTTTTTTTTTACCGGAAACCATAGATATCAGAACATAAATACAGTCATTCACCTTGAGACATACATAGGTATGCAGTTTTAATTGCACGTTATGCAATTAAGACTGCCCACCTATATACCTAGTCAGTTCATAAATTCTGTCACATGTTTAATGTAAAATAATTGAAACAAGTTTATTCATTATGTAACTATTCATATACCAAAATGAACTTAACAAAACATAGATTCTTATGACACTAAAGTTTATTCAAAATGACCTCCGTGATTTTGAATACAGGCCTTCAATCTGCGCGGCCAGTCGTCTATCGCAGCACGAACGAGGTCCATGTCAATATCGGCGGCTGCCTTAATCAAGGATGTCTTGAGTGACTCCAAATTGGGATGAGGCTTTGAGCACGCCTTTTCCTCCAAGTGTTGCCATATCTTGTAATCTAACGGATTCAAATCTGGACTGGAGGAGGGCCAGTCTTCGTGCCGGATGAAGTCGATTTCACGCGCCGCCAGCCAGTCTTGTGTGCTCTTCGCTCTATGAGCTGGCGCCGAATCTTGTTGGAATACCCAGCTCCTGTTATTGAACATGGTATGAGAAACAGGTTCCACAAGGTTCGTCAGGACTGTATTTTGATACACAACTGCATTCGTTTTTACACCTTTCTCACAAAAATGTACCTCTGTTAAGCCCCAATAAGAAACTCCCAACCATACCATGAGCGAGAATGGAAAATGACCTCGTTGGACACGCGGAATACGGTTGCCCGCTTCTTCACTACTATGTGCGTACACCTTATAAATTTTTTTGTTGTAGCTCTCTTCTACGGTAAAAATTTTTTCATCCTAAAAAAGAATTTCCCGATATTTTTTTCCCGCGTACCGCTTCAACAAAGCGCGGCATCTCTTCAGTCTCAGGTCCATTAGACGAGCATTCAAACGATGTCCTGTTTTTCTTAGATATGCCCGAAGCCCTAAGTCTTCATTTAACACCCTTTTCATCATGGTTCTGCTTAACCCCATCTGAAGGGCCAACAGTTTCTGCTTACGTTTGGGATTTCTTTGAATTCGCGCCTTCACATTTTTTATCACTGCTGGAGTCCTAACAGACCGAGGGCGACCACTTCTTGACCTGTCATCTACACTAGAGTCTTCATTGTATCGTTTGATGGTACGATAAACGAATCTTTTGGTTATATTAAAATTTTTCAGTATGTTAAAAATTTGAATTGGCGCGTAACCGCAACGATGCAACGCAATAGCTGCAACACGGTCTTCTTTAGGCGTCCACTCCATATTTAAAAATTAGTAAAATTCTAAAAGTATACATTTTTATTTTCGTGAACAATTCGAAATTCGAATTCAATAAACTTTTTTGTGGCCAGCATTCTAAAAGAAAAGTTTTTACTGTGTGACAATACTTATGACCTGACTAGTTATATATATGAAGACGTTATTTATTCCGCCGATTAAAGCAGAATATTCATTTGCGCTAGAAATAAGACGGTGGTGTCTACGGCGGCCTTAATATTTACTCTAACTTTGTAATATACTAGAATAGTACTCAGAGTAGATGGCTGCCCATTTCACGTGACTTTTGTTGCCTTCTACGAGAAGAGATAGAGTAGTGATATTCTAGACCACACGGCTCTTTCTATGTGTGAAATAAACATAAGCATTCACATTTATTTGACTTTTTTTAGCTTCATGTGGAGGAGACGAAAATGCTCAATCTGGATGCGGTAATTACTGTGGAAACCGTTGCTCAGATTACGAAGGTGGACCAAAGGTATGTCCTCTGATCTGCATCCTGAATTCGTGTGACTGTAGACCGGGCTATGTGTATGATGATCTAGTTAAAAAATGTGTTCTTCCGAAAGATTGCTCATGTAAGTATCACTTTCAAGACTTTAACAAACTTCAAAAAATAACGTCTCGCTAAGACTTTTTTGAAAAACACCTTTTTTATTGCTCAGGTTCTAGGACTAGCTCACGGCCTACCTGTTGTTAAGTGGTTACCGGAGCCCATAGACATCTACAACGTAAACGCCGCCACCTACCTTGAAATATGAGCTCTAAGGTCTCAGTTTTTACAGTACAACGGCTGCCCCACCCTTAAAACCGAAACACATACTGTTTCATGGCAGAAATGGGCAGGGTGGCGGTACCAACCCGTGCGGACTCACAAGACATCCTACCATCAGTAAAATTACTAGTACTATATATTTGTACTGCACGCTTTGAAACTTACCGCACACACCAAGCTGTAGGACTTCCTTTTCCTCATTCCTTCCTCGACTCGACTATCCACATCCTACATGCCTTATTTAGATGCTCCAAGCAAAACTAAGTGAAAATAAAACCAAAGAAAAAACACAGCGGGCAGCATAAAACTGAAACACGATGACGATTTTTAAAACGAATATTTTTGAATATTGTTAATCAATCTTAATATAAAACTCTCGCGATTGTGAAAATTTAAAGTGTGTTAAGGATCTTCGGAGTGAGTGAACAAGTTTATCCTTTTCTCGGACCTAACAACATGAAACACATAACACCAACAAAAACCGCAATCAAATGAATGGCTTATAAAGGCAAACAGAACATAGAAACGTTCATATTATTATATATTTATCTAAATGATAATACCTATACGATATATGCATAAATAATATAAAAAAAAATATGTTCATTTTGTCACTAGAACTCTATAGGTAGTCCACAAAATTCCATCAGCTTTATTGGAGTGTTTTTCACAGCCCACCTGGTTTTAGGTGGTTACTGGAACCTATAGATATCACAATATATTTGTATAGTTATAGCAGCACCCACCTTCAAACATTGGACCTCATGTATTACGTGTATTGTATAGCGGTTGTCGCACCCTTAAAATCGGAACGCATGGCACATGACTTTGTCTGTTTGTATTCCTCTGCCCAGTTCTGCTGCGAAGTAATGCGTTTGGGTTTAAAAGATCTGGGGCTCTAAGTACTCTGCTAACTACAGCCAGGTGGGCTGTGTGAGCTCATTCACAAATCTACGCTATAAAACAAACATAGACAGGTTGGTGGTACCTTCCCGCGACAGCTAACATTATTCCTTAGCACCAAAATTTCAAGATTTGGTCTCTTGGATAGAGCTAGCTAATAGCTATTAGACGGTAGTTAACGTAATATTAAATTTTCTACACATGAAAACTGTAAGCTGTACCATAGCGCATCCAAAAAACAAATATCAACCTTTTTAAATTTAGCCAAACCACTTTGTGGCGAAAACGAAGAATCTTCAGATTGTGCCAATCGCTATGATAGTCCAGATTGCTATGTGGATCCCATGGATTGCATTCAAGGATGCATTTGCAAAGTAGGATATGTGAGAAATGATGAAGGAGTTTGTGTTCGAGATGATTGTGATGGTACGTACGTAATCTCTATGATTTTTATAATCCGTGACCATTTTATAACTATTCTAAAATTAAATCACAAATAATATAAATTATTTGTGATTTAGAATACTTTTAATTATTTAATAATTAATTAATAGATTTTATTAAAAAGAAAAGTTAAATTTTTTGGTAAATTTAATAGGTGTATACCGTTGCTCGATGACAATGGCAATGCCAATAAAGTATCTTTATCATTGTTTACTACTCGAAAGCTGTGGGATCACAGATTAGAGTGAACTCCACTCAATTTCAATCTAAAGCCCAAAAAAAAATTCTCAAAAAAATGCCTTAAAATGCACTGTTGATGAATGCAGTAGTGCATGGTCAAAGAAAAAGAAGGTCTGCTTTGGTGCAAATCCAGAAAATATTACAACGTAATGGATTAACTACTTGGTCAAATAAATGAATAATAGCATTTTTTATTTAAATTCAAAGATTAATTTCATTTAATGTTCATTGGTACATTTTATTTATTAGACTCATGCAATGGGGATCCGAACGCCGTTGTTGGATGTGGAGTAAACTGTAACAGACATTGTTCTTATATCGGCAAAGAAAGTCAAGGTTGTATTGAGATTTGCTACGAAGACGGCTGCGATTGTAAAGACGGATATTATTACGATGATAACATTAATAAATGTGTTTTACCCGAAGACTGCAGTAAGTTTGGATAATTTATTGAGTACAATTGTATTTTTGTGATCAATTTCGGAAGAATTTAATTTATACCGACTATTTATTTAATGAAGTTTTTTTAAGTACTTTCATTACAAAACAATGGAATGAATATTTTTTTAAGAAGAAGCTGTGTGGTTATTGTTTTTGCATGTAAATATTTACCAAACGTTGACTCTCACAACAGTGGAGACTGGTCATATTTAGCATTGCACGCGGTACGCCAAAAACAAGCAAATTAAAATTGAAAAAAAGGAAAAAATAGCAAAAATACAATAATTACATAAAAGCGTAAATAGAAATAAACATCGGCCATAAGATAACACGGAAAGAAAGAGCAGCTAATTACGATGGGAAGAAGAAATAAATTCAAAAGTAAGGAAATTATAGATGTCCTATCTTATTAGTTTATAAAATAAATGAATTAGAAAGAAATGAAGTAGACCTCAATATTTAACTTCAATTATGTACCTAACTATATAACTATAACTCAATATTTAATATTTACCACAATATTTATTAATATACATCAATATAATATGTATGAAATTGAAGTGTATTGTTATTTATATACACATCTTATAATAACGAATGTAAAGGGTTTATATTACTAGAAATTTGTGTAAGAAGTAAAGATTTATAAAAATAAATTTAGTCTTATAAAATTTTAAGTGATTACAATCATGTGTGTTTGTTTTTTTTTTTTTTTTTTTTTTTTTTTTTTTTTTTTTTTTTTTTTTTTTTTTTTCCTACCTATGCTGATAGCCTTGAGAGGCTACTTCAGCTTCGCCCTAACGTTAGTAGGTGAGCTCGCGGGGCTCAACCGGAGAGTTGCTAACACTGACTGTTGGCGACAGCGGCGTCGCCCCATAATTATAGAATAAGTTGAAGAATATAATAGAATATAGAATAGAATAATAGATTTATATAGATACGTATATAGACATAGACTTAAATATATATAGAGTTATAACAAATAGACAAATAAATAGAGTGCATGGACATATAGATATATAAGGACATTGATAACGTGCACATAGATTTTACTAAGAATAGAACGTAAGTTACTTTGAAATAAATAGTATACACTTTTGCTTTGTTATTCCCGATAGTTTTAAGATTTGCATATTAACTTAAATGAACACGCGCCCGGCCCGCGTCCCGAAACTATGTAACAAACAGCATTTATCTGTGTTCAGGACCGGGTATTTTGTTTATACGGGCGCGTCATATAGATTAAGCATAGAATAAGTTATATGTATCGATAGGGATTACAACATAGAATAGTTAAGTATAAGGCATTAGTATATACATTTATTAAATAAATAGATATAACGAATAAACCGAGCCGATCATAGTGAAAATGATCTCGACGAGAGCCGTATTTTACACGAGATCTCTGTAGGGTAACATTCCGAGGTAGTTAAGCGACCCTGCGACGCTGTCAGGTACCTGCCGACTTGCCGACCGACTACCTGCCGACCTACCGACCGACCCTCGACCGACTACCTGCCAACCGCCGGCCGCCGACCCTCCGAACGAAGATTACATAAAAAAAGCACGAGTAAAGACATCAGCGCCTCGAAGATATTTATTGAAGAATTGAAGACTATTGACAGATCGGTCGGCTCGGTTTTACGTTCAGTAGCAAAGTTTTGAGTTTTAATTTCGAGTGAGCTTGTACGATATCGTACACCTCAGGACCCTACATTGACTGCTTCAGATCGACACGAATAATCGCCACGAGACGGGCATCCGGCGTCTTATAGGATTTCAAGAAATCTTATAAGATTCATAAACCCGTCCAACCTGGGTTGGCGTCACTCGCCTTATCGACACGGGTGACGTGCTGCGTACCCAACAGCTGGTCCTTCGAGCCGGATACAGCGGTTATTCAACGATGCCGATCACCAGGAGCAACAAGGGATCATCGAGGGAACAGCCACTCGAACCTGCGGTTCAAGAAACCAGTCCGGGAGCAACAGAAGCGACGTCGTACGAAACATACGAGAGCTCCGCGACCGGTACGACCCAGAACACAAAACTTGAAGAGACAACGACGCGGACACGTGGTGAAAATAGACCCGCGTCGAAGAAATCGCTACGACGTAAGGAACTGGCAGCGAGAGCGGAGCTGGCGGAAAAAGAATTGATAGAAGCACAAGCAGCCACTATAGCCGCCAGACTCCGCCTGGAATTGATACAGGCTGAAAACGAAGACGACGATGATTCCATTATAGAAGAGCCAAAGGACCGGGATGATCAGATCAGGGCCTGGGTCCAGACGTCGGTGGGCAGTATGGACAAGGAGCCCGCAGGCGAGCACATTGAGAACCGTCCCGTCAGCAAGGCCAACATGGAAGAGTGCAGCAACAGGGACCTGGCTAAGGCGATAGTGGAAGCGGTGAGGAGCGCGACGACCAAGGAGCTGCCACCACAACCCGACTACATGCACCAGTTGCCGACGTTCGAAGGCGACTGCAGGGAGTGGGTGGCCTTCAAGGCTGTCTACGAGGATACCGCTCCACTCTTTTCAAGCGCTCAAAACATGGCGCGGCTGAGAAGAGCGCTGAAAGGACAAGCCAGGGAAGGAGTTCGCAGCCAGCTGTACTCCGAGAGCACACCGGAGGAAGTAATGGAATCACTGCGGCGGTGCTATGGAAGGGCGGACGCTTTAGTCTTAGCGGAGCTAGACCGCATACGAAGACTTCCGACGATAAGCGACTCCGCCTACGACATTTGCTCACTGGCGAGCAATGTTAACAATACCGTCGCAGCGATCAGGGGGCTGCGGAAACCCCAATATTTGATGTCGCCCGAACTGCTGAAGAGCATCGTCGACAAGATGCCGACCATCCTGAGGTTTCGGTGGTACGACCACATTATCGATAAAACTGAAGGAGACCCGGACCTCAACACGATGTGCGGCTTCCTGAATAAGATGGCGGACCGGTGCGGGCCACACGCTGTGGCCGAGGTGGCAACAAAAAGACAACCATCGAGGCGACAAGCGACGCACGCCACAACCGACTGCACCGAGCGCGCAACTTCGGACAGAGTAACAATAGACAAGCCGGCATGCCCGCAATGCAAGGAAGGACACCCGCTGTATGATTGTCCGAGGTACGAGAGAGCTACGGTGCAGGAACGATGGAGAATGGCAAAGGAGTCGCGCCTGTGTTATAAGTGCCTCGACGGTAAGCACCGGAAGCAAACATGTCAACGACCGCCATGCCGCACGTGCAAGCGCTGGCACCACTACTCGCTACACAACGAGAAGCTGGAGACAGAGCCAGCAGAGAACAGGGAAGTCGCGAACAACGTGCGACTTCCCATCAACTGCACGCGGATCAGCAGGGCGTACTTGAAGATGGTGCCCGTTGAAGTGTACGGGCCGTCGGGATCGACGACGGTGCTGGCCCTGCTGGACGAAGGCTCCACGGTAACTCTCCTGGACTTGAGCGTGGCGAAGCAGATCGGCCTGAAGGGACCCAAGGAGACGCTCCGCCTCGAGACCGTGGGCGGGAAGACCCTAACGAAGAAGGACTCGATGAAGCTTAACATCCGAGTTCGAGGGCTTCACCAGCGTCAGAAGAGGACGATTGTCGGAGCGCGCACAATGGATGATATAAGCCTTGCACCCCAGCGACTGAAGAGAGAGACCATCGAAGGCTACGCGCACCTGAGGAGCCTGGCGGACCAGTTATGTTACAATGAACAATCCCCCCAACTATTGATCGGGCAGGACAACTGGGGACTCATCGCCGCCAAGAAGACGCGCAGAGGCAGGAGGAACCAGCCGGTAGCCTCATTCACCCAATTGGGATGGGTGCTACATGGCCTCGATGGCAACAACGCGAAAGAGGTCAACTTCCTCACCTGCGCCCATGTATCGATGCCCGAAGAGGCCTTGGACAGATTAGTGAAGGAGCACTTCGCGATAGAGTCGCACCCAAGCGTCCGGGCACGGATATGGAGGCAAAGGCGCTCGACATCTTGGAGAAGGAGGACGACAGAGGTTGGAGACGCGATGACGGCCGCTTCGAAGCTCGGACCTACAATCCCTGTTCGAAGCGTTGTTGCAGTTCCGGAAAAGGCTCGTCGTGGTTGTCGCGGACATCAAGGAGAGGTTCCTGCAGATAAGGATCAGGGACGTGGACCGCGACAGCCCAAGATTTCTCTATAGAGAAGATCGACGCGAGGCCGCTCCAAAAGAGTATAGAATGACGTCGGTCATATTCGGAGCGGCCTGTTCACCGAGCGCGGCCCTGTTCATTAGAAATAAGAATGCCAAGGATTACAGACATCGATATCCAGAAGCCGCGTGGGCAATAGAAGGCGCTGCATTCTGGCGAGCCTCGCAGGCGGTGTGACCCCAGGAGACATAGAGCTGGGGTCGAAGGAAGAAAAGACCCTGGGCCTGCGGTGGTTCTACGAGTCGGACGAGGTGGGATTCCGGACACGTCCACGAGACCCAAAGGATATAGAAGCACGGACCCCGACCAAACGAGAAGTAACTAGCGCGGTAATGTCAACCTTCGACCCTATGGGGCTGGCATCACCCGTGCTAATAGAAGGGAAAGCGCTCACTCAGAGCATTTGGCGGAGCGAGATCGACTGGGACGACGTCATCCTGGAAAAGGACGAGGTGGCGTGGAAACGCTACATGGAGAACCTCCGCACGTTGCAAGGCCTCCGAATAGCAAGGTGCTTCTCGTGCTGCAACACTGAGGGGGAGCTGCACACGTTCACCGACGCCAGCGAGAAGGCCTACGCGTGTGCAGTCTATTGGCGTCAGAAGACAGATGAGAGCACCTACCGCGTCACGCTTCTAGCAGGGAAAGCCAGGGTGACCCCACTGAGACCAGTCTCTATCCCAAGGCTGGAGCTGCAAGCTGCACTGCTGGGGACAAGGATGGCGCAGGCGATAGCGAACGAATTGGACATCGCGGTCGGCAGAAGGACGTACTGGACTGACTCCAGTACAGTCCTGACATGGATAAAGACCGACCCACGCACGTTCAAACCTTTCGTTGCGCACCGACTCGCCGAGATAGAAGAGTCAACGAAGCCCCAAGAATGGCGATGGGTGCCTGGCTCGCAGAACCCAGCAGACGACGCAACTAGAGAGGCGCCGGCGGATTTCGACCACACGCATCGGTGGTTTAATGGACCCGAGTTCCTGTCGTGGGATGAATCGCGCTGGCCCAAGCCGCGAACATTCAAGCAAGAACCGTCTGGAGAAGAGAAAGAGGCCTTCCTGGTCGCCACGGCGAGGACCGCTGACGCTCGACCCACGCCCGATCCGCACAGATTCTCGAGCTGGGTCAAGTTATTGAGAGCAACAGCCAGGGTCCTCCAATTTATCGAGCTGTGTCGACCCCGGAAGGAGAGCGCCTGCGTGTCCAGACAATTGGAGCAGCAAGATCCCACGTGGAGGACGACGCGAGCGAAGCAGCCCCGATCAACATGGAAGATAAGGACTCCAGAAGCACCTACAAAAGCGTGGCTGCTGCTTGATCCAATCCACTTGAAGGAAGCGGAGAAGATCCTACTGAGAGGCAGCCAAGGAGAGAGCTTCGGTGAAAAAGATCCCGAACGTCACCCCAAGTTGCGACGGCTCGACGTCGTGATGGAAGATGGCCTGTTGCGCATGCACGGACGTATCGACGCAGCGCAATACATAGATGCAGACCGCAAGCGACCGATCGTACTGGACGGGAAGCACGTGATAGCGAGATTATTGATCAAACACTATCACGAGGCGTTCCAGCACGGTAACCACGCAACGGTGATGAACGACGTGCGGCAGCGCTACTGGATCCTAGGTCTAAGATCGATCATTCGAGCGACGGCCGTCCGATGCCAGTGGTGCAAGGTCTATCGGAGTACACCACGACTACCGCCCACCGGAGACCTGCCAATAGAGCGGCTACGACATGGAGAGCCGCCGTTCACCTGTGCTGCCGTCGATTACTTCGGGCCGATGACGGTGACTGTAGGACGACGTCACGAGAAGAGGTGGGGCGTGCTGTTCACATGCCTCACCACGAGAGCAGTCCACATGGAGCTAGCAGCGTCACTGACGGCAGACTCAATGCTGTTAGCGCTGCGCAGGATGGCCGCCCGGCGAGGAACGCCCAAAGTCATTTACAGCGACAATGGGACTAACTTCGTCGGCGCCAACAAGGAGCTCAAGCAGGCAATCGAGAATGCAAGGGAAGCAGACGTCGTGTCACGGGCCGCTCAGATGAACATAAAATGGAAGTTCATCCCGCCGGGAGCGCCGAACATGGGAGGCGCGTGGGAACGTTTGGTGCGGTCCGTGAAGACCGCGCTGGCGGTCACACTGAAAGAAAGACACCCCAGGGAAGAAGTTCTGCACACTCTTCTGTTGGAGGCGGAGCACGTCGTCAACTCGCGACCGCTCGTCGCCAGGGAAGAGAGTTGGGAGTCAGAGGCACTAACCGAACCACTTCCTCATAGGGAGGTCCTGCGGAGCTCCAAGCATCGGCGACTACAGAGACGAAGACCTGACCGGCAAAAGGACATGGAGAGTGGCGCAGCGTATGGCGGACCACTTCTGGAGTAGGTGGGTCAAGGAATACCTGCCTACGCTGCTGCCCAGGAAGATCGACGGGAGAGCAGCTGGCGAGGACTTGCAGTGTGGGGATACCGTCCTCATAGTGGACTCCACGCTGCCACGCAACACAAGGCCGCGCGGGCAAGTTGTCCACACCTACCCAGGCCCCGACAACCGTGTACGAACCGTCGACGTCAGAACGAGCGGCGGTCTGCTTAAGAGACCTGCCTCCAAGATGATCCTACTGGTGCCTGCAACGAGCGACGAGCCCACGCCCATAGAGTCGCCACGACAAGGAGTCGGTGCTACGCACGAGGGGGAGGATGTTGGCGACAGCGGCGTCGCCCCATAATTATAGAATAAGTTGAAGAATATAATAGAATATAGAATAGAATAATAGATTTATATAGATACGTATATAGACATAGACTTAAATATATATAGAGTTATAACAAATAGACAAATAAATAGAGTGCATGGACATATAGATATATAAGGACATTGATAACGTGCACATAGATTTTACTAAGAATAGAACGTAAGTTACTTTGAAATAAATAGTATACACTTTTGCTTTGTTATTCCCGATAGTTTTAAGATTTGCATATTAACTTAAATGAACACGCGCCCGGCCCGCGTCCCGAAACTATGTAACAAACAGCATTTATCTGTGTTCAGGACCGGGTATTTTGTTTATACGGGCGCGTCATATAGATTAAGCATAGAATAAGTTATATGTATCGATAGGGATTACAACATAGAATAGTTAAGTATAAGGCATTAGTATATACATTTATTAAATAAATAGATATAACGAATAAACCGAGCCGATCATAGTGAAAATGATCTCGACGAGAGCCGTATTTTACACGAGATCTCTGTAGGGTAACATTCCGAGGTAGTTAAGCGACCCTGCGACGCTGTCAGGTACCTGCCGACTTGCCGACCGACTACCTGCCGACCTACCGACCGACCCTCGACCGACTACCTGCCAACCGCCGGCCGCCGACCCTCCGAACGAAGATTACATAAAAAAAGCACGAGTAAAGACATCAGCGCCTCGAAGATATTTATTGAAGAATTGAAGACTATTGACAGATCGGTCGGCTCGGTTTTACGTTCAGTAGCAAAGTTTTGAGTTTTAATTTCGAGTGAGCTTGTACGATATCGTACACCTCAGGACCCTACATTGACTGCTTCAGATCGACACGAATAATCGCCACGAGACGGGCATCCGGCGTCTTATAGGATTTCAAGAAATCTTATAAGATTCATAAACCCGTCCAACCTGGGTTGGCGTCACTCGCCTTATCGACACGGGTGACGTGCTGCGTACCCAACACTGACCCTAGCAAGAGCAGTGCTTCGCAGAATCTACCACCGGATCGGAAACGCGACCCACTGAGAAGATCCGGCGAGAAACTCAGTGGGCTGTGTCTATGGGTTAGTTCGCTCGTCGAGCCCTTCGTCGCAAGCGACGGGTTCGACGAGGACGGTGACCGGTGCTTGTGGTGCCTAAAAGCACCGTTAATGGATCAGGAGGATCCGTAATGACGTGCTTTGGGCGACGTCGACGGTTTACCATTCGGTCTACTGGGTCGGGTATGTAATTTCCAGCGGCTACGATGAGAGGGTTCTCATGTCGTGCCGCCTTCTCAAAATGGCGCAGCGATGCCGACTGTAGATACTTACTAAAAGAGTCGAGCTCCAGGTCGTCGTGGAGATCCACATTCCTAAGGAACCAAGGCGCTCCGACGGCTATCCTGCAGAATCGTGATTGAATAACCTGAAGGGATTTCAAGTTGGTGCGGGCTGCGTGAGCGAACACTACGCTTGCATACGTCATGACGGGGCGTATACAAGTTTTGTAGAGAGTTACCTTATTACGGAGGGACAGTTTGCTTCGACTACAAAGCATTGGATAGAGTCGTCCTAGAATAAACGCGGCGCGGTCGCGTACCGTTTTTATATGGGGACGGAATGTCATCCCTCTGTCGAGGGTGACGCCTAGATATTTGACCTTCGAGACCCACGGAATGGGCTGGCCAAAGAGAGTGATGGGACTAACGGCGGAGGTGTTTGCGCGCCTACTACGGAGTGGGATGCTCGAAGTGATGTTCGGAGGGCGACCCCTTTTGAAGAGCACCGCTGCGCTTTTCGTGGGGTTGATGTCTATTCGCCACTTCCGGAACCACTGTCCCAGGGTGGCTACTGCGATCTGGAGTCGCCGATGAAGCAGCGACATCTTCCTACACGAGTAGTAGATAGCCGTGTCATCGGCGAAGAGCGCTAGATGGGTCTCCGGAGACCGGGGTATATCATTGATATACAAACTAAATAATAACGGGGAGAGCGCGGAGCCTTGTGGGACTCCGGCGGTCAGTTGACGGGGACGAGAACGAGTTCCCTCTACTCGATATCGAAACGAACGGTTCGACAAGAAGTCTCGTATGATGAGCACGAGTCTGTCTGGCACTCCCATGTTGTACAGTTTATAAATTAAACCGTTGTGCCAGACTTTGTCGAACGCCTTCGCGATGTCGAAGAAGAGGGCGCCGGTCGGGATTTGTTTACGCCTATTTAGTCCTATCAGAATGTGCTCCGTGAGGCGGTGCACTTGTTGTACGCACGAGTGTTTTGAGCGGAATCCGAACTGTTCGTCTATGAGAATTTTGTTCGCGGTAACAAAATCCCAGAGGCGTTTCCTAAGGAGCCGTTCGTAAATTTTTCCTATCGTCGAGAGGAGACTAATCGGACGGTAACTAGAAGTTTCGTTTGTCGGTTTGCCCGGCTTATGTATACCGATAACGTCCGCTTCTTTCCACACCGCGGGAAAGATGCAGTGCGTCATAGCGGCATTTAAAATTGTAGCCAACATTGCTATCAGTTGGACTGGCAAGAGTTTAAGCGCGCGGTTGTGGATGCCGTCGGAGCCGGGTGCCTTCCTAGGTTGTAGGTTGTGGATCGCGTCTCTAACTTCGTCAGTGGTAATGGGGGGTAACGCGTCCGAGGGCGGCAGGGAAGCTCTGCGCTCGACCTCCCTGTCGACTAACTCGGTGTGTTCGGGGTCCGCGTGTTGAGTGCTGGTGGTGCACTGCTCTTGCAGTGCATCGGCCAGCAGCTCAGCCTTGTCATCGTCATCGAATGCCGGTGGTTGGCCTGAAGGGCGTACGAGGGGAGGCATAGTAGCGGTAGTTTCGGATTTGAGAGTCCTAGCTAGTCGCCAGTATGCTTGGTGGGAGGGCGCGAGTTGTTCTAAATAACTATGCCAATTATCGTTACGCGCGTCGCTTAAGCGGGAGTGGACTTCGCGTTGTAGACGACGCATCCGAATCCGGTTTGAATGCGTGGGAAGACGATCGTAGGCCCGGATTGCCGCGTTCCTAACTCTTAAGAGATTCCTAAGATCGGGGGACAGTCTGATGCGGTGGAAGCTGTCCTCCACATCGACTTCTTTAGAAGATCTAATGATCGCGGAAGATATGTGATCGTAATGATGTTTATGGATTCGACGGTGTCCTCGGGGGATAGATTCGAATCCGGGCCGTAAGGGAGGATTGGCGGAGCGGTGTCGGCTAGGCACGTGCCCAGCTTATTCCAATCCACCATGGTCCTCGTAACAGTGACTGGGTTGTGGGGGCGACCGAGCTGCATAACGACAGGTCGGTGGTCTGAGTCGAGCTCTGACATTGCTTCGATGGAACGCAAGCGCAGAGTTACGTTCCTAAGCAATGCCAGGTCTATAGTGCTCGGGCGGAGCGCGATGTTTTTTTTTTTTTTTTTTTATGATTGTAAGTTTACTGGTGGCCCGAAGGCCTTTCCAGTTTCACCAGGACAGGTGGGCGAGCAAAGGCTCAGCCAAGAGGGGTGGGATTTGCTAACAACTGCCCGAGCGCCTCCGAAGGAGACCTAACAACTCAAGAGCAATTGTTTCGCGAATGAATCTACTACCGGATCGGAATCGCGACCCGCTGAGAAGATCCGGCGAGAAACTCAGCGGGCTGATGCATGGGTTAGGTTGCACGTCGACCTCTTTGTCGAGTTCGACGAGTACGGTTACCGGGGTCCCTAAGCCTGCCCCTAGTATTAGAGCTGAAGGCATCTAATGCAAAGGTTATTGGATCTGATGGATCCGTAAGGACGTGTCTAGGGCGTCGACGGTGACTGGCTCCTGCATGATCAGGATTCGGGGAGTAGTCAGCGGCGGCAACGATAAGGCGATTATCATGACGCATAGCCTTATCGAAGTATCGTTCCGACGCTGACCTCATGTATTTCCGAATTGATTCGAGGCCCAGGTCGTCGTGTAGGTCAACGTTCCTCACGAACCACGGAGCCCCGACAGCTAACCTGCAAAAGCGGGATTGTAGGGATTGGAGGGTGTCTATGTGTGTGCGGGCCGCGTGAGCGAACACCACACTCGCGTAAGTCATGACGGGCCTTATGCAAGTTTTGTAAAGTGTCACCTTGTTCCGAAGGGACATTTTACTCCGCTTACAGATCATGGGGTAGAGTCTACCGAGAATAAACGCGGCACGGTCACGGACTGATTTTATATGCGGGCGGAATGTCATCGATGCATCCAGGGTAACGCCCAGGTACTTGACCTTCCTGGCCCAGGGTATGGGTTGTCTAAAGAGAGTAATCGGGGGTGTGAGATTCCTCCTCCTAATCCGGGAGGAAATCCGTGTGGAGCTTCCCCTCTGAAATAGCACCGCAGTACTTTTCGCTGGGTTGATGTCTATGCGCCATTTTCGGAACCACTGTCCTAGGGCTAGGGCTGCGCTCTGAAGCTTCTTCGCGATTAGGGACTTATTTCTACTAGAATAGTAAACAGTCGTGTCGTCGGCGAATAAAGCTAAATGGGTCGGCGGCGACCGGGGAATATCGTTGACGAATAAGCTAAATAGGAGGGGTGAGAGGACAGAGCCTTGCGGGACTCCAGCTGTGAGAGGTCGTGGGGAGGAGCGGGTTCCCTCGACTCGATATCGAAAAGAGCGGTTCGACAAGAAGTCCCGTATGATGAGCACGAGACTATCCGGCACGCCCATGTTGAATAGTTTGAAAATCAAACCATTGTGCCAGACTTTGTCGAACGCTTTTGCGACGTCGAAGAAGAGAGCTCCCGTGTATAACGGTTTTGGTCGATTAAGCCCCACAAGAATGTGCTCCGTGAGGCGGTGCACCTGTTGAACGCATGAGTGATTTGTACGGAATCCGAATTGTTCATCGATGAGAATGCCCTTGGATGAGACGAAGTCTCTGAGGCGTTTGTAGAGCAGACGCTCATACAGTTTGCCTAGAGACATGAGGAGGCTAATCGGGCGGTAGCTCGTCGGATGATTTTTTGGTTTACCGGGTTTATGTATGCCGATAACGTCCGCTTCTTTCCACACCGCGGGAAAGATACAGTTCGCCATAGCGGCATTGAAAATAGATGCCAACATCACGATGAGTTGGACGGGTAGAAGTTTAATAACGCGGTTGGATATACCGTCGGAACCGGGAGCCTTGCGAGGACGTAGGTCTTTGATCAAGTCTTTAACTTCCATCGGGGTGACTGGTGGTAACGCATCAGAGGGTGGCAAGGAGGCTCTGCGTTCTACCTCACTGTCTACTAATTCTACATGAACAGGGTCCACGGATTGAGTGCTGGGCGTGCACTGGGTTTGCAATGTATCGGCCAGCAGCTCTGCTTTTTCGTCATCATCGAACGCCGCGAGTCGGCCTGAGGGGCCTACGAGGGGGGGCATAGTTACTACCGTATCCGATTTGAGAGTACGAGCTAAGCGGTAGTAAGACCTTTGGGAGGGCGCGAGTCCTTCTAAGAAATCAGACCATCTGGCATCTCGGACTTCGGCGATGCGAGACTTTACGTCGCGTTGTAGGGCACGCATTCGAATACGATTTTCCGCGGTAGGATACCTGTCGTAGGCGCGTAACGAGGCGTTCTTAGCTCTAAGGAGTTCCCTAATATCGTTGGACAATTTGAAGCGGTGAAGGAAGTCCTCCGCTACAACTTGTTTCGATGACCTATCTAATGTCGAGGTGATGTGTGACGTTAAGATGTCTATGGCTTCAGCGGTATCCTGAGGAGACGGGATAGAGTCCGGGTTAAACGGGAGCGATGGTGGATCAGATTCAGCCAGGCTGATGCCCAGCGTGTGCCAATCCACCACAGTCCTCGTGACGGGAACGGAATCGGGAGCGCGACCGAGCTTCATAACGACGGGACGGTGGTCTGAATCTAACTCTGAAACTACTTCGATCGAGTGTAAGCGCAGAGTTACGTTTTTTAATAACGCTATGTCGAGTATATCCGGGCGATGCGCGATATTTAGCGGGTAGTGAGTCGGGGTTAGCGGAGCGACGATATCGAAGGCGAGATCATCGACTAACGCGTCAAGCCGCCTGCCATTCGGGGTTGTGGTGTGTGAGTTCCACCTGATGTGTTTACAATTTAGGTCGCCCGCCAGAATGACAGAGCTCCCCATACCGAGCAGCGCCTCGATATCACTGCTTAGAACGATCTTATCCGGTGGAAGATAAACGGACGCGATAACGATCGGCGCGTGTCCCGTCAGTGAGATTCGGCACACTGATGCTTCGATATTAGCGAGCGCGGGAGGATCGAGCGGGACGCAATGCAGGGCTCTTCTATAGTAAATGACGGTACCACCACCACGGGCAGAGAGCCTGTCGTTCCTGACCATGTTAGGAGCGCGATGTTATACGGATAACATGTTGGAGTTGGGGGACCGACTATTTCAAAGGTGAGGTCGTCTATAAACGCGTCGAGACGCCTACCGTTAACGTTAGTACGATGGCAGTTCCACCTAGTGTGGTGGCAATTTAAATCGCCTGCCAGGATGACGGAGTCTCCCATGCCGAACAGTGACTCGATGTCACTGCTCAGGAGGGGCTTGTCCGGGGGGAGATAAACGGATGCGATGACGATCGGCTGGTGTCCCGTCAGCGAGATACGGCACACTGACGCCTCGATATGTGAGAGCGAGGGAGTATCGAGAGGGACAACGTGCAGGGCCCGCCTATAGTAAATGGCAGTCCCGCCTTTGGAGGCGGTGAGTCTGTCATTCCTAACCATGACGTAATTCGCGACTTTCGGGTCACGACGCGAGGGCTTCAGACAGGTTTCCTGCACTAATAGAATATCTACAAGATTGTCGCGGAGGAATTCAAAAATTTGATCGCGTTGCCGCGCGAGTCCGTTAGCATTGTAGAATGCTAACGTAAGGGAATACGCTTTTTCTCTACCTTTTTGCGCCATTGATTACCGGTAAAGATTTTATAACGTACGCGACACGGACTCGTAAACGTCCATGTGATCGAACGCGGCCGCGAGCCGCTGTTCGGGGGTTGTCGACCTACGGATAGCGTCAGCGAACGATCGCAGACGGTCGAAGTTCACCGCGGTGACGAAGTCGCGCACGAGCGCGAAGTCGTTGGCGGCAGAGGGTTGCGGGGGACGGAACGCGGGCGCGGGGCGAGGTGCGAGCAGGGGCTGAGGCGCGGGGCGTGTCGCGAGCGGGGGCGGGGGTGCGGTTTGCGTTCCCGCCTTCGTATACGGCAGCGGCTTTTTCCACGCTGAAACCGTGGGAACTGCAGCCGGCACGAAGGCAGGTTTCGGCACTGAGGGTGCCGAAGTCTTTGGGCCGACGGTTCGCGGAGCTGGGTGGGTTGGGCGTTTTCGCGGAGCCCTGGGACATCCACGGTAGTTCGCGGGGTGCCCTTGCTTAAGGCATAGGACACAGCTGGGAGGTTCGGTCGCGGTTTCCCTATCTCTAACGCAATCTAACGTAGCGTGATCGCCGAGGCATTTCACGCAGCGGGGGCGCGCGTGGCAATTACGCGCCGAGTGGCCATAGAGTTGGCACCTGTAGCACTGCCCGGGAGTGCCACGCTTATGGGGGGCTTCGATCGATATCCCGGATAGGCCGCAAATTGTCGTGAGACATGCGATCTTCTTTTTGGCCTCCGGGGTGGGTTCTAACGCCACGAGTATCATATTATAGGGCTGTTTGCCCCGCCCGCTGTGCATCCGGTGCACACTAACTATCGGGAGGGCCTGAGCGGTCAGATCCTCCTTAATGTAGTCTATTTCTAGCTCCTTAGGGACTCCGCGTATTACTACGCGGAGCTCGCGGTCCTCCTGAAGAGCATAGGTGTGGAAACCTATGTTCTCCTTTCGGAGGTATGCTGAGAGGGCCCTATGGTCGCCCGGCGTTGCGACCTTGATCTGAATCCCATGCGCGACGTTACGCGCATGGGTGTAGTTAATTTTATTTGCCTGAAGGGCCTGGGACACGCGATTCCACGCTGTCTTCTCTTGAAGTATCAGCGGGGGCGGGGCAGCTACTTTGGGAGCGGGCGCGGGCTTGGGACGCGGCGGTGGGGTTACGCGGCGCGCGGAGTCCGACTCCGGTGTAACTACTACTTTTGGTCGAGAGGCGGGCGCGGATTTCGTTTGTTTTGTCGTGGAGTTCCGGGACTCCACGGCGCGAGTACGCTTTTTACCGCGCGTTACGGTTTGGAACCCATCCGAAGTTCCAGGCTGAGGGCTTGACGCGGATTCGAAATCCATCTCCGATTCGGTATCGGAGCCTGAACTTGAAATGATCGAGGTCGCGGCGGACGTAGCGCGTGATGACGTAACCGACGCGGGCGCGGGGGTGGGGGTAGCGCTAGGCGCTTCGTGAGTCGCATCGTTGGAACGTGCGCTCGAACTTAACGCGGCGGCGGGGGGCGCGCGGCGTGCCTCCGAGGCACGGTTGAAATACGCGGCGACGGACGCGGGGGGGGAGGGATTGCCACGGGAGGCCCTATACGCTAAGTACTCGGCCCTAATTGACGGGTACCTATCCCGGAGGAACCCGACAATGTCACTAGCACTTTCACTGACACAATCTTCACTCATCTTGCTGTCTTCTTGCCCGGGGGGGGCGGCCCCGGGACTTTTGTTGAACTCGCCGAAAGGCGAGGCCCCGGATAGGATTTGTAACCCCCCTGTGCTGCAGGACAGCAAGGAGCAGGGGGGGGGGAATGCCTATGCCGTGAAAACGGCAATCGGCGGGGAAAAGGAAAGGAACCCGCTCGGGCTGTATAGTGCTACAGCAGGCAGAATCGCGAGCGGGGGTCTAGTCTTGAAAAAGACTGTTGTTTTTGGGAAGGGTTAGGAAATCGCTAGCCTGTGAGTGCCACAGGAAGCTGAACGTAGCGATTGGTTTTGCCTTGAAAAAGGCAGTTGGTAAGGGTGGGTTCGCGGTTACAAAACTTTAGCGCACAAAAATGGACCTCGATACGCAGATCGCAAGCGACCAACGGATCGGCACGTCCGCACTACCGAATTGTACGCACGATGTATTCACGGTCACTACACTGTCGAGCACAACTGTGAGTTCAGAGACGCGGCTCGCAAGCGGGCCACGGATCGGAAAGCACGTCCGCGCACGACCGAGTCGTGAGCGAGAATGTTTTTATTTTGGCGAATCGTCTGGCTTTTAACACTGTCTTGGGATATTATGTCGATGTCAAAAAACAAACGGACTATTTTTCTTTTTTACCTAATATTTTTCATGATGATTTGATTTTTGAATGTCTATTAGCAAAAATATGTGGGCGAAACGAAGTTTACTCCAATTGCACTCAAGCACAATGTGGACCTAAGAATTGTTCTCAACTTGGGTATCCAGTAGCATGTCCGATGATCCAGGCTAGTTCGTGTACCCAGGGCTGTTTGTGCAAAAAAGGATATTTGAGGGCTGAAAATGGCATTTGTATACCTGGAGAAAAATGCCGTAAGTTTACACGAGTAATATTTAAATACTATTAATTAATTTTCAATCCTTCGTTGGTCTGAACTCCCCAGCAAAATAGAAAATTTCTTATCTAAATTGTATCATCTTCTAACAGTATATTATAAGTATAAGTATCATCGTTCATTCATTCTACCCACTGAACAATAAAAAGCTCTAAAAAAGCGGCTCTACATGACAACCCCTTATCGTGGCTGCCGATAACTGCATATCCGTTCCAGGCGCGCGATGTGACTACGCAAAGCCGCCCTTGCCCGAGACATGTCTTGTTGGATCTGTTAGTGCTTTAGACTCTTCAAGCACCGGTCACCGAGTTTCTCGCCGGGTGTTCTCAGTGGGTCGCCATTCCGATCCGGTGGTAGATGGAGAAGCACTGCTCTTGCTAGGGCTAGTACTAGAAAATTCATTAAATTTGAGCCCGTGAGCTCATCTTCCCGTCACCGCATAACTGGAATAGCCAGTCTACCAGTGAATAGTTAGGGGAAAAAAAGTAAAGAAAACCAAAATTTGCAAGTGTGTATTTTATTTATTGCCCATGAGAGGAAAAGAGTGTGTGGCGGGTAGCCATCATACAACGCAATATAATTAACAGATGTCTGAATCTCGCTTACGACATTTTCAAGATAAAGCGCATATATACAAGTTCCGAACAACAACATTCGGACCGTCGGTCTACCGAGCAATATCAACCACTCGGTGGAAGATCTTCCCTTTGTCGTTAATCAGCACCAAAAGTGCACGACCCACATAACGAGTACAGGTTATAATCGCTCATAAATATCTACCAGCCTTTTTTTTTTAAATAGAACAAGTGTATATGATTCACTTTTTAGCGAGTTGCGGCGGAGATCGTAATGCGCGGCCCGGCTGCGGCGTCAACTGCAATAAGCGTTGTTCAGATATTGGACAGGAACCTCAATCTTGTATACAGATATGCTACAGCAACGCTTGCGACTGTAAAGATGGTTTTTATTTAGACACCAACACGGGGAAATGCGTTCTTCCCGAAAAATGCAGTAAGTGGTTTATCCTTTTCTTGTACAATATGAAACTTAAAATTAACCAACAAAAAATCTAAATTACATGTTCAGCCGATAACAAAAAAATGGTCAGATGTTAACGAAGAATACAATAATTTGTTTTACAAATAAATGTTGATAGACTGAGTACGGTCGGTAGACAAAACCAGAAGACAAAAATTCAAGCTAATACTTCTGCATATTCTGTTACTAGACTGACTATATAATTTTAAAACGAATAACTATAACTATTGTATTTGTCGAAAATTGATTTCTGTATTATTTTCTGTAAAAAACAAAAAACACAAATTCACTTTATTGGCAACCGACTTTTTATTTTAGAAACGTGATATAACTAGTCAAGTCATAAGTATTGTCACACAGTAAAAACTTTTCTTTTAGAATGCTGGCCACAAAAAAGTTTATTGAATTCTAATTTCGAATTGTTCATGAAAATAAAAATGTATACTTTTAGAATTTAACTCATTTTTAAATATAGAGTGGACGCTTCAAGAAGACCGTGTTGCAGTTATTGCGTTGCATCGTTGCGGTTACGCGCCAATTAAAATTTTTAACATACTGAAAAATTTGAATATAACCAAAAGATTCGTTTATCGTACCATCAAACGATACAATGAAGACTCTAGTGTAGATGACAGGTCAAGAAGTGGTCGCCCTCGGTCTGTTAGGACTCCAGCAGTGATAAAAGCTGTGAAGGCGCGAATTCAGAGAAATCCCAAACGTAAGCAGAAACTGTTGGCTCTTCAGATGGGGTTAAGCAGAACCACGGTGAAAAGGGTGTTAAATGAAGACTTAGGGCTTCGGGGATATCGAAGAAAAACAGGACATCGTTTGAATGCTCGTCTAATGGACCTGAGACTGAAGAGATGCCGCGCTTTGTTGAAGCGGTACGCGGGAAAAAAATATCGGGAAATTCTTTTTTCGGATGAAAAAATTTTTACCATAGAAGAGAGCTACAACAAACAAAATGATAAGGTGTACGCACACAGTAGTGAAGAAGCGAGCACCCGTATTCCGCGTGTCCAACGAGGTCATTTTCCATCTTCGCTCATGGTATGGTTGGGAGTTTCTTATTGGGGCTTAACAGAGGTCCATTTTTGTGAGAAAGGTGTAAAAACGAATGCAGTTGTGTATCAAAATACAGTCCTGACGAACCTTGTGGAACCTGTTTCTCATACCATGTTCAATAACAGGAGCTGGGTATTCCAACTAGATTCGGCGCCAGCTCATAGAGCGGAGAGCACACAAGACTGGCTGGCGGCGCGTGAAATCGACTTCATCCGGCACGAAGGCTGGCCCTCCTCCAGTCCAGATTTGAATTCGTTAGATTACAAGATATGGTAACATTTGGAGGAAAAGGCGTGCTCAAAGCCTCATCCCAATTTGGAGTCACTCAAGACATCCTTGATTAAGGCAAATACCGATATTGACATGGACCTCGTTCGTGCTGCGATAGACGACTGGCCGCGCAGATTGAAGGCCTGTATTCAAAATCACGGATGTCATTTTGGATAAACTTTAGTGTCATAAGAATCTATGTTTTGTTAAGTTCATTTTGGTATATGAATAGTTACATAATGAATAAACTTGTTTCAATTATTTTACATTAATCATGTGACAGAATTTATGACCTGACTAGGTACATATTATTATTTCATTTTTCTCTATACACCTTGTTTCTCGCTACACCCAGAAATACTAACAACGCAATACTAGAAATAAAAAAATATTAATCTAATCACGTTCACAACTTATGTCACGAAACAAAACTAAAGATATAATGTTTTTTTTTCTTAGCTCCTACTTGTGGAAAAGATGAAGTCTACAATGATTGTATACAAGGGTACTGCCAACCGAAGAATTGTTCGGAAATAGGGAAACCCGTTGCTTGTCCAAGAATAGATCCCAAGAATTGCATCAAAGGGTGCTTGTGTAAAGAAAACTACGTCAGAGCTGATAATGGAACGTGTATACCAAAAACCGACTGTCGTGAGTACTTACAGTTATTAGTAAATATTTCATAATTTAGTTAGAACTGTTCATCCTCATTGTTTTTCTATTCCCCTTTTCCTCTCGTATGTATGTTAGTATGACTGGTCTCCATTTAAAGATCTTTAGAGTGTGTTAACAAGTTTATCTTTTTATCAGTTCCAACAATATTAAACACTTGTCACAAACAAAAAACGCATTCAAATGAATGCTTTTAAAGGCAAAACATATTCTTTCTCTTATACTCGTTTAAATTTATCTAAGTAACTAGCAGACTCGACAGACGTTGTCCTGCAAAAATTCATTCAAGTCGATCCAGCCGTTTAGTTGTAGTATAGATAAACAACCTAGATACCGACTGCAGCGCCATCCTTCGGAATGACTTGTGAATCTAAATCATCCAGGGTGCCACCCAAAGGCATGCAAAAAAAATCATTCAAATCGGTCCAGCCGTTTAGAAGTTCAGTGACAAACACACGCACAGGAGAAATATATTTATAAGGATTGATATATGCACAATTAATGTAAAAAAATGCTGGTTCATATTGTCAACAGAACTCTATAAGTAGTCCACAAAATTTCATCAGCTTTATTGGAGTGTTTTTCACAGACCACCTGGTTTTAAGTGGTAACTGGAACCTATAGATATCACAATATGTATATATGTCACCAAGAAACACGACTTCAAATTATCAAACGTATTGTATAGCGGCTGTCACACCCTTTAAAATAGGAACGCAAGGCACATGACTTGGCCTATATCTATTCCCCGGCCGTGTAGTAATAATTCGTTTTGGTTTGAAGGATGGGGCCCCGTAGTATTATAAAACTAAAACTCAGCACTCATGTCCCAAAGTGAGTGGCGGAATTTACGTTGTTGATGACTCTGGGCTCAGGTAATTACAACCAAGTGGACCGGAGCTCATGCACACGTTTACTCTATAAAAGAAACATAGGCAAGATAGTGGTACCTTCCCGCGAGGGCTAACTTTATTCCTTTACGTAAAAAATTCAAGATTTCGTCTCGGGGTTAGAATTTTTATATATTTATTTCCTATGTTTCGAAGTTATCGAACTTATAGACGGTAGTTAACGCAATTTTAAAGTTTCTACACATGAAAACTGTAAGCTGTAGCATAGCGCATCCAAAAAACAAATAACAAACTTTTTTAATTTAGCAAAACAACTTTGTGGCGAAAACGAAGAATCTTCAGATTGCGCCAATTGCTATGATAGTCCAGATTGTTGTGTGGATCCTATGGATTGCATTCAAGGATGCATTTGCAAAGTAGGATACGTGAGGAACGATGAAGGAGTTTGTGTTCGAGATGATTGTGATGGTACGTACGTAATCTCTATGATTTTTATAAGCCGTGACCATTTTATAACTCTTCTAAAATTAAATCACAAATAATGTTACTTGTTATTCACATAAATAAATATTAAATTGATTAATTATTAAATACTTTTAATTATGTAATTCATAATTAATTGATTTTATTAAAAAGAAAAGTTACATTTTTTGATTTAATAGCATGCCATATAGTAAGTGTATACCGTTGCTCGAAGACAATGGCAATGCCAGTAAAGTAGCCTTATAAAAAAAAAAATGGTGCAAAAATGGTGGCCAAAAAAAAATGGTGCAAAGCCAAAAAATATGATAACATAATGGATTAACTATCTGGTCATATAAATGAATAATGCATTGGTTTTCAAATTGAACGATTATTTTCATTTACGTTTTATTTGTTAGACTCATGCAATGGGGATCCGAACGCTGTTGTTGGATGTGGAGTAAATTGTAACAGACATTGTTCTAATATCGGCAAAGAAAGTCAAAGTTGTGCTGCTGTTTGCTACGAAGACGGCTGCGATTGTAAAGACGGATATTATTACGATGACAACATTAATAAATGTGTTTTACCCGAAGACTGCAGTAAGTTTGGATAATTTATTTATTGAGTACAATTGTATTTTTGTGGTCAATTTCGGAAAAATTTCGTTTATACCGACTATTTATGTAATGAAGTTTTTTTAAGTACTTTCATTACAAAACAATGGAATGAATATTTTTTTAAGAAGAAGCTGTGTGGTTAGTGTTTTTGCATGTAAATATTTACCAAAACTTTGACTCTCACAACAGTGGAGACTGGTCATATTTAGCATTGTTCGCTGTACGCAGAAAACAAGCAAATCAAAATTGAAAAAAAAGGAAGAATAGAGAAAATACAATATCTATATAAAAGCGTAAATAGAAATGGACATCGGCCATAAGATAACACGAAAAGAAAGACGAGCAAATTACGATGAGGAAAAGAAATAAATTCAAAACTAAGGAAATTATAGATGTCCTATCTTATTAGTTTATAGCAGTCTTTCTCAAAGTGGACGATAGTGCCCCCTTGGGGGCGTGTGAAACCTATAGGGGGGGGGGGGCGTTAAGGGGCCCAGAAAAAATGGAGGGCGTTGATGTGGGCTATGTGGGCGATGTATGATTTGTATTTACAATTACTTTATATAGTATTTTAAATTTCACTAAAATTAAAAACCACAAAAACACATTAAAACACCCCATTAAAACACAATAACGAATAATTAGTTTATATTTCTATCCAGTATGATGTTATAAAAACTTATAGTTAAAAACTTAGAGCAATTTTACCTTAATTACATTGCACCAGAAATTATTTTAAACATTAGGAAAAAAAACTACCATGCAGAGTTTTAATATATTATACATACGTAAACCAACATAAACAGAAGTTCTCTTTACTTTCTTTCTACTTTACTTTCTACATAAAAGAGAAATCATTTGCAAACTACCAAACGCGGCGACTTACGACTGTTTTTGAGTAAAATCGAACCTGATATCAGACAAACTTATTAAATATCATCAAATTCATCCATCTAATTAGATTAGTATAAAAACCAAAACTGATTACATATTTATATTGTTTATTTTAATTTGATTAAAATGTATTATTAATATTATAAAGTTGGGTTTTATTTGCTCTCACTGGTAAAAATTTCTAGTTTAGAATGTAAGTTTAAACATCAGAACCGACTAATATAACTAAATTAATTAAAGTAATGAAATTGTGGTTTTTAAGTTTTAGGGGTGTATAAAAAATGGGGGAGCTGAAAAATAATAGATTTTCAAAGGTGGCCGTAAAAGAAATAGGTTTGATAATCACTGGTTTATACAATAAATGAATTAGAAAGAAATGAAGTAGACCTCAATATTTAACCTCAACTATATATCTAACTATATAACTATAACTCAATATTTAATATTTACCTCAATATTTAATAGTGTACATAAATATAATATGTATGAAACTGAAGTGTATTATTATTTATATACACATCTGTTAATAACGAATGTATAGGATTTATATTACTAGAAATTTGTGTATAAAAATGAATTTACACTTTTAAAAATTTAAGTGATCATCTACATCTTCTGATACTTCTATATCTTCTGTTCTATTTTCTACTTCTACATATTGTGTTACTAGACTGACTACATAATTTTAAAACGAATAACTATAAATTTTCAGTATTGTATTTGTCGGAAATTTATTTCTGCATTATTTTCTGTAAAAGACAAAAAACGCAAATTCACAAATTTATTGGTTACCGATTTTTTATTGTAGAAACGTGATAAATATTACTTCATTTTTCTCTATACACCTTGTTTCTCGCTACACCCAGAAATACTAACAACGCAATACTAGAAATAAAAAAATATTAATCTAATCACGTTCACAATTTATGTCACGAAACAAAACTAAAGATATAATGTTTTTTTTCTTAGCTCCTACTTGTGGAAAAGATGAAGTCTACAATGATTGTATACAAGGGTACTGCCAACCGAAGAATTGTTCGGAAATAGGGAAACCCGTTGCTTGCCCAAGAATAGATCCCAAGAATTGCATCAAAGGGTGCTTGTGTAAAGAAAACTACGTCAGAGCTGATAATGGAACGTGTATACCAAAAACCGACTGTCGTGAGTGCTTACAGTTATTAGTAAATATTTCATAATTTAGTTAGAACTGTTCATCCTCACTGTTTTTCTATTCCCCTATTCCTCTTGTATGTATGTTAGTATGACAGGTCTACATTTAGACAGGCTTCAGATAGTACAGTTTTACTTTTTTTTGAAGCCAATTTCTATGTTATTGTCGGACATGGTTAGCCAACGTCGTATCGTAGATTAAATAATACGTCAAGACTTTATGACTCAGCTGTCTAATTTTTATGATATTTTCAAACTAAAGAGTCAATTCATAGCTTAGTAATTACAGCTGACACGCATGGATACCAAAATCCAAATTAAATCTTATATCTCAAAGTGGGTATTTTATGGTTTCTATGGAGTTTTGTGACTGCGGACATCGGGTGGATGCATAAACCCGTCTATAAATTTCGACTAACAAGATAAACGCCAATTTACCGCGACTTGTTTTATTGAATCTCTTATTATGAATTTTCAAGCATCCTGCGGTGGAGACAACAACGCTCGTTCCGGCTGCGGCGTGAACTGTAACAAACGGTGTAGCGATATCGGAAAAGAGCCAGGAGCATGTATTTTAATTTGCTATGACAATGCTTGCGATTGCAAAGACGGATTTTACCTAAACGAGAATACAGGAAAATGCGTAAAACCAAACCAGTGCCGTGAGTATTTTCGATGTAGATTGTAGTTTAGAAAATATACAATACTAGTAAACTAGAAAAAAAAACTTTAAAACTATTGACGCGCTTACATTTATAGTACTATGAACAAAACCTTCCATGGAGACCCAACCACAAGTGTACGTTACGTACGTAGGTACGTAAGTTTCATCACAATTGGATCAACGGTTCGGCAATGCATAGAGGACAAACATTCATATTTATTTTAATACTAGCTGACCCGGCAGACTTCGTTGTGCCTCAATCGAGGAAAAACAAAATTGTTATTTTTATTTAATTGCGAGCATTTTCATATTTATCTACCTTTTGAACCTTCTCTGGACCTATACAAATAATTTAATACCAAAATTAGCCAAATCGGACCAGCCGTTATCGAGTTTTAGTGAGACTAACCAACGAAGTTAAAAAAGTCGCACTAAGCACTGAGTTAGCTTATACGCGATCGAGAAGTTAAAAAATTCGCACTAAGCACACTGCATATTAAGGCACTGCTGGGCTATAAAACTTCAACACTAAAATTTTAGCACTATCATGCGGAATAAATGAAGTATACAATAGCTGCGTCCAAGGACAATG
Organism: Bombyx mori; assembly: GCF_030269925.1. Lineage (NCBI taxonomy): Eukaryota > Metazoa > Arthropoda > Insecta > Lepidoptera > Bombycidae > Bombyx > Bombyx mori. The sequence goes on from NC_085128.1 coordinate 11,773,826, forward strand.
TCGACCAAAGAGCTGCTCTCAGCTTGGAAAGCCGCTGTCTTGTCCTAGAATTGATCCTAAATACTGTAAAGGAGGCTGTCTCTGCGAAGACGGTTATGTAAAAGCTAAGAATGGTACTTGCATACCAGAGAAAGAATGTCGTAAGTAAATACTTAAAGTAAATACGCTTGGCTTAAAATATGAAAGTGAATTTGAAATGTCATTCAGCTTAAGACATAAAACCGCAATATCATCTGAATAATGACTAATGACTCTTACGGGTCTTACGAAACCTCACGGGTCAATACCACCGCCCTGCCTATTTCTGCGGTGAAGCAGTAATGCGTTTCGGTTTGAAGAGTCAGACGGCCGGTGTACCGTAAAAACTGAGATTTAGAACTCATGTCTCAGGATGGATGGCGGCTTTTACGCCATTGATGTCTATAGGATCCGGTGACCACTGTGTGGGACAAGGTGGGCCAAGATCATCCATAGTGGCAATTAAAAAAGTTGTTTCGCCTCTGAATTAAGACGACATTGCCAAGTCGTGTGGACAAACTGCCATAGCACTAGAACAATTTGAGTTATGAAGAGACATGAATGCGAGTGATAGGGATGTTTTAATTGATTAAGGATCTTTGATATCGTCTGTGTACAGTTGGACAGACTTGTCATCTAATATTTAATGATGGTAAAGCGTATTGTGGGCTCGAAAAGAGCTATTTATCATCCTGTCTATTTCGGTCATGGTTCATTTATGCGTTTTTTTTTTGCCCTTGTAGGCAGACGAGCATACGGCCCAACTGATGGTGAGTGGTTACCGTCGCCCATGGACTTCAGCAATGCCAGGGGCAGAGCCAAGCCGCTGCCTATCGCTTAATACTCTCCACAAGCCTATTTTAAAGAAGGACATGTCATAGCGCTCGGGAAACACCGTGGAGGGGAGCTCATTCCATAGCCGGATGGTACGTGGCAGAAAAGACCTCTGGAAACGCACTGTCGATGCCCGCAGTGGCTCCAGGTAGTATGGATGAACTCTACTCCGGTGGCGGGCGGTGCGATGGTAAAAACGAGATGCCGGTATCAGATTAAGGGAAGGAATTGGTTGGACAGCAGTTATTTAATAAAATTGAGATTTCAACAATATCAGATGGGTGCGGTAATTACTTACAGTACACGTCGAGCTCGTCTAGCTGGGAGTGTAAAAAATATAGTTCGTCTTAATCAAATTTATAAATGGTTTGGAACTAATCGGAGATATTTTATCAAACGTATTTTCTCTTTCTGACTGTAAATTGAATCATAATTATTCAACTTAAAATAGAATTTTATAACATAGCATTTAATAAAAGAGCAGTTATTTTCATAAATAAAAAGCCTTACTTTTAAATTACAGCATCATGTGGCGGTGATCCGAATGCCGAAGCTGGTTGTGGGATAAATTGTAACAGGCGTTGTTCAGATGTTGGCAAGGACCCTGGAGTGTGCGAGGACGATATATGTGCTGTAAACGGTTGTGATTGTAAACAAGGATATTACTATGATTACGTCTCATCGAAATGTGTTCTACCAGATCGATGTCGTGAGTGAAATAAACTGTTATTAGTTTTTTATTTATTTATTTTTTATTGCTTAGATGGGTGGACGAGCTCACAGCCTACCTGGTGTTAAGTTGTTACTGGAGCCCATAGATATTTACAACGTAAATGCGCCACCCACCTTAGAGATATAAATTCTAGTCTCCAGTATAGTTACAACGGCTGCCCCACCCTTCAAACCGAAATGCATTAGTGCTTCACGGCAGATATAGGCAGGGCGCTGGTACCCACCCGCGCGGACTCACAAGAGATCCTGTCGCCAGTTAATAACAAGGTGGTGATAACATGTGTAATTAGGACTTATTGTGAGATACAGTACGGGTAGATAAAAGTATCCTAACTTATTCTAGAGCGAACTAGTCAAGCGTTCCAGTAAGACGGGTTGGACAGCCACAAAAATTTAGTTAAGACCTTATGTCGTGTACCGTCTCCTATAGCAATCGTGGGAGGCGGTGGTTCGTTCATCTAGTTTAAGCAATGTTCTTCTCTAGTATTCTTCTTCTTCTAGTATAAAAAAGTGTAATTAGGAATAATAACACCTTTCCAAGGTAATTAATTTCGATTGAATCGATTCGACACTATGATTTTTTTGACACATTTATTTATACAAAGTTCCTTTTGGAGTTGATCAATGATACTCGTACAAAAAAAATAAAATCTTACGAGACTGGATCCCCATGATACATTGATGTGTTGAGTTTAAATTATAATATCATTGACGTAGTCATCAGCGCAGATACATCCACTACTAGACAACGGCCTCTCCAAAGGTTGGCCAAGGTTGGTCCTACGCTGACCGCCAGATTATCAGGTCCTTTACCAGGTTATCGGTCCAACTTTTGGACAATATGTCCAATTGGAAAATAGTACACTAAAAAATTATAAGCAATAACTTTTTTTCAATTATTCAATCGATTTTAAGATTAAATTGAATAAACGTGTATTTTGTTTGCAGCTACTAGCAATTCACCAGGAAATGTCGACCAATCGTTGGAAAAACTCCGCACAGGAAACATGGCATTAGTTGGCCAGTTTCTTTGGGTAATATTACTTAATTTAATAAAAACTGTTTGTATGTAATGAAGCGGACTTGATAGTCAGGGAAGGAATCATAAACGTTGCTACTGGAAAAATCATTTTTGGAAGTTAGACAAATAAGCTAGCACTCACGGTACCAAAGCAATGGCCCCGAAACTGAGCATAGAGTACAGTTCATCCACATTTTCTGAAACTAATATGTTAATCTACAGTGCATTTACACAAACATTTTTTACAGTCCTCAATGACAAAAAGTGATTGGTGCCCCTGGCATTGCTGATGGTACTAGTGACCATGACCACTGACAGAAAATCAGACTAGTTTTGAAAGAAAGAAAAAAAACAGATAAAATCTCGCTTAAACCAAATAATATTTCTTTATTTAAATTCTTAAATTTTGCAGGCACTCTAAAAACCTATTTATTTAAAATATTAATATCTACTATACTCTCATATACTACTATACTACATATAATGTAATTTTTATTACATTTGAAACATATTGAAAAGGTAAAAAATGTTGGTATACTGTCTTTGATATTCATATTTTTTCTTCTAGGAATTATACAAAATGGATCCAGGACAAAGTTTCGTTACATCACCCGTATCTGTACTCATTCCTTACGGTCAACTAGCGCTATACGCCGTTAGAGAAACTTTAGATCAACTATTAAAGTTTATAAACCTCGACAATAAGGATCAGGTACAAAGTACATTTCATATTGTTCAAAACATTTTGCATTAAATTTATTTGTTTTTTTACGAAGCTGATTAGTAGTTTTTACGGACGTCTTCTAAGTCAAGGGCCCTAATGCGTGAATATCTTCACAATTTTGGTTGCAATTATTGAATATGTAAGTATTTTTAGATAATGCACACCCTAGTATGAGCTCGTAAAGGCAGGTACTATCATTTTCAATCAACAATTTGTGGCATCGGCAGAAGAGCTTCCGCAAAATGGGAATACGATGACTCGCTTACTTTTAATATATAATTAATACCGAGAACTCGAAGACTAATAATAATAACGTAATTTATCAATACCAAATATTTTTTTCGCAGATCAAGGAACCTTTCCCCGCTTTGCTTACGAATTATCGGTCTCAAAGCTCAGTTCTTTTGACGGTGGCAGTTAAATGCTACGGCAACATAAATTATCCTTTTACGGACCAGTTTAAGAACGACGCTGTAACTTATTTTGACTCAGAAGGAGAAAATATTGATTTTAAATATGCGAAACAAGCAGCAGACACAATAAACGGATGGGTAATTCTTGTTAAATTTAAATTTCGTTATGGGAGCTATTGATTAATCTTATGATAGTCGACAATTGCCATATTGATAGTTCTCATAAATAAAATATACATTATATCGCTGTGATCATAGGAAACAGATATTAGATCCCATTTAATGCGAGTGGAATTACGAACACATGCACTATTTAACGTGAAATTGTATTGTACTATAGATTTTTTTACTGAAGTTGTCTATTATAAATAATTTGCTGTTTGTTTTTTTTATTTACTTTAAACACACTATTATTTAAAGAGTTATTACCAAGATTTTCACTATTAAGGAGTTTACGATATTTCGTTAATTAACATACTCTTTATAACACATTTCAGGTTGCAAACAAAACCAATAACTTAATTCAAAATCTTGTCAGCGAAGATTTGTTCAGCGATGACACTAGATTGGTTCTAGTTAACGCCATTTATTTCCTTGTGAGTTACTATTTTCTTAGATTTAATTTTTTTATTATTATTATCAAACCTCAAGTAGTGAGCTCTCACTGTAATTTGTATCATATGGAGAATGCCACGAGGAATTGTTTGATGTAATCCCAGTCCCTCGTTTACAAACCACACATTGAAGACCAAAAAGAGAACACAGATTTACTGACAGGAGCTACGGCATACGTAGCCATATTGTATAAGTATAGCCGCGTATTCTGGGAAGAACTCCCATCATCTGCGATTATAGTTCGCTATGAAACATGCCATCAACATTTTAAGTAATGACCACGACCATCTGATAAGAGTGATAAAGACAAGGAAGAAGAAGAAATAACAAGTCTTACTTCAATCGAGATGCTACTTATTTGCACTGAATAATTTTCAGTCAGTCACGACTAGGTAGACCTTAATAGCTACGCCCATCAAGCCATAGCCGCTAACATTGTAGTCAATACATCTTTTACATCACCTTTTTAATTAACTATGTACAACATTTTTCAGGGAAATTGGCAAAATCAGTTCAATCCTAATAACACTCGCGACAGAGACTTCTACATCACACCAAATAAAACTAAGTCCATAAAGACTATGTATCAAGAAAACACCTTTAATTATGGAGAAAATGAGATTCTTGATGCACAGGTATGGGTCAGCAACAAGTTCCCTAAGTTACTTTGTGAAAAAATTGCTCAAGGAATGTTGCTCAAAAAAATAATTTGGAGATATAGTAAAAACAAAATTGGCATAAAATCTAGTTCTCTCACGCATCGTTGCGAAACAAGTCGAACGCAAGTTAACGCAGATTTGAGAACCTGTGCGAACTTGAAAGAAGAAGAAGAAACTTAAAAATAAACTTAAAACTTAAACTTAAAGAAGAAAAAAGCAATAAAAATAAAATAAAAACATTAATAACTTCGCTGGCAATATAAATTATTTATAGCTTTGTTAAACAGTTATACGTATACAGCAAAGTGGGGAAAAAAATTATAAATTAATGAATATACTTGTTCCATCTTAATAAAAATATTAGTATCCCGTTTCAGATCTTAGAATTGTTCTACAAAGGCGGCAATTCTAGTTTAGTAATCTTGTTACCAAAGAAAAAAGATGGCCTTCTTCAGATGTTAGATAAATTACGAAATTCAGATGAATTATCTAATAGTATTAAATCACTTAGGCGAGAGAAAGTCAAAGTATTCCTACCTAAGATGGATATAGAAACGAAAATCGATATAGCAGAACTTTCCCAGAAGGTTAGTAATTCTAATAATCTAACGAGTATTCGAAAACGTCGTTATAAAAACTGTGAAAAGGGGAAGACTAATATAAAAAAGAATATCAGTACTAGAATTTAGTGCACTATATATACGTGACATATCGACTCTCGGGATAAATATCACTAAATAAGAGTATTTCATGAGAATAATTTGAAATAAGAAAATAAGAGTTGTTACATACATCTAGTTGCAAATACAACCGCCCTGTACTATATATACATTTTTCTCTTGTTTACTTCCTTTGTATCTCAATCACTCCTATAACAAATACTTATAATTTTCTAATCCTGAGAACTTAAATAAGAACTGACCTTACCAAAACGCCAGAACTTGAAACTTAACAATTTGAATTTATGTCGGGCCGCCCTGTTTGACTTGGACAAGGACATTGACAAGAAGAAGAATATAAATATCGTCTCCCTGAAACTGTATTGATATCAAATTACAATTTTCATGAGTTTAATATTAAACAACATTCTCTATGTCACAATAACATCAACTTTGCCTCGAGGCTCTTTCAAAGTATCGACCTGAAAAAAGTGCCTACTATCTTTTTTGTTTAAGATAACATAGCCTTTCATACCACGACTATTTATTTATATTATATTTTGAAAGCATTATTCACTGTATACCATATTATGGTACCACATGATTTTCATCACCGATACTAATTGCTACTTGTCATTATAGCTGAATGTAACCAAAATGTTCGATCCACGATCAGATGATTTCGAAGGAATTTTATTAAATTCGGACCCTGTATATGTTTCTGCTGCAATACAGAAAGCTAAAATCATAGTTGATGAAACTGGAACCGAGGCAGCGGCAGCAACTGGTAAGATTATTTTTATGTTTTCAATCGGCAAACAAAATAATAAAATCTAATTCTAATCTATATTATTATCTAAAATTATGATACTTTCAAAATTGACAAAGCTAAAAAATGTAACACTTTCCTATTTTGAAGTTTTTTTTTTTTAAAGAATTCTGAAATATGAAAAATAAAAGTCAATTGTAAGCTTAACCACGACGGCAATTTCAAAGCCAAAAATCAAATTTCAGATCTTTACCTATGAAATTGCCGTATAGTATACAGAAAGTTACTTTATTTTTTTCTAATAATTAAAATATGCACCCATGATATTGATATATCTTCTAGCGCACTGTCATTTTTTTATTGGCCCTCCTGAAAAAGTCCGGTATACCGGAGCTTATAAACTGATCAGAGGCATTTTGTAGTATTTCAGTTTTTAGTTTCCCAGTTTTTTAAATACGGGGCGCAGGTAAAGACCTAACATTAAATACTGTAAACTACAATATTTACCATGGTTTGAGTCAAGTTCCTTTGTTGTTATTCAATCGTGATATTCAAGAGTTGTGAATTTACCATAATACTCATATATGTTATATAGATATTAATATTATATAGTTTATAGATAAAATAGTATAATAGACAAAACGTTGTGGTACCAACTTGTGCGAACTTACAATATGCTTTGCATCGCAGTATATTTTGAGAGTTCCATTGAGTTTTAAAAATAATTTATAATAATTAGAAGAGCATTTTACGTAATCACGGACGACAGTCGTCACACTGTTGAGATTTTTCGTAACATCAGAAATTAAAATGTACTTAAAATGTCAACGAAATGTAGTCGTGTAATGAAATATAAATTTACAGCCGTCGTACTCACTAAAAGAAGTGGAACAGATATGTAGTCTTTTGAAGCAGATCATCCGTTTGTATACGCAATCAAAGTTCAAGATGACATTATATTTAGTGGGGTTTTTGTCGGATAAGTTGAACAAATATTATTAATGTAAAGTTAAATGTTTGTAATTGTGAAGTTTTTGTAATAATAATCATAATAAGAGAATTATACTGTTTCGAATAAAAAATGTTTTATAAAATAAATATTTGAATCGCACTATTTTTTTATGATTGTCAAAAAAGTTATATAAATTATCTAGTACACTTAAATTAGTAATACTTCTGTACTCATTTAGAAATGCATTTGATCCTGTATTTGTTCAAGAAGATATTTTGAATTCAGATTTACAAAATTGTTTAATAGCGTAAAATTAAGTTTCGCAAATTCACAAACTTCTAGTGGCCCACTAACTGTATTGAACTAAAGCCCTAAGTAATATTTCATTAAAATCCGTTCATTAATATCCTGTTTCTGTTCGAATCAAACCGCAAATGTTATTTCCAGCTGTTACCGTAAACTCGGATTCGATTGTCGAGGAATCTTTGCCCAAACTATTCATAGCGGATCGTCCTTTCGCATTTTCTGTTCTACTTTACGAAACACCAACTTTCAGTGGAGTTTTTCAGGGAATTTAGGGCGAAACACATAAAATTAAAGAAATAACAATAATAATATTAATAAAAATAAAAAATGTGTGCGTGTACTAGTGTACACACGTAAGAAGTGAAACTTCTTTATGGCCTTATTTTTCGAAAAATGATCTACATGCAACTTTCTAGAAATTGGTTAAATAAAGTTAAATTAGATAAAGTTTAAACAAAAGGATTTTATTATCATAGACATGAATACAAAAAAGTTAAATTAGATAAAGTTTAAACAAAAGGATTTTATTATCATAGACATGAATACAAAAAAGATGGCGCGTAACGGAAAAATGTGACGCGTAACCGAAAAATGTGACGGTAAATTTTTTTCCAACGCCGATAAGGAAGTTTCACTTCAATAATTATAATTTATTTATTTCTCTCTTAAAGGTATAGTACAAATACAAATGGAAATTAACCTTATAATTTATTTTGTAAGTCTTTGAAAGAGCTGAAGTCTGTACTAGGTTCAAAGACCTGTATTACTGATATTCAGGCTCCTTCCTCCTTAAGATAGATTAGGTTAGGTTAAGTCGTGAACAGATGCGGCGGACTAGTGTTGAGAGAGAGAGCGTGAGGTAACAAGGGCTTCTCTCGTTTATTGCGCTTGTATCTTTCGGTATCTGCATGCTTTTAGTTCGCAGTTCCTAAGTTCTATTTTATTTCTAGTTTTTTTGTGGTTAATACACTTTTCCCATATGCGCATTGGCGGTCCGCTTGAAATGCACTAGAAAAGATCGTGGGGCTAAGTTTTTACCACTAGTCGATTGAATTACTTTCAGCTGTCATCGCAACATTATCTTCTGGACAAGCCAGCCAAAAAGTTTTGCCCAAATTATTTATAGCAGACCATCCATACGTATTCTTCGTTTTGATTTCGTGTAATAGGATGTATAATAGATTTATGCAATAGACAGGATGTTGAGAATATCAAAATTTACCTACCTATATTTTTCTCAAATCAACTATTTTATGAAATTTGTTAGTTTTTATTAATTGCCATATACGTTATAGTATCCTTTAGCCTTTCAAGATGAGGTCAAAATTTTATCAGATTTATGGATCGAGAATCGTATTTGTTACAGCTCTTCACTATTTTCGATTGCGCATCGTGTGATACGCAAACTATTCTTTTTAAATACTTTTAAATTACTCATAATATGCACACGTTCGGAAATTAGGTAAAAGAGTTTTAATTGAAACATTCTCAAGATCTTTGGAAAGTTGACGTAGCGAATTAATCCATTTTTCGGTATTTATTTCTAAATTTCCAGCTGTTGTCGGTGCTAGAGCGACATCCGCAATTATTCCGGAGAACGAATATTACTTCATAGCTGACAGAAGCTATGTTTTTTGTGTGTTACTCGAAAGGGATCCATTGTTTTGTGGTGTCTTTAATGGAAATTAAGGTGACCTTCTTGCGCAGTAGTTCATGTTTTGGCTTTATTAACATTTATAGCGTGTGTTTGTATTGTGCATAACATATATGTATATGCTTAAAATAGCATATGAGTAATGTTACTTTACTTATTACTAAGTATTTTAGGAAAATATAAAGAAAGAGAAAGGTTTTTTTTTCGTGCGAGCTTGTATTAACCAGTTCTCTGGATTTATTCAATATATGTAACTAACAAAATTTTAAAATTAAAACGTAATGATACCTTAAAGATTTACTAAATACTAAACTATAATTTAAATTATTTACAGGTCCATCATTGCAGCATATTTTTTCTTTGAGCTAATAAAATTTATTAGATGAAATTTTTTATTACTGAATCAATTTTGAATAAATTATAATATTTTTATGTGGTGTTATATAACAATTAAAACTATTTGTTTCCATATTTTTGTTTTATTTACATCACTCTCCATAGATATCATACCTATTAAAAAAATGGAACTCGAAAAAGAACAATAATATTTAAATTTTACACAAAAGGACATATTATGGTAACTAAAATTTACTAAAGTGCACTTTGGTTTAAAGGGTGGGATACTTTACGATAGGCAGCAATTTGACATTGCTGATGTCCATGAGTGATGGTGGCCACTCACCATATTCGTCTGCCTACAAGGGCAATAAAAAAAACCTTTACGAGATTTCGGCCCCATATGTCAAGATGGGATACAATTAGTTGTCAGTTACATCTTCTTGATGTTTACTCCTTAAGAATCGATTTATTAATTAATATTCGCTCGTAGCCTAAGGAGATATTCCAGCTTCTTACGGACGGGGGTATTTCAACAGTACACGAGGCTATAGATGAGCAAAAGTGTTTACAGCGCAGTTTTTGAAGTGAAACTTCTTTAGGTGCGAGGTGCGTTGAGACTATCCTTCTTCAAACGAGACTTGTGGAGAGTGCCTAACGGTAGGCAACGGCTTGGCTCTGCCCCAGACATTGCTGAAGTCCATTGGCGAGGGTAACCACTCACCGTCAGGTGGGCCGTATGCCCGTCCGACTACACGGGCAATAAAAATAAAAAATACTAAAATTTAACTCGCCACAAATTCGTTACGGCTAGAGAGAAAAGATACAGCGAGCTAGGCCATTTCTCTGATACACAGTATTCCCTATTACAAGAGAAATTTGATTTAAGGATGAAAAATGAAGAAAACCACAATACTACACACTGCAAAAGAAGTTTCACTTCTTTCATGTTCACCAAGCTGCACGCGCACCTTTTTTTTGTAACTTTCAGTTTGGTCTATTGAACATAGATAAGACGGCAGTATCCACTAGTACCGAGTGACATTATGGACTTATGAGCTTCGAAGGTTAGATATCCCGTAGTTCCATGTTCCGAAAATATTATCCTTCTATAATGAACAGTAGCAAAGGTAATTCAAAGATTACGATTAAAATCCTATGTTATATGGTAAAAATTCGAATTGTGGGATTTCTATACAATTTTAATCAACAACTGACTCTTAGAGTTTACGTTTGCTTATCTGTCAGTCAACCGTCGATAATAGAGTTACAATGTCCTTAAAGTACAAATTATAGTCCATCATGACAGGTCTCCTAAGGGAACGGCTTCCAATCAATAGGTATTAACCGAATACCCGGTTAATACCTATAAGCTTGCATACTGCAAGTACTGAATAACCTGAACATTGAAGAAGGAAAAAAGAAGAAGAGAAGAATGAAGAAGGAAAAGATGAAGAGGAATGAAGAGACAGTCCCACCCATCACAATCTCAACTCAAGCCTGCTAGTTATCAACCCGCAGCTCATCACCCCTGTCTCGATAGACAGGGAGTCACAAGCCCGGGTTTCCCCGCGGCCCGTCCCACGCCCTCGCAAGGGGACGCGATGACCAGTACCCGAACATATCGATCGTCGATTTACCGAGCAATTTCACCCGTTCGGTCGAAGATCTTGCCTTTGCCGTTAGCCTCCCAAAACTTCAGAAAATACTACAGTCCTGCCACCGGAAATACTTTTAAAGGTAATTGGAAAAAATACCGTAAAGGTTTTTTTTATATTATATCATTTAAAACAAACTACGCAAGAAATACTTTAATTTATTAAAGTAAAATTTAAATTTAAATTATAATTTGCATAATCACTGGTGGTAGGACCTCTTGTGAGTCCGCACGGGTAGGTACCACCGCCCTGCCTATTTCTGCCGTGAAGCAGTAATGCGTTTCGGTTTGAAGGGTGGGGTAGCCGTTGTAACTATACTGAGACCTTAGAACTTATATCTCAAGATGGGTGGCGCATTTACGTTGTAGATGTCTATGGGCTCCAGTAACCACTTAACACCAGGTGGGCTGTGAGCTCGTCCACCCATCTAAGCAATAAAAATAATTTTTTTTTTTTATTGAAACCTGGAAATCAGCTCGTCTGTTCGCTTTTATTGTCCTATGTTCAGCATTTTGGAGTTTTCGTGGCCTAAAGAATAATACGTCTGGTATCTTTGTACCAAGCGATGCAACTATGCCAAAGTTCAAATCCCGCAGGAAGGTGTCAAATCTTCTAAGGAAATACGAACGTTCTACGATGAATTAATACTTAGTATCGTATGATAAAATAAACTCAAAATCTGCGTAATAATGAATAAATAGTTGTACTATAGTAGTACCTTTTCGTGTGAGCTCAAAAGATTTACTATTTCTGCAATCATACATTCCAGATTAAAGGAAAGGTCGGATAGCTCTTTTACAATAAAATTAAGGCATCTACTTGAAATATCCCATTGTGAGCTGTGAGTCCGTTCACCCAAGTATAATATCAAACGCATATGACCCACTTCATATTTTTTTGTGATCAACATTTGTCTTAATTATATTGTTCACATCACCAATGGTATCTATACGGTGTCATTAAAATATAACATTAATAGTCTATACAGAATCGCAAATAATTATGATACATACTATATTAAACCTCCAATAAGGTGATGACAGGTAATATAATAAATCTTTATTGTCGGAGGACTGCCTAACAATCTCGTCCACGGCCATCTTTTTGGAACGAAGTTCTTTATGAAACGATGCGGAGGGGTACCCTTACCGGGAAAAAATGTCCGTAACGTAAGATTTTTATTATTTTTGTATAGTCTTAGTATGATGGCTATACAGTATCTAATGTTCAGTCTACTTGATGACGGTTATTATTATTATTCATATAAATAGCTGTTTCTTTGTATATTATTATTATATATATTTTTATAAATCATTGTGAATAAAATAAAGTTGATAACTTTGTAAAGTAGTTTCTTTTATTTTTATCAACAAAAAAATCATAGTAAAAAGGTATACCCGAATAATTATTTTCTTTATACCTCGAATAGAACTTAAAATTAATATTTTTTATAATAAGGAACTTCGTTCCTATCCGGTGTCCCACAACACCACATATCTTTTTAACATTGCTACGGTAACTTTCCCTCACACCAGAAATCCCAGTATTCATCCACAGTATGTTTCCGGTGATCATCTTAGCACGTACACGGAAATAAAGTTCACTCCATTACTTTTCCTGAGGGCCGACAATGACAAGTCTGTCTTCAAACAAGATGCTATTAAAACCACTCAACGTTAAGCTCGTCAGCCCACCGAGGGCAATTGGGTTTTTTCGAAACGTAGTCCTAAATAATAATACCAAACTTTAACGAATAAGAAATCCGGCTTCAATACATTAAAATTAGCATATTATCAATGTCACCGAAGTCAAATCAATTTTAAGGATTACTCAAAAACTACTGGTTAGACCATAATATTTTTTTATGGGATCGCATTAGGAGCACAGCACAAGGTTTGGAATAAAAAAAAGATATCTAGAAAAAAATTCTGAAAAAACATATAAAAGTTGAATTCACGAAACCCTTTTATTTTTTTGTGTTGGTTAAACGAAAACCAGAATCACTCCTGATTTAATGTAAACAAAGGGCCATACATCACACGGAAAGAGCGGTTCTCCCGAGACTTCTAAATTGATGATTTAATTAAGCAGCTACCCACAAAGTTGTCTATTGGGCGGCTAAGGCTCGCGATCATACGAGATTGTTGTCCGCTACATCGGAATTTGCAATTAAGAAACAACGTCTCAGAACAAAATCAGTTCATGAAGTCTCCTAAAGTATTCTATCTAGTTTGATATTTAAACCAAAAGATCTCACTGATGTGGTTTAAACATTGTTTAACTATTTGATGACTTCGATAAACTTATGGTCGGTAGTGCTAGCTACTGAACAGGCTCGTTTTGAATGATTCGATTACCGGAAATCAGCTTGCTTTGAGTGTACGGTTCCTTCCCGTGAGATTACAAAGAGAGGCTAAGGTGAGGGCCTTTGAATATGAAATATTTTATAAGCGTGATGACGTAGATTGTAATTTTGGTTTCGGGAAATTCAATGTTAAATGTCCCATATTTATGCGGAGAGGATCCAAGCTCCATTTTGTTTGTAGTTTGTTATTTGATCTCCGTATTGGCGTTAAGTGGTTATTGGAGCCCATAGACATCTACAACGTAAATGCGCCACCTAACCTGAGATGTAATTTCTAAGGTCTCAGTATAGTTACAACGGCTGCCCCACCCTTCAAACCGAAACGCATTACTGCTTCACGGCAGAAATAAACAGAACGGTGGTACCTACCAGTGCGGACTCACAAGAGCTCGTACCACCAGTAATTACGCAATTTATAATTTTGCGTGTTTGATTTTAATCACACGATTATATTCCTTCACCGTGGAAGTCAACCGTGAACATTTTTTAAGTACGTATTTTATTGGTAAAATTGGTACCCGCCTGCGGGATTCGAACACCGGTGCATCGGAAGATACAAATGCACGGACGTCTTATCCTTTAGGCTACAACGACTTCTAACTTAGGCCAAGACGACTTCTGTTCTGTTTCTGACGTCAGAGGACACCTGCGCGTTCGGAAATTCCAATCACGCCCGATGACGCCCGAACGCGACCCTACTGGTGGTAGGACCTCTTGTGAGTCTGCGCGGGTAGGTATCACCACCACCCCGCCTATTTCTGCCGTGAAGCAGTAATGCGTTTTGGTTTGAAGGGTGGGGCAGCCGTTGTAACTATACTGAGACCTTAGAACTTATATCTCAAGGTGGGTGGCGCATTTACGTCGTAGATGTCTATAGGCTCCAGTAACCACTTAACACCAGGTGGTCTGTGAGCTCGCCCACCCATCTAAGCAGTAAAAAAAACCCTATATTTTAATGTTGCACGCTACATGTTCAAGTTAGAACAATTTTTCAATGAAGGGAAATCTTTTGTATTCTACAATTAATCTGTTATATTCACGTAGTGTATGTAATGTGTTTAAATAGAACGTACTATAATATAATAGATAATATAATATAATCGATAACACTTTAATTTAATTATTATGTGCTGTGTAACATAGCATAGCATAGTCATTGACTATATAAATTAGGCAGCGTGAAATCTGATCCTTCAAACACGGTGAAGACTGAAATACTTTCAGAGGAGAAATCAATTAATGTTTTAATTATTAACGTATTGAAATTTAATAGTTTGTACAGGTAAATTGGAATGGTCGAGAAGTGAACTTTGTAAATTAACTTCGGGAAACCTCAGAATTTTCTAGAAAATTTCGATTGCTGTCGATTGTAATGACTGCAGCAAATCTTCGAGGGAAGGCCGGCGTTCGTCGTTCATTATGAAACTTGACTTGGCCGCAAACTAATTAAGCGGACAAGCAATTTTTGCTTTAGATCAACTAAAAGTTTTATTTTCCAAACATTTAGAAGATTTGAGAAGGCTCAACATTTGAATAGTTAAGCCATAAAAATGCTTTGCTGTTAAAATAGCGTCTAAATGAGTAGCAAGATAACATAGTAGCTAGTATTTTAAATATTGGCAAGGAAAAGTATAAATTTCGGTAATTTATTTCAGGCACGTCTGCACCTACAGCTTATGATGCCGTGACTCAATTTACGAGTATGTATCATTTGTTTGTTTTTTGATATATTTGATACATATTGTTATGCTATACTATCAGTAAAATTAGAGGTAGTTTGAGAAGGAGAACATAAAAAAGTTAGCAAGGATAAAATAATTGAAGAAAGTATACTTACTGCCACTACTGATAAATTAAGATTTGGAATACGCTTACTTCAGCTACAAGTGGCCGCCGGGCTATTCCCGCGGATGGAGAGGGACTTTGAGCCCCCCTTCATGGGCGTGTCGCCACGCCTTGACGTGAGCGGTGATGCCCCTGCTGAGGTGGTTCCTCCGAGCATATCGGAGCAGGAGATTCGTGCGGCCGTGTCGAGGATGCGGAGGAAAGACGCGGCCCCCGGCCCTGACGGTGTTCACGGTCGGGTTTGGGATTTGGCCTTCGGTGCCCTTGGGGACCGGCTTGTGCGGCTCTTTGAAGCCTGCCTCGAGTCGGGGCGGTTTCCAAAGCAGTGGAAGACGGGCAGACTTGTTCTGCTAAGGAAGGAGGGACGCCCTGCGGACTCACCTGCGGGGTATCGTCCCATCGTGTTGCTGGACGAAGCGGGAAAACTGCTCGAGCGGGTGGTGGCCGCCCGCATCGTCCAGCACCTGACGGGAGTGGGTCCTGATCTGTCAGCGGAGCAGTTCGGATTCAGGGAGGGCCGCTCGACCATCGACGCGGTGATGCGCGTGCGCGCCCTCTCTGATGAGGCTGTCGGCCGGGGTGGGGTTGCACTGGCGGTGTCCCTGGACATCGCCAATGCGTTCAACACCCTGCCCTGGTCGGTAATCGCGGGGGCGCTGCAGTATCATGGCGTCCCTGCGTATCTCCGTCGGCTGATCGGGTCCTACCTCGAGGATAGGTCGGTCGTGTGCACCGAGCACGGTGGGACGGTGCTCCGCTTCCCCGTTGAGCGCGGTGTTCCACAGGGGTCGGTCCTTGGCCCTCTGTTGTGGAACATCGGCTATGATTGGGTCCTGCGGAGCGCCCTTAGCGCTCCTCTCCCGGGTCTAAGCATAGTTTGCTACGCGGACGACACTTTGGTCGTGGCCCGGGGGAAGGATTTGCGCGAGTCTGCTCGTCTTTCCTGCGCGGGGGTGGCCTTCGTCATCGGCAGGATCCGACGGTTGGGTCTGGAGGTGGCGCTTGATAAATCCCAGGCCCTGTTGTTTCACGGGGCCCGGAGAGCGCCGCCTCAGGGGGCCCACCTCGTGATCGGAGGCGTTCGCGTCGAGATCGAGGCAACCGGGTTGCGGTACCTCGGTCTCGTACTGGACGGTCGTTGGAGCTTCCGCGCTCACTTTGAAAGATTAGGTCCCCGACTGATGGCGGCTGCCGGCTCGCTGAGTCGGCTGTTGCCGAACGTCGGGGGGCCTGACGTGGTAGTGCGCCGCCTCTACACGGGGGTGGTGCGGTCGATGGCACTGTACGGGGCTCCCGTGTGGTGCCACGCCCTGACCCGTGACAACGTTGCGGCGTTGCGACGTCCGCAGCGCGCGATTGCGGTCAGGGCGGTTCGTGGATACCGCACCGTCTCGTTTGAGGCGGCGTGCGTGCTAGCTGGGACGCCTCCCTGGGACCTAGAAGCGGAGGCGCTCGCTGCGGATTACGCGTGGCGATGCGATCTCCGCTCCAGGGGGGAGCCGCGTCCCGGCGCGGCGGAAGTTCGAGCGCGGAAACTTCAATCTCGGCGTGCCGTGCTCGAGGCGTGGTCTCGCCGCCTGGCGGATCCCGCCTACGGGCGACGGACTGTCGAGGCGATCCGCCCGGTCCTCTCGGACTGGGTGAATCGCGACCGAGGACGTCTCACCTTCCGAGCGACGCAGGTGCTCACGGGACACGGCTGTTTCGGTCGCTACCTGCACCTCGTCGCCCGGAGGGAGCCGACGCCGAAGTGCCACCACTGCAGTGGCTGCAACGAGGACACGGCGGAGCACACGCTCGCGTACTGCACCGCTTTCGCGGAGCAGCGCCGCGTCCTCGTTGCAAAAATAGGACCGGACTTGTCGCTTCCGACCGTCGTGGCTACGATGCTCGGCAGCGACGAGTCCTGGCAGGCGATGCTCGACTTCTGCGAGTCCACCATCTCGCAGAAGGAGGCGGCGGAACGGGAGAGGGAGAGCTCTTCTTCCCTCTCGGCGCCGTGCCGCCGCCGTCGAGCCGGGGTTCGGAGGAGGGCGTTTGTCCAGCTCCAGCCCCTATGAGGAGGCAGTCTCCTCCCGGTGATGGTCATGGGGCGACCTAAGGGGGTTGAGGCTGCGCCGCACGCTACCGTCACTCTAGCGCGCTGGCACCAGGAGGACGGGACGGCGCGTCGGCGGCTGCGGACTGCGATGCGGTCCGCATTTTCGTCGTCGCTGTCGTCGCCGAACATACTGTTGAAGAGCAACCCGGTCGGCGGTGTATCGCGTTCCGACCCGGCAGGCTGGTTCTGGCCCAGCGGGGTATCCCGGAACACCAGCGGCACCGCCCGGGCGGCCTGGTAGGGCCGCCGTACCGCAGAGACCGACGTCGTTGGTCGTCGACTATCGCCTCGACGACCCGTCGGTCGGGCGTCCTCGGGGTGGCGCCGCGTGTCTGGTTGTAGTGTTGACCGCGGGAACCCCCCTACTCTGAACGGGTTCTGACCCCGGACGGAGATCGGACGTCGGGTGTAAGAGTGCAGGGGAGTCGTTTAGTGGGTGGGCCCTAAAATCCTTGGGCCCGCGATCTGCTCTCAACACCTGCAGATCGTTGAGTCTCACATACCCCGCGCGCCCCCTAGGCGCGGGGACCTCGTAGGAGGTTCGGCTCCCGGCCCGAAAAAAAAAAAAAAAAAAAAAAAAAAAAGCTACAAGTGGCCGCAGTCAAATACTGATAATATCTCCTCTCTTGATAAAAAGCCATACCGAATATTATCTTATACCTTTAAACGAGCAATTCTTGTATATTAATATATATGTATATAATCTGAATCTCGGAAACGGCTCCAACGATTTTCATAAAATTTAGTATACAGGGGATTTCGGGGGTCGATAAATCGATTTAGCTACGATTTATTTTCAGAAAATGTTGTTTTATTCGTGTTTTCAATAATACTATTTTTCTTAATTGAGGGCAACTAACCGCTTTAAAGACACAACAAGATGGCGTTATAAAAAAAAAAAACCGGTCATCATCTAGTTATCCTTGTACGATCATCTCACTATTATATACACGTTTATAAAAATATATAATTTAATAGTTTTAGTTAATATAAGATTTTTCTAAAATATTTATGAAATTGATAATTAGCAATTCCTTTGATTTCGACCTAACATTTCAAAGATGATCACGTTATTCTCAGATTTTTTTTTTTTATACTTACTATCTGGCTTTGAAATAAACTGCCTTCCAGGATGTTTCCTGAGAGCTGTGTCACGTCTTTCTTCAACCAACGTTGGCGGAGTACTCAGAGCGGTAGGCATCAGTTTTGGCTGTGCTCTTGGCATTGCGACATTGAAGACCGACTATACGCACTCACCCCAGGGTTGGACCGTTTGCTCGTCTACCTACGAGAGCAATAAAAAAATCCACAACCAATCATTTAAACGTGAATTCATTTCCCCTCAAATTTATTGAAGCTCGCAGAAATACTTATTTTAATTTCTTGAATCAGACTGACATATAAATAAATTTATCGATCATCGTCGTTCAAGCTTCACAAGGGATCTTTTTAGGAAGCTTAGTGTCGCGCAGTGAGCTATGCAGAGGACTATGCTTGGTATTTCTCTACGAGATCGAATCAGAAATGAGGAGATCCGTAGAAGAACCAAAGTTACTGACGTAGCCCGTAGGATTAGTAATAAAGCTGAAGTGGCAGTGGGCAGGTCACATAGCGCGAATATCGGACGGCCGTTGGGGCTGAAAGTGGAGTGGAGTGGAGACCACGTACTGTCAAGCACAGTGTGGGACGGCCACCTACCAGCTGGACCGACGATCTGGTGAAAATTGCTGAGTCACGTTGGATGCAGATGGCAACGGACCGGCCACACTGGACTGGTTGGCGAGGCCTATGTTCAACAGTGGACAGTAAACAGGCTGAGATGATGATGATGATGATGATGATCATTCTCCTGCCTTTCTCTGGTCAATTGGGATAGGCGCAATATGTTTTCTCCTTTCATTCTCCTCTATCATATACCATTTCTACGCTCACATATACTTCGCTTCGCTTCGCTCTTACACATATCGTCTTTCACTCAATCCATACCTTTCTTCTTAGATCTACCTCTTCTTCTAAAGCTTTCCCTATCGATAGATACCTCATCGATAAATGTGTAATTATTATTTAAAAAAATCTTAATAACAATTAATTAATTAACGGCACGCGCACAAAATGCAGTTTTTGAGACATTACAGTGCTCTGAACAGCTGTTTGTGTATTACAGTGTCTTCCAACGACCTTTCTGTTAATGATGAATCAATATTTAAACAAAACACTAAGACAATATTTTCCAATTTTTTCACAATAGCTCGTGTGTGTTCGTATATAGCATGTAATGTAATTCAATAACAGGTTTGAGAACGAACCTGTTATTAATGTTACAATAAAACGAGATAACAAAACGTACATGAGTTCTTCACGAATATATTAGTTAGTATTTATGTGAAATTACTGAAATCCCAAGTCACTACAACGATTTTCTCTATATACGTCAAAAGTGAAGTGTCCCTTTTTCAAATCTGAACATTTTGTGAAGAATGATTGGTAATTGTAATTTATGAAAATGAAAGTGTTTTTATTCATTTTATTTTGCACTATTAACGATGCCCGCGTTAGTGTAAGTAACTTATATAATTAGATCAATTAATTCAATGATAACTGTAATAGAAAAAATCACGACGTTGTAAAGACTAACTACAAAAGAACTCAATATACATCGAGAATATATTAAATATAGAATTAAATTACTTCAACAACTAGACTTGTAGTGAGTCTGACCGGTATCACTACTCTGTATTTATGAAGCAAAGATATCTTGGAATCTAGTTTGAAGAAGTAATCGGACATTATAAAGCAATTGGGACCTCATGTTCAAGTAAGATAATGTTGTTATCATGATAATGTTCTTTTAGGTTGTTTTTTCAACCACACAGTTCAAAATAGACGGTGACCTATCCTTACAGTTAACATGTTTTAAATTCAGAAAAAAATGGTAGTGAATGTGTTTTGGATTACTTTTATGTTAACTAGTTGTGGAATAGACATATTGTGTTTTTTTTTTTGCAGAAAAACATCATGAAACGCAGCGTTGATAGTTGTAAGTACTTAGCAATAATAAATATGTCTTAATTGAAATATTTCTAATTTAACAATTTTTTTTAAGTGGATATGTTCAATTATTTTTACTGTAATAATTTATACAAGAACACGCCCCGCTTGGTGTTAAATACCGAGCTGATGCATAAGACTATAGACATCGAAACGTAATTGCCGCTACTCAACTTGATACTTGAGCTCAGAGTCTCAATTTTATTGCATATCGGATCTCCCTTGAAACCGGAACGCAGGGCTATTCACAGCAGATACAGTTACGATAGAGGTACTTACCCGTGCGAGCTTAGAATACACCAGCCCACTGAGTTTCTCTCCGGATCTTCTCAGTGGGTCGCGTTTCCGATCCGGTGGTAGATTCTGCGAAGCACTGCTCTTGCTAGGGTCAGTGTTAGCAACTCTCCGGTTGAGCCTCGCGAGCTCACCTACAAACGTTAGGGCGAAGCTGAAATAGCCTCTCAAGGCTATCAGCATAGGTAGGAAAAAAAAAAAAAAAATTAGAATACACCATACCACCAATAAATTAAAAACAATAACTGTTACCTCAAAAACTAGTCAATCAATTAATGAAGACACTAAATATTTATCGTACTGTAATTTTTACGCTGCTGTAATTTTTATGTTTAATTTTACTTATTTTTCATAAGAAAAAAGAAGTTTTAGAACTATTTTAAATTACATTCTTTGTTGTTTTTTAATATTCTTTCCTACTTCTGCTAGTTCTTATCCAAATTTATATTATTTCGTCTCTTGAATCTGAACAGTCCATTACGTATTATTTTGTAACTAAACAATACTTTCAATGCGTATTTAAATCGCATCATAAAAAAAATGCCGTAGGTTATTTGAGTCGACTATTATCAAAGCGGGCAATCTGACTTTTGGACAATTATTGGTAAATCAGAAAAACGAATTATTGACTTTGTATTCCATTGGCAGTCACAAAACTCTTCGGAACGACATCTCAGATAAATAACAGGTTAACTATTAACCTTTATTTAATGCAGTTTTGAACCGTATTCTTTGAAGGAGACGATTATGTTCAAATCAATCTGTATTGACATATCAATAACATTTTTTTGTCCAAATGCACAGATTGCCACCTTTGATAATAGACGACTCATTTTACATATTTGTAAATCGTACCTTTTTTTTAGTAATTGGTTCAACAAACTTTGGAGCTTCCACTACAAATGGAGAGCAGGGCGTGTCCGATTGCCTGGCCGCTGGTAATCTACCCGGGAAATGTTATACCGAGCAACATGGTATAAATCCAGAATGGTGAAAATAAACTAATTTGTTATTGACACTTGAGACATTATTTTAATTTAAACATAGATTGGTTTTATTTTTTCCATCTTTTTATACGTTAAGCGTCGATTGTGTTCTCAAAAACTACTCCGATGTGATGCCATTGATTTCGTTTAATTAAACTCTAGGTTTTAGTTATCAACTATATGAACATTTGCATTTAAACAACAATGCTGTAATAATATTTAAATAATGATGTCATTAAGAACATACAATCGTCAGACACTATACCTAAATATTTTATATGTATTTTTTATTTATTTATCTTCTGTATTGTATAATCATCAATTATATTATGTATGTTTATGTTACGTTTTTGTGATATGGATAAAATTAGGTAAAATCCAGTTCATAGTATGGCTTATTAACAAATAGAATACTTTAAATTATTAAGTATTAAATGACATGTTCTAAGTAATATCGGGCGTATCAGCGATAAAAAATCTGTCAGCGTGTTCGCTGATTTGTGAGATTACGTAGGAATGGATCAACGTATAGACTGGGAGTTTATGAATTAGTGATTAGTATAGCAATTCTTTCTTCTTCGATTTATTTCCCTTATTTCACTATTAGGGTCGGCGCAATATGTCCTCTTTTTCCATTCAGGCTCACTTCATCGTTCCACTCACACCTTTCTCACGGATATTCTCTTTCACCCAGCTCATCCAAGTCTTTTTAGAATGCTCTCTTTTGACATTACTTTCATACCCAGGATCTTTTGGGCCTCATGATCATCTTCTCTGCACATACCATGCCCATACTACGATATCCTTCCAATCTTTATTTTCTCTGTCACTGACGCTATTTTCATACTTCCCTTCATTTACTATTTTTTATAATCTATCTTAGGAATATAGTAAACTTAGGTATAGCAGTTCTACGAGTATATGCGGGGAAAATGCCATTTGTTTCATACATTTTGAATTAAAAACGTAACGTTTATGAAGCCGCGGGTCTTGTCTTGTACATAAATATGCTCCATACACTTTGCTGTTTGCGACCTTCACTACAATATCATGGGGTTCAAGTTCGATTTCCTTACAGAATCAGTACCTTTGATAAATATATATGATATTGAAGTATACGTCATTTCGGATCCTCCTGATCCAATCTTGGTGCTTTTAGGCATTTCAAGCATCGGTCATCATTCTTATCGTACTCGTCGAATGCGAATGTGAGAATTCGACAAACTTAGCCACAGACAAATCTCACTAAGTTTCTCGCTGGATCTTCTCAGTAGGCTGTGATTCAGATCCAGTGGTAGATTCAGCGAATCACACTTCTTGCTAGGGCAGATGTTAGCATAATTATCTCAGGATAAACCCCGTGAACTCTCCCACATTCTACGTAAGACAAGAATAGCTCCTAGAGGCTACCAGCAAATAGGCTAAAAAAAGCAAGATCTTTTCTCGCATGCTGCCTCAAAATCATAACAGAAAATCGTTGATTTGTACCTATTAGTATGACTATGCGTTGTTTTTTTTTATTTCTGCCAAGATGACGTCCAAACTTTTTGGAAAAAGTTTAGTCAAGGTGAGTTGAGTTGATTGAGCACAAGGTTTGGGAAGTACGGCGGAAAACGCAAAACTTCCAACTCTAGCCCGCGAGCGTTGTCGTGTAGGAGCCAATAACCAAGGCTGGTATACGATGACCCGCTTAAGATTTGAAAAATAATCCCATTTTCATCGCAAATCACCATACGATTCCAATCTCTCCGTTTCTGTGTCTGTGTCTGTTAAGCAATACAAGGCATTTTTTATTCGGGCCGTGTGCCGAACCTCCTACGAGGTTCCTGCGCGCACCCCCGCGCTGAGGGCGCGCGGGGTATGTGGGACTTGACGATCTGCAAGTTGTTGAAAGCAGACCCCGGGCTCAAGGAATACATACCTTATCACGTTCGTCACGCTGGTGAATGGTTCGTGGGGCACCCACTTATCAAGTTGACGCCAATTGACCGAACCGAAATTAACAAAAATTTGTTTTGATGTTAATATTCAAACCTGCTGCTAAATAAGCAGCTTCCACAATTCCCTTTAATTCTTTTTGTAAACTTTACTTTACTGACGACCGCAGGCTTCATTTTTTAGATGAAAATTTCCAGCTCGGTAGCTGCTAAACCAATCACGAGTAGTGCGTTCGTTTGCAACATTCTCTCTGTACACGTCATTAATGTTGTGAGCCGCTTGTGCCATATTGCTAACGCAGCGGTACTCTTATTTTTATCTTTTTCACATTTATGAAAAATATAAAAACATAGTGAAAACAAAACACTAATCAATATACAAATAAAACAATATATGAAAAGCCGCATATAAATTACGTATAAAATGACAACTTCATAGGTAAAAAAAAAATTATCATTTTACATATATTATATCTGTCACGAGTCTTATAAACGTTCTGCTTTCAAGGATAAGATATCTATTATACAATACAGTTGAGACTCGAAAAGCGTTTATTTACTTTGATATCTACGGGTTATGGTGACCAAGAGTGTGTGGACCCATCGATCACTTTAAAAAATACCCAAGATACGACTTTCAGAAAGTACTAGTCCTAAAATATATGTACTACAATTACTATTCAGTTCATATCAATTTAAATGGCGCAGTTCTGAATTGTCACAAGAAGTACGTGCCTTTAGAACCGTGAAGATTTGTCCGGTTGCGGTTTGGTAGCATGGTCGTGGAACAATTTAATAGACCGCGGCTTCGCCAGACATTCTGCAATCGTAAGCCTTCGTTTGCGGAGAGGAATAAATCTTTACCACACCCTCATTAAAACATCGACTTGTCAGCAAAAGATATTATTGTAATATGAAGATTTCAATGAAACAGTTGCTGCTTTTTTAAAGCTGCCACGTTATACATGTCATCTTTTAGAGTGGAAGGTTCGATCTTATGTCTCAACTGATTTGTATGTATGTGCTCCGACAATGATATACCATGTCACATGTGAGCTCCCCGCAAAGGACAAGAAAAACAAGTAAATGTGCATTGAATTTATGAAGTCAAAAATTTGTAGAAATTGTGGAGTAACGTATTTAAAAGTTATGGTTTACAATATCGTTTTGATAGTAAACACCGGAGAATAGGAGCGATGGAGTGTCGACACCTACGAGATTATTCAGTATTGAAAACGCATAGGGACGATTAATCTCAATGGTTATCTTATCTTTATTTGCACAGATACTTTTCGCCACATGAGATTTTTTCATTGCGTCTGAAATAAACAAAATGTTACTATAAATGTGATTCAAACAGTTACAAAAAAATACTAATTAGAACGACAAAACATAATTGTATTTTATTTGAGTGTAATAAAGAACAGTATAAAATGAATTAGTGAACTGAAACTGTAGGTAAATAAATAAACAAATAACCGACCCCAAATTAGGATTCCCTTTTTTTTTTTTTTTTTTTTTTCGGGTAGAGGGCCGAACCTCCTACGAGGTCCCCGCGCAAAAGGGGCGCGCGGGGTATGTGAGACTCAACGATCTGCATGGTGTTGTGAGCAGACAAATTAGGATTCCCTTTTTTTTTTTTTTTTTTTTTCGGGTAGAGGGCCGAACCTCCTACGAGGTCCCCGCGCAAAAGGGGCGCGCGGGGTATGTGAGACTCAACGATCTGCATGGTGTTGTGAGCAGACCGCGGGCCCAAGGATTTTAGAGCCCACCCACTAAACGACTCCTCTGCACTCTTACACCCGACGTCCGATCCCCTCCGAGGTCAAAACCCGGATGAGGTAGGGGGGCTACCGCGGTCAACACTACAACCAGACGGCGCGGCTCACCCCAAGGACGCCCAGCCGACGGAGCCTTCGAGGCGAATCGAAGGCTCTGAAACGTCGGCCGTCTCGGTACGGCAGCCCGTCGGGCCGCCCAGACGGTGCCGCTGGTGTCCCGGAATACCCCGCTGGACCAGAACCAGCCTGCCGGGTCGGGACGCGATACACCGTCGACCGGTCGCTCTAATCACTCCACGGCAGCGCGCTAGAGTGCTGGTAGCGCGCCGCGCGGCCTCACCCCCTCAGGTCGCCCCTTGACCTTCACCGGGGGGAGGCCGCCACCTACAGGGGCCGGGACGTACGGGCGTATTCCCGCCTCCGGCCCCCGGCTCGACGGCGACGGATCGGTGCGGAAAGGGAAGAGCTCTCCCTCTCTCGCTCCGCCGCCTCCTTCTGCGAGATGGTGGACTCGCAGAAGTCGAGCATCGCCTTCCAGGACGCGTCGCTGCCGAGCATCGTAGCCACGACGCGCGGCAGCGAGAGGTCCTCTCCAATGACCGCGACGAGGGCGGCGCGTTGCTCGTCGAATCCAGAGCAACGCGCCAGCGTGTGTTCCGCTGTGTCTTCCTCGTCGCGGTCCGCGCAGTGGTGGCACTGCGCCGTCGGTTCCCTTCCGGCTATCTTGTGCAAGTACCGGCCGAA
This sequence comes from Bombyx mori, assembly GCF_030269925.1. Lineage (NCBI taxonomy): Eukaryota > Metazoa > Arthropoda > Insecta > Lepidoptera > Bombycidae > Bombyx > Bombyx mori. The sequence continues at coordinate 11,800,277 of NC_085128.1, forward strand.
ACAACCATGGCCGGTAAGCATCTGCGTTAGCCGGAAGGTGAGGCATCCGCGGTCGCGGCCCACCCAGTCCGCGAGAACCGGGCGGACCGCCTCGACGGTTCGGAGGCCGGCCGACGGGTCCGCCAAGCGGCGAGACCACGCCTCCAGCACGGACCGCCGAGAGTGGAGCCTCCGCGCTCGAACTACACCTTCGCTGGGGCGCCCTTCCCCCCTAGAGCGGAGGTCGCTACGCCACCGGTAATCGGCAGCGAGCGCCTCCGCCTCCAGGTCCCAGGGTGGCGCCCCGGCGAGCAAGCACGCCGCCTCGAAGGAGACGGTGCGGTATCCTCGGATCGCCCTGACCGCGATCGCGCGCTGCGGACGTCGCAGCGCCGCGACGTTCTCGCGGGTCAGGGCGTGGCACCATACGGGAGCCCCGTATAGTGCCATCGACCGCACCACCCCCATGTAGAGGCGGCGCGCCACCTGATCGGGACCCCCGACGTTTGGAAGCAGCCGGCTCAGAGAGCCGGCCGTCGCCATCAGTCGAGGGCCCAACTTCTCAAAGTGAGCGCGGAAGTTCCACCGACCATCCAGTTCGAGGCCGAGGTACCGAAGACCGGTCACCCCGACCCCGACGCGGACGCCTCCGATCACGAAATTAGGATTCCCTGTGTTATGGGTTTTTTTTTTCGAAATCGCCAGACTTCCGCCCTTTTCTGGGGATACTGGGCGGGGTATGTCAGAGTCGAACTGACTAAAACCTCCTGTCGCTCAACAACCAACGTCCAAACCTCGCATGAGACAGAACTCATGAAAAGGCAAAGGGGGGAAAGTGAAGTGTTTAGTGCGGAGCACATCTCTCCCATCACCCTCCCCCTCGGGACGCCGGACTGGCGGTCGTCGGCGCCACGACCACCAGCCCTCTCGGTCGGCAGACTGTCCGAAGCCCGCCTAGATGGCGCCGGTTAGAGTGGGTTACCCTACGGAATACCCCGCTGGGCCAGAACCAGCATGGGTCGAGGATAGCCGGCCTTCCATCACCCGGATGCTCTTGCGTAAAACGCGTGCAGAGCAGCTTGCACGTCGTCTTCTTAGGCCCCCCTCGCCGGTCCCCAGACCGACATGTGAGGGGGACCCGAAACACTTAGAGGGCCAGGGCTTGGGCGAGATCCGCCTCCCTGGCCCCCGCTCGACGGCGGCGGGATTGTGCGTCTCTCACGCGCCCCGCCGCCTCCTTCTGCGAGATGGTGCACTCGCAGAAGTCGAGCATCGCCTTCCACGACTCGTCGTCGCCGAGCATCGATGCCACAACACTCGGCAACGACAAGTCGGTTCCTATTTTTGCGACGAGGACACGGCGCCACCCCTCCCATGCGGGGCAGGCGACGAGCGTATGCTCTGCCGTGTCCAAGTCGCAACCACAATGGTGGCACTCTGCCGTCGGCTCGGCTCCGATCCGGTGCAGGAACTCACCGAAACAACCATGCCCAGTGAGCACCTGCGTGAGCCGGAAAGTGAGGCGTCCTCTGTCACGATTCACCCAATCCACAAGGACCGGGCGAATCGCCTCGACGGTCCTACGACCAGCCGAAGGATCGGCCAGCCGTCTGGACCATGACTCCAGCATGGACCGCCGAGATTGGCCCCTCCGCGCTCTGACCACACTGGGGCTGGGACGCGCCACGCCCCGGGCACGAAGGTCAGCCCGCCACTTATAGTCAGCGGCGAGCGCCTCCGCTTCCAGAACCCAAGGCGGCGTCCCAGCCAGTACACACGCCGCCTCAAAGGAGATGGTGCGATAACCACGGATGACCCTGACCGCGATGGTGCGTTGCGGCCGTTGCAGCAGCTTCGCCACCCCCACGGCCAGGGACTGGCCCCACACGGGCGCCCCGTATAGGGCCATTGATCGCACCACCCCCGTATAGAGACGGCGCGTCACCTGGTCAGGCCCCCCGACGTTGGGCAGAAGCCGGCTTAACGCGCCGGCTACCCCCAACAAACGAGGGACCAGGTTCTGAAAGTGAGCACGGAAGGTCCAACGACTGTCCAGAATGAGGCCGAGGTACTTCAACTGCACCCCGACCCCGATACGGACGCCTCCAACCACGATATGGGCATCGACAGGTGGCACTCTCCGGGGCCTGTGGAACCACATGGCCTCGGATTTACTGAGCGCCACGTCGAAGCCCAATCTCCTAATTTTGCCGACGACATGCGCCACCCCAGCCGTAGCAAGACGGGCAGACTCAGCAAAACTCCCCCCCCGGGCCACGACCAACGTGTCGTCTGCGTAACAGATAACGCTCAGGCCCGGGAGGAGGGCACCTCTCAGCACCCAGTCATACCCGATATTCCACAAAAGGGGGCCGAGCACCGACCCCTGTGGAACACCGCGCACGACCGGGAACCGGTGCAGGATCCCACCGTGTCCGGTACACGTGACCGATCTGTCCTCTAAGTAGGAACCCACCAGCCGGCGAAGGTAGGGGGGCACTCTATGTCGTTCCAGCGCCCCCCCTATCACGGACCAGGGCAGGGTGTTAAACGCATTGGCGATATCGAGCGACACCGCCAAAGCCACCCCACCCCTGGAGACGGCCTCCTCCGAGAGGGCCCGCACGCGAAGGATCGCGTCTACCGTTGAGCGGCCCTCTCGGAAGCCATACTGCTCCGCCGACAGATCGGGTCCCACCCCGACTAGATGCTGGATGATGCGGGCTGCCAGAATGCGTTCCAGCAGCTTGCCCACCTCATCCAGCAACACGATGGGACGGTACCCGGCGGCAGTATCCGCCGGGCGCCCCTCCTTTCTCAACAGCACTAGTCTGCCCGTACTCCACGATGAAGGAAACCGACTCGAGGCAGGAGTTGTAAAGTCTCAAGAGTCGGTCCCCTAGGGCACCAAGAGCCAAGGCCCAAACCCGGCCATGGACACCATCCGGGCCGGGTGCAGTGTCCTTCGCGCACATTTTGCGAACGGCCACACGGAGCTCCGCCCCCGTTATATGGGGCACCTCAGCAGGGGCTTCGCCGTCGTAGTCCGGCGGAAGAAAGGAGCTACGATGGAAAAACGCATTTATTTCATTGATATTTTAACGCTACCTGAATAAGCCTTGATCAGTTTTTTACAGATAAATCAAAATTTTAATTTATAGAAATTAAAGTTTAATTTTCGTTAATATAAGTATTCTAAAGTCAGTTCATACGTACCGAGATTGTCATCTTCGATCATTTTACCAACAAGGTACACTTCACTGAAGACACCTTCGATAGCACCGGCTTCACATTTCTTCGTTACACCAGAAAACTTCGCCCGGTCTTTGTCAAATACTATATCCAAATTTTTAACCTGAAAGTTGGGATATGAATCGTGCTCAATAGTTTAGAAATAATATAATAAATAAATTAGAAACAATATACATAATAGGGCTCATAGTATAAAACAAAGTCGCTTTCTCTGTCCCTATATCCCTTCTTTTTCTTGCTTCGGTTTCCTCAATACTGAGGGTCGTGACCACCTCCTCGCAACAAGAGTCTTTTACGGACCAGTCCACGCCATTTGCCTCTATCTGCCGCCGAGTGTAGAGCATCGTGAACTGTGGTGTCGAGGGTAGTGCGGATCTGGTCAGTCCAACGTGTCGGGCCTCTACCTCGTGATCTTCTTCCGTTCACCTTGCCAGTCACCACATGATACTTTTCTATATCTATTCCTATATCCCTATATCCCTATGTATGCATAAATCTTTAAAACTACGCAGCAGATTTTGATGCGTTTTTTTAATAGATATAGTGATTGAAGAGGAAGGTTTATATGTATAATAATATCCATTAAATAGTGGAGAAATCAATAATAAATTATAGTTTCGCAGGGCGAAACGAGGGCGGCTAGTTATTTATATTCAGCGATTATAATGCCTTCAAATATGGCGTTTCAGTGTTTTTGTAAAAAAAGCTTTATTAAGTCCCTACGCAATGTTCTTTTTACCGATTTGAGAATTTTCGTAAGATCAGCTTGTGTGGCCGCTCGCTGTAACGGTAGACTTATGTTCACACATCTAAATTCTTGAGCAGCAAAGGCTTCTTCAGATACATTCGATCTCTTAATCTTTTGTAGCATTTCGGGCAAACCGTCAACCTTATCAGGAAGAGCTACGAAAAATGTAAAAGCACCTCCATTCAATGTTATACTGATGAACTGAAAAAAATATGGTCAAAATAACTGCCTCGATATTATAAGTATCAGAGTAAGTAATAAGTATCAGGGTAAGTATTATAAGTATCAGAGTAAGTAATCATAATACATCTGTATTGTTTTTTTTTTTTTTTATTGCTTAGATGGATGGACGAGCTCACAGCCCACCTGATGTTAAGTGGTTACTGGAGCCCATAGACATCTACAACGTAAAATGCGCCACCCACCTCGAGATATAAGTTCTAAGGTCTCAGTATAGTTACGACGGCTACCCCACCCTTCGAACCGAAACGCATTACTGCTTCACGGCGGAAATAGGCGGGGTGGTGGTACCTACCCGTGCGGACTCCCAAGAAGTCCTACCACCAGTGATTACGCAAATTATAATTTTGCGGGTTTGATTTTTATTACACGATGGTATTCCTTTACCGTGGAAGTCTATCGTGAACATTTATTGAGTACTTATTTCATTAGAAAAATTGGTACCCGCTTGCGGGATTCGAACACCGGTGCATCGCTTCATACGAATGCACGACGTCTTATCCTTTAGGCCACGACGACTTCTGTAATTTAATGTTGTATTTTTTACTGTGTGATCGTGAATTAAAATGAACTCACAGTCAATCTGGTGTTAAGTAATAGCTCTTAAATACTAGAATGTAAATTCCGCGTTTGAATACCTTGAGACGCGTTTTCGAAGTAGGTATGAATGTAATGGTTAATTACTAATGGTAATGTACTAAAGGTAATGTTTAATTACTATCCAATCCATTAAAATGGAATTTATGAGTACTTCTAGGCAGCAATCGGCCGTTTGGTTTATCTCTTTGGGTAAAGACACACAATACGTCCTATTGCCAGTACCTAATTATTTAAACTTTTAAACAATACGGGTTTGATTTATCACACGATAATCCCTTAGTCGTAGAAGTGGATTGCGAAACTGTGTTAGGTACTACATATTTTTTTTGACAATTTGATAGACGAGCTGTTCTTATCTTCTTATCTATTAGGCCGCGATGACTTAGTACGCGGAAAAATACCACTATTGAAGATAGTAGACCTCCTTCATAGTTTCAAATTTTGGAAGTGACTCGAACGTAATGGTGTTTACGATATTAAAGGCCATTTAAAATAAAATGAGGTATATTTAAAACTACTTTTACGGTTTAATCTAAGTTTTTTTGTTGTCATTATAATATGATTTCTGACCATTCGAATACTTTATAGGTTTGTGGTCACAGACGACTACGGTGTTTTTGATTGACATTTGAATATTATGCTGACTACCAACTATTTTTCTATAAAAACATATCTAGAGTTTTAAGTTTCATTTCACACAGAAAGAACTAATACTATTTTGGGGTCTAGCAGTTTCTTTAACTTGGGTTTTCATCTTTACTACAAGAGGATCACTGGTGTTAGATAAGTTATATGAGGTGTAACATATTAATGATTTACCTGTGCCTTATATTTTTCAAGGTATGCGTATTTTACGATTCCCGTCCCAACTAGTGCAGGTGTATTAATTATTTTCCTTTCGTTCGAATAAACATTAATTACTTTAACTTGTCTTGGATTGAATCCGGTGTCGAAATCGAGCTGAAATTTAACATTACGAGTCATCGGCTCTTTGAATTTTCTATGAAGTATGTCAAATAAATTCGCTTTACTTTCTTACCTCAAATTCGAAAGAATTAACAATAACAAAACCTTTATCTTTCTTTATCTTGGTCGCATTCACTAAATTTTTGTTTCCAGCTTGACCAATTTCTTGTCTGTTGACCTTTGAAACAGAATTGATAACTAAATAAATAAAAAACAATTAATGCGTACCAATTTCAATTATTGGCCCTTTGGTCTATTGAGGTAAACGAACCAGGAAAGATATCCAGCCGAGCGGGCGAATTTGCTCGGTAAGCCGATGGTCGAAATGTTCGGAACTTGTTTAATCATATCCAAACTCATCTTGAAAATGTCGTTAGCATCATTCAGGTGTCTGTCATCATCATTCACATCACACATAATGGGGAGATAATTAATGATAGAAATAATAATAAACAAATATTGACACAACACAATTATTTATTTATTTATAGCTTTATATATTTGATAGTATAAAGACGGACTTTTTTTTATTGCTAGATGGGTGGACGAGCTCACAGCCCACCTGGTGTTAAGTGGTTACTGGAGCCCATAGATATCTACGACGTAAATGCGCCACACATCTTGAGATATAAGTTCTAAGGTTTCAAGTACAGTTACAACGGCTGCCCCATCCTTCAAACCGAAACGCATTACTGCTTCACGGCAGAAATAAGCGGGGCGGTGGTACCTACCCGCACGGACTCACAAGAGGTCCTACCACCAGTAATTACGCAAATTATAATTTTGCGGGATTCATTTTTATTACACGATATTATTCCTTCACCGTGGAAGTCAATCGTGAACATTTGTTGAGTACGTATTTCATTAGAAAAATTGGTATCCGCCTGAGATTCGAACACCGGTGCATCGCTCAACACGAATGCATCGGACGTTTATCCCTTAGGCCACGACGAATTAATGCCATAGGCATTCTCTGACAGTCTACCTTAGGAAGGTGCAGAGATAAACGTTGGTAGGTGTAGTGTGATAGTATACATAATATTTATAGATACAAATACTCGTAGTTAAATAGATACACATACATAAATATATACCTAGTCAGGTCATAAATTCTGTCACATGCTTAATGTAAAATAATTGAAACAAGTTTACTCATTATGTAACCATTCATATACCAAAATGAACTTAACAAAACATAGATTCTTATGACACTAAAGTTTATCCAAAATGACCTCCGTGATTTTGAATACAGGCCTTCAATTTGCGCGGCCAGTCGTCTATCGCAACACGAACGAGGTCCATGTCAATATCGGCGGCTGCCTTAATCAAAGATGTCTTGAGTGACTCCAAATTGGGATGAGGCTTTGAGCACGCCTTTTCCTCCAAGTGTTGCCATATCTTGTAATCTAACGAATTCAAATATGGACTGGAGGAGGGCCAGTCTTCGTGCCGGATGAAGTCGATTTCACGTGCCGCCAGCGGTCTTGTGTGCTCTTCGCTCTATGAGCTGGCGCCGAATCTTGTTGGAATACCCAGTGCCTGTTATTGAACATGGTATGAGAAACAGGTTCCACAAGGTTCGTCAGGACTGTATTTTGATACACAACTGCATTCGTTTTTACACCTTTCTCACAAAAATGTACCTCTGTTAAGCCCCAATAAGAAACTCCTAACCATACCATGAGCGAGGATGGAAAATGACCTCGTTGGACACGCGGAATACGGTTGCTCGCTTCTTTACTACTGTGTGCGTACACCTTATCATTTTGTTTGTTGTAGCTCTCTTCTACGGTAAAAATTTTTTCATCCGAAAAAAGAATTTCCCGATATTTATTTCCCGCGTACCGCTTCAACAAAGCGCGGCATCTCTTCAGTCTCAGGTCCATTAGACGAGCATTCAAACGATGTCCTGTTTTTCTTCGATATGCCCGAAGCCCTAAGTCTTCATTTAACACCCTTTTCACCGTGGTTCTGCTTAACCCCATCTGAAGGGCCAACAGTTTCTGCTTACGTTTGGGATTTCTTTGAATTCGCGCCTGCACAGCTTTTATCACTGCTGGAGTCCTAACAGACCGAGGGCGACCACTTCTTGACCTGTCATCTACACTAGAGTCTTCATTGTATCGTTTGATGGTACGATAAACGAATCTTTTGGTTATATTCAAAATTTTCAGTATGTTAAAAATTTGAATTGGCGCGTAACCGCAACGATGTAACGCAATAACTGCAACACGGTCTTCTTTAAGCGTCGACTCCATATTTAAAATGAGTAAAATTCTAAAAGTAAACATTTTTATTTTCATGAACAATTCGAAATTCGAATTCAATAAACTTTTTTGTGGCCAGCATTCTAAAAGAAAAGTTTTTACTGTGTGACAATACTTATGACCTGACTAGTTACATAAAAATATTTATACATAAATATTATCAATTAGATGACCCTACTAACTCTCTGAAAAACAGTTCTCGAACACTCGTCTTAAACGCTTCACGTGTAGTGGCCGACCTATCTTCTATTTACTGACTTATCTTCTATTTCATGTATTTTTGAGACAAACGAGCTGATGAAAAATGTTTTTGTCCTGTAGGTTAGAGAGGGCGTGCATGGGTTTTGTGATCCTATCGTCTGCGTTCTAGATTGTGTACCTGTTGCTATCTTAGAACAGCTTATAATTTACTTTCTAGAACCATTGCGATAATGTGCACTGCGTTCTCCGTGATAATTAAAATTTATACTCGGTAGGAACATTTTTCCAAGTGTTTCCAAGGGCTTGAGTAACATTCGTTTTTGAACAAAGTTAGGAAAGATTACGAGTATAGCCTGCCTATAAAACAAATATTAAAAAAAATACGTACCCATGCATTTATGGTTCTGGCCGCTTTGGTAGGATTATCGAAATCGGCATTTCCAGTTTGTCCTATGAAATACTTTGAGAAGGAGTTTTTGAAAGCCGAACAGAATTTGTATTTGTCGTCGGCGTATATTTTTGTTGCATATCTCAGCGGAAGGTGTAGATCATGGCCAAATGTCCTTTTGTTCACTATTTTTAGTATTCTTTTCATCTAACAACAAATTAAAATTGAATAAAATATAAACCAAATTAAAAAGCACCCCGGGCATTTCAGAAATCCCATGCTAAAACGGAACCTTAGGTACTCCCTCCATAATCTTTTCCAAATTAATTATCACTCGCAGAGGAATCTATCCCATACATCCAAATATGTTCAAGCACTTAAAATCTATGGAGTATAAAAAAAAAGTTACATACGCACACACCTTGAAAGAAGAAAAGAACTATCATATAAAAAAAAAACTCTTGAAAAGCTATTGCCAGCAAAGCAAGCTATTGCAAGCTATCGCTGGTAGGACTGGTGGTAGGACCTCTTGTGAGTCCGCGCGGGTGGGTACCACCACCCTGCCTATTTCTGCCGTGAAGCAGTAATGCGTTTCGGTTTGAAGGGTGGGGCAGCCGTTGTAACTATACTTGAGACCTCAGAACTTGTATCTCAAGGTGGGTGGCGCATTTACGTTGTGGACGTCTATGGGCTCCAGTAACCACTTAACACCAGGTGGGCTGTGAGATCGTTCACCCATCTTAGCAATAAAAAAAAAGAATAAGTCACGATATTGCAACCTATCGCAAGCAATCGCAATATTGCTAGATTCTTATCTTGCAATTACATTAGTGGTTAATATTGTTGTAAAAAGTTATTCAATCCCGTTTTTGCAGGATAGCCGTCGGAGCCCCGTGGTTCGTCAGGAACGTCGACCTCCATGACGACCTGGACTTAGAGTCCATCAGTAAGTATCTATAGTCGGCGTCGATGCGCCATTTCGATAAAGCGGCACGACAAGAGAACCCTCTCATCGTGGCCGCCGGTAACTACATTCCCGATCCTGTGGAAAGAATGGAAAGCAGTCGACGTCGCCCCAAATACGTCATTTCGGACCCTCCCGATCTACTAACGGTACTTTTAGGTACCGTTCTCGTCGAACCCGTCGCTTGCGACGAAGGGCTCGACGAGTAAATTAACCCTCAGACACAGCCCACTGAGCTTCTCGCCGGATCTTCAGTGGGTCGCGTTTCCGATACGGTGGTAGATTCTGTGAAGCACGGCTCTTGCTAGGGTTTGTGTTAGCAACGTCGTCAGGTTTGAGCCCCGTGAGCTCACCTACTAGTTAAGGTTCCGCTGATATAGCCTCTCAAGGCTATCAGCTTAGGTAGGGAGAAAAAAAGTTGTAATAATAATAACTAGCGCAATTTGTTTTAAATTTTTGTTTATCAATCGAATCCACTACTAATCTCCGAGTGCTTAAGTTGATAATGAGCTGTAGTTCTTCTTGGTGTAACTTAATAATTTAATAACTTACTTCAGTTGTATTTTTCGTTCCCAGCGCATCCTTGATAGCTTTTAACGTTTGACCTTTCGAGTATAACGAGAACTGCGCTAAAGTATTGTAAAACGCCAAAGCTGATAACACGAAGGTTTGCCTTGGATACGATTTTAGAAGTCCCTGTCAATGTAATTATTTAATACAATAAAACTTCATATTTCCATTCGAAAATATCAATTCTAACTATTCCGTGCTGTAATTGTGCATTGCATTTCATTGTTTTTATTGTTGTTGTTGCAGTTATTGTTGTTGTTGTTATTCTAAGCTCAGGTAATGATAGGTATTGTTATTATATAAAAATATTCGCGAAACACGACTTCGAACTTAGTTCGAGTTTATCATAATGTTCACAGTTATTTAAAACCAATACATACATACATACTTATGTTTCTGAATTAATCCTCTCGAAATAATCTGCCTATAAATTTTATAACACTAATTTCAGTAATTTTGTCAATAACATCACGATAGCGTTATAAAATGTAAAGTTTTTCACTATTGTAAACTTACGTAAAATAACTGCCGTGTCAATTGATTGTAGTTTTCAACGAGCCGCTTAGTGTCCGGATTACCTAAAACATAAAGATTGCTGAAAATTGTTATTAAGTACATAATGTGTACGTAATAAGCCCTAAAATTCTACTATGCAAATTTTTCGAAGTTATCGTGGCTTAAAGGACCAGAAGCCAAGTATCTTAAATATCTTTTGACTATGCGGCTGTACCGGTACTTGAATCCCGTAGGAAGTACCAGTTTTTTAAATGAAATACGTATCGACATGTTCATGATTCTCTTCCACTAGGAACAACAACAACCATAAGTACACGTCCTCTTTTTATTTTTTATTGCTTAGATGGATGGACGAGCTCACGGCCCACCTGGTGTTAAGTGGTTACCGGAGCCCATAGACATCTACAACGTAAAATGCCGCCACCCACCTTGACATATGAGTTCTAAGGTCTCAGTATAGTTACAACGGCTGCCCCACCTTTCAATCCAAAATACATTACTGCTTCACGGCAGAAATAGGCAGGGTGGTGGTACCTCCCCGTGCGGACTCACAAGAGGTCTTACCACCAGTAATTATGCAAATTATAATTTTGTGGGTTTGATTTTTATTACACGATACTATTCCTTCACCGCGGAAGTATTTCTTTAGAAAAATTGGTACCGGTGCAACGCTCAACACGAATGCACCGGACGTCTTATCCTTTAGGCCACGACGACTTTAAGGAATGGCAGGGTATAATAAAAATCAAACCCCAAAAAACAAAAAAATACGTGTAATTTAGTGATTGTAGGACGCCTTGAGAGTCCGCACGGGTAGGTACCACCACCCCAGAAGCAGTAATGCATTCGGATTTGAAGGGATAGGGACAGCTGGTGTGAACGACTGGTACTTACAGATGGTTGGGTAAGTTGTTATCCCACACCGGTAGGTGTCACCATCCTGCCCATTTTTGACATAAAGTAACCGTGCGTTTTGGTTTCAAGGGCAGGACAGTCGTTTCCCAATACAATTGACACTTAGAACACATATTATTATTATATATATTGACACTTCAAACACATATTATTATCATATCTCAAGGTTTGGCCGCAAGCATGTTCTAACCAGGTAAGCTAGGAGTTCGGCGACCCGTCGAAGCAAAAATATATCAATAGGAATTTGCGTCAAACCTGCAACTATTTGATTCCGACTTAAAGACGATACGGTCGGGCGACCATGGCGATCGAGCGATATGTCACTGTTTCCTGAAACAACATTACTTCATTACGAAGAGCAGAAATAACAAAGTGTAAATAGACTCGTTACGTCACTATTTAATTACGAATTTTGTTAAAAAGGAATAATTTGGTTCAAGACATACATTTGTTTGTTATTTTTCTGTACAATATAAAACAGCAGTCATTCTTGTTCTGCTCTGTTTTTTTTTTTTGTTTTCCTACCTAAGCTAGTAGCCTAGAGGGGCTATTCCAGCGTAACCGTAACTACTTAGTAGGTAGCTCACAGGGCTCAAACCTGACGACGATGCTAACACGAACCCTAGCAAGAGCCGTGCTTCGCAGAATCTACCACCGGATCGGAAACGCGACCCACTGAGAAGATCCGGCGAGAAACTCAGTGGGCTGTGTCTGAGAGTTAATTTACTCGTCGAGCCCTTCGTCGCAAGCGACGGGTTCAGCGAGAACGGTACCTAAAAGTACCGTTAGTAGATCGGGAGGGTCCGAAATGACGTATTTGGGGCGACGTCGACTGCTTTCCATTCTTTCCGCAGGATCGCGAATAAGTCTTCTCTGTGTGTGGGTGGTAATGTATGTGTGTACATATTATCCACTTTCTGTATGATTGAATTGACTTAGTGCATTATTTACCATGAAGAAAACATTAAAGAGAAATCTCCGTGTACATCAAGATGATGCCTATACAATCTGCAACTGATCTATTGTCCTGACACTAGAATGTACTAAGATAGTCACTGGCCCATGAAGCTTGATAGCTCTGACTCCAGGCGAGACATGCGGAACCCTCCATACTACTACCCATCTAAGCAATAAAAAATAAAAAATAAAAATCGCTTTGCTATCTCACATTACCCCACCCCGCTGTCTCTTCTAAAATCCTGGCCTCTAATTTTTTAAAGTCTCTTCAGTATTCCGGCTTGGGAACTAGTGAGGGAGATTCAAGGAAACGACATGTAAGCTGCTTTACAGGCGTCGTCTTGCGAAGCTGTGATTGGATATCGGAGTACCCTCATTGACATTTTCCGAGGACACAAGGTGGAGGCTCCATATAAGGGGGGCTTAAGTAGTCTATCGACCGAGAAGCCTGGTGTCTGTGCCGCTTACAACCGCTGGTTCAGCATCCTGAAGTGAGATGACGACCGTTGGGTAGGAGAGACGCAATCCGCGCAAAACGTTTGGTGTTGCACCCCACCCACTTCCGTTCGCATTTAGTTTTATCTTACAAAGGGCCTACACGCAGTTCGTTGAACGATAAGGTACTCTGTCATGCTCGCAACTCATGGACGAAGATCCGGCGATTATCAGAGCTTACCGATCGCCATGATGCACGTCCAACGAACCATGAGGCAACGTGCTAATTTTCGCATACAGCGATATCTAAACCCAAAGGGCTTCGTATTCCGAATAACGGGGCTGTTTTATAGACCCCCCAAAAATCCAGTAGCCACTCTATAGCCCAAGTACAGCAGGTGATTATCTAGCAATACAAGTTTAATGAATTGAAAAAAAATACCAGTACTTTAAGTACTCAAAATGTACTATATACCTTCTGAAATTATTACTGCTGATAAACCAAATAATGCACACAAATAGTACACGTTTAGCTTCACCATTATTACGCTATACGATTTATGGAGAATTGATGATTACAAAATTGACACTTCGCTTAAATACTATATAAAACGTATTACCGACATACTCGTAAATGAATTTTAATTTTATTTAATTCAAAACTGACAATCGCAAGTCATTAAACTAAGGTATTTATTGATGTGTTTTTGACAGACATTAAATTCGACAATTTAGACATTAAATTAGACTATTTAGATTTTAAATTATATAAAGTAGTGTTAGTTTCGAAACTAGAATCAGCTAAATGTCGCACCAAGAAAAAATTATGAGCCAAATAATATTTCATGCTTAAAGAAATAGAAGTGTATCTTTCCGAAGAAGAAAAAAATTAATAGAGATGGAAGTCTGAAGTTTAACTTTTGTTTTCATTGCGACTTTGCTAATGTAATTGAATCAAAAATACTGAACATATTATTATCCCTCAGGATAATAGCTGGGTGTGTCATCACGGATTTAATTTTTCTCTTTTTGATTAACTGATTTGATTACCATAAAAAAATGTATTTAATTAGGTCACTACGAGAGAAATTTCCAAAACAATGTGTACTATACACAACAGTACACATAGGACAACAGTAGCTACAGGAAACAGGGTGACATCGCTAAGCACTGGTGAAAGATTTTTTCAGAGGTCAAATTCAGATCTGAAGTCACCACTGCAAGTGAATTCACCGAGAGAAACATATTACTTGATTTAACAACAAGACTCAACCAGTAGCTACTGGAAAATGTAGTTTTCTAAACTATTTATATTTTGAGTGACATTCCAGAAACGTTGCCGCCTCTAGTGCACAGCAGTTCTACTGTGGAAAAACGAGCCGTTGGCGGAGTATCGCGTTCCGACTCGACAGTTTGAATTTGGTCTAGCAAGGTATTCAGGGACATCAGCGGCACTGATAGGGGCGGTCTTACGGACTACCGTAACGAAATGGCCGACGTAGAGTTGTCGACTTCGCTTCGGCCGGACGTTCTTTGCGAGGTGCACTACGAGTTGTAATTTAGACCCCGGAATCCACATAAGCTTCCTCGGGTTGGTATCGAGCGTCGGACTAAAGTGCAAAGGAGTTGTATAATGAGTGCCCCTGTAACATCTTTAGTATCAGCCTTGAACTGCTTCGTCCTCGAAGTCCGACATATACCAAGGGCTCCCTAGGCACAGCAACATTGTAAAGCCGCCAAAATGACAGTCCAGATCCAAAACCAGCAGACAAACCCGATTGAGCTTCACACAGATGTGCGACAGGGTGACGTTATATCGCCAAAACTGTTCACTGCTGCTCTCGAGGATTTCTTCAAGACTCTGGACTGGAGTAAGCTGGGTATCAATGTGAATGGCGAGTATCTCTCACGCCTCCGATTTGCAGACGATATCTTTATAATGGCAGAGTCGCTGGAGGATCGCAGCTGGATGCTGGGTGAGCTCAATGCCGCGTCACGACATGTTGGTCTGGGAATGAATCTGGACAAAACTAAGGTCATGTTTAACGACCGTATCATTCCTGGACTGGTAATAGTCGAATCCGCGGTACTCGAAATTGTGTCTGAATACACCTATCTAGGCGACATTTTTCAGCTAGGCAGGGCCAACTTTGAGAAGGAAGCTGATAGGCGCATACAGTTGGGCTGGGCTGCGTATGGAAAACTCCGTCATATTATTATCTTGAACTCAGCAAACCCGCAATGCCTAATAACAAAAGCCTTTAACGCTTGCGTGCTGCTGGTAATGATATATGGCGTTGAAACGTGGACATTGACCGTAGGTCTGGTCGGTAAGTTCAGAGTCGCTCAGCGTGCTATGGAAAGGTGTATGCTCGGAGTTTTTTTGATGGATCGAGTCAGAAATAAAAAAAATCCGCCAAAGAAAACCAAAGTAAACAACATAGTCCTAAAGATTAGCAAGCTGAAATGGTAATGGGCCGGGAATACGTGTTGCAGAACCGATGGCCGATGGAGCAGACGTGTTCTGGACTGGAGACCACGTATCGGTAAGCGCAGCGTTGGACGTCCCCTTGCCCGTTGGACCGATGACTTGCGGCGATATGCTGGGAAATATTGGATGCGGAAGGCGGAGGATCGTTCATTGTGGCGGACTATGGGATAGGCCTACACCCAGCAGTGGAGAGATACAGGTTGATGATGATGGCCGAGAAGGCACAATTATTAACACCATCGACAAACATTGTAAGGGCGAATAGGGTGATCGAGCTAAGAGAAATACTGAGTACACCAATCACGTTTGTTGTTTTAGAACAACATAAAAATCTTCTCTTGACGTTAGCAAACGAAAACGAATGACAGTTCTTAGGACGGAAGCACCGCTCTTCAAGAAAGCTGGTTGGTCAGTGTGATGTCGTCTACGCACCTCCATCAGCTAGGCTCTGTCGTAGCACGAAGTGAGCCGAGTCCCGATGATACCGCAATCGTGCTGCCATCTCTCGGGAATCGTGCTGCGTTTCGTTTAGCTACCAAAGTAATTACCGCCTCTGACATAATAATATATTATGTTTCGTATATTATGATATTCAAACATTTTTCATCAAAACGATGATCCTTCTATTCATGTCCGTCAATAAAATAATAATATGTATTTATAACCATTGACACCACGCACCCCACGATATTTTTACAATAAATTTATTTTCTATTTTTTATAAAGACTATTTTATATTTTTAGTTGCATCTTCTATAAAAGCGTGTTTTTTTTTTTATTTAAGGTACTAAAATCACGCTTTTTAACCGTCTTCAAAAGAGGAAGTTATCAATTCGACCACCATTTTTTTATCTATGTATGTTCACTGATTTCTCGAAAATGCTTGAACCGATTCTAATAATATTTTTTCTATTTTTTTGTTCGAAAGGGTAGACTTCCCGAATGATCCTGTATTCATCAAGATCTGATGATGGGATCCTCGAGAAAGCCAGAAAAATCTATAATTTTTAATGTGTAGTGAAGTGAGAGAAAATGTCTTTAAAATTAAATACTTGTAATGCATAACGTATTTATTTGAATAGGGACTAATATCATCTTCATAAAATTATCTTCACATATAATGCTTTATTTTGGAACAAATTTGTTTAGCATAAAAAAGGTTATAGTGAGCCAACCTTAAAATATAGAGATATGCTGTCACAGACTTTTTTTTAACTTTTAAAGGGGAACAATTCTGTCATACATTATTTTAGCAAAACTTTAACCGTTTTCGCAACGCACGCAGCGGAAGCTCTCAAAAGGGAACAAAAAACCCGATTTTGAAACATTCTTTATTGGTGTTCCACTTGTACTGGTCTCAGCGTGATGTTATATAGCCTATAGCCCTCCTCAAAAAATGAGTTATATTATAACATTGCAATAATTTTTCAAATCGGACGAGTAGTTCCTGCGATTAGCGCGTTCAACAAACAAACAAACTCTTCAGCTTTATAATATTAGTATAGATAATAAATTTTAACTACTGTAAACATTAGTTAGCTTAGATTTCATTGCAAGTTGAAAAGACCTAAAATTAGATTTTACTGGTGGTAGGACCTCTTGTGAGTCCGCACGGGTAGGTACCACCGCCCTGCCTATTTCTGCCGTGAAGCAGTAATGCGTTTCGGTTTGAAGGGTGGGCAGCCGTTGTAACTATAATTGAGACCTTAGAACTTATATCTCAAGGTGGGTGGCGCATTTACGTTGTAGATGTCTATGGGCTCCAGTAACCACTTAACACCAGGTGGGCTGTGAGATCGTCCACTCACCTAAGCAATAAAAAATAAAAAAATAGTTACATTTTAAATTTATTAATTAATTTACAATTTAATTAAGTGACAGGTGCTACCAGATTATAAGCAAAGAAACACTAAAACTTGAAACAAATCTTTATTAAGCTTCTATTATAATTTATATTTATAATTCAGCCATAGTAAACACCAGCCATAAGCAATGCTTTCGGAGTGGCATCCAGGACGTTGTTGATTATGGAAAAGGCAAATGGACGATTAATCTCAACAGCTATCAGTTTGTCTGAACAAACTTCTTCTGCCTTATTGGGTTTCTTCACTTCATCTGGAAATATAGATATACTATAAATATTTGACGTGACTTAAGTATTTCAATTATAAATTAATAATGTTTTTTCAGTTTGTAACAAGAGAAACCTAAACGAATTTCCAAAACACATTACCCCTCACTGCTTAGATTACAAGTCATTAATGTCAGATCTCCCGGATCCATTCTCGGTGCTTTCTTCCAGCACTGGGCACCGCCCTTGTCGAATTTGTCGATTACGATGAAGAGTTCGACAAGCAAACTAACCCATAGACAAAACCCTATGAGTTTCTAGCTGGGTTTTGTCAGTAGGACGCGATTCCGATCGTGTGGTAGATTCAGCGAAGCGCTGCTCTTGCTAGGGCTCACCTACTCGTTCACGCTTAGCTGGAATAACTTCTTAGGCTACCGGCGATTAAGCAGGGAAACGATATTGAGATTGTTTTCGACATCCGACAGTATTTTTATTATCTTTTGTTTTGTCTTCGAAGTTTTCGTTAATATTCTGCTTAATTTATATTATTTTACTTTTTTTTATTTGACCCCATAGACATCTACAACGTAAATGCCGCCACCTATCTTGAGATAATAGTTTTAAGGTCTCAGTTTTTACAGTACAACGGCTGCCCCACACTTCAAACCGAAACGCATTACTGCTTCACGGCAGAAACAGGCAAGGTTGTGGTACCTACCCGTGCGGACTCACAAAATGACCTACCGCCAGTAATTATGAAAATTATAATTTTACGGGTTTTTATTTTTATTACACGATGTTATTCCTTCACCGTGGAAGTCATCGTGAACATTTGTTAAGTGCGTATTTCCTCAGAAAAAATGGCTAAAAAAAACAAAGCCGCTGCCTGCTGCTCAGGATTCTCCAAACCTTGGATGAACAGGGTAATATTACAGCACTTATGAAACAACGTGAAGGGAAATTCCCTGAAAACCCACTATAATAGAAAAAAGTGTCTCTAGGTAGTATGGATGATTCTTGTTTCGGTGGCGGGTGGTGCGATGATAAAAACGAGATGACGGTATCATCTTAAATGATTTCAGATTTCTCCATTGAACGTTGTTGTTAGAAAGGGTTCTTTAAAATAAAGTCAACTGTTAAAGAGTAAACTACAAGAACGGTTTCTTTTTTCTGTGAAAGTCACATAAAATTAATTAAGCAACTGTAGGTACATACCGAAACTATTTTCTTTAATTATTTTATCAACAAGATAGGTATCGGTCAAGAAACTTTTGATTACACCGGGCTCACAGTTCTTGGTCACACCGGAGAGCTGGGCACGTTTTTTATCAAACAATATGTCCAAGTTTTGTATCTGAAACGTTGGGTTCAAATTGAGAATCACGCTTACAATAAGAACATATTTGTATATAAATAAAACATTTAGGTCTGTGTTTGTCTTTTATGGGCTTCTGAATAAATCAATCCGATTGTGACGAAATTTGATGCGGTTGTCGTTGGCATTTCCAGAATTGCTTGTCATATTACCATTAACGTATGATAGTGAGATGTGGTCAGATGGTTTTTTCAATAAATCGATGTTTCTCATACAATTAGCGATATTCCCAACGGAAGCCCAATGATGCGGTACAAAATAATTTTAGGTTTTTTTTTTCAAATTCGTCAATTATACAGTTAATTAGTATAAAGAGATAAGAGCATTAATTAGCAAATATTTAAAATAGAAGATTTAACATAATTTGAATCTTATCACACCGCTTTGAGGGCCTTCGTAATGTCCAGTTGAGTTAATATCTCTCCAAGGGGCAGATGTAGCTCCACGCATTTATATTCTTGGAATGGACTGATTTGTGTGAAAACTTCGGCATTCGAACTTCTGAACTTCTGTATGAGCTTAGATAATCCATTGATCTCATCAGGGAGAATTATGAATAGTGTCAAGTCGCCTCCCTTGAGGGATATGCTGATGAACTGGAAAAAAATTATATGTGAAGGAACAATCTCTAAAATCTTAATTTTCTGAGCGCATATGGTTTTGTTTTTTTGTATTTCCATGTAATTTTTTTATATTTAATGGACTGAGTTTGGCTCTCTTCAGTTGAAGAAGTGCTTGCTGTGGACTATGCTTAAATCTTGCTTCTGTCTGTAACTTGTCTCGAATGGTTTAGTTTACAAAGAGTGTTCCATAGTGCTCTCAGAATTAGTTCGAAAGCTAACCTCTCTTGAATGGAATTTTAACATTTTCTAATCTGTCTTATGCACTGACACTACCCGTCCACAGAGTACTGGACTGGGAAGAAGGACCTTTTTGTCGTGGTATCGCAATTACATGGACTATTCCTACAACCTTCAACGAGTATTGGAATTGTTAGGGTTGACACAGAATTTCCCGAGCGCTATGACATGTCCTTCTTCAAAGGAAGCTTGCGGAGAGTACTCAGAGGTAGACAGGACTTGGCTCTGCCCCTAGTATTTGATGACGTCCATAAGCGGCGGTAACCACTCGCTATCAGGTGGGCCGCATGCTTGTCGGTCTTCAAAGGCAATAAAAAAGTCCATAAGTGACAGTAGACGCTAACCCCTTAGTTGGGCCGATATTCGTCAGCTTCTATAGAAATTAAAAAACAAAATAACTACTCGTCCTTGCTAATTGAAACCATTGTAATTCTTTAAGCTTTGTAGTTAATTTTTTATTTACGAGAACATGTATCCACCATTATAATCAGCTTAGATCTCAAATGAGGAAAAGAAATAAAAATAAACACTAACCTGTGCATCATATTCAGGAACTTTGGCATACTTTACGATTGCCTTTCCGACCAAAGCAGGTGTCTTTATCTTTTTCTTAGCGTTCAAATAGAAATCAATTGTTTTCACTTTCGTTGGATTGAACCCAGTATTGTAGTCAAGCTGAAATTTGTGAAATGATGTTATGAAAACACAAAAAAAGTAAAACTTAATCGGACACTAAACAGGTGAATGTCGTCGTGGCCTTAGATAAGATGTTCAGTACTCGTATCGAGTGATGTGATTCAGGTCGGGGTTAAAATCCCGGAAGTACATAGACAATTTTCTAAGGAAATACATACATACCTAATTCAGGTACCTCCACGATGAAAGAATAACATCGTGTAGAAAACAAAAACCATAAAATTTATTAGTTCCTGTAGTTGAGTATTATGAGTATAAGGCCGCACAGATGGGTACTATCACTCTACCTTTTTCTTCAGTGAAACACTAAGCATTCCGACCTGAAGGTGGGGCAGCTTTTCAGTGCGCAATCTCAGTTTTATAGTAATAAAACTGAGATTTTAAACTGATTTTTCAAGGTGTTCGGCGATATTTACGTTTTTGATGTTCATGGGCTTAGGTAACCGCTTAACTCCAGATGGGCCGTCAGGTTTTTTGCCTATCCGAGCGCTAAAAAATTCACCATAACATAACGATAAAAACATAACAATAAAATTGACACTCCGGTTTAAAGATGAGTAACGGCAGTATCTCTTTGATGTCTACAGACGTAGTCAATATCAAGTGAGCCCTGGGTTCCTCTGTCAATTTACAGCAATAAAATAAAAATAATAAAAATCCTTCCTCTCCCTTAATATTACCTCTAAATCTAGAGAACCAACTACAATGAAGCCATCGCCACCCTTGAATATGCTTGGATCAACTAAATCTGTGGTTCCATATTCGTCGAATTCTTCTTCGACCTAAAAAAAAACTCATATTGTGGTGTTTGATTTGTAAAAAAAAAAGCACTTACTTCTTTACAACCATACCTTTCGTTGAAAACCAACATACCTTCGACGCATAAATAATATTTTTACTGCAAATATACATATTATATACATTAAGAAAGTTGTGTCTAAGCTACAAATTAGTCAAGACAATTCTTATTATTTTTATTTAAGACATAAAATGAATCTAGATCTTGCGGAGTACATGATTTATTCTGTTTTTTTTTTTCGATCACTGAGCGAACACTAGTAAGTATACACAGCATACCTTTTTCTCCTATGCTTGCCAAGGACTTTTATTGTTGATTGCTTATCGAGTTCATGCTATATAAAACCAAACAAAAATATTGGAAACAAGCTACTATTTCCCCATCTTGACAAGTAAAAATGTTAACAGCACAAGAAAATGTTAAGCCTACGTAAATCTATAGGTACTAGTGGTCCCGCAGTAGTCGAAATTCGCCTATAATTAATTGGAATTGTAAGTTTGTACACGTTGTTTTATACTTTAATAATCACAAATTTCGCCAAGACTACACTGTATAAAATATTAACAACAATATTTAATCTATTCTCAATTTGATAACAGACGCCAAGAACAAAAGTTTGACAATAAATAGTATGCATGCGTGTGTGCGTCAAATACATGGTATGTAGTGTATGTAATGTTTTCTTTATTAATTTAATGTATCTTTTATGCATTATTTTGAAAAATTATTAGCATTGTGCACTTCTTCTCTATATTCTCTATAAGTGTGCAAAATTTCATACTCCTCCGTCCGCGCAATTTTCGTAAAAAGGGATACAAAGTTTTTGCTTCACGTATTAATATATAGATTGGTGATTATATTTTTATCAACACTATTACCGACGATATTTTTACAACAAATTAGTTACTTGCAAAAAGACTGCAAATGGAGGAACTTAGGAACTTATCTGCTGGAAGATACATACCCACTCATTTATTTCTTTGGCCGCTTTCTGTGGTCTATCGAAGTCTACATTTCCTGTTTTCCCTTTGAAGTACTGCGAATAGGTTTTCTTGAAAGCCGGACAAAATTGGTCTTCGTCATCGGCGTATATTTTCGATGTGTACCTGAGTGGAATATCACTGTCAAATGTCCTTTCGTTTCCTATTTTGAAACTCCTCTTCACCTAATAACAAATTCAAATTTACAGTTAATAAAAAAACTAAGGTTCATATCTCGTAGTGTCATAATATGTGATAAAAAAAAAATTGTTTTTATTGCTTAGGCGGGTGGACGAGCTCACGACCCACCAGGTGTTAAGTGGATACCGGAGCCCGTAGACATCTACAACATAAAAGCCGCCACCTACCATGAGATATAAGTTCTAAGGTCTCAGAATAGTTAAAACGGCTGCCCCACCCTTCAAACCGAAACGCATTACTGCTTCATGGCAGAAATAGACAGGGCGGTGTTACCTACCCGTGTGGACTCAAGAGGTCCTACCACCAGTAATTACGCAAATTATAATTTTACGGGTTTGATTTTTACTACACAATGTTATTCCTTCACCGTGGAAGTAAATCGTGAACATTTGTTAAGTACATATTTTATTAGAAAAATTGGTACCCGCTAGCGGGATTCGAACACCGGTGCATCGCTTTATACGAATGCACCGGACGTCTTATCCTTTAGGCCACGACGTCTTTTTTTGTGTATTTTTTCGCATTTACAGCGTAGCTACAGTGTACATTAAACCGATATACTTTTATCTTAATCCTACAGGCCTTTTACCACTCTAGACACCAAATCCGTAACACGAAATTATGAAACTTTTTGTTTTTCATATGTCCTACCAGAGGCTGGTATAATGTGGTACAATATAATATAATATACATATATACATCTACATACATCAGTACTATTCTTCAATCCCACTATATCTGTGATAGTTTCAAAAGTTTCTCCTTTGGAATATAAAACAAGCTGCCCCAAAATGTTGAAAATGGGCACGGATGTTACAGCGAGAGATTTTCCTGGATAATATTTTTGAAGTTCCTGTAAAAATATATAATATTTTAAACACCGCCAAGACTTAAACTCTATTGTAGTTCAATGTAATATTTATGTCTTCAGTTAGTTTAATTAAAAAGTTTATTAAAAGTATTTAAATAATTAATTTTATTTTTCCATATGTCGCACAAACTACTTGTAGATATTTCAATTTGATAGGCAGATATTTTAATGCATGCTCAAAATATATTAGGTTTCATGGTCACAGAAGACGAGACACTAAAGACAAAGAAATATTGAAAATATTAAAAAGTTGACGATAATCGAACCGTATAAATGATTTCGAACATATCGTCGATGTGTGAAAAGTTACATAAGAAATTACTACGATAATAATATCTTGATGAATATCTTAGGAATGATTGGATCACTTGAACAGACAACGTATATTACAATACAATTCCCAACATAATATTTGACTGATATGATACTATGTATAAGAAATTTTAAGTACTACACTTACAAAAAACAGGTTCCTCGTTAACTCATTACTATTTGCAGCAAGCCAGTTGCTTATATTTGCGTTTGGATTCTTATCTAAAAACATAAGAGAATCGTAATATATTGCTAAGTAATAGCTGATAAATTATACGCTTTCACCGACAGGCAGGGAGGCACGGGAATCGTGGTATTAAAAAAAAATCGCACGGCATACATTTCTAGTGGTAAGGCGTATTGTCAATCGTCTTGCCAAATTCTACAAATAAGTAGTCTCGCGTTCTGTTTTGATGGGTTGGGATAATTCATATACAAATGAAGCTTTGACTCCGGGTCCCAAAGTGGGTGGCGATATTCACCTTGTATTGTCTATCGGCTTTTAATATCGCATAGACTTAAAGAGCTTCCTGAAACCCAATTCTATAAAAAAATTATGTACGAGTATGTAGCAATAACAAAAATTAAGAATGGAACACGTTTTGATCCAGGCATGTGTAAACTTTAACAAATAAATTAAATAAATTTTAACTACAAACCTTCTATGAATGCGGCAGTTAACAACCCAAATAAGGAACACAAACAACTCAACAAGGACTTCTTCATTGTGAAATGTCCCCGCAATTTCTGGAAAACGAATTGTTAAAACTTCACTTATATAAAACCAATTTTAATTAATTCTCTTTGTTTAATTCAAAGATAAAATCGAATAATGTAACGTACTTAATTAAAAACAATAAAATTTATTGAGTCGTAATCGTTGTTGAGGGTTTTCTAAAACATGTTAGAAAACGTGACGCGTAAATGGATCTTCGCTAGAGTGTCCTTTACGAGTTCCATCTTGGATGGGATCGGACACTTGGGCAGAGTGGCGAAGGATTTCTGAATGCTGTTCGATTCCCATTATTCTTAATGTTAGTTTTCCTCGAATTAACCTATGGAATTCACAAAATTGGATGAATTGGAAATAAAATTATTATGTTTGCCTATTAAATTGAATCTAAACTGTGATCTTGCTGTTTTCTTGAAATAATAAAGAAATTTTATGGATTTTCATTCACCCAACGTAGTATTTTTTTTTCTTATTACTTAGCTTGGACGAGCTCACGGCCCACCTGGTATTAAGCCACCTGGCTTACAAAATAAATGCCGCCACCTACCTTGACTCTCTGAAGTCTGAAAATATGTCAGTTATTGAAAGACAATGTAGCTAGCATACTTGGTGCTTTTTAAATATTCTTTTAACTTATTGTTTCTTATAATTTATTGTGAAATCTTATGTAATAGACAAGGCTACATGAGGCTTTATTATTTACAAATTGTTTTTCACAAATTGATGTCATTGTTGTTTAAGTTTTGCTTATAATGTGTATCTTTTTATAAGTGTTATTTTAATACGGGTATCTGGATAACAACATTTTATTATTTTTCATGATTATTACATACTCATTATAAAATTGTTTGAAGCTCTCTTGACCATAAAGGCAAGGTACCTAAAGTACTCGTATCCTAGAAATAAGTCTGGGAATATGCGATCGAGTTAAGAATCACAGTAGGTAGACGTCAGCTTGGCACTTCTAATGTCTAAAAGTGAAGTACACCATTCCCCATCATGTAGAGTTTCAACATTATGACAGACGACTTTATATAGTGCTGGAGCATGAAACAAATCCACATAGGAATTGAAATGAAATAGGACCATTATATTATACTGTTTTTGAACTCTAAATATTTATTTTTGCAGTCCAGACTTAGCCAATAATCTTATGCAGTTGCGACTTTAATTTTATTTCTCAAAACGAGCGTAGATATTCATATTGTTACATCCCTCGGATAGTCGGAGCAATGTCTGTGAAATAAATGAAAAAATTTTCAAGCATTAGAACTTTTCAGAAATATCTCGTCAATTCGAGTAGGTATTGCGAGAAATGTCGGAAAGATTCTACTTCGTTTTTTACGACTTTGGCAGGTCGGTCCAGTCCAATTAGGACTAAAATGAGAGTGGGTAACGGAGAAGTCTAGCTCGTAGCTTAAAGAGTATTAGCAATGGAAGCGAAGTTAATAATGCGAAAACGTATAGTGTATCATTGTATAATAGTACTTTGTAGTAAATTGTTAATGGCGTTGAGACCTGTGAATGTCAACGGAATAATTTTTAAATAAATGTCATTTGGATAAATCAGTACACTGTTATATCAAGGCGCAAGCCTATTTTCTAAAGGTCTATGTACGATTGTATGGAAATAGTGCTAGTTTTGACGCGTAAAAATCATTAAGATGCAATCTTTCACAGTCACTGTCGGGTGCAGTCTATGAGGAAATATTCAATAGATTCTTAGAGAGTGCAGGAGACTAGCTCTATAGGCTAATTGCCTGTAGGTTGCACTGCCTCGTATAGCATTAGTAAAAAGAGTAGTTAAAACTGCAATGAAACTGATCGATAACCTACTAAATTTATGTTATCCTTTAACAAAATACGAAAACGTTAGAATTATTTTATTACCTTTCACTTCCTGTAGTTAAAGTAAATTTTGGTAAATTAAGTCACTAGAGGTATTTATTATTCGATATTGTACTTCAGAAAACAGACGCTGATAAAATTAAAATTTTAAAATAAATTTACCACATTTGTAGTATTAATTTAAACACTCTGCAATATCCCTGCCAAATTTTAATGTTTTCTGGGATACGATGAATTTAGAATTATGTAAGTGACGGACCGATTAGACTGTTGATATTCCAATATGGCGTCAAATAACCTCAAATTCCAAAAAGAATGATATACCGTGAAATCTGATGAAAAGTTTTATTTGTATTAATATAATAATAATTTGGTTTTATTCGTATTTAAATATAATAATATGGAACTTCTCCATACAAATTTCAACATCGCTTGCATCTCCCGGAGCATCGAATTTCGTGAAGAATAATATTGTTTAATATAATTATAATACCTACAATTCTTCATACCGAGAAGGAAGTTGCAAGGAAAATATGATCACGCAAAATACATAAAATAGCAGCCACTACATTACACTTGCTAATGATGTCTGTGCGGTTTTGAAAATCATTCTTCCTATTTCTGCCGCAAACCAGTCATCCATTGCGATTTGAAGTGTGAGGCTCCCTAAAACATACCGCTTAGGTTACAAATAATTTGGTAGGCAGCGGCTTGGGTCTGCCCCTGGCATTGCTGAAGTCCATGGGCGACGGTAACCACTCACCATCGGATGGGCCGTATGCTCGTCTGCCTACAATAAATGCTGCAATAAAAAAATTATAATGTCAGATTCACTGCATCCATAATACATCTAAGTCTTAGAATGATCTCACGGTGGATGACGGTACAATACTTGAGTGTAATAAAGAACAGTATAAATATGAACTTTTTTTACTATTTTTTTATTGCTTAGATGGGTGGACGAGCTCACAGCCCATCTGGTGTTAAGTGGGTACTGGAGCCCACAAACGTCTACAACATAAAGGTTCTAAGGTCTCAGTAAAGTTACAACGGCTGCCCCAGCCTTCAAACCGAAACGCATTATTGCTTCACGGCAGAAATAGGCAGGGTGGTGGTACCTACCCGTGCGGACTCACATGTATGGGGTAGATTCCACTGCGAGTGATAATTAATTTGAAAAGGATGATAGTGGAGGGAGTTCTTATGGTTGCGTTTCAGCATGGAATTTCTGAAATGCTCGGGGTGTTTTTTAATTTGGCTTATATTTCATTCAATTTTAGTTTGTTGCTAGATACCGGCTTACTGTTTCACAGTAATGCGTTTCGGTTTGTAGGGTGAAGAACTCATATTTTAAGGTGGGTGGCGGCATTTACGTTGTAGATGTGTATATGGGCTCCAGTAACCACTTAACACCAGGTGGTATGTGAAGCTCGACAACCCGTCTAAGCAATAATTAAAAAAAATTATGATCCTATATTCATGTCTGACAATAAAATATATATTTACAACCATTGACACTACCATGACACATTCATGTCCAAAATTGAAATAAAGAAAATATCTTTTGAAGAAAAAGTAGTTACATACATTTTGATGCATCCTTTACAACAAGATCCCAAAACTTTCTACTACTACCCATACGTAATAAATAATATGTGCGGTTAAGAATGAAGGAAAAATTCAGTGAACTCAAAGTTTATGATTACCTACGAGACCGCGATCAGAGACCAGGGAATGAGGTTCAAACAGTTTCATGTTATCATGCTATTGAAGTTTTCTGAAGCACAAATAAAGAAAATTTTGATTGGTTCTTGTTTATTTTTGTATACCTCATTTATTAGAGATATAAAAATGAATTGCTGTTCGTTAGTCTCGCTAAAACTCGAGAAAGACTGGACCGATTTGGCTAATTTTGGTCTTGAATTATTTGTGGAAGTCCAGAGAAGGTTTAAAAGGTAGATACATATGAAAATGCTCGGCATGAAATAAAAATAAAAAAATTGTTTTTTCTTTGATGTGTCCTGCGTCGGACGGATTCCTTTTGTTTGTTTTAAGTTTATTTTATATAAAAGCTTAGGTCTTTTATCGATTGAGGCACTACGAAGTCTGCCTGGTCAGCTAGTTTTATATAAAACCTTCATTATTTTCAACCATATGGATGTTTAATTGGAAATGTCCCGAGCCACTTATCACTTAGGAACATGGCGAATCTAGTGATTACTGATTACTGATACGGAGTTGTCGAACATCAATTTGAAGAATTATGCCAAGGACAATAGATATATACTACTTTATTTGTTTAAATACTCGACTACATAGCACGATGATTCTTTAGATTTAAATAAACTAGAGACACAACGTATAGTTTGTTTTGTAATATATCACATTCAGAGAGTACATGCTATATGCGGCCTGGAATCTATGGAATTCAATGATGTTATCTTTGTTGATATACAAGCATTCTTCTTTTATGGCTATCTGACGGAGAAAACGATTAAGATTAAATTTGCAATATAGATATATACCAGTAGATAAAAATTCAGCTTGAGAAAGGAAAGAAAACAACCAAATGAATACAATTTTCTTCAATCACAAATTATGATTTCTTGGGATTTTTTTTTTTAAATTTCATTGGACATACCGGCGTTTGATGCAGTGGTAACTAACTTATTAAACTAATCAATTCAATAATTAATTTAAATTAATCAATTTTAACTATTGTAAACATTAGGTAGTTTAGATTTCACTGTAGGTTGAAAAAAAAGCCAAGAATTCGTTAAATTTTAAATTCATTTATTGATTTACAATTTAATTAATTCACAAGTGCTACCAGATTTTAAGCAAATACACACTAAACCTTGAAACAAATCTTTATTAAGCTTCTATTATAATTTATTCAGCCATAGTAAACACCAGCAATAAGCAATGCTTTCGGAGTGGTATCCAAGACGTTGTTGATTACGGAAAATGCGAATGGACGATTAATCTCAACAGTGATCAGTTTGTCTTTGCCTGGACAAACTTCTTCTACCTTATTGGGTTTCTTCACTTCATCTGAAAATATAGATATACCATAAATAGTTGTCGTGATAATACTTAAGGTATTTTAATTATAAATTAATAATATAGTTTCAGTTTTTAACAAGAGAAACCTAGGTGCACAACGAATTTCCAAAACGCATTACCCCTGACCGCTTAGGTTACAAGTCATTTAAAATTTCAGATTCACTGGATCCATTCTCGGTGCTTTTAGGTTCTTTCAGAACCGGTCACTGCCCTCATCAAACTCGTCGATTACCACAAAGAGGTCCACGAGCTAACCAACCTATAGACAAAGCCCTCTGAGGTTTCTCGCCGGATCTTCTCAGTGGGACGCGATTCCATCGTACGGTGGATTCAGCGAAGCACTGCTATTGCTAGGGCTTGTGTTAGCAAATTCCCTCAAGTTGAGCCCGTGAGCTCACCTACCAAACCGCGCTTAACTGGATGGGTAGGTGATGGACTGGAATAGCTTCTTAAACCATCAGTGATTAGGTAGGGAAACGCTATTAAGATTATTTTTGAAATTTGAATAGCGATAGCAGTCAAAACTAAATATTCTTTCGATTATCATTTGTTTCATCTTCGGTCAATATTTTGTTTATTTTACTTCCAATCTTTTTTAATAATTTGCACTAGTAATTTTGTTTCTATATTTCTGACGATTCTATTACTGTGCACATAATCTCAGCGTATCCTTATTTCCGTATTCGTGTTTAAACGATATAATCCTCGTATGTTAGTTAATACGCTGAATAGATTATAATATACGAAATAGTCTCAATAACGACAATCATAGTTTGCGAGATGCCTCCTGTCAGTTTGAGTTCATATTAAATATTAGTAATATATTATTATATTCATGCCAACAGAATGTCAATCTTAGAACTAAGCTCAGATATCTAAATAATCTAGATATTTAAGCTTAGTTCTTAGAAAATCGATTTCATGTTACCAAACGTTAATTTTCAAAAGAGCTATGCGTGTGGAAGTCACGTAAAATTAATTATGCAATTGTAAGGTTGCAGGTACATACCGAAACTATTTTCTTTAATTATTTTGTCAACAAGATAGGTTTCGGTCAAGAAACTTTTGATTACACCGGGCTCACAGTTGTTGGTCACACCACAGAGCTGGGCCCGTTTTTTGTCAAACAAAATGTCCAAGTCCTGTATCTGAAACGTTTATTTCAAATTGATAATACATAAGAGATATACATATATAAATAAATATATCCTTCATAATGTATACATATATATAATAAATAAAACATGTAGGTTTGTGTTTGTCTTTTTTGGCTTTCTGGATAAATCAATCCGACGGACGAGCTCACGGCCCACCTGGTGTTAAGTGGTTACCGGAGCCCATTGACACAATGACGTAAATGCCGCCACCCACCTCGAGACATAAGTAAGGTCTCAGTTTTTACAATACAATGGCTGCCCCACCCTTCAAGCCGAAACACGTTAATTATTGTTTCACGGCAGAAATAGGCAGGGTAGTGGTACCTACCCGTGCGAACTCACAAGAGGTTCTACCACCAGTAATTATGCAAATTGTATTTTTGCGGGTTTCATTTTTATTACATGATATTATTCCTTCACTGCGGAAGTCAATCGTGAAATATTGCCAAGTAAGTACTTCATTAGAAAAAATGGTACCCGCCTGCGTTACATCGCTTTGATACGATTGCACAAGGCGTCTTATCCTTTAGGCCACGATGATTTCAAATCATTAATTAAGTTCAAAGTTTTAAAATAATTTTAAAAATATCACACCTTTTTGAGGGCCTCCGTAATGTCACCTTGAGTCAGTATTTGTCCAAGGGGCATTTGTAGTTCGACGCATTTATATTCCAGGTATGGACTGATTTTATTGTAAACGTCAGTTTTCAAACTTTTGAATTTCTGTGTGAGCTTATATAATCCATTGACCTCATCGGGAAGAATTGCGAATAGTGTGAAGTCACCTCCCTTGAGCGATATGCTGATGAACTAAAAAAAATGTGAATGAAAAATTACTTATTATAAATATTAGGTCCTTACACATGAAACTAGCGTTTTGGCGTATTCCGAATTCAAATTTCTAAATTCATTTAGCTGGTACATTTGAGTTTTGAAAACATTCATTCATTTGTTTTTTCCTCATTGTCTTTAGCTATTGTATAGCTTCTATTGCAGGCTTTGAGCACGGCGACCGAACCAAGAAATTCCATAACGAAAATAAAACCTAACACCCCCGGCTCCGCCTACCACGTAGCGCATGTTCAATGCATTCACACGTTGCGCTTGTGTAGTGTTTGTGAATAAGCGCGCGTGACTTGATGTGACGTGCGTGCGCATCATGCAAAGTATGTCCATCTCTCTCTCGCGGTCTAGCATAAGCTCATAAGCTTATAAGCTCCTAGGAGTGTGAAGGGGATAGTTAATGGTTTGCTTTTATTAATGTTTATAAATATAGCGTGGTCTTATTTTATTATTGTTTTAATATTAAACTATTATTGTCCAATTATAATTGCATAAGTTGATAAAAAATGCTATGCAATAGCTTTACCGCGGCAGTCCCCGAGTGCCACACGTGTTTTTTTCTTTGGCGCCAATTATTACCGCATCATGGAAAACATAGAATATCGATACATTTACGGGTACGACTTTTATCGTGACACCAGTGCTGCAGAAACAGTTCGACGGATTAATGATGTGTATGACGCTGGTGTCGCAAAAGAAAGCACGAGACGTTTTCGTTCTGGAAATTTTAAGCCTCAGAACCAACGCCGTGAACGGCCGGAGACCAAAGTTGAAAATGAGGAATGAAAGGCTATTGTGGAAGCAGATATGCTATGTAAGGACCAATATTAATTTTCTGGGCCCATATGTTTTTTTATTCCGATGTCCTTTTTTATTATTTAATATACTTAATTTGGCTATGATTCTAGTTCGTCTGTAGATTGTGATTAAGCCATACTTTTCTCTGTAACTTGTCTCGAATGGTTTATAGAGAGAGTTCTGTAGTGCTGTCAAAAATAATCCGAAAGCTGCCTTCTCCTGAATGGGTTTCCAACATTTTCTGATCTATCTTATGCACTGTCCTTATTATACCGTCCACTGAGTACTTCTATGTATTTTATTGCTGTTTTTATTACTGCATGTTGATAATTCCGGTTTAAATCGCTGTAAATCTTTAAGCTGTTTATTTTTCAATTTATTTACGAGAACAATTACCGATTTTAAGCGTGGCGCAATTTAAATCTACAGTAAAAAAATATAGCTAAAAATAAAGACTAACCTGTGCATCGTATTCCGAAACCTTGGCATACTTTACGATTGCCTTTCCGACCAAAGCAGGTGTCTTTACCTTTTTCTTAGCGTTTAAATAGAAATCCATTGTTTTCACTTTCGTTGGATTGAGCCCAGTATTGTAGTCAAGCTGAAATTTTTGAAACTATGTTAAATATGTAAACAGGTGAATGTCGTCGTGGCCGAGAGTAATTTGATGTCTACAGACTTCAGTAGTCAACGTCAAGTGAACCTTGGGTTCTTCTGTCAATTTACAGCAATAAAATAAATATTTAAAAAATCCTCTCTTTTAATATTACCTCTAGTTCGAGAGAACCAACTACAACGAAGCCATCGCCCTCCTTAATTACGCTTGTATCAACTAAATCCGCGTTTCCATATTGATCGAAATCTTCTTCGAGCTATAAAAAAACATATTGCCATGTTTGATTCATGAAAAAAATACTAAATCGTTTACAATCATTCTTTTATTGAAAACAAATATAGGTTCGACACTTAAATAATATTTTTACTGCAAATATGTATATTATTTATTTATTTATATATCCATATATATAAATAAAGTTGTATATGAGGTATAAATTAGATAAGACAAAATTGTAAATTACTCTTCTTTACTTCGGTAATGTTAAATTAAAATTAATGTTATTAAGAAGTTTGTTGTAATATCAAAAGCAACACAAATATATTTTAAGACATAAAGGCGGAGTCATTTATATTCTGATTTACACTAGTAAGTGTGCATAGCATACCTTTTTCTACTTTGTTTGTCAAGATTATTTTTTTTGTTAATTGCTTATCGAGTTCATGTTTTATAAAAGTAAACAAAAATATTGGAAAAAAGTTACTTTGTCCCCACCTTGACAATTAAAAACGTCAACAGCATAAGAAAATGTTAAGTATAAATGAACGTAAATCTAGAGGTATCGGTGATTATTGTCAAATTTTACAATTAGTTATTTGTAATGCAATAAGTTATTTGCATAGGAATTTATCTACTGAAGATACATACCCACTTATTTATTTCTTTTGCCGCTTTCTGTGGTCTATCGAAGTCTACATTTCCTGTTTGCCCTTTAAAGTACTTCGAATAGGTTTTCTTGAAAGTCGGACAAAATTGATCTTCGTCATCCGCGTATATTTTCGATGTATATCTGAGTGGAAGTTCACTGTCATCAAATGTCTTTTCGTTTGCCATTTGGAAAGTCCTCTTCACCTAATAACAAATTCAAATTTACAGTTAATAAAAAAATAAAAACTAAGGTTCATATCTCGTAGTGTCATAATATATGATAGATTTTTTTTTTATGAATTACAAAATTTAATGTAAAATAAAAAAAACCAGCAAAAGAGTTATTAAAAGTAACCTGCTCAAAATTAAGTTTTATTAGACTCTGAGGTTTTAGACCATCTTTCTTTCGTTACCATTGAAGGCACATGGATCTACAACGTACCTCATCGGGGTTACTGTGGTGGTGATGCAAACTAAATATCGTATCTCTTCTATTCTGTCAACAAAAATCTATATATATAAAAATGAAATGCTGTTCGTTAGTCTCGCTAAAATTCGAGAACGGCTGGACCGATTTGGCTAATTTTGGTCTTGAATTATTTGTGGAAGTCCAGGGAAGGCTTAAACGGTAGATAAATATGAAAATGCTCGGAATTAAATAAAAATAACAATTTTGTTTTTCCTTTGATGTGTCCCCCGTCGGACGGATTCCTTTCGTCTGTTTTAAGTTTATTTTATACAAATTTTTAGGTCTTTTATTTATCGATTGAGGCACTACGAAGTCTGCCGGGCTAGCTAGTATAATATAAAAAGGAATTTTAAAAGGGATAAAATTCAATCTCCCACCACTAAAAACGGTTAGTTTAATGTGAGCCATCAATATTTTTAAATCATTGAATCTAATATATTAAGGTTCATATCTCGTTATGTCATGTATGTAATAGGTGACTAATAATTTATCATTTTATATTTTGGCCCCAAGCGACGTCACTCACTAGCTGTCAAATCTGTATTAATAGATACCAAACTATGAAATTATGATTTTTTTATTTTTCATATGTCCCACCGGAGGCTGGTTTAATGTGGTACAATCTATACACATCTACGTACCTCAGTACTATTCCTAATTCCCAGTGTATCTGTGATAGCTTCAAAAGTTTCTCCTTTGGAATATAATGCAAGCTGCCCCAAAATGTTCAAAATGGGCACGGATGTTACAGCGAGAGATTTTCCTGGATAATCTTTTTGAAGTTCCTGTAAAAATATAAATTTTTTAAAACACTTCCAAAACTTAAGGTTTAATGTAGTTAAAGATAAGATTTATATCTTCAGTTTGAATGAATGTGTTTTTATTTTTTATTTTGTAGGATATTTTGAAAATGGTATCTTCAATTAAAATTTATAGTAGAGGAGTATGGAAGGAGAAAACATCTTTCGCCGACCCTAGGTTACTGGGAGAAGAGCAGGAGAATAAATGGTATCATTAATTAAAAAGTTTATTAAAAGTATTTAAGTAATTCATTTAATTTTGCCATATCGCATAAACTCAATCGTTAACATTTGATTAGTACATACTTCATTAGAAATATTGGTACCCGCCTGCGGGATTCGAACACCGGTGCATCGCTCATCATGAATGCACTAGACGGACTTCTTATCCTTTAGGCCACGATAGCAAAATTGTGTATTTGACTGATATGATACTTTAAGAAATTTCAAGTGCTACACTTACATAAAACAAGTTCCTTGTCAACTCATTATTATTTTCAGCAAGCCAGTTGCCTATATTTGAATTCGGATATTTATCTAAAAGCATAAGAGAAACATAATATATTGCCAAGTAGTAATTAATAAATTATGCGCCTCCACCGACAGCCAGGGAGGCACAAGAGTTGTGATGATAAGAAGAAACTCGCGGGTGGCTATATTCATATTTTTTGTCTGTGGGCTCTGGTAGCCTTTTAATATAACATAGACTTAAACTGCGCCCTGAAACCCAACTCTATAAAAAAATATTAACAGACTTCGAATCCGATTTTTTCTAAATTTTATATAATATAGTAAACTAAACTAGAAATGACACAAATTATAATAATATAGATGGAACACGTTTTGCTCCAGACCTGTGGTAGAGCATATTAACAAACTTCAATATGCTACTTTAAATCAGGTCTCCATACAACCTTTATCTTTACCTTTTCCCATCTTCAGGAATGGTATTACGTACTAAGCAATCTGATTTTATAATTTTCAAGTCTCGGTCATCCGATCAGGCTGACTACATATTTCTAATTCAAGGTGTAATATGTTACAAATAAATTACATAAACTAATAAATAATAAACAAATTATTATACTATAACTACAAACCTTCTATGAATCCGGCGGCTAGCAACCCAAATAAGGTACACAAACAACTCAACAAGGACTTCTTCATTGTGAAATTTCGCTGCAATTTCTGGAATACGAATTGTTAAAGCTTCACTTATATAAGACCAATTTTAATTAATCTCCTTGTTTAATGTTTAATTTAGAGATAAAATCGAATAATGTAACGTACTGAATGTGCTACTCAATAAAATTTATTTGAATCGTAATAGTTATTTAGGCTTTTTTTAAACATATTAGAAAACGTGATGTTTAGATGGAGCTTTTAATCGGACGCTTGGGCAGAGTGGCGAAGAAGGATTTTTGAATGCGGCTCGATTCCCACTATTCTTAATGTGAGTTTCCCTCGAATCAATCTATGGAATTCAAAAAATTGGTTGAATTGGAAATAAAATTTTATTATATTTGCCTATTTTAATAGAATCTAAACTGTGAATTGTGAATAACATGTCACGCAACGTGGTTTTTTTTTTATTACTTAATTTGGACGCGCTCACGGCCTACCTGGTATTAAGTGGTCACCAACTGGTTTACAAAGCGGATGCCGCCACCCACCTTGACTCTCTGAAGTTCGAAAGAAATTCAGTTTTTGAAAGACAATGCAGCATACTTGGTGCTTTTTAAAAATTCTTTTAATACTGTTTCTTATAATTTATTTTTAAATCTTACTTAGGATACAAGGCTATAAGGAGCTTTATCATTTACATATTGTTTTTAACAAATCGATGTCATTATTGTTTAGGTTTTGCTTATAATGTGTATCTTTCTTTAAGTGTTATTTTAATATTAGGCCCATATAAAATTATCGTTATGTCGTACTGACCAGTTTGATCTGAAATATCTTCTCTTTGGTTAAGAATTCCAAAATCAAATTTATAAATTCATTTAGCTGGTATATTTGAGTTTTCAAAACAGTCATTCATTTGTTTTTTCCTCATTATTTTTTTCTTTAGCGTCGCTTATTACTGCACAATGGAAAACATGAAATATCGGTATATTTACGAGTACGTGTTCTACCGTGGCACCGGTGCTGCAGAAACAGCTCGAAGTATTAATGATATGTACGGTGCTGGTGTCGCAAAAGAGAGCACGGTACGTTTTTGGTTTCAGAGTTTTCGTTCTGGAAATTTCGATCTTCTGAACCTACCCCGTGGACAGCCAGAGACCAAAGTGAAAAATAAAGACTTAAAGGCTATTGTGGCAGCGGATCCATCACAAAGCACTTCGGAGATAGCTGCAGGCTTCGGGGTAACTGTTAAAACTGTATTAATCCACTTGAAGCAAATAGGGAAAATAAAAAAAAATTGCTCATGTATTAATAATTGAAAAATAGCTCAGGTAGGTCATGAATTGAGTGAATCGAACTTGCCAACACGCGTCGACTGCTGTGTTGCTTTGCTCAACCGACACAATAATGAAGGGATTTTAAATCGAATAATTACTTGTGATGAAAAATGGATACTGTACGATAATCGAAAGTGCTCGTCGCAATGACTGAGCCCTGGAGACCTAGCCAAATCCTGCCGTAAATGAAAATTGACTCAGAACAAGTTACTTGTGAGTGTTTGGTGGACTAGCGCCGGTGTTGCTCACTACAGCTTCCTAAAATCTTGCCAGACTATTACGGCAGATATCTATCGTCAGCAACTGCAAATCGTGAAGGAAGAACTAGCTAGTTAGCAGCTGCTAAACAACCGAGATTGGTCAATCGCACTAGGCACTGCTGCTTCACGACAACGCAAGAACACACACTGCACAACGAACAACCACCAAGTTAGATGAGCTATAATTGGAATATCCACGACCTCCACCGTACTCCCCGGACCTTACTCCAACAGATTACCATTTTTTTTTCTGGAATTTGGACAACTTCGTACAAGGAAAAAAATTCAATTCCGATGCGGCAGTCCAAACCAGCTTCAAAGAGTTTATTGATTCTCGCCCCATGGTTTTTTTTAGTAAAGAGATCAATGAATTACCTACGAGATGGCAAAAGTGCATAGATAACAACGGTGTAAACTTTGATTAATTAAATATATTTTTCACAAGAAAAAATTGACTTTATATTCCTTCCGCACAAAACGCCAATTTCATATGTAAGGACCTAATACGCGTAACTGGAGAACAAAATTTTATTATCTTTCATGATTATTATATCCTCAGTATGAAATTGTTTGACTGTAAAGGCAAGGTACCCACTATACTCGTATCCTAGAAATATTAATATCATAAGTCGTCGTGGCCTAAAGGATAAGACGTCCGGTGCATTCTAATCTAGCTATGCAACGGTGTTCGAATCCCGCAGGCGGGTACCAATTTTTCTAATGAAATACGTACTTAACAAATGTTCACAATTGACTTCCACGGTGAAGGAATAACATCGTGTAATAAAAATCAAACCCGCAAAATTTTAATTTGCGTAATTACTGGTGGTAGGACCTCTTGTAAGTTTCTGCAATGATAATGATAAGCAATAATGCGTTTCGGTTTGAAGAGTGGGGTAGCCGTTGTAAATATACTGAGACCTTAAAACTTATATGTCAAGGTGGGTGGCGCTTTTACGTAGTAGATGTCTATGGGCTCCAGTAACCTCTTAACACCAGGTGAGCTGTGAGCACGTCCACCCATCTGATTAATAAATAAAAAGTCTGGGAATATCGGATCGAATTAAGGATCGCAATATGTAGGCAGCAGCAGCTTGGCACTTCTTATGTATTTTTTTTTTTTTTTTTTTTTGTCAGGAGGAAATCGCCGGACTTCCGCCCTTCACTGGGGATGGAGGGCGGGGCATGTCGGAGTCGAACCGACTAAAACCTCCTGTCTCTCAACAACCAACGTCCAAACCTCGCATGAGACAAAACTCATGAAAAGGCAAGGGGGGAAAGTGAAGCGTTTAGTGCGGAGCACATCTCTCCCATCACCCTCCCCCTCGGGACGCCGGACTGGCGGTCGTCGGCGCCACGACCACCAGCCCTCTCGGTCGGCAGGCTATCCGAAGCCCGCCTAGATGGCGCCGGTTAGAATGGTCTATCCTACGGAATACCCCGCTGGGTCAGAACCAGCGTGGGTTGAGGATAGCCGGCCTTCCATCACCCGGATGCGCATGCATAAAACGCGTGCAGAGCAGCTTGCACGTCGTCTTCTTAGGCCCCCTTCGTCGGTCCCCAGGCCGACATGTGAGGGAGACCCGAAACACTTAGAGGGCCAGGGCTTGGGCGAGATCCGCCTCCCTGGCCCCCGCTCGACGGCGGCGGGCCTGTGCGTCTCTCACGCGCCCCGCCGCCTCCTTCTGCGAGATGGTGCACTCGCAGAAGTCGAGCATCGCCTTCCACGACTCGTCGTCACCGAGCATCGATGCCACAACACTCGGCAACGACAAGTCGTTTCCTATTTTTGCAACGAGGACACGGCGCCACCCCTCCCATGCGGGGCAGGCAACGAGCGTGTGCTCCGCCGTGTCCAAGTTGCAACCACAATGGTGGCACTCTGCCGTCGGCTCGGCTCCGATCCGGTGCAGGAACTCACCGAAGCAACCATGCCCAGTGAGCACCTGCGTGAGCCGGAAAGTGAGGCGTCCTCTGTCACGATTCACCCAGTTCACAAGAACCGGGCGAATCGCCTCGACGGTCCTACGACCAGCCGAAGGATCGGCCAGCCGTCTGGACCATGACTCCAGCACGGACCGCCGAGATTGGGCCCTCCGCGCTCTGACCACACTGGTTCTTATGTATATAAGTGACGTAAACCATTCCCCATCAAGCAGAGCATCAACATTATTACAGAGGACTTTCTATAGTGCTGGAGCATGAATCAAATCCACATAGGAGATGAAATAAAATAGGATCTTGAAATTAAAATGTTTCCTGGAACTTTCCTGCGTGTGTTTGCGCAAAGATTGCTCTCACCCTAATGTTTTTGAACTCTTAATATTTATTTTTACAGTCCAGACTTAGCCTTACCCTTATGCAGTTGCGACTTTAATTTTATTTCTCAAAATGAGCGTAGATATTCGCATTGTTACATCCCTTGGATAGCTGGAGCAATGAAAGGATAATAAATGTAAAAATTTCAAGCATTAGGACATTTCCTCAAATATCACGTCTATTCGAGTGCTACGAGAAATTTCGGGAAGATTCTAATTCCTTCTGTACGACTTTGTCAGGCCGCTCCAGTCCAATTAGGACTCAAATGAGAGTGGGCAACGGAGAAGTTCAATTGTAGCTCAAACAATACTCTCAGTGGGTCGCGTTTCCGATCCGGTGGTAGATTCTGCGAAGCACTGCTCTTGCTAGGGTTAGTGTTAGCAACTCTCCGGTTGAGCCCCGTGAGCTCACCTACAAACGTTAGGGTGAAGCTGAAATAGCCTCTCAAGGCTATCAGCATAGGTAGGGAAAAAAAGTATAACGTATAATTATTGTAGTGCTTCAAATTATTAATGGCGTTGAGACCTGTGAATGGAAATGGTGTGATTTTTAAAGAAATGTTATTTAGACAAATCAGTGCATTGTTATATCAGGGCATGAGCCTGTTTTCTAAGGGTCTATGTAGATTGTCTGGAAATAATAGGTTGGGAAAAAGTCTTTTCGCATTATAGTATGTATGAACTTGTAATAAAATCTCTTTGGCTATACAATTTGTATCTGGCTGGTTTTAGCATCATTAAAAGTTTAAATTTTAAAGAAGATAATTCCAAATTCAAATTAGGAAAATATGTGATTTTTATATATTTTTCGTACCTACTGTCCAGATGAGTGAATCTAATGAAGAAATTCTATACATTTTAAAATTTTACTACAAAACAGGTTAAATTGCAACGAAAGCCGCGAAAAAAATTTGCGATGTTTATGGACCCTAGCGCAGTGTCTGTGAGAGTAGCACAAATTTGGTTTAAGCGTTTTCAATACGGAAATTTTGTTGTCAAAGATGCACGTCGCTCTAAATGGATGCCATTTTTGAAAAAGTGGAGCAAGACCGGCTAATCGATATCAGTAGTTACGACATAGCTGAAGAACTGGGAATTGACCACAAAACAGTATTGGCACATTTGAAAAAAACTGGGTACACAAAAAAGCTCGATATTTGGGTACCTCACGAGCTCACCGTGTGCTCATTTGTGATTCTTTATTACGACGTATTGAAACCGAACCATTTTTGAAAAAGCTGATAACTGGTGTTGAAAAGTAGATCACGTACGACAAGAACGTGCGAAAAAGGTCGTGGTCAAAGGCCGGTCAGGCTTCACAGACTGAGGCGAAACCCGGGTTAACTCGCAACAAAGTGATGCTGTGTGTGTGTGGTGGTATTAGAAGGGCATTACTCATTATGAGCTGTTACTAGCAGGCAGGACCATCGATTCTGAACTATACTGCGAACAACTGATGAGAATAAAGCAAGAAGTTCAGAGAAAACGGCCGGAATTAATCAACAGAAGGGGTGTGGTTTTTCATCATGATAACGCGAGACCTCAGACATCTTTATCCATTCAGCAAAAAATAAGAGAGCTTGGCTGGGAGGTGTTAATGCATCCGCCGTATAGTACTGACCTTGCACCTTCAGATTTCCACTTGTTTTGGTCAGTTCAGAATTCTTTAGGCAGTGTCAGGTTAACATCACGAGAGGAATGCCAAAACCAATTGTCGCGTTATTTGGATCAGAAGCCCCAAAATTTCTATAGCAATGGAATAATGTACCCTTTTTTTTTCCACAGGAGAAAATCGCCGGATCCCCACCCGCACGGCAGGTGGGGTATGTGGGAGTCGAACCTCACTAAAAACTCCTGCCGCTCACAGCCGGCGCCCTACCCCGGACCGGGTGGGAACCCAGTCGGAGCTATTGAGACGGCGGGACAGGGTTTACGCAGTGCACATTACATCCATCCCGCCGAATAATGTACCCTACCTACAAGATGGCAAAAAGTTATCGAACAAAATGGTACCCACATACTTTAGTTAAATGTAAATAAACGATATTAAAAAATGTTGTGAATTTTCTTGAAAAATGCAAAGAAACTTTTTCTCCAACCTATTAGTATAATTTTTGACGCTAAAAAATCATTAAGACGTAGTCTTGCACGGTCTGGTGCAGTCAATGAGGAAATATTCAATAGATTCTTAGAGAGTGCGGGAGTCTAGTTCTATAGGCCGATAGCCTGCGGGTTGCACTGCCTCGTAGAGCAAAAAA
Organism: Bombyx mori; assembly: GCF_030269925.1. Classification (NCBI taxonomy): domain Eukaryota; kingdom Metazoa; phylum Arthropoda; class Insecta; order Lepidoptera; family Bombycidae; genus Bombyx; species Bombyx mori. Next base: position 11,842,426 of record NC_085128.1, read on the forward strand.
AAGAGCAGTTAAAACTGCAATGAAACGAATCGATAACCTACTAAATTTATGTTCTCCTTTAACAAAATACGAAAACGTTAGAATTATTTTATTACCTCTCATTTCCTGTAGTTAATGTAAATTTTGGTAAACGAAGTCTCTAGACTTACTATTCGATATTGTACTTCAAAAAACAGACATTAATAAACGGAAAATTTTAAAATAAGTATACCACATTTCTAGCGTTAATTTGAACACTGGATTGTTCCTCGCAAATTATAATGTTTTCTTGGACACGATGAATTTGGTATTATGTGAGTGACGTATGTACCTATTTATTTGCATTTAACAACATAATATTTCTTTGGAACTTCTCCATACAAATTTCAAAACCAAATTTAGTGTCGAATAATTAAAATAATCATAACATTTGATGCTTCCTACCAAGAAGAAAGTTGCAAGGAAAATATGACACAAAATTAAATTTGATAATGATGTCTGTGCGCTTTTGGAAATCATCCTTCTCATTTTACCTCAAACTAGTCATGCATTCCGGCTCGAAGTGTGAGGCATTCGTAAAATAATACATCAGCTGAGACTTTAATACATCTCACGGTTGATGATGGTTTTCGTGTAGATAGATGTCTATGAATTCCATTAACAAAATTATAAGCCGCGCCAATGAGGAAAGGAATCTAAAATGGCGGCGGCGATCATGCGCTCTCACTCTAAATTATTGCTGTCCTTAGTCGCACACGGCGCGTACTGCATGCAAAAAAAATATCAGTTTTGACTTTGTTGTTGAGTTCGAGTTTTTTCACTTTCGAGTTGTGCGACTTAGATGACTGGCAGCAAAAGTGTATACGCAAGTTGCATCCCAGATGAGACACCCCGCCCTGTGCATAAAGTAAAGTAAAGAACACTCTCATTTCCTTTTTTTATATTTTTTTCAATTAACAACTTTTTTTTTCTATCTTTGTTTTTATTTGTTGACCCTACCATCTGTCAGTGCAGGTACATAGACGCCATTTTCGATTCGTTTCTTTATCGCGTATAAGTCGCGCACAAGGTGGGCTGTGACTCCTTTAACCCACATACTTAATAAATAAACAAAAACCTTCCGACGATAATAAAAACAAGTCTAAAGTAGTAGATGCATTCATTTTCGCTGCTATGGATTTATATCTTCTAGTTGGATAGATTAATTTGCGGGTAGATCTTCAGCTGTCTGGTAGTCGAAAATAATTTGCTCTCCGTTTGTGATGCAAGCACCTTAGCTTGTTAACTAGTTTGCTACAGAAAAGTGTTTTTTTTTTTTTTAACAATCACGCTACGTTAACTGGTCACGTGATAAGTTCGTAAAAAACTTGTGTTACAAGTACCAGATAACGGAAATACATGTAAGATTTTTATTATACACATACATATATTTAATATACATCCATAACCCTGGAAAACACAATTATATTTATCATACAAATATCTTCCCTTGGCGGGATTCGAACCCGCGACCCCCGTATGTAGTGACCATGTCACTTACCACTACACCAGACGGCCGTTGATTATAATCACTTGATATTTACGTACGTAACACTAATGTGAACAAAATATATCAAATCGCAATCAAAAACTATGTTTGGTTTGTTCTCCACGCAGTGGTGGGTCGTTTTCAAATTTGGGGCCAAAAGCGAGTTATTTGATTTTATTCTCATTACCCTAATGTTACCGTAATTATAATTACAATAAATTTGTTGTCATGTCAACAAGCGGGTGGTCCTATATCTATATATTTGGAAACATTGTTAAATTAGGAGTTATACATTAAAAACTACCCCAAATTTCATTCGTATCACTGGTTCGAAATTCAAATTCTAAATTGTTTGCTATTTTTCCAGTAATGCGTGTTGAAATTAGGCAATTTTATTTAATCAGTATGTAATACAGTAATAAAGGAAAACTAACTGGATATTACAACATTATTAAAAACGAAGTACGATTTCTAAGCTTTTAAAAAAAAAGTTTCTATTTAAATTGTCATCCGTGTTGGTGTTATCTAATGCGTAAAATTAAAAATATAAATGAATATTATATAGTATTATCAATAAATGAGTGGTTGACTTGATTGTGGTGAAGCATTTTTTATTTTGAACATGCCTAAATACAAAAAAAAATGGAAAATTAAAGAAAGTTGAAATTCATGAAATCGTTACTTTTTTGGACCGCAAAATTGCAAATGGCCTGTGCAGCGGACCAATGATGAATCATTGCAAGCCTGGCGGCGGCAGCTGTAATCGTTGCACCCCCAATGCCTCTATAATACTTAACTAAAAAAACCGAACTTAAAAAAACCGACCTACTAACTTAAAAATACCGAACGCCTTCAACCGAAGGGGACTGATCCGTAAACGCTTCCTGGGACTTTGTCACCTCAAAATGCATCATCTTAGACGAACAGCAAAGATTCTGTACTAAGCACTAGTGCATTCAACAAGTGCACTCACCACGTGCACTTACCACCTTATGGAGCACAACTTAGCTCAACATATCTAGACCCTTTTTCCACGCGAGCCCTCTTATTAGATATCGTGAAGGTTTTCTACAGAGCCTGGCAGTACGGCTTAATTTACAAACTGTACAACATCGCAGTACCAGATAATTTCATGTTCATCACACGAGACTTGTTGTTGAACCGTTCCTTTTAGTATCGGGTCGAAGGAACCTGCTCTCTCCCCCTTACTATTTCCTTTGTATATCATTGATATACCCCGGTCAACGGCAACCCAGTTAGCCCTCTTCGTGAATGATACGGCTATCTATTACTCGAGTAGTAACATGTCGTTCATCTACCGTAAGCTCCACATCGCAACCAATTTAGGAGAGCGGTTCTGGTTGACATCAACCCCACGAAAAACTCAGTCGTAGCTTTCAAATGGAGTCGACCTCACGACATCACTGCGCGATATTAGGCGCGGTAACTCCATTGCCGCTATAAAAATGTTTAATCTATCCATTTATTTAATCTATTGGGACCTTACCCTGGGCAGCCAAAGTGTAATACCTAGGTTTTTTTTTATTGCTAGATGAGTGGACGAGCTCACAGCCTACCTGGTGTTAAGTGGTTACTGGAGCCCATAGACATTTACGACGTAAATGCGTCACCCACCTTGAGATATAAGTATCTCAAGGTGGGTGGCACATTAGGCACATTTACATTGTAGATGTCTATGGGCTTCAGTACCTACTTAGATGTAGATGTCTATGGGCTGTGACCTCGTCGACCCATTTAAGCAAAAAAAAAAGGTCATCCTCACCAGAGAGATGAAATTCCGTCCCCAGTTAAAAGTGGGGACGGAATTTGTTCCAACCTGTGTTCTTAATCGGTCGTCTCTACCCCATGAGCTGCAAGCAAAGTGAATTGTTCTTTCGTAAGAATATGACAAGTAACACAAAACGTGCATACGTTCAGTCATGACATATGAAAGTGTAGTGTTCGCTCACGCGGCGCGCATATGTAATCTCTCTCTCCAGATTTAATCAATATTTTGTTCGACTTTTGCGAGTCTTAGAAATAATGAAAATTACTTTTACAGCTTAATCTCGTTTTCGTATTGCACATTATTTCCTATGTTTCAAATGCCTTACAATTTTCGTCAAACAATTTACAAGTTTCGTCACATACATCGTCCGTGTCGGTGGTGATGGACTAGTTGATTATAGTTACAATAAAAAATGACAGACTAAATTAAAAAAATAGTTGAATTAACTGTATAGATTAATTTAGTTTCAAGAAACTATATTTATAGCGCCTTAAACCTTTAATTGAAATTATATGAAAACCCTTTTTTATGTTCATTTTATTTAAATTATCGTTCCAACATTTTATTATCTATTGTTTTCATTCAAATTAATTCATTAGTATGTTAATAATTGAGAGCTAAGCCGTGTCTTGGCATAATTAGCTTGATTTACATTCTGCTCGTACTTGACAGGTTAACTAGCATGTGCCAATATTGAATCTAGTATAAATTGCCTATTTGTTATACCGCAGAAGGTAGGTACTTATTTTAATTTAAATCGTATAATAAAAAACATTTATTTTTACTCAGATATGCCTAGCGGTCAGGTAGCTTCGATGAGGAAAGTTCATTCGAAAGTCGGAAGGTACTTGGAAAAAGCGCAGTGAGGATGAACGAATTAATTCTACATAGTATATTATTACATCATATATTTTATTATATATGTACGTACTCTTATACAGGTTATAAATTATAACATTAGGTATAATGTTATAAGGTGGGTGGCTCATTTACGGTTTAGATGTCCATGGGCTCCAGTAACCACTTAACACCAGGTGGGCTGTGAGCTCGTCCACCCATCTAAGCAATAAAAAAAAATAAAGATAAAGTATTTACCTACGAAAGTACCGTTTAGTATACAGAAAGTTAATAAAAAAAAATATAACTATTTCTTATTTCTATCAATCGAAATATGCACTCATGATATCGATGCATCTCTGCGAGCCTAATGGTAATATTTCAATGCCTCTCTTGAGGAAAACAAGGGTACGGGATCCAACAAACTCTTCAAAGGCATTTTTTTCTCTTGGGTATTGATTTTTTTTCCCTGACGTTGTCCAAGCTTTGGAAAAAGTAAAATTCTTTGGCATAAGGTTTGGTGAGTACTGTGTATAACGTAAAACTTTCAACCCTAGCTCTTGTAGCTTAAAGATTGTTTATTGAGGTCGAGCGGTTTCGTATAGGAGAAGCATGTACGAGCGATTACTCAAGGCTGGCCGGAAATTCTCGACCTTCTCTATCATTGTGTCCAGTTTTTTTTTTTTTTTTTTTTTTTTTTTTTTTTATTGCTTAAATGGATGGACGAGCTCACAGCCCACCTGGTGTTAAGTGGTTACTGGAGCCCATAGACATCTACAACGTAAATGCGCCACCCACCTCGAGATATAAGTTCTAAGGTCTCAGTATAGTTACAACGGCTACCCCACCCTTCGAACCGAAACGCATTACTGCTTCACGGCGGAAATAGGCGGGGTGGTGGTACCTACCCGTGCGGACTCACAAGAGGTCCTACCACCAGTGATTACGCAAATTATAATTTTGCGGGTTTGGTTTTTATTACACGATGTTATTCCTTCACCGTGGAAGTCAATCGTGAACATTTGTTGAGTACGTATTTCATTAGAAAAATTGGTACCCGCCTGCGGGATTCGAACACCGGTGCATCGCTTCAACACGAATGCACCGGACGTCTTATCCTTTAAGCCACGACGACGAGCCAGTTCCTCACAGTACACATTCGCAGAAATGCTGGGGCCATTTGGTAATACGCTGTGATTAATTATACCAGCACTTGACCATAGAAGAGTGACCACAGTGTTTTAAGAGAAAGTTTTCCTCTAAGGGCTGAACCAAGTTCTAACAAAATAATCAAAAAGAATTTATTTTTCGGCGCATGTGACAATACGGTACAAAATCCCTTAATTTCTGTCTCTGTTAAACGTATGCTCACGTTAAAAGCTGCTGCTATCTCAGAGGTATATAAAGCATCGTTAGCTTCCACTATCGCTTTTAATTTTTCTACCTAGGTGAGACTAACTTTAATATTTTACGTAATTAAAGATTCCCTGTGCGATTATACGAAATTTTATCAATATAACATTAATTTTTAAATATCGTAGAGGATCAAACAAATTTCAGAGAGTGCAGGCGATTTTCAGCAGAGCCATGAATACCTCAAAGGTAATTTGGCCTCATTTATTCAACACCAAGTAAAATTGTGTCGTGTACGCAAAGATTTACGATGAAGTCATTACGTTTTATGGGCCATAATTGATAGAGATAACATCTCAGGCCCACTGAAATTGCAAAGTGGGGCTCCGGAGCACATTGAACTCGAACTTTTGCATTAGTGCAAAGAAAAATAACCTCTATTAACATTTAAACGAACGACGCCATTGTCATTAATTACAAAATGTTATAGGCGATTTGCACGCGAACAACCTTTCATGTTAAAAAATGTTAACATAAACACTTTTTTTCAACCGACCCCCATAACTGTTACGAAATGAGATCTGAACATAACAAGTGAAATTTTATCTTCGAATTACATCTACAAACACGCTTAACATACTGGTCGATTATTACCGAACTAATATTTTTTTTTTAATCTTATACCTTTAAACGAGCAATTCTTGTATATTAATATATATATAATCTGAATCTCGGAAACGGCTCCAACGATTTTCATAAAATTCAGTATACAGGGGATTTCGGGGTGATAAATCGATCTAGTTACGATTTATTTTCAGAAAATGTTGTTTTATTCGTGATTTCAATAATCAACTCTTCCCGACATCTATTGGCGAATAATAATACTATTTTTCTTAATTGAGGGCAACTAACCGCTTTAAAGACACAACAAGATGGCGTTATCAAAAAAAAACAGAGCAAAACTCGGCCATCATCTAGTTGAATTAAAACCCGTAATACTCCATGTAGGTAATTGAATTTTCTCTAATTTCCTGTAGTTATTCAATATTTTGTTGCCTAATGAAATTATCACTCTAGGTGTTGTAATTTTTACACTGTAGTGTTTTTCACTTATTCTTGTTTTCATTTTACGATGTTGATAATATTTTACATTGTCGTACCTATAATTGTGGTGACATTTGTCCTGTAGGTACTTTAATGTGTCCTCTTACAAATGTTCTGAATTAGTGTTCACTCTATTATTATAATTAATTTTATAAAAGATATTCATTTAAGCACATTATATTTATTATTCGAAATGGTTAAATATAGGAACTTTACTGTTCAGTAAAATGCTTTACGCCCAAATTACCTGCGAAATAAATAACAGTAGATGAATAAACAAAAGCCCAAAAAAACACTAACTCGATTATTTAATTTGAAACTCGCGCACGCACGAACTTTTAACTTGTTCTATCAAGTTACGTTTCTCCAGGTGCTAATTTATTTATGGGCCACCATACAACTTGTTAGGTAAAGAGCACTACAAAATTAATATCGTCCTTTGCCTCAAGAGCTACAAGTTTATACGAGGTAAGTTTGTGAGCAAACTTATGATTAATAGCATCCAAGAATTTACGAACAAGTGATAGTTGACCATCTCTTTGGGATTAAACTTCAAATTACTAGAAGCAGCGTTCTCGCACGCTGTTTATGCTATTTTTCTATCGTATAAAAATAGTGTGAAGTCGGCGGAAACCCGATAGAAGTGAACCTTTGCATATTTATGAACGAAGTTAATTTTTTTTTTCAATGCAACACATCGATATCGTATGTCAAAAGCTATTTTAGAATAGCCAATCCTCAAAAATAAAATCACTTTAAGCAACTTAATAGCAAGCGGTGTACTTAAATTTTAGTTAAAAATTTCAATTCAAAATATTAAATAGAAATGAATTCTAATCTTCAAATTCATCCCGAAAATCCCAAATTCAGTGGTTCGTATTTGCATACGAATACATTTGCACGAAAAGCATTCGTCCATTAAGGAGGGTTCCTATGTGCCCCTTTACTTAGACGTTGCAGACTGCTTATTACTTAATTTACAAGTTAAACGCCGCGCCCTCGACCTGCCCAGAAGAAAAATGGGTTACGTGAAAGCTCTGCCTTACTAATTGTATGCTTTCAAACCCATATGTGGCATAATGTGGCATATTTATCCGAATAAGTAGTTGTGCCTGTACGAAATGGTACAATAAAATCAACCGATATTTTAAAAATCTGCCTTCTGTAAAAAAAAAAGATTCTTGAGAATTTATGTGGCAATCTTGCCTTTCAATCTGTTAACTATCTATTAATTAATCTATATTTAATCTTCAGTTACTTAAATACGTACAACTGGTACATTTTTTGTTTCGTGAAGCGAAATGAGATGAAGTTGATTAATTTGAGAGTTTAATCAATTGCGATGAAATTAAATGAAACAACATTAGTTAATAAACCACCGTTATCATATATTTAAGCCTGTAGAAAAACTAAATTAATAAAATAAAATAATTCACGTTCCAGCGAAAAGTCGTAGTTCAATTTATTTATCCCCGACAGTTCAATATTGTTATTTCTTGTACAATTATCACGTTACTGTTTGGTTCCAGTGTAATCGCAAGAATTATAAGGCGAATTATCATACTTTTTTTTTTTTTTTTGGCTTAGATGGTTGGACGAGCTCACAGTCCACCTGGTGTTAAGTGGTTACTGGAGCCCATAGACATCTACAAAGTAAATGCGCCACCCACCTTGAGATATAAGTTCTAAGGTCTCAAGTATAGTTACAACGGCTGCCCCACCCTTCAAACCGAAACGCATTACTGCTTCACGGCAGAAACAAGCAGGGCGGTGGTACCTACCCGCGCGGACTCACAAGAGGTCCTACCACCAGTGATTACGCAAATAAAAATTTTTGCGGGTTTGATTTTTATTACACGATGTTATTCCTTCACCGTGGAAGTCAATCGTGAACATTTGTTAAGTACATATTTCATTAGAAAAATTGGTACCCGCCTGAGATTCGAACACCGGTGCATCGCTCAACACGAATGCACCGGACGTCTTATCCTTTAGGCCACGACGACTTCTAAATAAATTTTTTTTTTAATACTTTTTTTTTTATAATAACTAAGAGGCAAACGAGCAAGACGGGTCACCTGATGGTAAGTGATTCACCGCCGCCCACGGTCAACAGCGTTTACGCCAGTGCGTTGCCTACCCTTCAGATAAGAATATGCTCTTTTCTTGAATAACCCAATGTCGCAGTTGTTAAGGAAGACCGCTGATGGCAACGAATTCCAGAGATTTACTGTGCGTGGCAGAAAACTGTTTTTAAAACGCATTGTAGTGGAACGCCAACCATCCAGATGGTGCGGATGATAGTTTCGGCGAGACGATCGGTTGCGAAAATCAGCGGCTTCTATTAAATTGAGATATTATTCTATTGAATTGGAGAACGAACTCCATCCTTTAGATATCCTTAGGTTACAGTCTGGCGTACTTTACTTTAGTAGATGTGCTTTACGTAAAGCCTGTTGCTTCACGACAAAGTCGAAGCTTCCGAGCTAAAAGGTAAGCTTATGTAAGTTACAGTAGCATAACGTCGTTGGAACAGGTGTCTGCAAACTGTCGGGCTAGGACTAACTTAAATTAATTTTGGAGACCGTATCTTTTATGACAAGTTATGGAACCGCATTGAGAGGTCGGTTTTGATTCTTATTTATAATATCATTTCGAGTACTGAGAAAACGAGTTTATGGTCATTCTGGTATTAGGTTACATAATTAGATTACAGTCTTCATAGCTTGGATGCCGCCACACGGCTTCAGACAAGTTTGAATCTCTTATTATTTTCTGTTATTCTAATGCATTTACTTAGACGGATGATTTAACTCATGGCTCTTCCTCAAGCCGCATCCTTGCGAGCTGATTTCTGAGTCTCAATTGTATAGTTATATGTATTACGTAAATTGTACTTTTTGAATACAAGCATAGTGACAAGGCCTTTAAAAGGCTCAATTGCACAGTACCACGGCTATCCCATCATCAAAGCGAAACACAACACTGCTACGGTGCAGAGCGTAAGGGATAATTAAACTTATTGGCCTTTACATATAATATTAGGTATTTTCCTACGAAATTGCCGCTTAGAGCAATACCGTTAATAAATAAACTAAATAGGAGCGGAGAGAGAACGGAGCCTTGCGGGACTCCAGCCGTGAGTGGTCGCGGGTAGGAACGGGTTCCCTCTACTCGATATCGAAAAGAGCGGTTCGACAAGAAGTTCCGTATGATGAGCACGAGACTGTCCGGTACGCCCATGTTGAAAAGTTTGAAAATCAAAGTGTTGTGCGAGACTCTGTCGAACGCTTTTGCAACGTCGAAGAAGAGGGCTTCCGTGTAGATTGGTTTTGAACTGCCTCCGTGTTATCTCTACAACGCTTTTATAGTCGATACGAAATCTCTAGAATTAGAACATTCCTGACAAATCGACTACTTTCGATGTATTTTTTCGCTATTTGACAATAAATGACTTCTGAATTCTCGATTTTACTAATTCTTTCGATATTCGTTTCTGCTTTTCGACGATAGATGGCGTTGCTCTTACCGGCGCAGAAATAGGTACATATCAACTCGATTCGCGTTCCAGATGTAAAAAAATAATAAAGCGAAACGAATGAAAAAAAAGAGAAATTAAAGATAGAGAGAATTTTTTAAGGGCTTGCGGCATCCATAGAAAATAAAGGAAAGTAAACAAAAACATTTGTTTCAAAACGAGTTTCAATACAATAAAAACCTGAGAACTTCTCTATTATAAATAACTTGTTAAAAAAACCTTTCCCTAACATTGTTAAAGTTGTACGTAACTGCGAGTTCTCAACGAAATAAGTCCTCATTGTATACTGGATGTATTGTTACGCGAACTGTATTGGATTTGTTATCATAACTAAGTTCTGGGCTCGTTAGTATTGTTGTACGCAATATGTATTCATTAGAGCAAGTTGTTTACATAAGACGTAATTGTGGCTGTATGTGGTGTTTTAAAGGTAGAAGAAAGAAATAAAACTAAGACTTTAAGAAATAATACTTAACTTTATTGCACATAAGGTTCATTTGGCTTACTATGAATAGTCGCGTCATGTTTCCCTTTGGGGTTCCAGATTACAATGGTTTTTTTTTAATGAAGGTTTACTGGTGGCCCAGAAGCCTTTCTACTTTCATCAGGACAGATGGGCGAGCAAAGGCTCAGCCAGGAGAGAAGTGGGCTGCCCGTTCTTCTTTTTTTTTCTATATATGCTGATAGCCTTGAGAGGCCATTTCAGCGTAACCTTACCTAACTAGTAGGTGAGCTCGCGGGGCTCAAACCGGAGTGATGCTAACACAGACCCTTTTTTTTTTTTTTTTTTTTTTTTTTTTTTTTTTTTTTTTTTTTTTTTTTTTTTTTTTTTTTTTTTTTTTTTTGTGGGATTTGCTAACAACTGCCCGAGCGCCTCCGAAGGAGACCTAACAACTCAAGAGCAATTGTTTCGCGAATGAATCTACTACCGGATCGGAATCGCGACCCGCTGAGAAGATCCGGCGAGAAACTCAGCGGGCTGATGCATGGGTTAGGTTGCACGTCGACCTCTTTGTCGAGTTCGACGAGTACGGTTACCGGGGTCCCTAAGCCTGCCCCTAGTATTAGAGCTGAAGGCATCTAATGCAAAGGTTATTGGATCTGATGGATCCGTAAGGACGTGTCTAGGGCGTCGACGGTGACTGGCTCCTGCATGATCAGGATTCGGGGAGTAGTCAGCGGCGGCAACGATAAGGCGATTATCATGACGCATAGCCTTATCGAAGTATCGTTCCGACGCTGACTTCATGTATTTCCGAATTGATTCGAGGCCCAGGTCGTCGTGTAGGTCAACGTTCCTCACGAACCACGGAGCCCCGACAGCTAACCTGCAAAAGCGGGATTGTAGGGATTGGAGGGTGTCTATGTGTGTGCGGGCCGCGTGAGCGAACACCACACTCGCGTAAGTCATGACGGGCCTTATGCAAGTTTTGTAAAGTGTCACCTTGTTCCGAAGGGACATTTTACTCCGCTTACAGATCATGGGGTACAGTCTACCGAGAATAAACGCGGCACGGTCACGGACTGATTTTATATGCGGGCGGAATGTCATCGATGCATCCAGGGTAACGCCCAGGTACTTGACCTTCCTGGCCCAGGGTATGGGTTGTCTAAAGAGAGTAATCGGGGGTGTGAGATTCCTCCTCCTAATCCGGGAGGAAATCCGTGTGGAGCTTCCCCTCTGAAATAGCACCGCAGTACTTTTCGCTGGGTTGATGTCTATGCGCCATTTTCGGAACCACTGTCCTAGGGCTAGGGCTGCGCTCTGAAGCTTCTTCGCGATTAGGGACTTATTTCTACTAGAATAGTAAACAGTCGTGTCGTCGGCGAATAAAGCTAAATGGGTCGGCGGCGACCGGGGAATATCGTTGACGAATAAGCTAAATAGGAGGGGTGAGAGGACAGAGCCTTGCGGGACTCCAGCTGTGAGAGGTCGTGGGGAGGAGCGGGTTCCCTCGACTCGATATCGAAAAGAGCGGTTCGACAAGAAGTCCCGTATGATGAGCACGAGACTATCCGGCACGCCCATGTTGAATAGTTTGAAAATCAAACCATTGTGCCAGACTTTGTCGAACGCTTTTGCGACGTCGAAGAAGAGAGCTCCCGTGTATAACGGTTTTGGTCGATTAAGCCCCACAAGAATGTGCTCCGTGAGCCGGTGCACCTGTTGAACGCATGAGTGATTTGTACGGAATCCGAATTGTTCATCGATAAGAATGCCCTTGGATGAGACGAAGTCTCTGAGGCGTTTGTAGAGCAGACGCTCATACAGTTTGCCTAGAGACATGAGGAGGCTAATCGGGCGGTAGCTCGTCGGATGATTTTTTGGTTTACCGGGTTTATGTATGCCGATAACGTCCGCTTCTTTCCACACCGCGGGAAAGATACAGTTCGCCATAGCGGCATTGAAAATAGATGCCAACATCACGATGAGTTGGACGGGTAGAAGTTTAATAACGCGGTTGGATATACCGTCGGAACCGGGAGCCTTGCGAGGACGTAGGTCTTTGATCAAGTCTTTAACTTCCATCGGGGTGACGGGTGGTAACGCATCAGAGGGTGGCAAGGAGGCTCTGCGTTCTACCTCACTGTCTACTAATTCTACATGAACAGGGTCCACGGATTGAGTGCTGGGCGTGCACTGGGTTTGCAATGTATCGGCCAGCAGCTCTGCTTTTTCGTCATCATCGAACGCCGCGAGTCGGCCTGAGGGGCCTACGAGGGGGGGCATAGTTACTACCGTATCCGATTTGAGAGTACGAGCTAAGCGGTAGTAAGACCTTTGAGAGGGCGCGAGTCCTTCTAAGAAATCAGACCATCTGGCATCTCGGACTTCGGTGATGCGAGACTTTACGTCGCGTTGTAGGGCACGCATTCGAATACGATTTTCCGCGGTAGGATACCTATCGTACGCACGGATCGAGGCGTTCTTAGCTCTAAGGAGTTCCCTAATATCGTCGGGCAATTTGAAGCGGTGAAGGAAGTCCTCCGCTACAACTTGCTTCGATGACCTATCTAATGTCGAGGTGATGTGTGACGTTACGATGTCTATGGCTTCAGCGGTATCCTGAGGAGACGGGATAGAGTCCGGACTAAACGGAAGCGATGGTGGATCAGATTCAGCCAGGCTGATGCCCAGCGTGTGCCAATCCACCACAGTCCTCGTAACGGGAACGGAATCGGGAGCGCGACCGAGCTTCATAACGACGGGACGGTGGTCTGAATCTAACTCTGAAACTACTTCGATCGAGTGTAAGCGCAGAGTTACGTTTTTTAATAACGCTATGTCGAGTATATCCGGGCGATGCGCGATATTTAGCGGGTAGTGAGTCGGGGTTAGCGGAGCGACGATATCGAAGGCGAGATCATCGACTAACGCGTCAAGCCGCCTGCCATTCGGGGTTGTGGTGTGTGAGTTCCACCTGATGTGTTTACAATTTAGGTCGCCCGCCAGAATGACAGAGCTCCCCATACCGAGCAGCGCCTCGATATCACTGCTTAGAACGATCTTATCCGGTGGAAGATAAACGGACGCGATAACGATCGGCGCGTGTCCCGTCAGTGAGATTCGGCACACTGATGCTTCGATATTAGCGAGCGCGGGAGGATCGAGCGGGACGCAATGCAGGGCTCTTCTATAGTAAATGACGGTACCACCACCACGGGCAGAGAGCCTGTCGTTCCTGACCATGTTATAGTTCGCGATTTTAGGGTCACGGCGCGCGGGCTTAAGTAGGGTCTCCTGCACTAAAAAGATATCAATTTGGTGGTCACGCAAAAAGTCAGAAACCTGATCACGTTGATTTGCGAGACCGTAAGCGTTAAAAAATCCTATCGTTACGGATAGGGGCTTTATTCTACTTATATACGCCATTGATTACCGGCGGAGTGAGGGGAGGACGTACGTATTTAATGACGCGTATACGTCGGCGTATTCCTGCACAACGGCGATAAAGTGTTGTGCAGTGGAGGCAGCGCGAATGGCGTCGCCCAAAGCGTTAACGCGCTCAAAGTTGATCGACTGAAAGAAGTCGATCGCTAAAGCGAGATTGTCGGACGCGGTCGGAGGGCAAGTCGCGGGAGAGGGACGAGTCGCGGGGGCGGGACGAATCGCGGAGGAGGGAGTTGTAGCCGTGTTCGTGTACGGCAGCAGTTTTGCCCAGGCCGAGACACTGGGCACCGCCGCCGGAACGAACGCTGGCTTAGCCTGCGACGCAGAGGGTGCCGAGGCTTTGATGTCTGGGCCGGAAGCTCGGAGGCGGTTTTGGCGGGCGACGCGGCGATTTATTTTAGGGGCTCGGGGGCAACCACGGTAATTCGCGGGGTGACCCTGTGTTCGACACAGGACGCAGCTAGGCGGTTCCGTCGCGGTTTTTTGGTCGCGAGCGCAGAGGGCCGTGGCGTGATCGCCCAAACACTTAACACATCGGGGGCGCGCGTGACAGTTACGGGAAGAGTGCCCGTACAATTGACAGTTATGGCACTGGCTAGGAGTGCCTTTTTTATGGGGGGCTTCGACAGCGATACCAGAGAGCCTACAGACGGTCTGTGTGTTAAAGATTTTCTTACCCTCGGGGGTAGGCTGGAGAGCGACTAGAACCATATTATATGGCTCCCTACCGCGACCGGTGTGCATACGGTGCACAGAATTCACTGGTAGGCCTTGTTCTAACAGGTCGGCTTTTACGAGCTCTACATCTAACTCTTTAGGGATTCCGCGTATTACAACGCGGAGTTCGCGCTCCTCCTGGAGCGTATACGTATGGAAACTTATACGCTCCTTACGGAGGTAAGAAGAGAGGGCCCTATGGTCGTCGGGTGTTTGAACCTTAATTTGAATGCCGTTCGCGAGGTTACGGGCATTCGTGAAATTTATATTTTTGGCCTTAAGGGCCAGGCAAACTCGATCCCAAGCTGCCTTCTCCTGAAGGATAACCGGGGGAGGGGTCTGGGTTTTATTTTGTGCCACCGGACGCGGCGACGGAGTGGCACGGGCTGGGGGCGCAACGGGAGTCTGAGGGCGGGGGCGCGACGCGTTCACGGCTTTGCTAATTTTAGCGGCCGCGGGAGCTCGAGACTCCGCGGCACGCTTCTTACCCTTCTGTACCAGGGTGAATCCATCCGTCGATGAGGCGGGGGCGAGGTCGACCTCCATGTCCGAGTCAGAGTCGGAGCACGAGGAGGCGGGTGCAGGCGACCTACGAGCAAGTGTAGGTGTTTTAGAGGGCGCGACGGAGGCCGCGGATGATCGCTCAGCTGAAACGATGGTCACGGCGGACGACGCAGCAGCTTTTCTCGCCAGTATAGGCGACACGGGAGCGGCAGGCACGACAGAGGCTGCGGTGCTCAATGCAGAAGCTCTGCACGCAGGTACAGGCGACGCAGGAGCAGCGAGCGCGGCGGAGTCCTCGAGAGGGCTCGCAGTGTGATTGGCCTTGAAGGCCAAAAACTCCGAGGCGAGCTGTGGGTGGCGAAGTCGGAGGAATTCCGCGAATACAGCGTCCATGATCGCTGAGTACCCAGGTGGGGCGGCCCCGGGTCTTGAAAACACTCGCCTTGCGGCGAGGCCCCAACTTCTCGGACCTGAGCGGTTCTATTGAACACAGGTGGCAATGCGGCGCGATTACTACAGGACAAAGAAAAAGCACAACAAAACAGAAATTACGAAAAGAAACAAAACAAATAAATACTTGCAGGAAACCACTTTGTCGGCAGATGTACCACGAACACAGAAACAACAAAAGGAAACAAAACAAATAAAAACTTCCAGAAAGAGCACTTAGTCGGCAGATGTACCACAAACACAGGCCGCGCGAACAATGGCCGGGCTAACAAAAGCCGGGCGAACAAAGACCGGGCGATCGAGTGGACGATGAGCACGTCCGCACGTGACGGGTGCCTCTATCGGAATGAACACTGACCCTCTCAGTGGGCTGTGTCTATGGGTTAATTCGCTCGTTGAGCCCTTCGTCGCAAGCGACGGGTTCGACGATTGTGGTACCTAAAAGCACAGTTAATGGATCGGGGGGATCCATAATGACGTGTTTTGGGCGACATCGACTGTTTACCATTCGGTCTACAGGATCGGATATGTAGTTTCCAGCGGCCACGACCAGAGGGTTCTCATGTCGTGCCATTTTCTCAAAGTGGCGCAATAATGCCGACTGTAGATACTTACTGACTGAGTCAAGTTCCAGGTCATCATGGAGATCCACGTTCCTGAGGAACCATGGTGCTCCGACGGCTATCCTGCAAAAACGGGATTGAATAACCTGAAGGGGTTTCAAGTCAGTGCGGGCCGCGTGAGCCCCGTCAGGACGTATGCAAGTTTTGTAGAGAGTTACCTTATTACAGAGGGACAGCTTGCTTCGCTTGCAAAGCATAGGGTAGAGACGTCCTAATATGAAGGCGCCATGGTCGCGTACCGTTTTAATATGGGGACGGAATGTCATCCTTCTGCCGAGGGTAACACCTATGTATTTGACCTTCGTGGCCCACGGTATGGGCTGGCCAAAGAGAGTGATGGGTATGGGCTGCCCGAGCACCTCCAAAGAAGACCTAACAACTCAAAAGCTACAGTTTTGCGAATCAATCTCCAACCGGATTGGAATCTCAAGAAACTCAGTGCGCTTTTTAGGTTGCACGTCGAACTCTTTGTCGAGTCGAAATGGAAGCCAGGCAGACTGGTTCTGCTGAGGAAGGACGAGTGCCCCGTGGACTCACCCGCAGGCTATCGCCCCATCGTGTTACTGGACTAGGCGGGCAAAATGCTGGAGAGAATCGTCGCGGCCCGCATCGTCTGGCGCCTGACCGAGACAGGGCAGTACGGCTTCAGAGAGGGCCGTTCAACGATCGGCGCGATTTTGCACGTGCGCGCCCTCTCGATGAAGCCGTAACCCGGGGCGGGATAGCTATGGCAGTGTCTCTGGGCATTCGGAACGCATTCTACGCTCTGCCCTGGTCGATGATCTCGGGGGCGCTCGAATATTACGGCGTCCCCGCGTACCTCCGCCGGCTGATCGGCTCCTTCTCGGGGACAAATCGATCGAATGCTGTAAATCGAGGGGCGCTGTACCGCTTCCCCGTCGAGCGCAGTGTTCCGCAGTGGTCTGCAGGGGTCTGTCCTGGGCCCCTGCTGTGGAACATCGGCTTCGACTGGGTCCTGTGGGGTGCCCTATGGCGACCTATTATACGCGAGGCCTACTATAACACGAGGCCTACTACAACACAAGGCTTACTACAACACGAGGCCTACTACAATACGAGGCTTCTTACAACTCCAGGCCCACTACAACGCGAGACCTACTACAACGCGAGACCCACTACAACGCAAAACCTACTACAACGCGAGACCAACTTAAACGCGTGACGCACTACAACGCAAGGCCTACTACAACGCAAGGCCTACTACAACGCGAGGCCCACTACAACGCAAAACCCACTACAACGCTAGACCTACTACAACATGGTGACTACTACAACGTGGTGCCTACTATAACGCCAGGCCTACTGCAACACGAGGCCTACTATAACGTCTAAGGTTTCAGTAGACTATTTGTCGCGATTATTACATGAACGCTGTGGGTACACTATGATAAATTTAGCGTTTGACTTCATCTAGGAATAGTTAAGTTTTGTTGTTTTTTAATAGCTTAGATGGATGTGCGATTTCACGGCTCACCTGGTATTAAATGGCTACAGGAGCCCATAGACATCTGAAACGTAAATACCACCATTCACCTTGAGATATGAGTTGTAAAGTCTCCGATTTAACAGTACAACGGCGGCAAAATAATGAATCATGGATATAAGAAGAAGAAAGATTAGATTCTTTATTTGTTACCGTTAGAGGAGTCGTTTAGTGGGTGGGCCCTAAAATCCTTGGGCCCGCGGTCTGCTCACAACACCATGCAGATCGTTGAGTCTCACATACCCCGCGCGCCCTTTTTGCGCGGGGATCTCGTAGGAGGTTCGGCCACCTACCCGAAGAAAAAAATAAATGTTCAGATTAGTATAAAAGAAAATTCAATAATATTAATAATAATAAATTACCCAGGGCTAAGTGTCGTCTGTTAAGCCGACGATACGTTGGTCGTAGAGAGGGACTTCCGAGAGTCTGCCCTTCTGGATTGCGCAGGCGTGGCACTCGTCGTCGCGAGCATCTGAAGGCTAGGGCTCGAGGTGGTGCTCGACAAAACCCAGGCCCTGTTATGCCACGGACCGAGACGTGCGCCGCCTGCGGGTGCCCACCTCGTGATCGGAGACGTTCGCATCGGGGTCGAGGTGACCGGTTTGAGGTACCTCGAACCGGATAGTCGATGGATCTTCCGCGCTCATTTCGAGAAATTGGGCCCTCGGCTGATGGCGACGGCTGGCTCTTTGAATCGGCTTCTTCCTTACGTCAGGGGTCCCGATCAGGTAGTGCGCCACCTGTACATGGGGGTGGTGCCGTGGATGGTACTCTGCGACGCTCTCATTTGGTGCCGCGCCCTGACCCGCGAGAGCGTTGCCACGCGGTGACTTCTAAGGTAAACAAATAGCATCGTGTAATAAAAATCAAAGCCCGCAAAATTATAATTTGCGTAATTATTAGAAGTCTTATGAGTCCGCACGGATAGGTACCTTTTTTTTTTTTTTTTTTTTTTTTTTTTTTTTTTTTTTTTTTTTTTTTTTTTTTTTTTTTTTTTTTTTTTTTTTCCCTACCTAAGCTGATAGCCCTAGCGGCTATGTCAGCGTAACCCTAACTTTAGTAGGTGAGCTCACGGGGCTCAAACCTGACGATGTTGCTAACACGAACCCTAGCAAGAGTCGTGCTTCGCAGAATCTACCACCGGATCGGAAACGCGACCCACTGAGAAGATCCGGCGAGAAACTCAGTGGGCTGTGTCTGAGAGTTAATTTACTCGTCGAGCCCTTCGTCGCAAGCGACGGGTTCGACGAGAACGGTGACCGGTGCTTGAAGTACCTAAAAGCACCGTTAGTGGATCGGGAGGATCCGAGATGACGTGTTTTGGGCGACGTCGACTGCTTTCCATTCTGTCCGCAGGATCGGGAATGTAGTTACCGGCGGCCACGATGAGAGGGTTCTCGTGTCGTGCCGCTTTATCGAAGTGGCGCATGGACGCCGACTGAAGATACTTACTGATGGACTCTAAGTCCAGGTCGTCATGGAGGTCGACGTTCCTGACGAACCACGGGGCTCCGACGGCTATCCTGCAAAAACGGGATTGAATAATTTGAAATGTTTTTAGGTGTATGCGGGCCGCGTGAGCGAACACTACACTTGCATAGGTCATGACGGGGCGTATGCAAGTTTTGTAGAGTGTCACCTTATTTCTAAGGGACATTTTACTTCGCCTACATATCATCGGGTAGAGACGTCCTAGAATGAAGGCGGCACGGTCGCGTACCGTCTTAATGTGGGGGCGGAATGTCATCCTACTGTCGAGGGTGACGCCTAAGTATTTGACCTTCGGGGCCCACGGTATGGGCTGGTCGAACATCGTGATTGGGCGAACGGCGGGGGTGGGGGTGTTGACGCGCCTAGTCGGGAGAGGGATGCTCAGCGTGGTGTTCGGAGGGCGACCCCTTTTGAAGAGCACCGCTGTGCTTTTCGTAGGGTTGATGTCGATGCGCCACTTCCGGAACCACTGTCCCATGGTGGTTGCTGCGGTCTGAAGTCGTCGATGAAGCAACGCCTTCTTCCTACACGAGTAGTAGATGGCGGTGTCATCGGCGAAGAGCGCCAGATGGGTCTCCGGAGACCGGGGTATATCATTGATATACAAACTGAATAGTAACGGGGAGAGGGCGGAGCCTTGCGGGACTCCGGCTGTGACGTGACGGGGCCGGGAACGCGTTCCCTCGACTCGATATCGGAACGAACGGTTCGACAAGTAGTCTCGTATGATGAGCACGAGTCTGTCTGGCACTCCCATGTTATACAGTTTGTATATCAAACCGTTGTGCCAGACTTTGTCGAACGCCTTCGCTATATCGAAGAAGAGGGCTCCTGTCGGAATGGGATAGGTACCACCAACCTGCCTATTTATGCGTGAAAAAAAAAAAATTAAAAAGAAAGAGGATCCTAAAGGACACGTATACGGCGACGGCACTTGTTCTATTCTGTTCCCAAAATGCATTATTGTATGAGCCCTTAAAAACAAAAAAAAACGTTTACTCCGAACTTTCACCTTGTTAGCGACATTCAAGCAAATGTTCTCAAAGTCGTTTTTTTTTTCAATTCATTATTTTCTCTGCCTTTGATATTTTATTCGAAAAAAGATTTGCAGTTCCGTTGGTACCACAAAGCGCTTCCGCTGCGAAATTTCAAGACATCTTTGACACACGTAAAGCGGTATCGCTTCAAATGTTTCTACGTAATGTGTCTATGGGTTAATTTACTCGTCGAGCCCTTCGTCGCAAGCGATGGGCTTGGCGAGGACGGGACCGGTTCTTGAGATACCTAAAAGCACCGTTAATGGATCGAGAGGATACGTAATGACGTGTTTAGGGCGACGTCGACTGTTTTCCATTCGGTCCACAGGATCAGGTATGTAATTTCCGGTGGCCATGAGAAAAGGGTTTCCGTGTCGTGCCGCCTTCTCAAAGTGACGCATTGATGCCGACTGTATATACCTAATGGTTGAGTCAAGCTTCAGGTCATCATGGAGATCCACATTCCTTAAGAACCAGGGTGCTCCGACGGCTATCCTTCAAAATTGAGATTGAATGACTTCAAGGGGTTTCACATTAGTGCGGGCCGCGTGAGCGAACACTACACTTACATAGACCATGACCGGGCGTATGCAAGTTTTGTAGAGTTTCACCTTATTACGAATGGACAATTTACTTCGCTTGCAAATCATGGGATAGAGGCGTTCTAATACGAAAGTGGCAAGGTCATGTACCGGTTTTATGTATGGTCGGAATGTCATCCTTCTGTCGTGGGTGACGCATAGTATTTGACCTTCGAAGCACACGGTATTTGCTGGCCAAAAAGAGTGATGGGGCCAATTATGGAGGTGTTAACGCGCCTGTTGGGAAGTGGGCTGCCAGAAGTGGTATTCGGAGGGCGACCCCTTTTGAAGAGCACCGCTGTGCTTTTCGTGGTGTTGATGTCAAGCTGAGCTAGCAGTATCTGCTAAAGTTAGCGATCGTCAAAATGGCAAGGTAAAAAAACTTGATAAGTGAATGGAATAAAGAAATTATTTCTTTTATAAAAAAAAACCTTCAACTTTCTGTATAATAAATATAGGTAATTCATAGATAAAGTATATTTACATTCATTAAAATTAATTTAACTACCACACCTGTACTCACAACTATTTGAATAACAATAAGTCAAAGTACATTGACCTTTCCGTTGCACCACGGAATAGAGTGCGTTGCACTATGTAGAGACGTTTTCCAGCCATTTTTCATATAAAATAACATCTTAAATGATACATTTCTACAAATTTTCTTATTCGTATATCAAAAAGGTAGGTGGGTAGATTTCATAGCCAAAATCCTCCGGGGGTTACTTAGTGACTTTGTCATGTAAATCAGCCACTCAAACCCCTCGAGGAGACGCTATTGCAACTGAAATATTGTAAATGTTTTGGTTCTGAATACTTGACTTTGGTATCTATTTTCATTAATAGTTTTATTTAACGTCTACCAATATAATTAAAACTACATTTAATGGTATAGTCGCGCGTTTATCGTTTTCATTGTGTTTTAACGTTTAAAATGTTTACAGGTTTTTTGGCCCAGACGACTAAGGTGCTATCCGTCGACACGTGCATATACTGCACACTGATATCTAATTAAAAAAGTCTTTATTGGCATTTAACTTTCTTTTTTTTCCGTCATTATGAGTATATCAGAAGAGTTTCAGAAGGCAAATATATTTACTTTGTTTGAGATCATAAAAAAACCTTAAAAGCGTTTCCTTTTTTTTTAAATATCCATTCAAATCACGGATTTCTAAACAAATTAACGATGTTAGTAGTGCCAAACCTATTAGTCAATAAGAAGCATTTTAATAAATGTATGTGGCTTATAACAACGAATTTCTATGAGTCACTTTTCAGAACAGTACGGGTAGGAAGACAACTTCAATCCTTTCTTATAATTGTATAAACAAACAGCTACTAAAAAAAGAAGGTAATATCTGACACAATATTTTTATTAAAAATTATAATTGAAAAATATTATCTAAAATATTTAGAACTAATAATCTCAGTCATATGGTTAATATGTACATATTGTACATAATAATATTATGGTAAATTTGCTTTGACATATTCGTGATTTTGTTGTTAGTTGATATACTTTTGGCTGTGTGAAAATCTTTTTTTTTTTTTTTTATTGCGTAGATGACTCACAGCCCATCTGGTAAGTGGTAACTGGAGCCCATAGACATCTACAACGTAAATGCACCCCCCACCTTGAGATATAAGTTCTAAGGTCTCAGTGTAGTTACTTCAATTTACTACTATTCTTATAGTTCAGTATAGTTTCCAGAGTACTTACATAATATTCCCCATTACTACAACTTTTTCTGGCAGATTGAATACCTTGACATTACAGTTTATTCGTCCCCTGAAGCTTTCCATGAATTAGGCAATTTTTTGAGCGGAACTACTGACCAGCCCTGCCTCACACAGTATTGCCCTTGATACAATGCTTTGCTTAGAAAACGAATAGTTTCGTTACGGCTTGAAAACGATTATTTTACACGCTTAATGTTTATTATAAAACAATGACCTTTTTTATTTTTATATTATTGTTTATTATGTTTATTTATGTCTGTTTTACTACATATGCAAGTTCTACTACAAAACACCAACGGGAAAGATCTGTCCGCAGTTGAGTTTAGGTGAGTATTATCTTGCTCTTTGTATAATATTGCGCATGATTATAATATTAAATTAGTGTGTATGTTAATTCAAAGCACATTAAAGAATACCTTACAACGTTCAAACAAAGCTGTGACCCGAATAAATATTGAACAAAATTTTATCCATCTTGAACGATACACTAAGAACGTTTAACCGGTTTATTGATTTCTTTGAAATGTCGAACATTTTGATTTCAATAAAAATATCACTTCGCACGACGACAGATTTCATCTTTGATATGTAAATCAACCCCTCGGGAATTCATACCTCAAATGGGGTGTCTGAAGGCAGGCATACACTTACATAGATATTCCAATATTTATGTTCCTTTTACGCCATCCATTTTTAGATCCAAGCTGATGCCATTGTGAAAAACAATGGATCAATTTTGTCGGATCAAATATAAAATTTAATCTAAGTAACGATATCTTTGTTTTTGTCTGTTCCCATGTACATTTTTTCAATTAAAATTCAAAACTTAGATTTCATTGTTTTTTTTAACATTCCCGGCCCACCAGATATTGAATGGTCACAAGAACCAAATTTAATTCAGCCAGAAAATGAGCAAGAAAACACCTTCTGCTTCTGTGAGGCAAAAATTGGAGAGTAAATTAGTAATGAATATACTAATGCTATCAACTGATTAAAGGGATACAGTCATCACCCTATTGACATAGCTTGAGCGCATACTATTTATTGATCTAATTGACCTTTTTCTCGAGCTGGAAGTCAAAGATCCTACAAGGCTCTCGGTGGCGCGGGACGTGTGGGACTCGATGGTGGAAGATGGTAAAGACCTCGGCCGAAAGACCAGGACCGAAGATGGCAAAGGTTCACCTACCAAACGAATCCCTTGCACCTCCGACCGACGCCAGATCCACCCGAGAACACGGAACAGACAAAACCACCAACCGGTTGCTCTTCCACAGCAGCTCACAGAAGTCAACCATCGCCTTCCAGGACTGGTCGTCGCCGAGCATAATAGCCATAACGGCGGTAGCGACAAATCCGTTCGTTTAACTGGCTAGCCAAACCAGACTATTTCAATCTGGCCTAAATTTTTATTAATTCTTCTCAGTCGTACACTCTGGCGGAGTGGTCGTGGTACGTATGTCTTAATGCTTGGTTGCGGCTTTTGAGAGACTTCTGCATCTCTCTCTATTTGTGGCGGTACGTCTACATTCAGTAAGGGAACACTTCGTAGATGACTTTTCTAAAACCATCCGCATTATGTATTGGGTGTAGATATTAAACAAAAGAGGGGAGAGAATACATCCCTGTCGAGCACTAGCTTGAGTCTTAAAATTTTCGGAATCTATTCCGTCCACGCGAACAGCAGCTGTGCCGTCTTCATAGTCTCTTTATGAGATAAACTAGATGTTCTGGTACTCCCATTATTATTTATTATTTTTATTAATAGTATAATAATAATTATTTCTGGCCTGAGTCTTTATATTAAAATGAAACTTCATTACCACTGAAATACTCCTATATTCTGTTTTATGGCACCGAATCGATTTTAACTCTCAAACGACACACGAACCGAACGTTCGCCATCAACTGTTTCAAATATTTGACGTCCCAGGAAGATGTATTCCGTCCTAAACAAACAACCGAACAAGATCCTTCGATACTTCTCTGTGTCGATGATACAACGTACGACACGGTTTTGCGACGTGAATATTTTTTTACCCAAGCGCCAGTAAAAATGTATGTTAGCTTTCATCTTTGTTCGTTTTCTTTCAGTGTTTATTTTTCCTTAAAACTGGCTGAACGCATAAATATATAAGATAGAACGTCACACAGAACGATTTCAACCGATATATAATTCTCTTGTTAGGAATTTTTGATTATTTCGTTTGACAACATTGATCGCGTGCTCGCCTTATACAATTGTACTCTCACTACAACGTGGATTTTGCTTTCAAACAATATCAAAGTCCCAATAACTTTAATAGCTGCGTCCTGCTTTTCGAGTCGCAGCAAACTATTGTTTCCGAAGGTTATCTTGAAACTAAAAAGATCTTATCGTCCCCCTAACGCCTAATTAGACGAAAAGCTAAAGTCAAACCAAGAGATTTCATTGAATCCTTGGGCACATACCCGAATGACATCCCAGTTTTACATATTTTATACCTTATCTCAAATATGCTGAACAGAATACAGTGCTAAGCAAAATTCATTTAAAAGAACAAAAGCGGTTCACGGCGCTTCACAGAATGCAAAGTGCAGAGCGCAAAGTTCAAGCAATTCCCGCGAAATGGGGCTCGCGTTTGAAACAAGAACGAATTTTCTTACCTAAGCATTCTCACTAAACTGTATTCTCTATACTTGGGTACACTACGTGTCAGGTATTGAACGGTAATTCTCCACTGTCAAACTGCTCTTTCCCACGTTTCAGATTCACCTACTGAATTTAGTTCCATTGTATTTCGTGGTAATCGTATGTACCTACTAGTGATTTTTTGTTTTATAAAATTCTTTTTTTTTTACTGCTTAGATGGGTGGACGAGCTCACAGCCTGGCGTTAAGGGGTTACTGGAGCCCAAAGACACCTACTTTGAGATATAAGTTCTAAGATCTCAGTATAGTTACAACAGCTGCCCTACCCTTCAGACCGAAACGCATTACTGCTTCACGGCAGAAATAGGCAGGGCGGTGGTACCTACTCGCGCGGACTGACAAGAGGTCCTACCACCTTTTTAGTGTAATATTGAGGACATGGTAAATATTTAAAGGGCACAGTTATACACATAATAGTCATACAGATCAATTTCAAAGTTTAATACTAGTATTGCGTAGTTTGTGTGAAAATAAACCAGTTTTAACAGGAAATTTAAATTCCTAACGAGGTCTTACCTAAGCAGTCTTCATTGAACACTATTTAATATCAAATTATGTGTATCAAACGATAGGAAACGCATTACTGCTTTACGGCAGAAATAGGCAAGATGGCGGTACCTACCCATGCGGATTCACAAGGCGTCCTACCACCAGTTATTTAGTTCCGCAAATTATAATTTTGCGGGCTTGATTTTTATTACACGATGTTATTCCTTCACCGTGGAAGTCAATCGTGAACATTTGTTAAGTACGTATTTCATTGGAAAAATTGGTAACTAGTGGCGAGATTCGAACACCGATGCATAGCTACATACGAATGCACCGGACATCTTATTCTTTAGGCCACTACGATTTTTTTAAATGACCATACTATATATAGCTATATCAGATGTGCTACGTCAGCATAAACAACGTTGACTATTTACCATCTGGTACCGGGGCGGCAGGTGGTATGATCGTCTGCCAAAAAAGACAACTAAAAAACAGGAGTACAAACTATATATTGGTTAATTCTTTTTGTTTTATTGCTTAGATGGGTGGATGAGCTCACAGCCCACCTGGTGCTAAGTGGTTCCCGGAGCCCATAGACATCTACGACGTAAATGCGCCACCCACCTTGAGATATAAGTTCTAAGGTCTCAAATATAGTTACAATGGCTGCCCCACCCTTCAAACCGAAACGCGTTACTGCTTCACAGCAGAAATAGGCGGTAACCCGCGCGGACTCACAAGAGGTCCTGCCACCAGTAAGTTACTTTGTCTGACTACTTCCAATTTTAGTTATCGACAGTTTCAATACGGTCGGTCAGGTGACCATAACTATATGATGATTGGATAAAAACCCGATAAATAACTCCTATATCCATGTTTAGTTACATTACAATAAAAAAACATCATTTCACTTCATTTCAGTGACAATAACATAACGAATAGTCTATAAACACTAGATGAACACCGACGAAATTGAATTAAACCTACAACGTATAAAAAACCAATGAATTTTCAACCAACATAAATATTTTCAGACGAGGAAACCGTGTTTTATTTTTGAAAACACTACTATTTTAAATGCTAAATTTTAAATGCTACTATTTATGCTTACTATTTTAAAAGAATTCCAATTGTATTGCATTCACTGACGAGCTTCAATTTTATAGTTTTAAAAGATATTCATATTTTAGTTGCACTTTATTTATTTAAGTGAGGCTTTTAAGTTCATAGCGATGTTACTGGTTGTTTTCTTTCATAAAAATATCACTCATTTGCGTTTAAAATTATTATCATATGCATGAATAATCATTGCGATAAACTCGCAGACTGTTTAATGGTAAATCGACAAAGCGAACAAAACGGTCGATTGGATCTCAAAGCGTGGAAATACAACGCGAAAATTGACTATTATAACACCGAATATATAAATGTGTGAGTACAATTTATAATACAAACCCGTTTTAGAAGAGGAGGTTAGCTTGAAAAAATAATCTAAATAGAAACAATTCATTTGCTTACTATGGCGTATTAAATTTCAATTTCCAATTAACAATAAAGAAATACGTAAATTTTTACATTCAAATAATTCTTTATTACTAAACAGCAGTACTGGGCATGCAAAGTCTACCTGATCTTATGTGATTTGAGCCTAGGGTCTGTAAATCAGAATCTCCAATTAGCGTATACCGCCTCCCAGCTCATAATACGACAAATAAATATTTCGCACAGAAATAGACCGGATGATGGTGATCATCCATGCAGGCTCACATCTTATATTGTACTAGCGACCCGCCCTCGCTTCGCTTCGGAAACATTAAATTTTATTATTGATAGTTGAGTCCCGCGATGTTACCCGCGGTTATTATTGTACCGCGGGTGACGCCGCGGGGCGAAGCTAGTCTAAAAAAAGTAGCCTAAGTTACTCCTTATATCATCACCTATCAGTGAAAGTCCCGTCAAAATCGGTCCAGCCGTTCCAGAGATTAGCCGGAACAAACAGACAGACAGACAAAAATTGTAAAAAATGTTATTTTGGTGTATGTACCGTATATATATTCATATGCATGTATTAAAAAGCGGTTATTTCAATATTACAAACAGACACTCCAATTTTATTTATGTGTATAGATTACGCCTGTAGACGAGGCCAAAAGATTCAGGATGAACCTGGTAATTTAGAAATGACTACTGATACTCCAAATGAGCCGAGGGAATTTGGTAGCTAGTAATATGGCTGGAGTTGCAGACGCGCATCTCCAAACGCATATATCAGGGATGAGCCCTCTGATCTCATTATTTTGGCTGATTAAACTACTGTCTGGAAGCCGATTTGTATGGTAGCCCTGATGACATACTGTTACATACAAATAGCAAAACGATACTCCATTCATATCAATAGAGGAATATCATGGAAATATTAAAATGCATTGTAACTAATGACTTAGTACAATGCAAAGATCACGCTTTATACGAGCATGCTATTAAATCGACTCCTCTACAAAATTAACCAACTAATAGTAAAAGTATTACACTGAAATTTTTTAACTAAATCGAATCCTATTGGACTGCGTTTTGTTTTTGTTAATAAAGATATTCATTCAAGTATAGGGCTTGAAAATAGCTCAGTCAGCAAACACGGGGAACAAGCATTAATTTAACACTTCTGTGCAATTAACGTGAAACGCTGGCCCGTTGAAAACAATGTTCGTTTTATTTAGCGCAGCCTTCCGACAAACAACGCGGACCTCCGCTATCCAAACAAAATGTGAAAGCGAAAAATATTTTCGTATACCTACAGCTAAAATACCGGTATTAAAAAAAAAAAAAACTTTTCGTTGAATTTTTACTGAAAACCCATAATGCTTAGTTCGTAGTGAATGCGTGTAAAAAAGCGTGGTAGAATTATGGATTTTCGATTGTTGTTGAATATGTGATTTCTTGACGTGACATAATTTTAGTTCATAATTTTCTAATGAATGAGATTGGTAAGAGAGTGAGGTTGGTAAGGAGAAAATGAGGAGAAAATGAGGTCGGTAAGAGAGTGTTAACTGTGAATGTGGAAGGATATAGAGGAAGAGGTAGACCTAAGAAGAAATGGATGGATTGTGTGAAAGACGATATGGGTAAGAGGGGAGTGAGCGAAGAAATGGTATATGATAGAGGAGTATGGGAGGAGAAAACATGTTGCGCCGACCCCAAGTGACTGGGAGAAGGGCAGGATAATGATAATGATGATGAATTTTCTAACGAATCGATTTCGATATGTAAAAGAATTTTAAGAATTAGTTTAAACTTAAAGGAGTCGTTTGTCTCAAATTCCACGGCGCCATAACGCAACTGAAGAATCTCAAAAATTTCTGAAGTATAGTGTACCTCTAACACGTAAATGGCCTTATGGGCGAAATCCCTGGCTACATTTTCAGCGTAAAGCCGCTCAATATTTATTATTCATTCATAAGGAGCACTGCGATATTTACTCTCCCATTACTCGAGCCTCGGAGTCGCGTTTCTTTCATTTAAAATTTAACACAAAACCCGACTAGAAAGATAAAAACGAATAAAATGTTTATTGAACTATATTAAACAGACATACTGTCGAACGTTCGCAAAAAGGCGACAGTTAGACTTGCGCAACAATCCGCAGTTCGGGTTTTACTCGTAGAAATTCAATTCGGGATAGACGGTTAAATTCTTAATCCGAAATCGATTGTTACGGACTGTGTTCGCGTCAATAAATAACCGCAGAACGATAAAGCTGAACAAATCTATATTCACGTAGGCGGGTGTGTGCGAGTTTCGGAAAAAATTGAAAACTATTAGCACTACACTGCCGGCCGCTGCGACCGTTCGACAAAAAGCTATCAACTGGAGTAATTTAGTTTCAATCGTGGAAGTATCATAAAGTGATTTACATTTTATTTTTAAAATGGTGATGTCCCGCTCCGCTTTGACTATGGCTGATTGCGTGAAAGGAAAAACAATTTCTTGAAGTTACTCGCGAACCATCTGCTGGACATTGTGGTAGGTACTGTAACAGAAACCTGAAAGAAGCTGATCTCGAGTTGTTAGGCCTGCTTCGGAGGCGCTCAGGCAGCTGTTAGCTAATCCCACCCCTCCTGGCTGAGCCTTTGCTCGCCCACCTTGATGAAACTGGAAAGGCCTCAAGGCCACCAGTAATCCTTCAATCATAAAAAAGAACAGAAACCTTCCCTGGATTGATAGCAAACAACAACTGCACCAAGTGGTAGAGTGAATCTACGAATCGGCCGTTCGCTGTTGAGTCGACTGTATACAGTAAAGAATTGATTTTCAGAATTTTAGGACCAGGAAGAGGCCGTGCACTAACTTGTTCAGCAATTTTTTCAACATGGATGTCAGTTTCTGTGGGCGGCCACCTTTCTTCACCACTTGATACTTCTCGGAGACAGATGTGATCGGCGGTTGCGTAGCTCTAGCTTTTGAATATGCGAGACTTGTTTTATATATTACTAGTTTTTGACCGCAATTTTGTCCGCGTGGAATAGCTATTTTGGCATAACGCTAAATTTTACCCGCCGCTTCCTACGTAGAAAGTGAAAATGTTTTCAAGGACAGAATGTTGAGGAGCTATTTAAAGTACCAAAATCACGCTTTTTTACCGATTTCAAAAGAGGAAGTTGTCAATTCGACCATAATTTTTTTATCTAATGTTCACCGATTTCTCAAGAATGCTTGAACCTATTCTGATAATTCTTTTTTCTTTTTTCGTTCGAAAGGGTAAACTTCCCAAATGGTCCTGTAATCATCAAGATCTGATGATGGGATCGTGGAGAAATTCAGCAAAATCTATAATTGTCAAAGCCTATCTTGAAGCGATTTGAGTGTTTTAATGTTGTAATGAATAACGTATTTATTTGGATAGGGATAATGTCATCTTTATAAAAACACCTTCACAAATAATGCATTATTTTAAAACTAATTTGGATAGTACAAAAAACATTATAGTGAGCCAACCTTTAGAAGTAGACATATTAATAATATGCTGTCGCGGACTTTTTTTAAAACTTTTAAAGGGGAAAATTTTTGTCATACATAATTTTAGCGAAACATTAACCGTTATCGCAGTGCACGCAGCGGAAGCTCTCAAAAGGGAAAAATACTCCGATTTTGAAACATTCTTTATTGCTTGTATTGGTCTTAGCGTGATGTTAATATAGCCTATTATAGCCTTCATCAATAAATGAGCTATCTGACACTGAAAGAATTTTCAAATCGGACCAATACTTCCTCAGATTAGCGCGTTCAAACAAACAAAAACTTTTCAGCTTTATAATATTATAATATAATAAGTATAGATTTACTTAAATATTTTATGCAGCGGTTTACTCAGAAATTTCGTCATTTCTTCTATTGGCGGTATTTTTATATTGCCACAGATTATTTATTATTATGCAGCAGTCTCAAATAAGGATTTATGGGTATGTAACCTTTTCCAAAATTTAACTAAAGAGCTTTACCATGATATTTGATCACAATCGAACTCATAGAAGGTTCAAATATACGTCTATCTTCCGTCTGAACGCTTTGCATAGACGAGAGAACTAGCTGAAGGCATTAAGGCATTAAGCGGTTAGGATTTGAACACCGGCAAGCGATTCCCTACACCAGGCGCTTTCTCGTTCAGAAAGCGACGATCTATGTAAGTTTACCTACCTATGTTACTTATGTGCTTTGGTTATGTAAACGTTCCCCTAATTCTTGTCCTTACTTGAGAATTCCAGACCTATCGTTCCCGATGGCCAATGTAAAACAAGTTACTACTTTTAACCAAGTGCCTTATTGTGATATTCTATAGAGTCCATCAACAATATAAAGAAAAAGCGACAATTTAAATCTCTATGTATTTGAAACTAGGTCGTAGCAGAGACATTTCAATTCTTTTCGATACACGGTTTGTCGGATCGCTATGAAACAGTTGACCCGTGAAGCACTAATAATAACGAAGCATACAATAGGCATACCAAGCAAAACCGAGCGGTTCCGTTGAATCAGCGAAGTGAAAGGAATCCTCGAGTTGGATCTGCGCCCGGTCTTCACGAGATTGCAGCAATTTATCCAGTCCGTGACATCTTAGATACGTTGGTATTGTTACTTATATATCACGTTGATATCTAGATTTATTGAACTTGGCTTTTCATCACATCTATCGAGATACGCAAGAACTAGTACCGCTATTACAAAATATAAACACACTCAATCCCCTGCTAAGTGATTGTGTAAAAATAAATAAAAAAGATCTGTGGTGTCGTGGGACAACGGATAGGAACGTAGTCCCTTATTATAAAAATATTCATTATAAGATCTATTCGAGGTACCTATAAAGAAAATAAAACTGGAGGTTTCGCAACAACCCAGGGTCATTCGGTAACGTGCGAACTTATTGTGGTACACTTCATTCACAGTTGTTTGCATAAGAGTTACTGTATTGCGCAAACGAACGCTCTGGGATCGTGGTTAATGAATGATAAAAAAATATGTTATTTTTTGTACGTTATTACAAAGTTAAGTCGTACACTGTGTGCATTATTACTACTTTGTACGTTATTATAAAGTTAAGTCGTACACTGTGTGCATTACTAATAAAAATCTTACGTTACGGATGTTTTTTCTCGGTTAGGGTACCCCTCCGCAACGCCCATAAGGACTTCGTTCCAAAAAAAAAATTGTTTAGAAGCCAGAGGGCTTTTGCAATTGACCACGAGGTTTATTCAGGAGCGGTAAATTTGATACCCGGTCACCTTCTGATGCAACTATTATTTTCTTCGTTTAAGCTCCGTGGTAGTGAGTTCACATAGTACTTTCTAGTAACATCTTCAGTGACCCTTTATTCATAGCGTTATTGGTGGTAGAGCGTGTGTTAGCGCGGTTCATGCAACACGGGTTCGTTTTGTCATCTTGCCTATTTCGGCAATGAACCATGTTCCAATTAAACCTAAAATTCGACCGACGATCTCAAAGAGGTGGTCTAAAGTCTTTGTTCAAACAGGGGACAGTGAGTGATTCATTTTGTTTCTGCTAATAAAAACACTAAGAAATTCTTAATAATATTATATGCATATATAATCGAATAAATTTTCCATATTGAAAATATCATTTTAATCATAACATATTTGTACAGTACCGAAGTGAAAAAAACTCGAAGCGCTTTGATATTCCTTAATATTTCCTCCTTTCATTTCTTGGACTCTTTGGAACCATATACAGTTTGCAAAGAGCTTTTGAATGTAACATAATAAGTACATTACTAACAAACTCATGGTCGGATTCTAAATCAGTTTTATACGGATTTATATGCGGCTAACTAACACATATAAAGCGGACGGGGGCAGCCGGCGTATAGTGGTGGCCGGCAGCCCTAATGGCTTCCATTACGTTGCTTACCACCTGCGCTAATGGCTCAGAAATATTTAATTGATGAGAGCGGTACAGATTTCCACGATTCACATTTTTCATCCGTTCGTTAGTGCTTTATGTTCGTTTTATGGAAACATGTCTCATTAGGGCTGAGGTCTCGCGCTGTTCACGTTTTTGAACGAAACGTGCGGATACTAGTGCATCTTTTTTTTATCTTAACTTAGCTTTTATCTTTACTTAATTACAATTTTTGAAACTGATAATGAGTGGCGACTAACTATGTTCTTTAGGTTTTTTATATTGTAAAGTTTTTTAAAATATATACCCAATTTAGAAGAATTGAAAGAAACACATTTCACGAATAATATAATATATATTATATAGGGACATTCTTGAACACTTTCTTTTTAAAATAACACCGTGATAATAAAACTACTATAATTTTATGAATGTACTTTTGGTAGTATGGTTTACGCTTATTACTCCCAACTCACAAAAAAAAAATGAGATTGTTTGAAACTATGTAAACTATAAGACATTATGTTTTCAAAGACGTTACATTAATTTTATTTCAAAAACTTATTCTGATTTAGGCGTCAAACGCAAAGCAATAGTATCAAAACAAACTATATTTTCTGTTTGTCATTTTCAAAAGTAAAACTAGAATATTATTAACATACTAAACACAAAGATAGCTGTTACGCTTATGAAACGCTTTGACTTCTGATGCAGTTTACTGGTGGTTTACTGTATAGCGCGAGCCTGTACGGGTAGGTACCATCACTCTGCCTATTTCTGCCCGAAGCAGGAGTGGATTCTGTTTTGAAGACTGGGACCGTTTTATTATTGAACTGAGACTTTATATTCATGTCTCAAGATGGGTGTTGGCATTTAAATACCGAATAATAATTAAAAAAAGATCTATAGACTCATTCAACAAATTTGAAGACAATGATGACCTTCTCAACTTTGATAGTAATAGAGCTTATAGTGAGCGCGCAAGACTAGGTATAACCATTCCATGTCTACCATGAAGTAGTAGCTTTCCCGTTTGAAGGGCTATAGTCTTCAAATGCGTGACCCAATTTATGGCGAAACAAATAATTATCCATTAATCAAAAGATCCTTCAAAAACATTAAAGCTTGGCACTCGAAACATTAAAGCTATCTATGTTACGTTGTATTATTTTAACTACATTTCAGCCACTGAGCATGGCTACGGCTGAAATCGACTGATGTTTATTTACACACAGAATGGACTATAACAAGTCCTCAGCACCGAATCCAGATTGTGTTTGTACGTTATGAGGAACGTGAATCAAACCGTAAACGTATGTAGGACTGTTTTCATTTACTAATTAGATATAAGGGGGAATTGTTTGTACAATTCGTATTTACAAACAAAATTGTAATTTGTGTACCGCTTTCGCTAAAATTCATTTGGTGTGGACTTTAATTGTCGTTCATAATGAAAGCATTTGACTAATTGAAAAACGTTTCATGTTTAATTCTTTCACTTCTCTCCTTTGTTTAACCTTAAACCATCAAAGATAATTGTAGGTTTCTTCCAAACATTTCTAACCTTTTTTGTGCTATACGCATCCAACTACCTCACCTACCTGGCTTTCCTAAATTTCTACTCCTACTTTGAATTTGATGTAATCGTTTAATTATCCTTTTTTATTAACTAGCTGACCCGGTAGACTTCGTAGTGCCTCAGTCGATAAATAAAAGACGTAAACTTTAAGTAGTATAAAAAAAACATAAAAAAAAACAAAAGGAATCCGTCCGACCGGGGGACACTTGAAAGGGAAAACAAAAATGTTATTTTTATTTAATTCCGAGCATTTTCATATTTATCTTTCAAACCTTCTCTGGACTTCCACAAATAATTCAAGACCAAATCAGTCCAGCCGTTCTCGAGTTTTAGTGAGACTAACGAACAGCAATTCATTTTTTTTATATATATATAGATAGATTTAGTACTGCTGGCGTGGAGGCTTTTCCAGTTTTAGCAGGACAGACGGGCGAGCACGAGCTCAGCCAGGAGGGGCGGGATTTGATAACAGCTGCCCGAGCGCCTCCGAAGAAGGCCTAACAACTCAAGGGCAGTTGCTTCGCGAATGCATATACCACCGGATCGGAATCGCGACCCGCTGAGAAGATTCAGCGGGAAACAGGCAGTGACTTGGTTCTGCCCCTGGCATTGCTGAAGTCCATGAGCGACGGTAACCACTCACGATCAGGTATCTGGGGCCATATGCTCGTCAGCCTACAAGGGCAATAAAATAATAATAATAATACTGAGCGTGGTGATGTAAGTTTGGCAGTAGTACGGTTACCAGGGTCCCTATGCCTGCTCCTGGTGTTAGAGCTGCAAACTTCTAACGGAGGGAGGAGAATGGACCCGTAAGGATGTGTCTATGGCGTTGACGGTGACTGGCTCCTCCGAGAGCTAGAGTTAGGAAATAGTCAGCGGCGGCAACGATGAATCGATTATCATGACGCCTTATTGAAGCACCCTGAAAAAACTGGATTGAAGGCCTGAAGGGCATCTAGGAGGGTACGGGCCGCGTGAGCGACAAACCACACACGCAATACGCCGTATTCAAGTTTGGTAAACCTTATTACATTTTACTCCGCCTGCAGATCATAGGATAAAGTCTGTCGAGGATAAATGCAGTGGAAAGTGCACAGCTGTGCTTTTCGCTGTGTTAATATCGATGGATACTGTACAGTGTACTACGTAGGGCATGGTCAATACCAAGTACAGACTACACTCGAATTTGCTTGACTTCGGTGATGAGACGAGAACCGGTTTTTTCGACATGGAATGGACGTTGGTTTCATTATTCTGCTATGTTGTATGTCGATTGTAACTTCTCAAGGTGGGTGGCGCACATACGTTGTAGATTTCTACGGGCTCCAGTAACAACTTAAAATCAGGTGGGCTGTGAGTTCATCCACCCATCTAAGTATAAAATAAATAAATAAATAATTAGCAATCGTAAAAGCGCACAAATGTACAAAAATGAAGTCGCTTGACCACCTTTTTTTTTTTTTTTTCGGGTAGTGGGCCGAACCTCCTACGAGGTCCCCGCGCAAAAGGGGCGCGCGGGGTATGTGAGATTCAACGGTCTGCATGGTGTTGTGAGCAGACCGCGGGCCCAAGGATTTTAGGACCCACCCACTAAACGACTCCCCTGCACTCTTACACCCGACGTCCGATCCCCTCCGAGGTCAGAACCCGGATGAGGTAGGGGGGCTACCGCGGTCAACACTACAACCAGACGGCGCGGCTCACCCCAAGGACGCCCAGCCGACGGAGCCTTCGAGGCGAATCGAAGGCTCTGAAACGTCGGCCGTCTCGGTACGGCAGTCCGTCGGGCCGCCCAGACTGTGCCGCTGGTGTCCCGGAATACCCCGCTGGACCAGAACCAGCCTGCCGGGTCGGGACGCGATACACCGTCGACCGGTCGCTCTATTCACTCCACGGCAGCGCGCTAGAGTGCTGGTAGCGCGCCGCGCGGCCTCACCCCCTCAGGTCGCCCCTTGACCTTCACCGGGGGGAAGTCGCTTGACCTGGCTTTTTGG
The DNA here is from genome assembly GCF_030269925.1 of Bombyx mori. Taxonomy (NCBI): domain Eukaryota; kingdom Metazoa; phylum Arthropoda; class Insecta; order Lepidoptera; family Bombycidae; genus Bombyx; species Bombyx mori. The sequence continues at coordinate 11,879,262 of NC_085128.1, forward strand.
GTTTTTTTTGCGGATGTTTGCTGATCTAGTCACCATTTTACTAAGATTATATTTCAGCCTATCTCAACTTATCATTTCATTCCACCTCAATTGATTGCAGTCCCGGATAAATCAACTTCATAGATAAAAGATAAGCCTGTATGGTCTGATATCTTCACTTATCTGGTTATAAAAATGGAAATACTACAAAAATAACTGACAACCGAAGCTACTGAAATTAACTCAGATTATGACTTTTTGGCGGGAACGCGAGGAGTGAAGTTTTGTGAATTGTTTTAATTTGTCTATTTAGTGTTTCTTCAGATTTAATAACGGTGGTTTATTAACTGTTTGATATCTGTGAAAGTGCACAAATGTGGGAAAATGAAACAAAGCCGCTGGACGTAGCTTCTCGGGATCCTCTCAAAAGACCACTAAAAAGTCTCAATAAATAATCACCATTTTACTGAGAGTATATTTTATCCCATATCATTTCATTTTATTTCATGCTAATTGCTTAATATTTCAAATTGATTAACATCATTTAATTCATTATACTCAATATTATAATTTTTCATAAAAAAAATGTACATACAGTCGTGGTCAACTAATTAGGGACAATCTCCAGTTAAGCCAAATTGTGAAATTTTTTTTTATTTTCCAACGAGTCTTAGCAATATTCCATAACTTTTACATGTAAGTGTAATTAGTCATTTATGTGCGCGATTATACAAACAATAACAACTTCTTAAACATTAAACCTCTTTACAGTATAGTTGATACAATATCATAGTGCTATTGGTTCAAAGAATGCTGGCTGGCCATTTAATTAGGGACACTGAGGTATTGCGTTCTAATTTAAAAATTGGAATTTTAATACTTTTTTGTTTCTTTTCTTATTGTTTAGTGGTCGTTTTGGCGGCAATCCCGATTTTTTATTTTAAGTTTAGAGAATTATTTTGAAGAAAAATGGGCAAAAATAAAAGTTGCGATCCGACACTACGAAAAATTATCATGAAGTTTGTCGAGCGTGGTTGGTCATACCGAAGGATAGCACAACATTTAAATTGTTCAAAAACTATGGTATGCAATGCAGTGCAACATTTCAAGAGCTATAACACAGTTTTAAACGTGTCCAGAACAAAAAGATCGAGAAAACCGACTCCGCAAGAAGATAGAATGATAACCAGGTTAGCTAAGAAAGATCCGTTTCTGGGCTCTATTTTAATTAAACACGAAGTGTTTGGGGCAAACGAAAGAGCCGGTGTATCTGCGAGGACCGTTCGACGACGTTTGGTAGAAGCAGGGTTGTTCGGAAGAGTGGCTCGCAAAGTACCGTTGTTGAAGAAAGAACATAGAAATGCTCGTTTGGCATTTGCACGTAAATATGGACATTGGACCTACGCCCAATGGCAACATGTACTTTTCTCTGACGAGACCAAGGTTAATTTGATTTCTTCAGATGGAAGGCAATATGTACGGCGTCCTGTAAAAGCGGAAATGAATCCAAGATTCACAAAAAAACAGGTGAAACATGGCGGTGGAAACATTAAAATGTGGGGTTCATTTTCTGGACGTGGAGTGGGACCTGTGAGGAAAGTTCAGGGTAGCTTAAACCAACATCAATACAAGGCAATATTGGAAGAAACTATGCTTCCCTATGCTGAGGAGCATCTCCCTATTATATGGACGTTTCAGCAGGATAACGACCCGAAACATACCGCCCATTCAGTCAAGTCGTTTCTTACCAATCAGTTTGTATCGGTGCTAGATTGGCCAGCAAATAGCCCGGACCTCAACCCAATTGAGCACCTTTGGCACGAAATCAAGAAAAAAGTTGCCACTTATCGTAATACAAATTTGGATGAAGTTCATGAAGCTTTTTGTGAGGCATGGGCAAACATGCCTGTCGAAACATGTCAGAAACTGATAATGTCTATGCCACATCGGTGTCAAGCGGTAATTACTAACAAAGGTTTTGCTACTGGGTACTGATTTTACACGTAATAAAATGGAGCTGTTAAAGATATTATAACACTGAAGATTATAAGTTTTGTGTAACTGTATTTTTCATTATACTTTACTGTCCTTAATTAAATGTCCACTACAGAATTGTACCTTAATATTTAATACATGTTTAATCTTTGATATTAAATACTTTTTCTATTTATTAAATCTTTTATTTACAGCCATTTATAGCATAATAATCGGACCACATTATGCAAATAATAGGTGCTGAGAAATCAATAGGGTTTTATATTTAAATGTACAAAACCGGTTATAGCCCTTCACTATCTTGAATGTCCCTAATTAGTTGACCACGACTGTATATATTATATTATAAAAGAATAGCTTGTATGGTGAGATACTCTTGCCTTTCCAGTTGGAAAAATAGAACTATTCAGATTGTCAATTGTCAGTTGATTGTCAGAAACTCAAATTGACATTGACATTTCGGCAAGTGGCGCATAGTGCATACTTCTAAATTAGATATTTAAGTTTTTTACAATTATTCGCATATATTATTTTATCAATAGTTTTTTTAAGTAATAATTATAATATATTAGAAAGCTGTACGTATATTTATAATGTCGCACCAAACAGGTATTCAAGGTGGGTGTAGGAAAATAGCAAAATACAAAATACAGTTATTTGTCAATTTGTCTAAAGGTGTAAAAAATAATTTTTAGAAAACTCATGAACCATTTAATCTATAATCGATTAACTATATGATTGACATAGTTTTGTTGATGACCTCGGACAGCATTGACAGTTAACCTCAAGTTAAGTGATGTATTTTTTAAGCAAATTTCTTAAATAAAGTAAGATTATATTTCCATAACTTTCACTTAATTCTGAAGATCGTATAAACTCCAAGTCGGTATGGTTGGTCCATGTCATTCTATTATGATCTGGTTATACATGATATAATATAGTTCTATAATACATCTGAGTTCATAAAATATTTCTAAGAATCTAAAAATAAACTTCAATATACATCATAGATGACTGAATCTGTTTATCATGTTAGTATATAAAATACAAATTTGGATTGTTACTGAAATGGAAAGATGTTTTCTTTTAACTTAACAAAATAAATCAATATTAAAAACTAGCTGAAATAATTGAGGTTGACATAAGACATATTATACGAACATGTAATCTTCAGTGACCAATAACTAATTTTAGATTAATCCATACATTTGATGTGATTTGCTATTGTATTTTTCACATGTATTACAAAATACCTTATGTGAACAATTTAAATTAAAGATTTTTTAGAATTTTCAGAAATCCATCATCTCACATACATACACATACACTCACTTTTATGATTGGATTATGCTTATAGTTTACTGTATTATTCACTAATACTGGATTATAGTTTATTGAACATATCAGCGTTTGCTTGCTTGATATGAGGTGATTTGAGAATTGACACTTTTCTTTTAATTATGAGATTTGTGTTTTATTATCACATTTTTATACCGTAAAAAATATGTAGAAATGTGATTAAACTTTGGCAACCACTTAACATCAAAAGGATATACTTATCCTTAATGGCATTTCAAATTACATATTAGTTCATTCTTGGACATTTAAAATATTTATGCGAAAGAAAACCTCTTTGAAACTACTAGCTGTTGTCATAATTTGCAATAATATGGTTGATGCCACTAATGTGATGATTAACTAACATTAAATTCTTGGCAAGTAAAAACAAACTCAAAGAGTATTTCTAATAATAGACATAAAATAATTAAAGTTAATAAAACCAATGCAAAAATTGTAAATGCACCATCACAACAAACTAACATACCCAGCACACCAGCCCAGGGCATGAGCAGAAATTACTATGAAAAAATATATCACACTATATTTCAATAAAATCTAAATGACGCTCACCAAAATTTAAATGGATAAGCTGTTTCTTTGGACTTAATGTTAGCATAGCTCCTATAGATGGTGTCAGCATGATTTGTGTATATCCTATTTCTGACTGCTGGATATTGTACTGGTTGAATTCAGCTCATATTAGATTCATCAGAATAAGAGAGAACAAACTAACTAAATCCTTACTATTTTATTTTAGCAAATGCTGAGTTAAAGAAGTACATCAGCAAATGCCGGGATAGTAAACTTCGTGTTTTAAAAGTCACTATTGAAAATGGTAGGTGTCATCTTTTTTTTTTTTTTTCGGTCTTGAGGAAATCACCGGAATTCCGCCCTCCACTGGGGATGGAGGGCGGGGCATGTCGGAGTTGAACCGACTAAAACCTCCTGTCGCTCAACAACCAGCATCCAAACCTCGCATGAGACAGAACTCATGAAAAGGCAAATGGGGGAAAATTAAGCGTTTAGTGCGGAGCACATCTCTCCCGTCACCCTCCCCCTCGGGACGCCACGACCACCAGTCCACTCGGTCGGCAGGCTATCCGAAACCCGCCCAGATGGCACCGGTTAGAATGGTCTATCCTACGGAATACCCCGCTGGGTCAGAACCAGCGTGGGTCGAGGATAGCCGGCCTTTCATCACCCGGATGCTCTTGCATAAAAAGCGTGCAGAGCAGCTTGCACGTCGTCTTCTTAGGCCCCTTCGCCGGTCCCCAGGCCGACATCTGAGGGAGACCCGAAACACTTAGAGGGCCAGGGCTTGGGCGAAATCCGCCTCCCTGGCCCCCGCTCGACGGCGGCGGGCCTGTGCGTCTCTCACGCGCTCCGCCGCCTCCTTCTGCGAGATGGTGTACTCGCAATTCAGTTCAATTCTTTCGATTCAAATTCAACTCTGCTTATTTAATAAAATATGACTAAGCTACATGAATTTTATGATTTGATGACTAGTAAATTATTAAAGAGTATTGAATGCATTATATGCTGTGTGGATTTTCAGAACAGCTGACAATGGCTAAGCATTTTTCCACAAAAGGAACATGGGAGCATGATTTTGATAAATATGTACCATCATTGATTGAGGAAGATCAACCTTGTTATATATTATATAGGTAAAAACATATTTCAATGATTTTCATCAAATGTGTTTTCTTACGGAAATTATTGAAACGAAGTTCCTTACGGCAGGCTTGGAGGACATAGGGATTTTGCTGCGCGACCGAACTGAAAAAATGTGATAGTAAAAACTGTAAGAAAAAGTAAGAAGTAGGAAGTGATGCGTAAGAATAAGGCCTTGTTTTCCGCACAGCGATATTTCACCGCGCGATTTTTTTCTCGTAATTCTTTCTACATTAGCCGAAGGAACTTCGTTCCTACCTGGTGTCCCACGACACCACATCTGTTTTATAACTTATTTTTTTTTATTACCTGGCGTACCTGATGATGAGTCGTTACTGTCGCACATATTCACCAACCCACCGGGGCACAGCCTCGTCGCTTACTACCTTTAACTACTCTCCACAAATCTTGTTTGAAGAAAGGCATGTAATAGCGCTCAGGAAACACTGTTTAGGGGAGTTTATTCCTAAGCCAGGTGGTACGTGGTAGAAAATATCTCTGGAAATGCACTCTAGATGAACGCAGTGGTTGGAATACTTTTGTTTACATAGTAAGAATGAACTCTGCTCGGGTGGCAAGCAGTGCCATGGTAAAGATGAGATGATGAGGATGCGCTTCCGATGTAACACACGGTACAAAGTACAGAGAGAATCGAAGTCCCTCCATAGATCCATTTGAGGAGTCACGGCATTTCTGATGCTAACCTGGTTTTGCTGTCCAAATGACTCCGATACTGGACATCACTCGAACGTCAACCTCAAGAACCTCAATAACACATAACGCATCAAAAAAAAATTATTCATTTTTTTCAGGTTTGATTCAAAAAATTCCCTTGGTCACGAATGGTTGCTGTTGAGTTGGTCCCCAGATAGTGCACCCGTTAGGCAGAAAATGCTATATGCTTCAACGAAAGCCACATTGAAACAAGAATTTGGTTCCGCCCATATTAAGGATGAGATGCATGCAACTGTTAAGGTACTCAAAACTCTAAAAAGAAAAAAATATATTGGCATGAACAAAATAAATAAATTGTAGGAGCAATAATGGATAATCGTATAAAATTTAGATGACGGCAAATGCAGTTTCACGAACTGTTTCATAATAATATTATTTTAATATAGAACATCGAAAGGGTTTTTTGACAAGAATGCGAGGAGCGAAATCGTGTGAATTTCCTTTATTTTGTTAATTTGGTATTTCCTCAGGTTTAATATTTATAATAACGGTAGCTTATTAACTGTTTACCATATTTGAAAGTGGCCAAGTTGGGGCAATGATACAAAGCCGCTGGACGTAGCTTACAATAAGTTAACTGAAAAAGTCGCGATAAGTAACCACCATTTTACTGGGACTTTATTTCATCATATCTCGTTTCATTTGATTTCATCCCGATTGAGTAAAGTCCCAAATTAATCAGCTTCATATCATTTCACAGAATATGTCCATATTTTTTTAACTATCGAACATTTTAAGAACTTGACAATGGCAAACAGTGACGTCGTAAGAAGCCAATTGCCATAGGTAAAATGGAGGAACACTCAAAGCTTATGTAATAAAAATAACATTGTCAAAAATATTAATGCTGTGGGTGCTGCCATTGATATTACTAAAATATATAATTTTATAACGGAACCAAATATCGGAACGTGCGATACTGCCCCCGCCGCCGTCTTACACCCCCAAGACGACATGCAAAATATTGTCAATCTTAGCTTGTCTGTTCTGAACTCCTTTTGTTTTATTTTAGTTATTGTGTCGCTTTTCTATTAAAATCATCCAAATTTTATTCCATTAAAATTATCCAAATGAGTGTTCATATCAGTTCTATACTCTCTTCGCAAACAGCCCGGACCACCAAACTCACAGAAACCCACAAAAAACTCACAAAAGTCCCGCCATCCAGTCGGACTTTTAGTGTTAAAACTTATATTTATGTTGTTGATACGAATAAGTCGAATTGCGACCACAGTCTACTCTGTTGTCATCAATCATCATCATCATCCGCCTACAGCAGCCCACTGCAGGGCATAGACCTCTTCAACTGCACGCCACTGAGCACGACCCTCGGCTTCTCTCATCCAGCTCTTGCCATAAATATCATAACTAACACAAAAAATAAAATAAACGTAATCTCCAGTTGTCAAAAAGACCATTCTAGTTTAAATCTTGTCTATGATGCTCTTTACTTTAATAACACTAATTTAACAGAATCAATTCTGGAGACAAAAGAAGTCTTAATATCTGAACAAATTGAATCATGCTACATGAACACATTGCTACAAAAACCGTATATGTTTAAAGATACTTTTTTTTAACGTTTACGTGATTTATAATTGAAGAAAATAAATCCATTAAAACCTTTTTACAGGAAGAAGTCTCTCTGAAAGGCTACAAGGCGCATTTGAGCGGAGTGAGTGCTCCCGCCCCCCTCACGGATAGAGAGGAAGCCTTGAAAGAGTTGCAAGAAAGCGAACATAACACCAACTATGGGGTTGATGCCAGGTAAAATTGTAAATGTACTTAGACAGTAATAATATAGTAGTCTAATGGTAGGCCGCGGATTGGCTCTGCCCCTGGCATTGCTGACGTCCATGCGCGACGGGGACCACTCACCATCAGGTGGGCCGTCTGCCTACAGAGACAATAAACAAAAGAGATTCCAAAAAGATAAGTAAATTTCGTGAACCGGCTCCGGTCACCGTCCTTACCGAACTCGTCGCTAGCGACGAAGGGCTCGATGAGTAAATTAACCCTCAGACACAGCCCACTGAGTTTCTCGCCGGATCTTCTCAGTGGGTCACGTTTCCGATCCGGTGGCAGATTCTGCGAAGTACTGCTCTTGCTAGGGCCAGTGTTAGCAACACCCCCGGTTTGAGTCCCGAGAGCTCATCTACACTACACGCTAAGGTACCGCTGACATAGCCTCTCAAGGCTATCGGCATAGGTAGGAAAAAAAGTGAACCGGCCATTGTAAGACTTCTGGCGGACGCAACTTATGTTCTAAAATATGTTAACCAAACCGTACGTACGTACGAACGTAGACCACAAGCAAGCTCGTATTTTCCTGGAGTATCAAAAAAAATACCATATGGATAATGGAAAATGTGAGCTATGTTTGTACTCATAAGATTGGTTTTGTCTCGACAACCCGCCAACTGTTCAGATTATTTGCAAGTACAACATAACATTAAAATAATTGTATTTTTCAGGCAATCAACAATGGGTGGTGTAGCCTTTCCGATAACAGAAGCCGCTAAGCAAGGAATAGTTGATCTCCAAAGAGGTTCCTATAATTATTTACAATTTAGAATAGGTAAGATTTGTTTTCGAATATGTGAATCTTGAGGCTATACAGTTAAGGGTATATAGTGTCTAAATAGTATTTATTATAGCCTATTCGTTATTTTGAAGTTTGATCAAAATCCCTCTGGTAGTTTTTGCGTGAAAGTGTGAAAAACTTCCATTAATCTACACAAACTTTTCAATTATAATATTAGTAGCATAACAAAACATGTCCCATACTCCAAGCCGAAAAGCGTGACAATTAGTGGCGGATTATTTGACAATTAAAACTTCACCACTCTTTCTCAACTTGAAGGTTATTAAAATGTATATATGTTTTGTGTGTGTGTATGTGTATGTGAAAAGGAGCAGACCAATGATTTAAAAAAACACGGAGAACCGCTGGCCTTATTCTGGTCATTGGTTCTGCTGTAGTTTATAAAGTCTTACAATCTCATAATTATTCCACAAAGCCAACTCTAGGAGTGTAGTTATTTTTAAACTGGGAATTTTAGCAATAAAACACAGCAGTAATCACTTTTTAATTTACAATTTCATTTCTCCAAAGCAAACTAAGCTCCGGGTTCAAGTTACACCTTTTATAATATTTGTTCGTCCTACGTCAACCAACAAAAACATTTTACGATGAGAAAGTAACTAATTTCACTAAAGAAAATTAAAGTTATTTATTATTCTATATTAATTAATCACTTATGAATCAACAACGACGACATATTATTATAATACAAAATCATATGGTTAAACAGAAACCAAAAACCACTGCGGTTGAATTATTTTCTATATTATGTGGAGCTTAATAACATTCCATAATAAATAATTATGTAAATAGTAAATAATTGTTCCCAAAGTGAGGAGATGATTTCCAAGTTTCAAAATAAATAACATTAACACATAAACATATTTTATATTTTCTTAAGTCTGAGGGTAGTGTTATGTATAGATATTAGGTCACATTATAAAAGGGCAGGTAGTTGCAAAAATAAATCAGTCTGCTTTGGAATTCCGACTTTCATTTGTAATACACAACAACTGGCGACGAGGATGGGATAATCATTTAAAAACATTTTCGACGCGTGTTTTCTCTTAAATTGTAATAATGCCGATTGGGAAAGTTGAAAGTTTTGATATGGGATCTCAAAATTGGGACACATACATTCGTCGTGTAAAACAATTCATGGAACTCAACGACATTGAACAGAGACTTCACGTTGCAACGCTCGTAACCTTAGTTGGGTCTGAGTGCTATGACTTAATGTGTGACTTGTGTGCTCCGGACTTACCAGAAGAAAAGGATTTCGACATACTCGTAAAATTAGTCAAAGATCATCTAGAACCTGAAAGATCGGAAATAGCAGAACGTCATATCTTCAGGCAAAGAAAGCAGCAAAATAACGAAAGCATTCGTTCCTACCTACAAAGTTTGAAACATGTGGCTAAAACTTGCAATTTCGGCATCACATTAGAAATTAATCTACGCGATCAATTCGTATCAGGATTATATAGTGAGGAGATGCGATCAAGGCTGTTTGCTGAAAAAGATATAGATTACAAGCGCTCAATTGAGAAGTTTTATGGGTCTTGTTAATTTTTATTCGAACTTTGTTGTTAATATGAGTGATATTTTGAAACCTTTATATAATTTGTTAAAAAAAAATGTAGAATGGTGTTGGACAGATAAATGTCAACAAGCATTTATACGAATTAAAAAAGTGTTAAGCAGCTCTCCGGTACTGGCACATTATAACCCAAATTCGCCATTAGTGCTGTCCGTTGACAGCAGCCAGTACGGACTGGGCGCCGTCCTCACTCAGAAGCACATCGACGGCACTGAGCGGCTCGTCAGCTGTGCCTCACGGACTCTCGCGCCAGCCGAACTTAACTATTCTCAGCTGGACAAAGAAGCTTTGGCTATAATGTTTGGGGTTACTAAACACCATCAGTATTTGTACGGGAGACGTTTTGTTTTACGAAGTGATCATAAGGCTTTGAGTTATATTCTTGGAAAGAATAAAGGTATACCTCTAACCGCCGCGAGTCGTCTGCAACGATTTGCTGTAAAGCTAGCTGCGTATGATTTTGAGATCGAATTTATTAGTTCTACAGATAATTGCCAGGCTGACGCGCTATCACGACTTCCACTGGATACTAATTTTAAGAATAATATTAAGGAGTATAATTACCTAAACTTCGTTCAAGAAAGCTTTCCACTCAGTTTTAAAGAAATTAAAAAGGAAGTTACGAAAGATCCTTTACTAAACAAAATTTACGGTTACGTCATGTTTGGCTGGCCCTCTGTCAGTAAAGAACAAGCAGAAAAACCCTATTTTAACAGAAGAGAATCCATACATATTGATCACGGTTGTCTTGTATGGGGTTACAGAATAATAATTCCAACTTCATTGCGAGAGACTGTGTTACAGGAGTTACATGAGGGACATCCGGGTATTGTTAAGATGAAACAATTAAGCCGGAACTACGTATGGTGGGAGACAGTCGATGCGGACATTGAACGTGTATGTGCTCAGTGCCAGGCCTGTCGATCTCAGCGCGCTGCACCACCATCGGTGCCGCTGCACTCGTGGCCATGGCCGGAAGAGCCGTGGGCGCGCCTTAATCTTGATTTCTTGGGACCGTTTAATAACAAATATTACTTAATTATAGTGGACGCTCATTCAAAATGGATCGAGGTGGAAAAATTGAGCTGTACATCAGCCACGGCAGTAATCGCATGTCTCAGACGATTGTTTGCTCGATTTGGCTTAGCAAAAAAGGTAGTAACTGATAACGGACCACCTTTCTCGTCGATCGAATTTAGAACATATTTAAGTAAAAACGGTATAAAACATTTACCGGTGGCTCCGTATCATCCATCTAGCAATGGTGCAGCGGAAAACGCCGTAAAAACCATAAAAAGAGTGTTGAAAAAGGCTTTAATTGAAAAGGAAGACGACAATACCGCCTTGACAAAATTTCTCTTTATGTACAGAAATTCTGAGCACAGCACTACAGGGCGCGAACCAGCAGTTGCTTTGTTCGGACGTCGCCTGCGTGGAAGACTGGATCTGTTGCGTCCAAATACTAGCTCCATAGTACGAGAAGCACAGCTGGCAAGCGAAAGCTATAATGCAGGCACAGCCGGATATAGGGAGGCGGCAGAAGGAGACTCGGTCCTATTGCAAGATTTCACACAGGGAAAAAAGAAATGGACCACAGGAACAATAAAAAACCGCTCAGGTCCGGTGACATACAGGGTAACAGCAGATGACGGGCGGGTACACAAACGTCACATCGACCAGATTTTAATAAGTAATAATAGTCGAAAATCACGTTATTCTTTGTCCAAATTAAACACTGATTTCGAGACAAAATCAGTAAATGATAGTGTGGGTGAAGTTCGGGAAAGTCCGTGTATGACCGGAGAAAAGGAGCTCAACTCCAGCTATGACACGGGACCGGAAAGTCCACAACCTGTGACTCCTAGTCACTCGCCGGCGCCGAATGTCTTGCAACCATCGCGTCAGCGCCGTAAAGCTGCTTTAACGTGTATTCAGAGAATTAAGGACCAAAATTACTAAATATATTTACATATGTGTGTATAAGATTATATACTTTATTTATGACAGGTATACTAGTAATCTAAATGTCGAGAATAAGAACAACATGAAAATTGTGTTTAGAGCCTTATAGGGTTATTGTTCGCATATTATTTGGTTAGGAAATAGCGGTATAAACATCATTTGTGTATATGTATTTTTATGTTAGTTATAATCATACGATATGTTTCCTGTGAACACTCACTTTTGAAATTGCCTGTTTTTACTGTCATGTGTAAGCAATATCATGTAACGCGTTGTTTCAACCATGTTCTCTCATTTATTCAGCATTCGGGAATTTGTATTCCATTAATTTAAGAGGAGGACAATGTTATGTATAGATATTAGGTCACATTATAAAAGGGCAGGTAGTTGCAAAAATAAATCAGTCTGCTTTGGAATTCCGACTTTCATTTGTAATACACAACAGGTAGGTTGTTAGATTGTAGGTAGGTTATTAGATTGGAGATGCCGCTAATAGGTTGACCATGAGTTCTTATCTGGTGCATAATTTTATTCATACTTTCTTATACCATCTGCCTGTTGTCCTTGACTCAGCATCTTAATTTTCAGATTTAGAAGAAGAAAAGATTAACTTATCGAAAGCGTCAAAGATATTATTAGAAGAATTACCTCTCCAAGTTCCCAATGATCAAGCCAGATATCACCTTTACATATTCACACACACGCACGAGGGAGACCACATGGACAGTACAGGTATCAAGATAATATCGTGTTTACTTGTATATAGTTTCAACGAAATATACTTGACTTGTAAATGTGAATGCGGAAGCTCCTTGAAAATATTACTGGTGGTAGGACCTCTTGTGAGTCCGTACGGGTAGGTACCACCACCCCGCCTATTTCTGCCGTGAAGCAGTAATGCGTTTCGGTTTGTAGGGTGGGGCAGCAGTTGTAACTATACTGAGACCTTAGAATTTTTCTCAAAGTGGGTGGCGCATTTAAGTTATAGATGTCTATGAGCTCCAGTAACCACTTAACATCATGTGGGCTGTGAGATCTTCCACCCATTTAAGCAATAAACAAAAAAGCTGATACCTGTGAGAATGTGTAAAAATCGTTGAAGAATCAACTAATACTTTTCATTGTTGTTTCAGTATTCATCTACTCAATGCCCGGCTACAACTGTAGTATAAAAGAGCGAATGATGTATTCAAGTTGCAAAGGACAGTTCTTAGAAATCATAGAGAAAATGGGCGTCGAAATAACAAAAAGAGTGAGTTAGTTGTTTTTTTCGTCATACTCCCTGTGACTCCGCTGTTGTGATGGATGATACACAGATGCTACCACTAATTCAATTCCTTATCCATAAAACCTTAATAGAATCTAGAAATTTACATGTAAATACATTGTGGAGAGTATTAAACGGCAGACAGCGACTTGACTCTGCCTCTGGCATTGCTGGCGTCCATGAGCGAAGGTAACCACTTACCATCAGGTGGGCCGTATGCTCGTCTGCTTAAAGAGGCAATAAGTAAAAAAAACAAATACATATTATACAAAAAATGCTAACGCACTGTCTAAAGTTCATCGATATTTAATGACAGGATAGTGAGGCGCCGTCCTTATTAACATGCCATTAATAATTATGACAACCCTCCGTAAGTCTTAAGTATTAAATTAACTCATTAGGAAGCTTCATTGCTGTAAACGTTTTACTTAATTTGGTTTTGTTGAATATTCACACGAATTGTATTACCGTGAATAGAAAACGGTTACCTATGTAAAAATTATAAAAGGTCCTCAAAATGTAGGAACAATTCAGCCTCGGGAAAACATTAAATGTATACATTAATATTATGTTGCAATCGTTACATAAATGATTAATTTATAGAATATGAAATAATTCGGCTTTTTTTATTTTGGTACATCATTGTTTTTTGTCATTACATAAGTACAATAATTATTTTTATGCCTATCACAGGCTCTCAAACTTTTTGGTCCCACCACTATTAGTATTATTATTTTTTTGTAATACTTGACACATATAATGAAGGTGATTAATACACATGAGTAATTATGCGAGCCAAACCAGTAGCACTGGGGAGCCAGACTTACACACCCCTTTCATACTTTTATCATTAAATGTATAAAGTAAAGAAATTTTTTTTTTTTACAGTTGGAAATCGACGATGGCAAAGAACTGACCGAAGAATATCTATATGATGAAATACATCCGAAGAGAAACTTACACCGTCCAGCTTTTGCCAAACCTAAAGGCCCTCCGAATAGGGGTGCCAAACGTATCACAAAATCACAGACCTCTCAGTAGTAAGATATTTAAATGTTTTTACTATTATATTATTTTATACTCTTAAATCATGCCAAGTAGTTTTTAAGTATATTACCTGAACGAATTTACCTATTTTTTTGTGCCGAAAATTGTTTATAAAATTTCAATGCTTTTGCTGGGTTTTTTTATATGATAAAAATAATTTTTATACAGTACATTACTGTATATTTTAATGAAATTACATTATCATTTTTTAATCTATTGCTTCTTTGTTTTAAATGCACCAGCAACAAAGGCTGTGTGATTGATTTTCTTCAATTTTTTTTAGCTTTTTTAATGTATTTATTCTCCTAAATTATTTGATCCATATTTCATACGTATTTCGTGCAATAATATTCAATGTTTGGAATATTTTATTTATAAGTTGAAAATCAAGTGGAAGTCAGCTTTTATGGAACGTATTATCTAATAATTATATATCGTGTGGTATTTAGTTTAAGAGATATTTTGGTTAATACGCGACATATATCTTTGTAATTAAAGGTCCGTTTTATTTGGTATTAGTATAAGTATCAACAGTACGATATCTTTATTTAAACTTCAATTATGTTTACGATATTCAAAGAGCTGAAGAAGTTTTTTTTTTTACGTTTTTTTTTTTAAGTTTTAAACTTTAAATAGCTCTTATAAAGTTGCAAAAACAGCCTTTCCGATATATACCTATATACCACTCGATATATACCTAGTTGTCATTTAAATAAGGTTTATTTATATCATGTATTGTTTTCTATATAGGTTATTAAATTATAGAATGAAACGAAATGTATTATGGAGTCATTATATTATTATATCAAGTGATTTTAAGAAGTCAGTATTTATTTAGTTTCTTGCCTTTTATAGGCGTAAGCTGTATGTTTGTACAACGTATATTGTTTTTACGAAGTACGCCTGAGAATCAATTGAAGCTAAATTGATCTGATGATTGTTAAAAATCCGAAATTTTTATTTCAATGTTACGATTCTACGTCGCGATCAAATCTCGTTAAAAAGCAGTGCTTTGAGACTGCCTTTTTTAATTGAAACCTTATATTATTATAATATACATTAAGTGCGGAAGTTTCGTTGCAAACATAAATGGCTCTGACGGATAATTAACGTTTATACAAATAGTATCTATAGTAAAGGTTTTATATGTATGAAATTAATGTAGAAAATGCATAATATTTTTCGTAATTGATAAATTGTATTTTTGTTAGTGTCGCAATATGCATGTCTTTTCACTTGAAAAAATCAGAGCAGTACACTGCACGTGCTCAGAAAATACTGATTTATTATTGTGGGCGAATGAATCGAATAAATTGAACCAAACATACTGTGTATTAAAAATAACTAAAAAATAAATGTAGCCGACATACGAATGTTCGTACAAAATTCATGACAATAATAAAGTATTAAAGCTGCGTATTTGTTAAATCGAGTAATTTATAACTAAAATTACTACTGGTTGGAAATAAAACACGTGAAAATTTGTCGCTATATACAGATTTTTTGTTCTCTCGTAAATTGAGTTTGGATATGCTTACGAATGGTTACACGTTTTTTTTGCAATGTAATATTATCATTCGCATATATATTTACACCCTTTTTTTAAAAGTGCCAATGAAATTATGCTTTTTTTACACTGCCTAAAACTTCGGTTGTGTACTGTACCATTTGAAATTTGTTTGAAAATATTTAATAAAATCGTGATTTTGCTTGTTTACAACTAAATATTCTAATTATTTTATTATTAAAATTAATAAATGAATATTAATGCAAAAAAATCTCCCATGTTTTATGCACAAAATTGTATTGTATATAATGTAGGTACTTGATATTTTTGTATACCCTGAATAAGAGATCGTATTGTGCGGAAACATTTTTTGTATCTGTTCATCAATATAGTAGTATTTTCATTCATAATATGTGTTTTATTTACGGTGCATTCAAGTTACAGAGCAGTACGTGCAACATACATAATATGTTTCAGTTTGCTTAGAAAAATCAGTAAATTTGCGTCAAATTATTTACAGAGACTTGTTAGTGTATTTCATATTATAAAAGTTTACAGATACAATTGAAAGTCAATATGATAAAATAAATAGTAAATCTGTAGGTTGTTTCTAATTTTTTATTTCTTAAACTACTAGTTTTTGGGCAAAAACGAACAAAAAGCTTATTTTAGAGTGCTTTATTGTACACCAATATAAAAATAAAACAAATGCAAAATACAATTACAAATTTCAATGGCAGATCTTACCACTAAGAGCGATCTCGTCCAAACAACCTTCGGATGGTACAGGGATCATCGAAGAAACTAACCGCGATGATTTGATTTGATTTGATTACAATGCCTGCGTCAGATTTTGAAAATCTTTTGGCCCGAGACGATCACTACTAAAGAGCTGTGGAGGATCACCAAGCAGACACTAATGGAGGAGGAGATCCTTACACGGAAGTGGTATTGGATTGGTCACATATTGTGAAAGCCCGATACCCATCTATCCAAGAGAGCACTGACTTGGAAAGTGTCTGGCAAAAGGAAAAGAAGCCGTCCCAGAACACCTTGGCGTCGCTCGGTGGAACGTGGACGTCTAGGGCATGACGTGGGAGGAGCTAGAACAGACTGCCCAAGACCGATGTAAATAGAACGATTTGATTCGAGCCCTACACGAGATCACCATCAGGTGGGCCGTGTGCTCGTCGATAAGGGCAATAAAAAAAAAGGAAGAAAGAAGAAGACTTAAAATGTATGATATTAATATTTTACACATAAAAGCAATAAACAGTCTATACTTAAACTAGTTGAACCGCGCCACTTTCTCTGCGTCACGTAAGAGAGAAAGAGATGGTTAGAAAGACTGGAGCGTAGGCATCCTATGTTAGGTCAGGTTAGAACCTGAAACTGTTTTATCTACGAACCACGTCTGGAGAATAATTGACCCAACTTTGGTAGGTTGGTACCTGCATAAATTAAAAATAAGACGAAACCAGGTGAAGCTTTGTACCTATATCTTTAATCGGTAATATTTATCGGTTATTTCGAAGATTTATTTTAATTTTTCAACTATCTACAATAAAAGTTATAATAAGGATATCTTGTGATAGAATAACAAACTTTTTCTGCAATCTGATTGTGATACTGTCCTTGTGAAAAAGTCTTGATGTAAATCTATTCGTACGTGATCAAATGTTTGCGGCAAACTTGCGAGATACTAAACGAATATGTAGGTAATGAGAAATTGTATTCATCTGAAGTTATAGGCAAATCATTGGGATACGAGGCTACCAGTCGACCAAGTGACTCCTGTGACTGCAGCGCATATAGGTAATTCCGCGTTATCATTCTTTTTTGTAAATATTTGAAAACTGTTATTTAAGCTGAAATATTCATTGAAATCAAATTATGTAAGGAACGATTTTGTTCGAAATGAAATACTTGTGATGGATAATTTAGGTAAGTATCTGCATTTGATTAGCACAATGTTCATAAAAAAGTCCTTGGCCATGAATGGATTATTTTAGAACATATTTTATTACGATTAAAAAAAATTATGATCCATCCTAAAAAGATACCTAGCCGAAATACGCTATTTTAGGAACAATTTTTGGAACTTTTTAAGAGGAACAATTCGATCAAACATGATTGTTGCGTAGCTAACCATTTTCGCGACGCACTCAATGGAAACTCTCAAATGGAATAAAATATCTCAGTTTTTGCAACATTTTAAAATAAACTCCTGTCCTATTGATCATACTATATGATATATAACCAAATCATACTATATGATAAATATATGATAGGTATATAACCTATTCCTATAACCTTCCTCGGCTATCGCAACTTTTTTAGAATTTAGCTAAACTAAAAAAAATATATTCGAACCAGTAGAGAACAGAAATAATGATATTAGCCCCTTCAAACAAACAAACGTACAAAAAAAACATGCTCTTCTTCAGCTTTAATATTGACATGCCTGATAAATGCAATGAATGATGAAAGGTATGTACGTACCTACTATAGTAGAATTAGTTTGTCTTTTTTTTTTTTTTCCTACCTAAGCTGATAGCCTTGAGAGGCTATGTCAGCGTAACCCTAACTTTTGTAGGTGAGCTCACGGGGCTCAAACCTGATGACGTTGCTAACACGAACCCTAGCAAGAGCCGTGCTTCGCAGAATCTACCACCGGATCGGAAACGCGACCCACTGAGAAGATCCGGCGAGAAACTCAGTGGGCTGTGTCTGGGAGTTAATTTACTCGTCGAGCCCTTCGACGCAAGCGACGGGTTCGACGAGAACGGTGACCGGTGCTTGAAGTACCTAGAAGCACCGTTAGTGGATCGGGAGGATCCGAGATGACGTGTTTTGGGCGAAGTCGACTGCTTTCCATTCTGTCCGCAGGATCGGGAATGTAGTTACCGGCGGCCACGATGAGAGGGTTCCCGTGTCGTGCCGCTTTATCGAAGTGGCGCATTGACGCCGACTGCATATACTTACTGGTGGACTCTAAGTCCAGGTCGTCATGGAGGTTGACGTTCCTGACGAACCACGGGGCTCCGATGGCTATCCTGCAAAAACGGGATTGAATGACTTGGAATGATTTTAAGTGTATGCGGGCCGCGTGAGCGAACACTACACTTGCATAGGTCATGACGGGGCGTATGCAAGTTTTGTAGAGTGTCACCTTATTTCTAAGGGACATTTTACTTCGCCTACATATCATCGGGTAGAGACGTCCTAGAATGAAGGCGGCACGGTCGCGTACCGTCTTGATGTGGGGGCGGAATGTCATCCTACTGTTGAGGGTGACGCCTAAATATTTGACCTTCGGGGCCCACGGTATGGGCTGGTCGAACATCGTGATTGGGCGAACGGCGGGGGCGGAGGTATTGACGCGCCTAGTCGGGAGGGGGATGCTCAGCGTGGTGTTCGGAGGGCGACCCCTTTTGAAGAGCACCGCTGTGCTTTTCGTGGGGTTGATGTCGATGCGCCACTTCCGGAACCACTGTCCCATGGTGGTAGCTGCGGTCTGAAGTCGTCGATGAAGCAACGCCTTCTTCCTACACGAGTAGAAGATGGCGGTGTCATCGGCGAAGAGCGCCAGATGGGTCTCCGGAGACCGGGGTATATCGTTGATATACAAACTAAATAGTAACGGGGAGAGGGCGGAGCCTTGCGGGACTCCGGCTGTGACGTGACGGGGCCGGGAACGCGTTCCCTCGACTCGATATCGGAACGAACGGTTCGACAAGTAGTCTCGTATGATGAGCACGAGTCTGTCTGGCACTCCCATGTTATACAGTTTGTATATCAAACCGTTGTGCCAGACTTTGTCGAACGCATATTTTGTCCGTGCAGTTTGGGTCATAAAACATAGCCCGGCTAGGGCGGTGAGCATGTTGCGCGGGCGCAACGCCCTTATCGATAAATACAAATGAGTCATCGAAGGCAGGTACACGGCCGCGGGGTGGTATACGAAGGGTGGTGAGACATTGCTGTTATGAGTTATTTGTACTTACCTGCAAATTATAGTACATTATGTCGAAGAAAAATGTGTTTTTATGCATTCGTTCTCTGAATTTCTTTAGTGACACAATGGCTACTCCTTTGTTTTGTATCAAAACGGCAGAATTTATTCAAAATAATATTTGCACGTGTTGTTATCAACAATGTGTTAAAATTTTTCACTGAAATAAGAATAGATCCCGAAAAGTGACAGTGTTAATTTCTGCCGTTCTCGTTAACTTACTGCGGCGATATGTGGTGTAAGTGTTCGATTAGTGATTTTTTCTTTCATTTTTATCACTAACCCACAAAATGACAAAACTAAATACACTATCGATAACGCTTATCGACAACAATAATACGCATCACTATGCCCATCCATTAAGGCTCGTGAGTGAGTGGAAGAGAGAGCGAAACTCGCTTCACCGTTCCGATTTTTTATGACCCAAACTGCACGGATAAAATAATTCTACTTTTTTTTTTTTTTTTTTTTTTATGATTGAAAGTTTACTGGTGGCCCGAAGGCCTTTCCAGTTTCACCAGGACAGGTGGGCGAGCAAAGGCTCAGCCAAGAGGGGTGGGATTTGCTAACAACTGCCCGAGCGCCTCCGAAGGAGACCTAACAACTCAAGAGCAATTGTTACGCGAATGAATCTACTACCGGATCGGAATCGCGACCCGCTGAGAAGATCCGGCGTGAAACTCAGCGGGCTGATGCATGGGTTAGGTTGCACGTCGACCTCTTTGTCGAGTTCGACGAGTACGGTTACCGGGGTCCCTAAGCCTGCCCCTAGTATTAGAGCTGAAGGCATCTAATGCAAAGGTTATTGGATCTGATGGATCCGTAAGGACGTGTCTAGGGCGTCGACGGTGACTGGCTCCTGCATGATCAGGATTCGGGGAGTAGTCAGCGGCGGCAACGATAAGGCGATTATCATGACGCATAGCTTATCGAAGTATCGTTCCGACGCTGACTTCATGTATTTCCGAATTGATTCGAGGCCCAGGTCGTCGTGTAGGTCAACGTTCCTCACGAACCACGGAGCCCCGACAGCTAACCTGCAAAAGCGGGATTGTAGGGATTGGAGGGTGTCTATGTGTGTGCGGGCCGCGTGAGCGAACACCACACTCGCGTAAGTCATGACGGGCCTTATGCAAGTTTTGTAAAGTGTCACCTTGTTCCGAAGGGACATTTTACTCCGCTTACAGATCATGGGGTAGAGTCTGCCGAGAATAAACGCGGCACGGTCACGGACTGATTTTATATGCGGGCGGAATGTCATCGATGCATCCAGGGTAACGCCCAGGTATTTGACCTTCCTGGCCCAGGGTATGGGTTGTCTAAAGAGAGTAATCGGGGGTGTGAGATTCCTCCTCCTAATCCGGGAGGAAATCCGTGTGGAGCTTCCCCTCTGAAATAGCACCGCAGTACTTTTCGCTGGGTTGATGTCTATGCGCCATTTTCGGAACCACTGTCCTAGGGCTAGGGCTGCGCTCTGAAGCTTCTTCGCGATTAGGGACTTATTTCTACTAGAATAGTAAACAGTCGTGTCGTCGGCGAATAAAGCTAAATGGGTCGGCGGCGACCGGGGAATATCGTTGACGAATAAGCTAAACAGGAGGGGTGAGAGGACAGAGCCTTGCGGGACTCCAGCTGTGAGAGGTCGTGGGGAGGAGCGGGTTCCCTCGACTCGATATCGAAAAGAGCGGTTCGACAAGAAGTCCCGTATGATGAGCACGAGACTATCCGGCACGCCCATGTTGAATAGTTTGAAAATCAAACCATTGTGCCAGACTTTGTCGAACGCTTTTGCGACGTCGAAGAAGAGAGCTCCCGTGTATAACGGTTTTGGTCGATTAAGCCCCACAAGAATGTGCTCCGTGAGGCGGTGCACCTGTTGAACGCATGAGTGATTTGTACGGAATCCGAATTGTTCATCGATAAGAATGCCCTTGGATGAGACGAAGTCTCTGAGGCGTTTGTAGAGCAGACGCTCATACAGTTTGCCTAGAGACATGAGGAGGCTAATCGGGCGGTAGCTCGTCGGATGATTTTTTGGTTTACCGGGTTTATGTATGCCGATAACGTCCGCTTCTTTCCACACCGCGGGAAAGATACAGTTCGCCATAGCGGCATTGAAAATAGATGCCAACATCACGATGAGTTGGACGGGTAGAAGTTTAATAACGCGGTTGGATATACCGTCGGAACCGGGAGCCTTGCGAGGACGTAGGTCTTTGATCAAGTCTTTAACTTCCATCGGGGTGACGGGTGGTAACGCATCCGAGGGTGGCAAGGAGGCTCTGCGTTCTACCTCACTGTCTACTAATTCTACATGAACAGGGTCCACGGATTGAGTGCTGGGCGTGCACTGGGTTTGCAATGTATCGGCCAGCAGCTCTGCTTTTTCGTCATCATCGAACGCCGCGAGTCGGCCTGAGGGGCCTACGAGGGGGGGCATAGTTACTACCGTATCCGATTTGAGAGTACGAGCTAAGCGGTAGTAAGACCTTTGAGAGGGCGCGAGTCCTTCTAAGAAATCAGACCATCTGGCATCTCGGACTTCGGTGATGCGAGACTTTACGTCGCGTTGTAGGGCACGCGTTCGAATACGATTTTCCGCGGTAGGATACCTATCGTACGCACGGATCGAGGCGTTCTTAGCTCTAAGGAGTTCCCTAATATCGTCGGGCAATTTGAAGCGGTGAAGGAAGTCCTCCGCTACAACTTGCTTCGATGACCTATCTAATGTCGAGGTGATGTGTGACGTTACGATGTCTATGGCTTCAGCGGTATCCTGAGGAGACGGGATAGAGTCCGGACTAAACGGAAGCGATGGTGGATCAGATTCAGCCAGGCTGATGCCCAGCGTGTGCCAATCCACCACAGTCCTCGTGACGGGAACGGAATCGGGAGCGCGACCGAGCTTCATAACGACGGGACGGTGGTCTGAATCTAACTCTGAAACTACTTCGATCGAGTGTAAGCGCAGAGTTACGTTTTTTAATAACGCTATGTCGAGTATATCCGGGCGATGCGCGATATTTAGCGGGTAGTGAGTCGGGGTTAGCGGAGCGACGATATCGAAGGCGAGATCATCGACTAACGCGTCAAGCCGCCTGCCATTCGGGGTTGTGGTGTGTGAGTTCCACCTGATGTGTTTACAATTTAGGTCGCCCGCCAGAATGACAGAGCTCCCCATACCGAGCAGCGCCTCGATATCACTGCTTAGAACGATCTTATCCGGTGGAAGATAAACGGACGCGATAACGATCGGCGCGTGTCCCGTCAGTGAGATTCGGCACACTGATGCTTCGATATTAGCGAGCGCGGGAGGATCGAGCGGGACGCAATGCAGGGCTCTTCTATAGTAAATGACGGTACCACCACCACGGGCAGAGAGCCTGTCGTTCCTGACCATGTTATAGTTCGCGATTTTAGGGTCACGGCGCGCGGGCTTAAGTAGGGTCTCCTGCACTAAAAAGATATCAATTTGGTGGTCACGCAAAAAGTCAGAAACCTGATCACGTTGATTTGCGAGACCGTAAGCGTTAAAAAATCCTATCGTTACGGATAGGGGCTTTATTCTACTTATATACGCCATTGATTACCGGCGGAGTGAGGGGAGGACGTACGTATTTAATGACGCGTATACGTCGGCGTATTCCTGCACAACGGCGATAAAGTGTTGTGCAGTGGAGGCAGCGCGAATGGCGTCGCCCAAAGCGTTAACGCGCTCAAAGTTGATCGACTGAAAGAAGTCGATCGCTAAAGCGAGATTGTCGGACGCGGTCGGAGGGCAAGTCGCGGGAGAGGGACGAGTCGCGGGAGCGGGACGAATCGCGGAGGAGGGAGTTGTAGCCGTGTTCGTGTACGGCAGCGGTTTTGCCCAGGCCGAGACATTGGGCACCGCCGCCGGAACGAACGCTGGCTTAGCCTGCGACGCAGAGGGTGCCGAGGCTTTGATGTTTGGGCCGGAAGCTCGGAGGCGGTTTTGGCGGGCGACGCGGCGATTTATTTTAGGGGCTCGGGGGCAACCACGGTAATTCGCGGGGTGACCCTGTGTTCGACACAGGACGCAGCTAGGCGGTTCCGTCGCGGTTTTTTGGTCGCGAGCGCAGAGGGCCGTGGCGTGATCGCCCAAACACTTAACACATCGGGGGCGCGCGTGACAGTTACGGGAAGAGTGCCCGTACAATTGACAGTTATGGCACTGGCTAGGAGTGCCTTTTTTATGGGGGGCTTCGACAGCGATACCAGAGAGCCTACAGACGGTCTGTGTGTTAAAGATTTTCTTACCCTCGGGGGTAGGCTGGAGAGCGACTAGAACCATATTATATGGCTCCCTACCGCGACCGGTGTGCATACGGTGCACAGAATTCACTGGTAGGCCTTGTTCTAACAGGTCGGCTTTTACGAGCTCTACATCTAACTCTTTAGGGATTCCGCGTATTACAACGCGGAGTTCGCGCTCCTCCTGGAGCGTATACGTATGGAAACTTATACGCTCCTTACGGAGGTAAGAAGAGAGGGCCCTATGGTCGTCGGGTGTTTGAACCTTAATTTGAATGCCGTTCGCGAGGTTACGGGCATTCGTGAAATTTATATTTTTGGCCTTAAGGGCCAGGCAAACTCGATCCCAAGCTGCCTTCTCCTGAAGGATAACCGGGGGAGGGGTCTGGGTTTTATTTTGTGCCACCGGACGCGGCGACGGAGTGGCACGGGCTGGGGGCGCAACGGGAGTCTGAGGGCGGGGGCGCGACGCGTTCACGGCTTTGCTAATTTTAGCGGCCGCGGGAGCTCGAGACTCCGCGGCACGCTTCTTACCCTTCTGTACCAGGGTGAATCCATCCGTCGATGAGGCGGGGGCGAGGTCGACCTCCATGTCCGAGTCAGAGTCGGAGCACGAGGAGGCGGGTGCAGGCGACCTACGAGCAAGTGTAGGTGTTTTAGAGGGCGCGACGGAGGCCGCGGATGATCGCTCAGCTGAAACGATGGTCACGGCGGACGACGCAGCAGCTTTTCTCGCCAGTATAGGCGACACGGGAGCGGCAGGCACGACAGAGGCTGCGGTGCTCAATGCAGAAGCTCTGCACGCAGGTACAGGCGACGCAGGAGCAGCGAGCGCGGCGGAGTCCTCGAGAGGGCTCGCAGTGTGATTGGCCTTGAAGGCCAAAAACTCCGAGGCGAGCTGTGGGTGGCGAAGTCGGAGGAATTCCGCGAATACAGCGTCCATGATCGCTGAGTACCCAGGTGGGGCGGCCCCGGGTCTTGAAAACACTCGCCTTGCGGCGAGGCCCCAACTTCTCGGACCTGAGCGGTTCTATTGAACACAGGTGGCAATGCGGCGCGATTACTACAGGACAAAGAAAAAGCACAACAAAACAGAAATTACGAAAAGAAATAAAACAAATAAATACTTGCAGGAAACCACTTTGTCGGCAGATGTACCACGAACACAGAAACAACAAAAGGAAACAAAACAAATAAAAACTTCCAGAAAGAGCACTTAGTCGGCAGATGTATCACAAACACAGGCCGCGCGAACAATGGCCGGGCTAACAAAAGCCGGGCGAACAAAGACCGGGCGATCGAGTGGACGATGAGCACGTCCGCACGTGACGGGTGCCTCTATCGGAATGAATTCTACTTTAATCGGAAATACAAATTTATTTTACCGGGGGTGTGTTCTACAAACGAATGCAGTGAAGGAAGAATTAATTCACTGCCATCATTAATTTTACGTCTCATCAGAAAACAGGGAGCCAATATGTTATCACGAGCGAACTCCAGGCGTCTTTTGAGATAAAAAAAATGTGTGCGTGTACTAGTGTACACACGTAAGAAGTGAAACTTGTTTATGGCCTTATTTTTCGAAAAATGATCTACATGCAACTTTCTAGAAATTGGTTAAATAAAGTTAAATTAGATAAAGTTTAAACAAAAGGATTTTATTATCATAGACATGAATACAAAAAAGTTAAATTAGATAAAGTTTAAACAAAAGGATTTTATTATCATAGACATGAATACAAAACAGATGGCGCGTAACGGAAAAATGTGACGCGTAACCGAAAAATGTGACGGTAAATTTTTTTCCAACGCCGATAAGGAAGTTTCACTTCAAAAGGGACTTTGCCTTTTATCATTGTAACATTTGAAATAAAATAACAAAACTATAATTTCATTATGAAGAGGTTTTAATGTACAACACTTATTGAAATAAAATAACAAAACAATAATTTCATTATAATGAGGTTTTAATGTACAACACTTACAATATTTACAAACATAAAATTAAATAGGTAACTCTTTTAATCTCAAATGCTTTGCAAAAGCATTTTCTATCAAGCATTCGATAGTTTTATATACCATCCTAGTTTATTACATCTTCGTGAAATTACGGTATGATACGTTGAATTTTAATTAAACTTCCTCAATCTTCACTTCACCTTGCTCTTGGACTATTGTGTCATGATGTCTTGTCAAATCGTCGTGTTTGATTTTTGATGATTTCTCTATTGCTTGATTATAGTGATCAGTCCTATTGAATAAGAGAACAGTACATTAAAGCAGATATAGTGGTGTCATGCCAATGTTTTATATTTGTTACAGTCACACGCTAGTACAGTCAGATGTTGAATTCTGCACTACAGTGATTATGATTGACTATGATTATGAGTGACTCATTATGATTTTGAACAAGTGCTTAACGTTTTTTATTAGCATCCGCTAAGAATAGCTCAAATAAATAAATAATCATAAACCAGTTTAAAAACAATAATTTGCATATAGCCGACCTGACCATATGCTTGTGATTCCTAGAACTTATTATATTATTTTGATTTTAACTATACTACTCGTAATATTACAAATAACCTAACTGAATAGATTTGTATCAAATATTGCAGAGATTGTATTAAAAATACATCCTGGATTACCACATGGGATACTTTATATCATGGTAAATGACATGACCCTGCTAATGCCAGATATATCTAGATAATCTGCTATGGTAAATATGAAAATATGACTATGAATATAAAAATGGAATGAGTTTTAAATAAGCAAATGGCACTGAAAAAGTCTTTATTCTAGGACAATGCAATCTGTTCCATAATTTCTAAATTACAAATTTAACATGAATGAAACTGCAAGGCATATTATTAATAATAATAATAATGTTTTTATTGCAAGTAACCATGACTCATATAAATTGTTAATAAGACTTAGACCTATGTTAGTAGTTATATTTACATCACAATGAATTACTGTCGTAATATCCCATGGGAGATGGCACCACAGCGACCCATGTATACACAGTCCAGCCTGCTTGCGATCATGCTCAGGATACTGTTGGAGCTGGCCCTCACTTTGCTTACCAGAGATGCACACCTCTTACGCATGGTAGTGTAAAAACAATCTATGGCATAGCTAGTACTGACTAATTTTGACATTTTCTCTGAAGCTGTACTTGAAACTTACCTAGATTCTTTGATTTTGTATAATGCTTGTCGTATATCGCTCATACGAACACCAGTAATTTTTAATATTCCAATAATTAAAAGTCCACCTATTGTACTTAATACAGCTCCTAAAAATAAAGAAATATATAAATAATATGGTAACTAGTAGTAAAAAATGTCTGGCTGTTTC
The DNA here is from genome assembly GCF_030269925.1 of Bombyx mori. Lineage (NCBI taxonomy): Eukaryota > Metazoa > Arthropoda > Insecta > Lepidoptera > Bombycidae > Bombyx > Bombyx mori. The sequence goes on from NC_085128.1 coordinate 11,906,603, forward strand.
TAATCGTTACCTAGGGAACCACCAACAATCATAGCAGTCAATCCTAAATTTGCTTTATACAATGCTCCGGTAAGTGCACCTGCAGTTGTGTACTCGATGAGTGTTGTATCTCCACGATATGCAGATATTGTTGTGGCTATCAAACTGAAATGTTTCAAGGAACTTAACAAACATTCACGATTGACTTCCACAGTGCAGGAATAACATTATGTAATAAAAATCAAATCCGCAAAATTATAATTTGTTTAATTACCAGTGGTAGGACGTCTTGAGAGTACGCACGGGTAGGTACCACCACCCTACCTATTTCTACCGTGAAGCAGTATTGCATTTTGGTCTAAAGGGTGGTGTAGCTGGTGTATTCTTAAAAATGAGACTTCAGAACTCATGTTTCAAGGCGGTTGGCAATATTTATTTTGTAGATGTCTATGTGCTCCGTTAACCACTTAACATTAGGTGGCCCATGAGCTCGTCCCGCCATCTAAGCAATAAAAAAATGTAAATACAGTAAAATCAGTTTAATTTATTCAACCATTAGGTTATAATTATATGACTATCACATTTTCACATATTGCAATGTTCGATTATTATCATGATCAAACACTGTGATAAAATTTGACAAACAATTGTTAAAATGTAGTGTTATTTAAAAAAACCACTAAATGAGTTGTAGAAGAAATTGTTTCAAAAATGGCACAAGTTATATGTACCCTATAATTACTTCGGCATGAAAATGATATGAATTAGTAATGAGTACATTTTTTTTATCATTCAAAATTTTCAAGAAATAAAATTGGATCTTTGTTTTAGATATCTTCATTACTTATAACTAATACTAAAAGTATATGTAATACTAATGATAAATATACTTCCACTTTAACACATTTTGAACTAATGATGAAATCTGCAAGACTAGTGTTGACAATAAAATTAAATGTAAAATAGGATTAAGTAACAAATAGAATATATGCTAAGCATGTCAGAGATTTGATTCCTTGTGTTTACATGTACTGTATTTATATGTATATATGTATTGCTAATATTAGTCTTAATAAATTTACCTGAACATTCCTGTAAAAATACTTAATTTCCATCCCCACTTGTAGGCACCTTTGGCAAATCCAATTGTTACATAGTCTTGCAGTTTTTTCTGTAATCCATCACCAAGGTTTTATAAAATCATTATAAAAGATAAAAAATTAAGGATGTAAATAGTAATAATTTATATACAATATAAACTAATAATAATTTACAGCTTTCTAGGCAGACAAGCATACTGTAATCCTGTGACAGCATTCTACCAGGTGATCTGTAGCTGTATTAAGCAGGATATGGAGAAAAGATATTGAAGAACCTTGTACAAATTCTAGTAGATATTCTTAGAAATGTTAAAAAAGTTAATGAGTTTGTTTCCTCGCTGGCCACTTGTTACATGTTACCACTTACGCATAACACCTAATATAGTTAAAGTTACATCTATTGTGAATTAAAAAATAATTCAAAAGTGGGTTAAAATTAAGCGGTTGAGTGCTTGGGAGCATCTTTTTCTTCCTGAACATTCCAATTATGAATGTATTAATAAATTAAATAAAGAATAATAGGTAAGGATACAAAACATTTGAGTCAGCATCTCTATTTTAAAAACAATCATGTATTATGCAAACCTTTTACAATACCTTTGCATCGCCTACTGTTTTATAAGCGGTTGCTTGATTATTTTCAATAAAATACAAGTAGGCTTCTCGAGATGAGACAAATCCTCCGAAACAAACACCAACAAATGCACCGCACAATGTGGATTGCACAACTGTATGCAGTTCAGGAGAAACTTCGTCGAATTCGCTAAAATATTTGTTTATTTCATAAATCCCATGGATTCAGGCACGAAAATACCATAAATGCATAGTATTATTTTATTAGTAATTTTAAACATCAAATCTTAGCGAGTATGATTATTAAATAATATTGATGAAAAACGCAATTTTCTTACTTTTTTTTATACATGGCTTTAACCCGATCCCAGCCTGTCTGAGGGCCTCCAGGCAGAGGTCTGTTAAGGACATCGTAATCATTTTCATTTCTTTCACGAAAAATTGGTAAGACAAAACTTGGAGACAACCTGATCACCGTTCGGATCATTTCGACAAGATCCCTTTCCCTTTTTGATAACAACAGACAAGACAGACATCACTAACCAATCTGAACTTTTAACTTAATGATCTTTTTTTAAAGGGATTTTATGACTTGGTAACTAAGACCTTTAAGTCACGTATTATTTTAATTTATGTTCTTATTTTTATGAAAAATAATAAATAATATGAAGTGAAATGAAATGAAGATAAGTAATTTGATACATTAATCAACTGGGATGAAATTAAATGAAATGATATCCGATTTGAGAGTATATTCTAAAAAATTAGACCATCTGGCATCTCGGACTTCGGTAGGTAGTCTACCTATCGTAGGTGCGGATCGAGGCGTTCTTGGCCCTAAGGAGTCCCTAACATCGTCGGGCAATTGAAGCAAGTCCTCCGCTACAATTTGCTTCGATGATCTATCTAATGTCGAGGTGATGTGCGCCGTTACGATGTCTATGGCTTCAGCGGTATCCTGAGGGGATGGGGTAGAGTCTGGGCTGAACAGGAGCGATGGTGGATCAGATTCAGTTAGGCTGAAGCCCAGTGTGTGCCAATCCACCACAGTTTTCGTGACGGGAACCTAATCGGAAGTGCGACCAAGCTTTATAACGACGGGACGGTAGTCTGAGTCTAATTCTGAAACGACTTCGATTGAACGGGACCGCAGAGCTACGTCATGACTAAAACAAAGCCATTAGGCATGGTTTCTCGAAATCTTCCGGAAGGTCCGCTGAATTTTCAATAAATAATCACCAGTTTACTGAGACTATTTAAACACATCTCATGAACATGAAAATGTAATTTCATCCCAATTGATTACGGACTCAAATAAATCAACTTCACCTCATTCATTGCTATATCATTTTTCCTATAACTGAATCCTCATCCTCCTTCAGTCGATCGCTCATTTCTGAGCATCGTGATGCGCCCGCCTGTGACCTTTTTTTGTAATTTTTAGCCACTTATGTCGGTCAGTGGCACAGTGAAGTGCGTGGCTCAGTCTCATGTCCAGATACTCAGACACTTGGTCACTCCATCTTTTTCGGCTACGACCTCTAGATCGTCTTCCATCCACTTTACCCGTCACTATGAGTCTCTCCAGGTTGTCAGAGGGTTTTCTTGCTATATGACCAAAGTATTGGAGCACTCTATATAGACATTTGGTGGATAGCCTCTGGTCAACTTTTAGCTCAAAGTCAAAGTTAGGTCAAAGTTGACCAAAAAATAACTGAATATGTATTTAATAATTGAAGATTTTCATAAACTCATCGCTGGCAGCAATGGCATCCCAAAAAGCCGATTGTCATGCTTAAAAATAATAGAAAGAAGAGGATTTTAATAAATCATTGTGATAGTGACCCTCAATATATTTTATTCGCTTTTTGCAATTATACGAATACTTTAAAAAAATGCCTTTACCGCAATTCAGCATTTTGGTAAGTATCTACCTGTAATTCTAAAATCATATTTTAATTTTCTTTGGACATTTTTGTATCTAGAAATAGTTTGGACAATTAGGTATGTATAGTAACCGGCAAACTTTTTGAGCAAATGACTTTGACTGCGCAGAACCGAATTTTAGATCACTTTGGTGGTGGGGGTGAGGCGCGACGGCAGAGGAAACCGTATCGAGCGCGTTATTGGTAGATCAGACGAACCTTGCGCCCCGCACCGCGCCCTCGTTCCGCTTGCTCCCAAAAGTACGCTTGCGTACGGTGAAAAGTCTATCGTTATTCATCGTTATGTTATATTTTGTTATAATTGCTTGTTGACTTTGTTGCCATTGCTATTTGTTGACTGTTTGTTGATTTTTTTATAAAAATACACTATGCCGCGACAAACTTGTGTAGTATTCAAAAGAAAGGGTAGAAAAATTGTGTACGACGTATATTGCTTCATTATAAAACAGGGGAAGAATGATATGGAAAAAGTAAAACAGACTTCGGAAGCAACAGAAACATCAGTGAGTAGGGCATTATTAACGAAGCTAAAGGCTCTGGCTTGCTCGCCGTGTTTCGGACTCCGGGTAAGAAAAGATCAGGGAAGACGAAAGTTACCGGAATGGATAGTTTCGTTCAATCTGTAATAAAAAGATGTAATCATAATAACTACATAACAAGCAGTGAAACTCCGTACCGTAGAAAGGCTTCGAAAAATTTAAAGAAGATATATATTTTAATGGCTCGATATGAAGTTTACAACGAATTATGAAAAAGCTAGGCTTCAGATAGAAAAAAATACCAGAAAATAATTGGAAGCTGGTAATTGAAAAAAGTTACATTCGATTACTACGAATCGAATATCTTCAAAAAATAATTATTTATAGACAAAAAAGAAGACCGAACCGACCGAGTTGTAAACTACACCAATGAGCCCTATGTCGACTCATCACGATGATAGCGACTCGGGTGATGAAAACAGTGATGATGATGATGGTCAAGATTATGATAACGAAAAAAAAATTACAAATACCAGCTTCGCTTCAACTGAACCTGGCAACAGCTCTAGTTTTGATTTAATAGAAAGAATATCTATTTTACCCCAAGATTAAATTATTACAATTATTAACACATATTTTTTGATGTTCTAATAAATATATAAATAAATACATATGTTGATTTTAATAATTTAATTGCATTATGACGCAGAGTAAATAATGTTTTGCACGTGAGTGTACCATGCGCGAACTTACCCCCACTACGTCAACAAATGCTCAAGAAGTTTGCCGGCTATTATACCTAGTTAATTTAATTGTCAAATAAAGTATGTTGTGTTGTAATAATGATATTGATTACGATTTTATCTTATTTTAATTTTATTCTTTTTACACATGCGCAATAAAAGAAAAAAGACGAAGGTCAAACTTTTCACATCACGTTGTTGCACTCGTGGGTGTTGGCGACATGCATATTACTTACACATTTACTCACTGGAGCTTACCCACTGGGAGCTTACTCACTGAAACGCTCATCTGAAGGCACGCCATAATAGACCAGTGTGACAGGCACTGGTAACCCCGAGATGACTGGACCTCCAACGAAATAACTCCACTTTGTATATAAATACGCAATTTCCCAAAAATGTCACTAGCACGATTCAGCCTTTCAGTGAATAGCTCTTAAAATAATTCGTATTCTTAAGTTATTTTAGTACACCGCAACATACCTGCTATATTTTTTTATTTTTTCCAGAATTTATATAAATTAAACGGTTGGCTGGAAGAGATTATCGCTTTTAGCGATAAGACCGCCTATTGTACAAATTTATCTGTTTTTTGATTGTTTTTTTGAATGTAAATTGTGTTTTGGTGTGCAAGAAAGTGTATTCTCTCTCTCTCTCTATTTTCACATGTGTAAACAAGTTATTCAATTATCGTGTTACTTTATTTCAAATATTTAGTATTTTGTGTTTAAATTAATGAAAATATTGTTATGTGCAACGACGTCGTTCAACATTTACGTTGTAGGTGTCTATGGGCTCCGTTAACCACTTAACATTAGGTGGGCTGTGAGCTCGCTTTTGAAGTCGTCGTGGCCTAAGGGATAAGACGCCCGGTGCATTCGTGTTGAGCGATGCACCGGTGTTCGAATCCCAGGTGGGTACCAATTTTTGTAATGAATTACGTACTCAACAAATGCTTACGATTGACTTCCACGATGAAGGAACAACATCGTGTAATAAAAATGAAACCCGCAAAATTATAATTTGCTTAATTACTAGTTGTAGGACCTCTTGTGAGTCCGCGCGGGTAGGTACCACCACCCTGCCTATTTCTGCCGTGAAGCAGTAATGCGTTTCGGTTTGAAGGGTAGGGCAGCCGTTGTAACTATACTGAGACCTTAGAACTTATATCTCAAGATGGGTGGCGGATTTACGTTGGCTCCAGTAACCACTTAACACTGGGTGGGCTGTGAGCTCGTCCACACATCTAAGCAACAAAAAAAAATTACGCTTAGATTCTAAGGACGGGAGAGCCGTTATAAAATTTTATTCTTTGATTTCGAGCATTAAGGTATATCTGTATTCAATTAGAGATATAAATGAGCTCCAGTAAGCATTGGACACAAGGTGTGTGCGGTAAGTTCGTTCACCCATTTAAGAAAAAAAGATTTAAAGTTATCATTAGATTAGCGGTTAACAATTGTACTCAATTTACTTGCTTTGAGATACTAGGTATATTATATTGTCCAAATATCGGGACCTAAATAAATATAATTATCGTGACGTTTTTGTAAATTTTTATTTATTTTAATTCTACTTAATAAATTGCCTAGTAGCAGAATAGTTGTGTCGTAAAGTATATAACAATATTTTTAACAAATCATTTACTCATTTCATCCTGCCTATAATCTGCCTTGTTGTCGCATTGATCGTTGCTTAGATCGGTGAAAGCGGTATACATTAACAACGTGGATAGCGCTCCCACCTGACCCGAGTTTTAAGTCTCAGTTTTATAGTACAGCTGCTCCATCCTTTAAGCTGCAACGTATAACTGGTTTAAGGCAGAAATTGGCATGGCAGTGGTACCTACCCGTATAGGATCACAAGACTCCCTACCACCAGTAAGCCACCAGAAAAACTTGTACTAATAGCAATAAGATTCAAAAAAGTCCTCGGCGGTGAACAGTGATTTGGCCGTGTCCTTGAAATTGCTGATGCCCCTAGGCCATGATACTTTATTTGCACCCGGTGGAAAACACCTCAACAACAAGTCGAATGCTGGCTCATCTGTCTTCGAAAGTCTAAAAAAAAAACTGATTCTCCAATATATTATATTTTTTTCGGAAAATTTAGCGGCCGTATCGCATTGCAAAGAGCTAGTATGTGGCGGGTGAAACAAATAATTAAATTTAAGCAATGCTTTTTTATTGCAGCTAAATGTAAGGATATTGAAATTTAAAATAAAACACACAATCATAATTTTCAACTATATTTTATTATAAAATCACAAAGAATAAATCTAGAGTTCAATAGGGTAGTCACTTAGATTGTAAGAAGTGTAATATTATTATAATTTATATCTGCAGTAAAGTAGACATCAGCGTTTCCGGCTTCAAGAGGCCTTTGAACTTCACAGAACGATTACTTAATCTTCAAGAACGGCTATCATCAAAATATGTTTTATTTTTCAATTTAATACTCGTTATAACTAATTCTTCCGCTAGAGCTCATAACGTGTAACGTCCATAAAATGTATATCGAGAATTTAAGTTAGGTGGAGAAAAGAAAAAAAAAATAGGTAAGTATTAGATCCCTGTTATTATGTCCCAATGATTGGTCTTTGGCATATCGATTAAAACGCTATGATATTGAATTTGGATAGTTCCAGAACAGTCTAGGTTAAATAAAGTAGATGTGCACGTTTGAGAAAACAATTTTTTTACGTTACATGAACGATTGTTTAAATCTATTAAACTATTTTAACTTTACACACAACCCTTCGATTTGCACACCATTAAATTCATTTAAAATAAACAACTTAACGATCATTTATTTAGCAAGGAGCCACGGTAATCTAATGTTAGCTAGGAAGTTTTTTTTTATTTCGATTAGTAGATTTAAACTAGATTTACCTATTGAAATTAGAATAGGATACAATTAATTAGTTAATCTTACAATAATGATTATGTTATTCTTTACTGTATGTAGATACTATATATTTTTATATGTAACTATATGTAACGTAATTGTATTTTATATTTACATTTGCAGATAATATAACAAGATTACAACTGCCATGTATTAGATTCACCCGATTTCCTTAACATTTGATACTTAAATTTATGAGTATCATCTAATCTCTAAAATAGATATGATATTATGAGTGTTTAATTTTAATATAATCTTTTCCCTTACTTGGACATTGTGGTGAGTCGGGTCCCGTGGGAAAACCTCTTTCGATTGGCAGTTGTATATATTTTGCTAAGACAACAGTTTAAATACGGAATGATTCAGTTCTTCGCGTTTTGGGAATAAGGGACGTGGCACGGACACAAAATAACTGTCGTGGGCTTCACTTAGCCCCTGGACAGCATTAAAAATTCACAACATACCCTGTGCGTAGTATATTCCATTTGATAATATTATATAAAACATATCATATTTATCATTGGCGATATTTAAGTCCCTTACTCCTTTACAAAAATTCATTTAAGCATTTCCTAATATTCATTTACTAGTCAGATCACTCGTGTGAACGCAAGACGAATTTCATATTTCTATAGTAGTACTTCGAAGCTTTTTGAAGTTAGTGTAAGATCGTGTAGATTAATGACAGATAGAAGTTAGATCTAAAGTACGAATAAGTCTAGAATACCAATTGTGTACTAATTGTACATATTTTTTTTCATTATATTGATCCCATTTAATATTTTATAAATTTTATTTACAATGATTTCTCATTTATTACGCAACGAAATGATTACCGAAATAACGATATTATTTTTTATTCAGGTATTAATAAGATAATACATTGATTTTATTGATTTCGAAACTGACATACAGAATACGGACTTAGTGAAAATGGCAATCTCAAACATCTAGTTACCTATGGTGTACGGTATACAATTGGTACATTGTAAGTTTAAAAAAATAATAGGAAAAAGGTAATAGGATGGGATTGGAGAAAAATAATGAACAAAAAGTATCAATGATAATAATAGTTTAATTATGAAATTGAAAATAAAAATGAAATTGACCACACACAAAAAAGGCTTAAAATTAAAAATAAAGAAATAGGTGTAGTAGACACTAACTTACCAAACGATTAAAATATAAGAAAAAATACGATTATTCAGATTAATGTGTCGCGGCGAAGTGAAAGGAAACAGAACTTCAAAGCCAAGTGAAGAACTCGAAAAGTATTGATAGCTAAGTTTCTGTTTATTGATATGTTGGCTTTTATTCTTCTCAATAAAGAATATAAAAATATAGTTAACATGGCAATAGACGAAAACTTACGAAGCGCAATAAAGTTTAAGCACTGGATGATATGAGGAGATATGTGTTGTAGTAATAACACCTAGTATTCATGAAGTATATAAATACAGTTAGTATTAATTTGTAATAAGACCAGCATTGGCTAAGGGAAACGTGGAATCAGAAACAAATGAAGTAATCAAGAAAAATCTGAATCAACTTCACAATTATCAATGCACAACTTTAACTAACAAATTGAAACAATATCTAATTCACAATGAATACAATTGCATAATATATTGCGTTTAATAAAACTCTGTAATATAATTTAACTGTAACATTTTCATCAACTTTTCAATAAATGTTAAGATTACTTCATTAATCATTTTACCTAAAATAATGTGTATTGACTTTAAATTTGGCATCTCATCCTAAACATTGATCTATTATTTTTAATAACATTAAGATTATTATCTAAATATTTAAAATACTTTTCTAAACACATAAATTCCTATAATAATTATCTATTAGTCAATACAATGTAAAAAGAAAACTTAGGCCCAAAGACGCTACACACTTATGTATATAATCCCCTACAAATTGAGCAGAAGCACTACAAGTGTTAACTGTATGAATTATGAGTGTGATATCTATACAAGCGAACAAATAATTTAAATAGGAATTTCAAAATTTTGTGTGTAGCGTTCTACTCTATATAGTGGATATGTAAGTTCCTTTTTGCATAGTTGATTTATTTATTCAATTAAATATGTAATAATAATAATAATAATAATAATAATATTTTTAAAATTACAAATGCGTTTACCATTTTTATCGCAAACAGACCACCACCAGTCGCGTACCACATTCCGAGACGTTTCATAGCACAGGCACGTGATCCTGCATCTTATATTAAAACATTTTCAAAAACGTGCAAAATATCACCACACCCTGGTCACCTAACATTATCTAAACCGAATAACTACATTCTTACCGTATATAGGTACTGGTTAATACGATTTGTATGATTAAATTTTCACTATTAACTCTTAAATCGTAATGACAATCTAATATTTTTATTTTTATTTTTTTTTAGTTAAATCATCTTACTAAGCTCTATTTTTAATTACGATAAGTGATGTATACTATACATTTTTTAATTGTGTAAATATGCGTTATTATATATTTTTCTTTTTTTTTTCAGAAATAACTTATAAAGTAAAGATATTTTTGTGACTATGTGATATTTTGTGACTACGGTAGATATGTTAAATCTGGAGCTAAATGATGTGGCGTGCGTAATGATCAGCTAGATAAAATAATGCGCTACATTTACATTTACAATTCATAATCCTTCTCCGGTTAATCATTCCTCCGAATCGAATCTCCACAGTGGCGGGTCGCGATAATTTACATTTTATAAAGGTGCATTTCAATCAAATTCAATCGGTTCAAACGAAGACGGCGTTGTTTATTTTGACATAAATTCAAATATCTGTTCCACGCATGCTTTGCCTAATCACATAAACTGGACGTGTAACTGAACACTCAAAAAGGTCCTAAAGGCCGTATTTCGAGACGTCTAAGACCGAACTCACTACAATTGGTATTCTATTTAATATAATTTCATTAAATTAAAAAAAAAACCTTCGGAAGAGTGTGTTGAAATTTTCCCGTGTCAGTAAATTTACTTAACGAAAAAAAAAAATACAAAACATTAATCTCCTTCTTATTGGACTAGACGCATTTCAAATTAATTCAAGAAGGCGAACATGTGTGAGAACCAATCGTGATTTTTTTTTATTAGCGGAGTGCGAGAGTATGTGAAGCTTAGGCGGCCGAAGTTGAAACAAAGGAACATATTATTTACAATACGAAGAACCGAGCGACAGTTATTCATCTAAAATACTGTTTTATTAAAGTAAACTATTGTGACCTAGTGTAAATACTGCTAATTATTTATGTATTAGAGCAATATCAGATCGTGCTAATACTTTCGCAATCGCCCTTGTCGCCTCTCACGAGCGAGTGTGACCATTTTTTTTTCTTTAGATAGTTTTACGGCCCTGGATGCGAGTCCTTATGAGCCCGTAGTAAGGTAGTGTGACCGACCGCGTCGACTTTACCTGCCAACTGTAATGTCGCATTCGAGCTGGTCACACTGCCCGCGTATAGGGACAAAATAAATAATAACCTTAAATTAATCGTTTAGTGAAACGCATGCACGAGCATTTATTTTACATTATTTAATGTTGTAGCTACCATTAATTTAAATTATCATCGAAATAAATGCATCATGTCACTATTATGTCACTGAACATAACGTTATAGTTTAACCGCGCACGCCATTTTTCCTTATTAGGTTCCGAAAGGGAAACGGGAAACCCGTGTTCGATTTCCGAATGCAATGCATTTCGTTGAAGTGCTCTATACAGCGCACACGCTTAACCCACTGAGTTTCGGGTTTTCTCCGTGGATCGCGATTCCGATCCGGTGGTAGATTCAGCGAACCACTGCTCTTGTTAGGGCCAGTGTGAGTAATTCTCTCAGGTTGAGCCCGTGAGCTCACCTATCGGTTTGTGAGTTGTTGAAATAGCCGCTTAGGCTACCAACGATTAAGTAGGGAAAAAGAAAAAAAAACACACACGTTCTGAATTTTTCCGGACGGAAACGTGAATAGTGTGATTAGTGAGAGTTTGTTAACGTTCTCGATAGCGTAAAAGTTAGCCCAATTTTGTATGCAGTTGGAACAGCGCCCTTAGCGGCAAACGTAGGCAAACGAACCCATTCCATACAAATATGAGCTAACTTTTACGCTATCGAGAACGTTAAAAAACTCGCACTAAGTACACAAAAACATTATTATCGTATTCGCATTTCCTGGTTCGAGAACCGAATTTGAAAACGTAACGTGAGCGGCCACGCTTAAAAAGTGATTTAAAACTAGAGGCTTAGCTATAGAACTGTGATTACACTAACTAATCGTCAATAACTATTATATTATCGAAGCAAAGATAATATTTACCTAAATAACGAAACAAGTATGGAAGCATGAAGATGGACACCGATTATCCGGCAGCAGAAGACAGTTGTGTCTAATATATTTTATTTAACAATTACTTCTACAACTAATATTGCACACACATACACATTTCTAAATATGACATTTCTGTATTTAAAATAATAATAATAATAATTAAAAAAAATGTGTATGCGCACAAAACTACATTTATAAAGAAAACGCTATTAAAATATAATAATAATATAGTAAATTGTGCATTTTTAATAAGAGCGAATAAAATATATTTTATAAAATACAATTCAAGAGTTGTAACTGCAAATCATATTGTAAATATTGTAACCGATGAATATAATAACAATGTAATGTAATAATAATTAGGGAAATTTCCGTATCCTGAATTGAAAACAACAAGCGTGGCAATGTCATACATTGCTATCAAAATACGTTCCATTTCACATAATATTGCCAAACGAATCTAGCGCAATCTAATTGCAAAATAAAACTGTTATTTTAATTCGTATAAATTCAAATTATGTTGATACAATATAGAAATCAACGCACGAATTGTCTATAAGAATAAAAACGTACGTAAACAAATAATTAGAACGAATATCACACAAAATAGAAATCCTCTCCTGTGTAACAACGGTTATGGAAGTTAGATACTATTCTGATAAAACAAGCATGATTCGGCTTAATGTTCATGTGACGATTCATCTTAGATTTAATTATATTGTAACAGTTAAATGTTATTCATATAAGAAAATAGAATAGCACTTAATCTATAGACTGATCCGAGTAAGCGTAATACATACATATATAAAATTTTCAGTCGAGCGAAAATTCTCGATTTTTATGAGAGGTGAGATGTAATTGACAGTCGCATCGAATTGATATGCGTTACTGGAACACGAGTCTCCGTCGACACAATCTAAAATAATTATGACAAACAGTACCGTAAGAATCTTCAATTATAGTTTAGATCCAATAGAACGGACGCGACTGCCAAGTATTGTGTGATATTCAGTGTGATAGTCCGGTCGAATCCGTTTAGATGCTTGATTTGGAGAAAGACACCCTGAGGTGATTGGATTCCGAGAGCTGGTAGTTGTGCATCTTGATGAGCGCGGTCACTGCGTCGTCGATGGACGACAGTTGGACCAGAGCCATTTTGCGGTCCTTCCTGTAAATAAAAATCGAACTCTTTATCTATATTATTTTAAACACATCATAATATAGCTCTTATAATTGCTTTGTTACTATAAAATTATAAAAAAAGCGGCGCGTGTGCAACTTGGTGCACGTGAATGAAGTGAAACTTCTTTTTCGATGTCTAGTAGGTATTGTGGTTGTCTTCATTATTCATCTTTAAATCAGATTGGTCTTGTAAGTATTAGTTGTATTTTTAAATACTTCATTAAAATATTGGACGCTAGTTGTTGCTAACGCTCGCGCTGGCCTGTAACAGGTATACTACGCGCGTGCGTTCGAGTGCCACGCATGCACTCTCGCTCTCTCTTTCTAGTATGGTGGCGTTACACGTTTAACGCAACCTTGTTGGAAGTCGCATTAGAAGTTTCCCTTCAATAATGTTAAATGTCAAAGAATACGAAAAGCTTTCTTATTTATTATGGTTCAGGCATCTCATGAACCCGCACGGAGAGGTACCACCGCCCTGCCTATTTCTGCCGTGAAGCAGTCATGCGTTTCTCTTTTAAGGGTGGGGTAACTGTTGTACTGTAAAAACTGACAATTCGAACTCATATTTCAAGGTGAGTAGCGGCATTTACGTTGTTGATGTCCATGGGCTCCGTTAACCACTTAACAACAGATAGGCCGTGAGTACGTCCAGCTATCTAAGCAATAAAAAAAGACAACAGGCAATCCATTAATTTAACGGTAAGCAGCGGCTTGGCTCTGCCCCTGGCATTGCTGAAGTCCATGGGTGACGGTAACGACTCACCACCAAGTGAGCCGTACGCTCGTCTGCCTACAAGGACAATAAAAAAAAATCCTAATTCCTTAGTCGTCTTTTATGTCGCTCACAGAAAGATATGGCATGATGCTATTCTATTGTTTGGTGTTGCCACTACAATCTCTTGTAAGAACCTGAGGTAGAAATTGGTAGAAATTTTCTACATGCATTCACAAATTCAACATTAAATCTGGTATCAATGCATCACTTCAGATTTGTTCTACGAAACTGAATTGAAACTTACGGGAAAAATTTAAAAGCCTTAATTGTGAATCCCCGTTTGGAGAATGCATCTTTGATATCCTCTTCAGTCACGGTGGCTCTGAAACATCATCATTAGCAATTTAAACAAGATCTCTTGAAATTACAACGTTGTGTAACTATTGAAGATTAAAAGAATACTCACGGAATGTTCGACAGATGCAGAGTGGCGCTTGGCGGGTAGATGTTCTGGTAATTTTTGCTACCAGGTTTCTTGAATCTGTGGAGTGGGCTCTGCGAGTAGTCCCTGTACCAAAAAAATTACATTAATAACACAAATAGCCTCATTGCCGTGATCCTTGTTTCGTTGATGGCGATATAAACGATGCGAACTTCACTTACCTGGTAAGACCAGCGTCAGGTTGTCCTTCTTTAGGGAGCTGAACAGTCTGGTGCTTACTTAGCATAACGCGCATCGCCTTGCCGAACACGCGTAACTTGTCCATGTGGGTCAGGGCTGTAATTGAAAGTAACCAATTAGGACAACTCAACTCAAGTCAACATCAAGGAGAGACTATCGTCAACAGTCCACATACGAATCTTCAAGTTCTTCGGGCACATCACTCGTAATGAGGACTCTGTTGAGCGGTTGGTGGTGCAAGGGAAAGTCGAGGGCAAAAGATCTCGCGGACGATCTCCAACACGATGGACCGAACCTCATAAAATCTGTGACTCACTCCAACATAAACTATTACTCTCACTCTGCGTGCCACATGGCGTGGCATCGCGAGAGCATCGGTATCGCAGGATCCGAATGATGCATGACCAAGACCACTCTGTCAAGAGTGTACAAATAGGAAGAAATTAGGACAAGCTTATGAGAGCTTGAATATTCATTGTACAGTCATTACGAATATCATCTTTGAGATGGCTTGTACTGTTAAAACTGAGACCTTACAACTCATGTCTCGAGGTGGGTGGCGGCATTTACGTTGTATCTAGATTTCTATGGGCTCCGGTTACCACTCAACACCAGGTGGGCCGTGAGCTCGTCCACACATCTAAAGTATAAAAAAAAGAGGAAATTGTTCAAAATAGGAATGAGGAAAGGAACAGGAAGTTAAGTACCAAATAAGGTCACTACTGGTATAGAGGAATTATGATGAAGTTACTAAGAGAAGATGGAGGAGGCCGGAGATGAAAACCCTTGATTTTCGTAATATGTCCTGTCAATGTTTGACCTAATAATGGAATTCTTGAAAGTGCCTCTAGAATGTTCGTAATAGAAACACCATAATTTGTATTTATCATACCTAGATGGGCCTGGTGCGGTTCTGCCATCTGAATCAAAGCCGAATCCTTCTTGTTGTAAAGTATCTTCACCCGTTGCACGTCACCATACACGCCTATACATACAAAATGTCTTACAAGTCAATATTTGATCTTAACATATCCAAGCTCGGATAACAATAAAAAATTTAGTTCTTCAATATCTAACTAAACTACTGACATCGTTATTAACAGTACCCAAAATATGCCATAAGAGTAGTCGCTAGCTTGAATGTAATCTTATAAATCATTATTGCAAGATGACAATACACAAGGAATTTTAAGTTGTTTGGTAATGCCACGAAACAATAGCGAGAAGATAACACAAGAAGAAACAATTCTAAGCTCTCTAAGCTGGTCACGTTAAGCTATCGATTAATATTGTAGCTGTTAACAGATGAGCCTCGAACGAGTTTATCTTAAGCAAAATTTTCAATACAACATTGTTACTAAATGTACATTATATTTTTACCAGAAAAGAATTTGAATTCAATCGAAACGGGATGTGACAATAGTATTTTTTGTCATTAAATCAGTCATTTTAGGCAGGTTTAACGATTCTTATTTAGGTATAACTGACACGGGTGGTTTACAGTGAAAATACAAAACTGGGTACAAAATACACTAACTTAACTACAAGTGTAGGTCTGAAACACAAATTGTCAAACGAGTTAATAAAGCATTCAAGACTGGAACGGTGTTATCAAGCGAAGCTTCGACGTAGATTCGTCGGATGCGGTTATCAGTAGAGAAGACAAGAATGTTAGCTGACAATTTGTCTTCCAGGCGACAGGGCTCAGGAGTAATATTAATGTTTTTAATATAAAATACGGAATGTATGTGCACACGTACCGAAAAGGGTAAAGAGAGCGTCAGGCGTGACCATCTAAAACAATAGGAAAGAGAAAAGAGACAGTATTATAAATAGTCGTAAAAGATATCTGACATCATATCTATATAAATTAGCAACTTATTTTAAGGAGTTTACATAGAATATAATAATACAATTCAAACAGCCCGTAACGACGTTCGTATTAGTGGATGCATTAGTTGATGTTTTGTAAACTTGAATCCATTATTGAGAGGTATTTAATGTAGACGTTACCGACTGTTATCTTAGCGTGATGATTATTGCCAATACGGGAACTATTACATGTTTATATTACGTTCCACTTTTCTTTTGATTATTAATGTAAAGTGGTCTTTTATTATCAGTGTTCTCGTAAAATTTTGGTTATGTTAGCGGGAGACTTACCTCTTCGTTCAGGTTAGACACCAGTAGGACTGTGGCTAATGGTAAAGGTGGCGCAGCAAGGGCTCGCAGAGCGGGCGAGGCCGGTGTGAGAGTGAGAGCTCCGAAGGCTGGGAGCCCCACTCCACCGACACCCACACCATACGGCGAAGCCAATCCCGAACCCAAGCCCAGGAACTGAGGCGCCAATACACCTCCGCCTGTTATATCACAACATGTAATCAGTAAGAGAAAAATAATAAGAAAACGTCAAACGTTCGATTTCAAAAGAATTTTCAATCAATAATAAGATTTTTTTATTTTATGTTTTAGCAATTAAGCATTAACAAACTTTAAGTAAAACAAATAATCAATTTCAGGAAATGTTAATTTAAAAGAATACGGACTAAAATTATATAGGTATGTTGAAGTTTGAACAGAACATCACAAAGAAATAAGATTGATTTAAAGAACGTGTTAGAAATTCTCTCTCTATAGTGCAGTGGGGATTGGAAAGTAGATTGATCGTATCATGAACTGTATCTAAGAAATAAGAAATGGAATAAGTATGTCTAACAAGCTTTTGTCTTTTGACTACGTGAACAATGTTAAGTAGATTTTTCACTTTAAGAGTCACTCTGTATTGCTGATCGAGTAAGATACGTAATGTAAGGTACAAAGAGGTATGCTGTTATGAGACATTTAAAGAAATAAAATTTCATAAATTTCAAAAATCAAACTAAGCGCAATCAGAAAAACGGTAATGAAGAGTCTACAAGGGCGTGTTCAAGTTTGAGGGCAGTGTTGAAAGCGTCCAGGTGCTCGGAGTAGTAGAGGACTAACTCATCCTGGATGCGAGGGCCAGCGCGAGGCGTGCTCGCAGTGGCATCAACTCACTGGTCAACAGCTGATGAGCGTCGCCGTCTCCGGAGGGAAGCGTCGGATTCGTGTAGTCCCGCGACTTGTCATTGTTGTATTTCACGTTCAGGCAAGTCATCTTCGAATAGTCGATGCGGAGTGTGCAGCACCCGTTGTAGATATTCTGCCCGTCGAGCGCCTGAAGAATTACAAGGGATCAAAATTCTAAAACGAGTTAACACTTTTTATTGAAATAACTTTTCTCGTTTCACATGAACAGGATAGACGAGCGAATTATAAATCCCATCAAAAATATATTAGCACTTCAAAAAGTTTTATTTCCTCCGACGGTCGAGATTTTTTTCCCGTAATAAGGACTTGTCGCTTTCACTGACGTAACATTTTGATTGCAAACTCTCAACTTGAATTATACAGGTCAAATGATATTTCCACTTGTTTCTTTCGACCTACTCGACGAGGTATTTTCCATAATTCAAATTAAGCC
Organism: Bombyx mori; assembly: GCF_030269925.1. Lineage (NCBI taxonomy): Eukaryota > Metazoa > Arthropoda > Insecta > Lepidoptera > Bombycidae > Bombyx > Bombyx mori. Next base: position 11,924,780 of record NC_085128.1, read on the forward strand.
AAGATAAAAGTGCTTTCGAAGATTTTAATAACAGTGTGTACACTAGTCGTAACACAGAAGAAAAACTCGCATTATGGCTGTGTCAAAATCGTTATGTCCCGAGAGTAACAGCTATTTGTTTGTTCGCGACGCCTGCGGCAGGCTGATAACACCACATCGCGATAGAAAAGAGAATTAATTAAAATGCAACAGCACTCAACCCATTCCTGCGCGCTTTATGCTTCTCAGCGGCTTGTACATATTATTTTTGTAATGAAAACACTAGTGCATCGCATTCTGTTTTACACAATGAGCGCTGAAATATGTAACAGCACGGTGTAATTAAATTAATAGCTCTGTAACGAATAGAGTTCTAAGACTTATAATTTGTATCATTTAAAGTAGAGCTGCAATTAATAAATGATTTGATTTCTTTCGTTGTTGAGTTTGTGAACTGCCTCAGAAGTTCAATTTTCATTATAACCTATAACTTATCTCCCTTGAGAGTTCTAAATCAAATTTATTAATTTTAACAATTAATGACGCCCGCCAATTAAGACGACGGAAGTGTCTTAAGAACATGGAACCTTTAATGTATTGGAGTGATTTGTAACAAAATTTGGTTGGAAATAAAAATATTTAATTATATTAAGTATTCTACGTTGTTGATATATTATGTTACTGCATAAAAATCTCAAGATATTTTATGGTCACTTTGATTTGTTGCTCATGTGGCTGAACCTAATCACGGCACACATGGTGTTAAATGGTTTACTGCAGTCCATTGATACCAAAGAGACGGCCGGCAACTATGAGACATATGGTTGAATTTTCACTTTGTTCTACATCAACTATCCTATCCTTCAAGCTAGAACACATTACTGCTTCGTGGCTGAAATACGCGAAAAGATTCTTTCATCGTCGGAGTCATTCGTCAACACGTGTTAAGTAGGTACGTGTTGCTTTGAAATAATTCCTTAGGATAAATTCCTGTGACGTTTGAATAGCATCGTTTGTTTCGTGTAAGTACATCAAACGTCTTCATCTCTGAGCCGCAATTATTGATAAAACTGTTTTTAATTTACAGACAGAAGGCCGAGCAGTAGATGTGGCTTTTTTGGCTGAGTGGTTAACAATCCTAACAGCCATTATTAACGATCCTATTATTGGCTCTTTTATCGTATGAGTATTTTCAGTATCCATATGAGATAGTCATATGTTGGATTCAAGGCTTGTAAACTATAGCATACTAATTAGTACTTATATGACGCTATTTCTTATTTTATTAATTCATATCTAGAGTACTATTAATGATTAACAACGTTTTAATCGCAAAGGCGAAACAGCCATTACATTAATTCAACGGAGACTTCAAGTTAATGCTTTAAGGTTTCCCCGCTACCTTCCAGTTGTAGTATCTTTGGGTTTCGGCAACCACCACGGATAATTCAGACTGGAAGTTTGTCTACGATTAAAAAAATTTATGTTAGCACTTACGAATTATTTGTTTTAAGCACTCATACATTTTGTATACCCATACATTATATCGGTATTGCTTTAATGTATTATGGATATGATTCACCCATAATGAGTATCCGATATTGAAAAGAGGTGATAGAAAGATGCAAAGCGGCGATGTCGGCTCTCAGAATATTGGCCGCAGATTTAATAAATTTTTGTTCTATATGCAAATGTGACCCCCTGATGTGTAGACGTGAATAGATTGGCTCGTTTAAAACTCAACTTATATGGAAATTCGAAAGGCACGTAAGAAAACGTGGAAGAAGAACGCTTCGATACGTAATTAGTTTTGTAGACCCTCGCGGGTGTGCGGATTCCGCTCCGAATGCCGAATGTAGGCGGAAAGCGAAAATAACGAGTAATTAATTTACAATTCTAATGAATAAATTTTCTTGAAGAATTGACATCGGAGCGCCGTTACGATAATATTGAATATCTAATGGCCAATGATCTGCGTTTACGTTACGTAATGTAATTGATTTGTTGAATTAATGTATGTAATTAACATACTGCCATTATTTGTAATATCTTTTATTTTTATTTTTTTATTGCTTAGATGGGTGGACGAGCTCACAGGCCACCTGGTGTTAAGTTACCGAAGCCCATAGACATCTACAACGTACGCCACCCATTTTGTGATATAAGTTCTAAGGTCTCAGTACAGGTACAACGGCTGCCCCACCCTTCAAACCGAAACGCATTACTGCTTCACGGCAGAAATAGGCGGGGTGGTGGTACCTACCCGTGCGGACTCACAAGAGGTTCTACCACCAGTAATTACGCAAATTATAATTTTGCGAGTCGCGTTGACGCACTTATAGAAAATACATAATGTACTTACAATAATAAAGTTATATAAAATGATGTTCTTGCCAGTTTGACGCAGATGGCCGAGAAAGAATAAGCGAATAAAAGTGTAAGAGGGCAAGGATTTTGAATTGCAGATTAATTTCTTACTTTTTATAAGCTTTCCAGGGGCACTTTCGTATTTAAGTCGGTCGTTACTTTACGAAGTCTTATTTTATATTAAAGGTTTTGGAAACCAAAGATTTGTTTTCAATTTTTTTTTTTATTGTTGTTTACGGACACAATTATGGTGTTTTTGCCCTTAATAGAGACCATAGACATCACATAGTGACATGAAATAGAAGTTTTAAATGTGTCGAAATAGCTGCCTCATGGTAGTATTTGAAATTGACGATAAGGTGGTATCGGCTAGTATGGACGCATAACATACTGCCAACACTACCAACAATTAAATGTTGCCAGCTCTTAAAGAGTTGCGTGCGTTTTTTTATTGTCACTATCCGTGACGTCGAAAACAGTAAAGTATTTAGAACATTTGTAATAATATAGTAATAATAACAATAAAGAACGTGAAATTAATCCGTAAAAGTATTTTTTATTATAGGTAATAATATTATAAACATTAACTGTTGTTAAAGAAACACGCGAATCCGAAAAAGGCTACATAACACTACAGGGATTCATAGCGATACTCCCAATCAACTCCTATCGATATCAATATTCGGGGGGAATTTTATTTTAATCTTCCGAAATGGTTATTTGCGATCTTGGGGGGGAGCCGTAATTGAGGTAAAAAAAATATTAGGAGGAGTGACAAGGTGATAAAACGACAAACGTCACGCCCGATTTGATATTGGGATCCTTTATTGCGTAATAAGGAAAACGAATCTCGAATGTTTCGTTTCTTTCCCTGAATTTATTAGATTCGTGAACGGTCAGAATAGCGGACTAAAATTTAATTTATTATTCAAATATACTAGTAGAAGTGGAGGTATTGATTTCTATATAAATAAACAAATTCAAACACTCTAAGCTAGAGTTTTTTCCCCCGAAACGTAATACAGTTCCTAATTGACATAAAATTGACTAGGATGTATGCAAGAGTCTCTAAAGCACGAAAATAACAGTAATTTTTTTTTATTCCATAGATGGGTGGACAAGCTCACAGCCCACCTGTTTTTAAGTGGTTACCGGAGCCCATAGACATCGACAACGTAAATGCCGTCACCCACCTTGCGATATGAGTTCTAAGGTTCCAATATAGTTACAACGGCTGCCCCATCTTTGAAACCGTAACGCATTACTGCTTTACGGCAGAAATAGGCAGGGTGGTGGTACCTACCCGTGCGGACTCACAAGAGGTCCTACTACCGGTAATTACGCAAATTATAATTTTGCGACCTTGATTTTTGTCACACGATGTTGTTCCTTCACCGTGGAAGTCGATCGTGAACGTTTCTTAAGTACGTATTTCATTAAAAAAATTAAAACCCGCCTGCGGGATTCGAGCACCTGTGCATCGCTACACACGAATGCACCGGACGTCTTATCCTTTAGGCCACGACGACTTCAAATCGAAAAGCATTCAATGATATTTTGTGATGTCCTTGTAAGCAGACGAGCATGCGGCACACCTGACGCTGAGTGGTCATCATTACTCATGGACATCAGTAAAGTCGGAGGCAGAGCCAAGCCGTTGCTTAAAACATCCGACAAAGGTAAGAAGTAACAAGTGTCTTATATCTTTAAATTACGCGCTTGGTAATTGTTTTATCTTTAGGTCGTTAGAACTCGTTTAAGCAAAGCCTTCTTAGTGAAGGATTAAATGCGGTCCGCCTTAATCCAACCCCCTTTGCTAATTCGGGCGGTTTTTCCGCGGAGTGCAGACAAACGTTTTCGTTGGGGGTCCCGTGTCGTTCTTGAGAGTCCGAATATTTCAAGCTCCAGTGCTTCTGTTACGATAGAGAATAGGTAATTACGAGAATATTAATTTAAAAAAATCCCTATTTCTCTATCTTTTTGATGAAATAGCCTGGATTAAGCGGACAACTGTCAATAGGTCATTTAAATAATAATTTGCACGAACTTATCAAATTAGGTATTACATCTACGTATAGTATACACATATAGTATGTGTATATGGATGGATCTTAAATTGACATCCGGATATTTCTAATTGAAGTGTTTTACAAGATATGTGGTTCTTTGTTTCGAAGCCGTGAGAATTAAATAGAATACTCTGGAAAATAACAGGCTATAGAATAAAGACAAGGTAAGGCTATAGAATAAAGAGAAGGCAATAAATTTTGAAGTCTGGAATATTTTCAGGCGCTTAAATTTTACAGTTGAACCACAAAACATATTGTTCTCTAAATTATGACTTCCTTTGATTTAACCCTACTAGCCAACTGCGGAACCTTCTACTGTACGTTGTCCGACGCGGACTTGCCCGGTTTTTGTGAAACTTATATTCAATACTTATGAACAAAACACAGTCTTGATTACCTTATTTTCGAATAATAAGTACTTTTCGTAAGGACCTCTGTATGAAGAGATAAGTTATTGAGACGACGATTAGAAAACCTACTAATAATCTTTTGAAAATATTTCATTCCAAAATCATCACAAAATACGTCAGTATGAATAAATCAACTTCATATTATTATTGATTCTTCATTTTTGATAGGCAAAAGCACTTAAATTAAGAGCGGCAGGTACAAAATGAAATTGAGCTTTGACGAATTGCACTTTCAGTAATTAATTGACTGGGGCCTGTCACAAACCAAGCTATAAGCGTATACGTCTGTATAATGCTATAATATTTTATATGACAAGCAAACATACCGTTTCCGATGGCGAAACGGGAATAGGCTCCCGAGGAAAAATATAATTATTTTCTAAGATAAACAAGTGTGATATGTAAGTTCAGATTTCATTCACTTCTAACGCGAAAGTAACAAACTATAAGATGTTTGAGACAGTAGATTATTAGTTCATTTTTCAAAAAAGCGTCCGTAATAAGTATTAGAATAATAATTCGAAAACAAATCTATAATATTATTATCACAAATTAAAATATAATACTAATATAATAATATAAAATATTATACATACTATGTGTGTCTAAGGATTTCAATTTAAATATGAACGTAGCTTACAAATTTATTTATATTGGTAGTGCATCTGCAAAACTAAATTACAAATTTATGTGTGCAGTGAAATCCGGCTTATGTTCAGACCAGTCTGTCCCGAGATAGTATTTATAATTCAAATGTTTTTAGAAATATTTCATTCAATATATGTGGCTATAACTTTAATATAGCTATATGTTTGTACACAAACTACCACCACCTATCATCATTAAAAAATAAAAACAAAAATAAAAAAACAATTTCGTTTTTTGTCGAATGGAGGAGCAAGTTTAGTTTATTTTAAAGATTATATCGAAATATCCATAACGTATTTTGAATCCAGCCATAACTAAAGCCTTCTCGAGATATGACGTTGCCTCTCTAAAGGTCAGTTTCATCTTCTGTTTTTATTTACCACGTGCCCTGTGGGCTTCCGTAACCACTTAGAATCAGGTGACCATTGAGCATATCAACGTATATTAAGTGGCTATTTTGTTTTTATTGCTTAGATGGGTGGACGAGCTCATAGCCCACCTGGTGTTAAGTAGTTACTGGAGCCCATAGACAGTATAGTTACAACGGCTGCCCCATCCTTCAAACCGAAACGCATTACTGCTTCACGGTAGAAATAGGCAGGGTGGTGGTACCCACCCGCGCGGACTCATAAGAGTTCCTACCACCAGTAAACTCATAAGAGGTCCTACCACCAGTAATAATATAATAATAACAGCCATATCAATTAAAATGAGCGATTTTAGCTCTGACTGTAAGCACTTTCGTAAGCACACATTCGATTAGCCCTCACTAAACAAACCGCATTCGCTCCATTAGACAATGTAATTAATACTGATAACCCCTAATTGTGGTTGACATACATTGACGTACTAAAATCGAGCGACGATCACCTAACAACCGCGCCCACTTATCGCACTATTCGAGTTTGCTTTGGAAACGAACGCCGAATTGGCGTCAAATGTATACTGTGACATCATGAATAATGAAGTCTCTACGTTTGTAGCCGGAGGAGCATGAATCGGTTTTGTCTGCGAACAATATTATTGTTCCCCGAATATAATGGTATTGTTTTACGGGTCCTAAATGTAGCGGGCGTGTGCGAGGCGTTTCGCAGCCCAAAATATGAGCACGGCAACATGAAAGTTTGGAGCGGATGTTGATTACGGTAAGCAAACCTCGGCGCAGAACACCAACAAAACTGTTAAACAATGTTTGACACGTAACTAGGTGATATAGAGTGTGGCTCAAGTGCTGTTGACACAACCTATAGGGACCTAAGTGGGGGAGGGCGATGGAACGTGCAATTTTAAACGAGACTTGGACCAACGCTGGTGCTTCACTGTTTGTGGCGCACCGTGAAATATCAATGAAGATTTCGCGGGCGAACGAACGCCACATATCGGACTTAGCAACTAGCTTTCGGTGCTTACCTTCTATCTAATATAAAATATAGTTACTACTAATAAAGTAATCCTAAAAATGAATACTTTAGAAAAATTAGGTGACAATTTTTTTTAACAATTCAAATTTCGCTGAATAGGGTGAGTGTAAAAGTAAAGTTAAGTTATGTAAAGCCGCTGAAAAACTAAAACAATTATTAGGTACGAACGATAACAATCTTAAAATAATTTATATCGTGAACATTGTTTTAAAAACGTAATTTCCGTGATGTATTTCAACAACACAATCCAAGTTTGTTCTCTTGTGTGATGCGTATATTTTTTAAATATATTTTAGAGGATAATAATAATAAAAAAAAAAAGAAAGATATATGTATTTTAAAGGATAATAAGCATTTTTCTCAAAAAAAAAAGCGATTTCGTAGTTACTACAAACATACTGGTAGCGTGGAACACCAATCGCATGACGCGAGTTATTACAGAGGACTCCGGGCGGAGATATAACATTTTTGTCGTTACATTGTTTGAGCACGTTCTTTTGTTGACACAAAGACACCGACCGGTAAGACGTAGCCGCAGTGCAAAGTGCAATTTTAAAATGTAAACAAAGCTCGCACCTTGAGTCCATAAACGCTATCTCGGATTTCGCCTTATTGAACCTCCGAGGCGAAAAATAATCTTTTCATATTTGCTTCGCTTTATAACGAAGAAGTGAAACTTTGTTATGTAAATCTCTTTTGAAATAGTTCTTGGCAATTTTATAACGTTATTAAAAAAAAAGCGCAACTTTCGTAACTTCTTAAGAATATAATTAATTCTGTGAAAACAATTAATTTCTTGGAACAATATTAAAACATACTTGCGGGCCATCTATCGTTCGCTGATGGTTTTATCACAAAAACCACCCGTGGGGTGTTAACAAGAATATCTGTATCAAGTTTCATCATAATCGGATAATTGTTTAGGAACACACAATGGACACAACTTAGATACAAAAATATGTTTTTATTCATTTAGACCTATGTAAAAAACTCTCCACGAGACAGGCAGTGCCTAGTGTGGAGAGTTTTTAGCAAACTGTTATGTGTTTTTTTATGTGTTATGTATGTAGTAAGTAAAAAAGTATATAGCTAACTATAAAATTTTAATACAATAATATAAATATGAATGTAATTCATAATTTCAATCTAATTTAGATTATTATTTATTAACAAACTCCGTAGCATCAGTATATTTTTTTTCTAATGATAAAGAACAAGAATTATTTATTTTAAATAATAAATACCAGTGGATTCTAACAGTGATACATAATCAAATTGCTATCAATCATAACTTACTGATGGAGCGGCTGCGGTCTGATTAACGTTGGTCCTACTGCGACTGACTAATGATTGTTGCGTAATTTGAACATGTTTTCAACTACATCATAGTCTTTCTACATCTTCAGTTGAAGGCGATATGATTGATCTTTCATATTCACTTTTCAATGATGTCAGTTGTATTAGAGTGCTTTTAAATTTAGTGTCAAAAAGAACTTGCTTTTTCACTATTTTAACCGAATGTTCACGATTGACTTCCACGGTGAAGGCATAGCATCGTGTAATAAAAATCAAACCCGCAAAATTTTAATTTGCGTAATGACTGGTGGTAGGACCTCTTGTGAGTCCGCACGGGTAGGTACTACCATCCCGCCTATTTCTGCCGTGAAGCAGTAATGCGTTTCGGTTTGAAGGGTGAGGCCGCCGTTGTAACTATACTCAGACCTTAGAACTTATATCTCAAAGTGGGTGGCGCATTTACGTTGTGGTTGTGAGCACGTCCACCCATTTAACAAATAAAAAAATATGTATTAAAATCAAAAGCTTTCTCAAAAATAAAATTTAAAATCAGCGCATTAAAAGCGTACGTTTCGTGTCTGCGTATACAGGCTGCCCTCTGAAAGATTTGGCGAGGTTAGAGATTTATGTCAAGGATCATAGAGGTAGGGATCGAGGGATTTCAGCGCTCCTAACATCCGACTGTGCCCTTTGTGCCTGGAGCACTATCCGGGTTCACTTCACTTTGTACCTCTTACTTGTGTTGCCACTTAACTCGCGGGACGTTTTAATTCCATTTCGAGAAAAATTCGTGGCCAGTTCCTTCCCGAGTGGTTTCGTGAGGAGTTGCGCGGATTACAGCTCTCTCGTCTAACTTTTTCCGAATAACATCACGTAAGTGATGTCAGATTGTCGACCGATATCGTCTGTACGATATATAATATGGTACCTAGTATGTACCTAGTATTTATAATACGCTCTTATTACATACATACGTATTAAGCTAGGTGCGTATGTATTTTTGTGTGTATGTAACGGAATATTTGAACGTGATTTTCTCCGATTTTGAACCTATGACAATAATTTTATAATTTCGCTCTAATATCCTAACTAATATCAACGGCGCGGCGTAAAAAAGATGAAATTAATTGTTTGTTCTTTACTATTTAAGCGCGTTTTTGTTTTTGATTTTAAACTGCATATTTTTAGTCAAACCAAATTGGGACACTAAAATAATTTGTGTGAAAGTTGATTACTTTTTTCCTTGTTAGTTGATATTTGAAAAGTCCAGTTATGTTAACAGATCTGTTAACGGGTGCCAGACTTATTGCAGTAGCGAGCGCCATAATGCTACTGCTAATGCATTGTTACTACGCGGCTAATACGTAATGTACACTCGGTCTCCCGCAGCAGTGCAGGCTACGTAGTTACTCTAATGTACTGTTTTTATTTCCATTATTTGTTTACTACAAAATTAGACTTCATATATATATTTTTTTTTATTGCCCTTGTAGGCAGACGAGCATACGGCCCACCTGATGGTGAGTGGTCACCGTCGCCCATGGACTTCAGCAATGCCAGGGGCAGAGCCAAGCCGCTGCCTACCGCAAATCTCACTCATATGTAGGTGTAAACTTTTTTCTTGTCGTCTTTTTTTTCCCTACCCATGCTGATAGCCTTGAGAGGCTATATCAGCTTCGCCCTGACGTGTAGGTAAGCTCACGGTGCTCAAACCGGAGTGGTCCTAACACTGGCCCTAGCAAGAGCAGTGCTTCGCAGAATCTACCACCGGATCGGAAACGCGACCCACTGAGAAGATCCGGTGAGAAACTCAGTGGGCTGTGTCTGTGTGTTAAAACTTATCGCTAAGACATCGATCTTAAAAGCATAATTCGAGTGAAGTTTTGTAAATAATAAAAGGTGCCACATCCAAATGGTATTTCGGTTTGTTTTAAAATTTCAATTACTGGCCACTTCAAAACGTGAAGTTAATGTTTAAATTTAGGAAGCCGCATTTGAAACAAGTATTCCGTGCGGACTTTATTTCTATTAAAGCGGACTCCATTAGCAGAGTCGAGTTGATGAGACTTAGCGTTGCTAAGTTTTCACCACTACGCTTTGCTGGTGATATCTCAATTTCATGACGGGTTTCCTCGCTACAGAACATTAATTTAATAAATAAGTCACGAGCGAGTAGCGTTTTGTAACTTATAATATTCTATTGTACGCCACGTTAATGAAAGCAGAATGATATTAATACGCTTCACTTTTGCACTTGTACCGACAGCACTCCACAGGAATCGGGCGTAAAGAGCGACTAATTAGGACGACTAGTCGAGTCGCTATTGTAGAATTCATTAGCGAATTGTACTCCGCCGACAGAGGTATTACAGACAAATTCGACAAATGAACAGAGTAACAAGCCTTTCAAGGTTTATTTTTGTATTCGGGCCCTCTATTATCGATTACGTGCGTTATCGATTTCATTGTCGTGTTTCAATAACGTTAAATAAAATTGTTCTGCTATCGACTCGTAATAAAATTACCGAGATTCATAGCGGCGCGCCGACGGAAAGCTTCGATAATTATGTTCGCGAACTGAGTTTGCGGAAGCCACAAAACGAAATTTAATTTGCCCTGAACGCTGCATCAGAAATAAAGTTAAAACAGTCGTTGCAGCCGGCCGCCGTACGTCCAACTTCTAACGCAAATGAATAGTGAATAGGAAAAGTTGGGTCGAGAAAAATGATGTCCCACTCGGTAGCGGGCGAGGGCTATTGTCGCGGACTCGCAGCCGCCGCTCTGCTTACCGATATTATTGTTATTAAATGTACGTAAACGTTCTGTTGTAACTTATACTTTCAACAACCACGAACGTACAAAAACATTAAAGTTGCTTTCGCATAGAACTAGTAGTAGTACCTATTCTGAACAATCTGATTTATAAACTTTATACTGTCATATGAATTACACATACGCGTATGTTCGAAGACAGTTTTTACTGGTGGTCCGTGCGGGTAGATACCACCGCCCTGCCTATTTCTGCCGTGAAGCAGTAATGCGTTTCGGTTTGAAGGGTGGAGCAGCCGTTGTAACTATACTGAGATCTTAGAACTTATATCTCAAGGTGGGTGGCGCATTTACGTTGTAGATGTCCATGGGCTCCAGTAACCACTTAACACCAGGTGGGCTGTGAGCTCGTCCACCCACCGAAGCAATAAAAAAAAAAATTTTTTTTCTTCTAATTTTACACATTTTTAAATTTGAGCGATGTTCATTTCAAATTATGAGATAGGTTTTGCTATTGTTCGACTTAATCCGTAATCAGGAACAAAACGTTGAGCTTAATAATTACGAATGCGGTCGATTACGATGCTGAATACAACAAAGTGGCTACAAATACATAATTGCAACTATCAATATGAAACTTTGGTACCTACGCAGTCGGAGCGGAGTAGATAAGAAGACTTCATACCCAGGATAGTTCGAAAGCGAGTCATTAAAGTGAATGAAACGTGCGGCAATAGGAACTTTGTTTTATGGCATTGCTTTACAAACAGTTAAATAAAAACAAAGAAGTCTTTAGTGCTCACCGTTTTTGCTGTTTGCGCCGACACCGTGTCTGGATACTGAATGAGAGCTTGGAATGAATCTGAAAACAAAATACATTTACATTATTATCAGTGGATTTAAACTCGGAATAATTCGCAACTTCTCCCGAATTCTACCGTTAAAAGTATTTGTAGTATTTCAACAGGGCTCTCTAAAGCAAATTCAAAAATTGCGTGACCGTTTTCGTGCCTTAGAAATTATTAATGGATACTTCGTAAAATATTATTTACAATATGCGGACAATGAAGACGAAATTGGCGCCCAACGTGGGGCAGACCTGAACCCATGCGTCATCAAGAGTAAGTCCCGTCTCAGGTGCAGCACAGCTATTTTATCATGTACAACGCTTCAGTGAATATTCGAGCACGTAAGTTTCGCGCCTATTTTACATTCGGGGTAGTCGTGAAGTTACAAAATTTATTGCTTCAGTAGCTCATTCGCGACTGCTGTTGTTAAAAGTTTGATGATACGACGGCGTTTTAAGAGATAATCGCAAACTTAAAATTGAGCTTTTTAATATTTTAGTGCATATTTTGTATAGTTACTATTGTTAAGAAAGCTAAAACGAGAAAACCGTGATAAATAATAAACGAACAAAGTAGTTGGATATGTTCTCGCATTCGACGTGAATGGCCTTGCAAGTAATATAGTTGGTCGTCGAGTATATTTACTGCGAGAGGAGTAGCGTTAAACCCCCTAATTTAAGGCGTGATCCGGGCGATCATTGCCGCCCGTTGGCCGAGGACATAAATTCACATTTTTAGGAAACATTGGTAGAGCCACGTCGGTCGCCTATATAAGGTAGCGTTATGTTAGTAGTTGAAGATAACCCAAAGTTTTTTTTAGGTGAGGAAGTCGGAAAATTCGCGCGATACTATTTGGGCGTATATTCAGTATATTCTATAATAGTCTTATTTTAAAACTGTAAAAAAGTTAACGAAATGGCCTCTCCAGTTTATAGGCAGCGAGAAAATGAATAGAAAAAAGATAATGCACGCTTACGTCGGACCCATCGCAGCTAATTCCCTTGCCCTTAATAAATTTTCAAGACTTATAAAATATAGAGAAGAGAATCACTTAAGACACTGTTTGTCTAGTTTGTTGTTAGTGATAGATTTATTATTAATAATTTATTTTTACAGTGATAATTAATTTGATATTGTGACTGTACTCCCCTACTACTGACTACCTGTTTTATTTCTTTTGTTCTTTTTGCACGTTAATGCGGTTTAACTTTTGAATTTGATAATGTTATTTTTATTTTGTAATTTTTTTATAGCTTATTATTTATATTTGTGACATTTTGGCGATCTGGACGTTTTTCTGTAAGCCACAATTATTATAATATATTAGTTTAATAAGTATAGTTATATAAATAAATAAATAAAGACACGATAGTTGATGTAAATTACGCGCTGTGTCCTTCATAAATTTTTTAAATTTTTTATTTATTTTGGTATTCTATGTATATGAAATGTTATTGTTAATGGATATTATGGATGGATGATGTGGATGCAAAATCTGAAGTAAATGAAATAAATAAAATAAAATAGATAGTTAAACGGCTTCATACATTTATTAGACTTAATTTTGGAGGATACAAATAGAATTCATAAAGCACGTATGGAATATCGGAGTGTTTTCGTTTTTTTAAATTCAATGATAACGGGACTAAGTCGTGGATTTACTTAAATAAAAGTTAGTATTAATGTGTAAGTTTCTTGAAACTTCAGTTTGTTTTTATTATTATTATTATATATTTTTGATAGTAAAAATTTGTGATTTAAAACTTTTTTGTACTTAAAACAACAATAAAAATAAATTTAAGAACATCTAAATAATTAGTACAAAGGCGAGTTTAATTTATTTACGATTATTTACTAATAAAAAAAAATGGGATGTATGTGAGGGAAAAATTAATAAAAAAGATTTGTGGTGTCGTGGGCCACCGGATAGGAACGAAGTTCCTTATTATAAAAATAATAATTTTAAGTTCTATTCGAGGTATAAAAAAAATAAAACTGGTTTCATAACAACCCAAGGTCATTCGGTAACGTGCGAGCTTATTGTGGTACACTTCATTCACGGTTGATTGCATAAGAGTTAGTGTATTGCGCAAACGAACGCTCTGAGATCGTGGTCAATGAATGATAAAAAAATATGTTATTTTTTGTACGTTATTACAAAGTTAAGTCGTGTAGTGTGTGCATTACTAATTTGTACGTTATAACAAAGTTAAGTGGTACCCTGTGTGTATTTCTAATAAAAATCTTACGTTACGGACGTTTTTTCCCAGTTAGGGTACCTCTCCTTATCGTCCCATAAGTACATACATACATACATACAATATTTTCTTAAATAGATACATACTGTACTGTACATACATATGATTTAATTGATTCAAAAGTTACGCTGCGTCAAGCCGTTAACTGTGAAACTCTTACAAACGAGCCGGACTGCTAGACAGACACTCTTGCTTCGTTTATTTATTCATGCTGAAATATTCAAGTTCTAATTCAATAAGATGTTCCGATTGCGCGCAAGTTATTCAAATCTCAATCAATCGGCGGCGTGCGCGCCGCTTCATTAAGTTTCATTAAAAATTCAAGCGGAAAGCGCAATTACATAATGGAATATTCAAACATCGATCTCTGCGTAAACACAAGATGGAAGTTGCGGTGAAATTAAAATTTCGTAATCCGCATTTCGCTGTAGCGAAGAGGTTGCTTCCGCTATGTTAATATTAAGCGAGAGGGCGGGCGGTCGCCGGCCGACCGATTACAGTATAATTTGATATCTTAAATCTCGACATCTCCCCTGCAATGAACGGGCTCCGTCAAGCTTGAATGCGTCCTCGTTCGCAAATTACGCGTCTTTTCAGCTAACCGTTCAACTCTGATACTCGGATACTACTGGTGAATATGACTCGAACAGATGTAAGTAGATGTCGGAGAAGCCACAATTATTAACACCATCGTCAAACATCATAGGGGCGAATAGGGTGAGCGAGCAAAGAGAAACATTGTGAACACCAATCACGTTTGTTGTCTTAGAACAATTTAGAAATCTTCTCCTGACATTAGCAAACGAAAACGAATGACAGTCCTTGGACGAGGGCACCGCTCTTCAACAAGGCTGGTTGGTAAGTGTTAAGGTGTTTACGCACCTCCATCGGCTGTCGTAGCACAAAGTTAGCAGAGTTCCGACGATACCGCGATCGCGCTGCCATCTCTCGGGAATCGCGCTGTTTCGTTTAGCTACCAAACTAATGACCGTCTCAGATATGACTCGATACTAAGCCCGATACCCGATAGTTAAATATAAATTTAAAAGTCGATCATGCCACTTAAGTACAGTTTCATGTTAATTTATATTGGACGGTTAAGCCTGAACGGCATCCGAAATGAGATCATAAGATTTAGACTCAGACACCGCAATGTCCGTAGACGAATCAAATCCTTAATTAAGGGGGTCCGACGACGAAATAGACAAGACGTGTACCGCAAACAGGGTACGCATAATAATTGTAGCGGTCTGCTACACCTTAATAAAGCCAATCGGGGCAGACGAGGGGCGAGGAGATCACGAAGGGGGAAGGATTACGGCGACTCCGCGCTCTTCATTGAGATTTGTTTCGGGATTAGGAGCGCGTTTGATGGTAACCTCCGTGAGGTCGCAGCCTGTCGCTAAGAGCGCACAACCGTCATCACGTTCCCCGTCCGCATTCAATATTAACACGATACACGAACTTAATATTCATCAGAGAAACTTCAACGGGACTCGTGAAAGTAGCACGCGTGAAACAACACGTATCAAAATTTAGTAACAAGTTCTGAACGATGGGAGTTCGAGCATAGTCGAATCGGTGCCTACCGTATAAGATGCTTAATTAGTAATACCACTTTATTAATCCAAGAATCGGTAGCGATTTATCTCCTGCACTGCTAATACGGGCGAGGGTACCACTCACCTTCAGATATCACTACTTGTCAGCCTTTCAAGGCAATGAAAGCAAATAAAAAAAACACGGATTTTTGGTTCAAATTACCACAGTTTTTTGGTTTAAATTGCTTTAAATTTTGCCATTAAATAAACTCTTTGACATATACTTTTTTTTTTTTTTTTTTTTTTTTTTTTTTTTTCAGGAGGAAATCGCCGGACTTCCGCCCTTTTCTGGGCGGGGTATGTCAGAGTCGAACTGACTAAAACCTCCTGTCGCTCAACAACCAACGTCCAAACCTCGCATGAGACAGAACTCATGACAAGGCAAAGGGGGGAAAGTGAAGCGTTTAGTGCGGAGCACATCTCTCCCATCACCCTCCCCCTCGGGACGCCGGACTGGCGGTCGTCGGCGCCACGACCACCAGCCCTCTCGGTCGGCAGACTGTCCGAAGCCCGCCTAGATGGCGCCGGTTAGAGTGGGTTACCCTACGGAATACCCCGCTGGGCCAGAACCAGCGTGGGTCGAGGATAGCCGGCCTTCCATCACCCGGATGCTCTTGCGTAAAACGCGTGCAGAGCAGCTTGCACGTCGTCTTCTTAGGCCCCCCTCGCCGGTCCCCAGACCGACATGTGAGGGGGACCCGAAACACTTAGAGGGCCAGGGCTTGGGCGAGATCCGCCTCCCTGGCCCCCGCTCGACGGCGGCGGGATTGTGCGTCTCTCACGCGCCCCGCCGCCTCCTTCTGCGAGATGGTGCACTCGCAGAAGTCGAGCATCGCCTTCCACGACTCGTCGTCGCCGAGCATCGATGCCACAACACTCGGCAACGACAAGTCGGTTCCTATTTTTGCGACGAGGACACGGCGCCACCCCTCCCATGCGGGGCAGGCGACGAGCGTATGCTCTGCCGTGTCCAAGTCGCAACCACAATGGTGGCACTCTGCCGTCGGCTCGGCTGTGATCCGGTGCAGGAACTCACCGAAACAACCATGCCCAGTGAGCACCTGCGTAAGCCGGAAAGTGAGGCGTCCTCTGTCACGATTCACCCAATCCACAAGGACCGGGCGAATCGCCTCGACGGTCCTACGACCAGCCGAAGGATCAGCCAGCCGTCTGGACCATGACTCCAGCACGGACCGCCGAGATTGGGCCCTCCGTGCTCTGACCACACTGGGGCTGGGACGCGCCACGCCCCGGGCACGAAGTTCAGCCCGCCACCTATAGTCAGCGGCGAGCGCCTCCGCTTCCAGAACCCAAGGCGGCGTCCCAGCCAGTACACACGCCGCCTCAAAGGAGATGGTGCGATAACCACGGATGACCCTGACCGCGATGGTGCGTTGCGGCCGTTGCAGCAGCTTCGCCACCCCCACGGCCAGGGACTGGCCCCACACGGGCGCCCCGTATAGGGCCATTGATCGCACCACCCCCGTATAGAGACGGCGCGTCACCTGGTCAGGCCCCCCGTTGACATATACATAGGTATATCAGTTCGCATGAACGACAAGAAAAGCGGTTTAATGCGACTTTTGGTGCGTGATAATACGAAAACTATTCATAACATTCGAATATAAGATGTAATATTGTAGTTTATGTATTTGCTACCACGAGATCGGGTAATTGAAGTAAGAATTTATACGTTCCGGATGTACCAACTACTTTGGGTTAGACGCCAATATCTCCTTACACGGCTTTCTGAATTCACACTAACTTTTCAGGCGTGTACGGGTTCTGATACGTTTTGACTTTTAAGTGTTATGTGCATGAAAGAAATATCATTATTAGATATTACAATTGCGCAAATCTTTATGGACCCCGGAAGCCATTTCATATTGTGTGGGCTATCAGCGAGTTCACTAGTCCAGTAATAAAAAATATGATTAGAATGAGAAGGGAATGAGTTTTCTAATAAGTTTTCTAATAAGTTTCTAATTCCGTTTTCTAGTAGTATTATTTGTTGGTTTATCTTATGTGATCGTATTTGTGGGATTTAGTTGAAACTTTGTACAGCTATTGAGTTCGTTTGTGATGTATATGGTGTAAGTATATGTAATACAGATATTACTAAGTTCAACTAATACAAGATAAAATCGATTTGTTTTCCAACACCAGCTTTTTTTGAAATTAGGAACAATCAAGAAACAACTTAGTATTGGAAAATACCTATAGAAAAAAACATTGAAATATTTATTGTCCACGCTCGGGACAATTAATAAATCTGTTTTTTGGAAGTGATGCTATATATTTTTAATCCGAAAATAATAATTAGGTAAATTAAGTGAATATTTATAAAAAAGGCGCCAAAGTCGTGATTGAGTAAAAAATGCACAGATAATATAAAAAATAAAGATAAGCGTTTCGTTTCACGTTGTGAAGATCTTGAACGTAATATGAAAAGATACTCTTCTGAAACACGAAATGCTGTGGCATTCGGAGCATTGAATATTTCGATACAAATAAAATAAACATACCCAACAGATTTCAACGAAAACACTATGCAAATTCACGGTATGTTTACAAAGCAATTTACAAAAATTACCGCGACTCTATCTGTCTATGGTTGGAAATGTTTCATACTCGCATGAATATTCAAAAGAACAATACCGGAAAATAGTACGAGCCTAAAGCTTTTTACGATTGGACAATGATGAACGCGCTAAAAAAACAAACAGCCGGTCATCGGTACAATCCGAACAACACGAACTCGACGTTCGGAAATTGGAAACGCTTGCATTAGCACAGGTGCTGTGATACGAGAGGAGTTATGAGCATCTATGCTGTTTAGCGAGGACCCTTGTGCATCCAAGAGTTTGCGTTCGATTAACTTGGCCATGACAAATGCGATCCAATTTAGATTTTGAATTTAGAACTCGAATTCAATGTGGGGTTTAGTCTTATATCTGTACACTAGCTTGGAAATGCATTTAGATGCTACTATATTTAGTACTTATTTACGTAATTCGTTTTTTTGGAAACATAAGTGATTTATGTCATGGAAATAAATGGGAAAAACTGGATTCGAACAATAAAATATTATGTAGTATTTTTCGTTGATTTTGTCGGTGAGTACTTTTCGAGGGGACGAGGTTTTTATATAAAAGTTTATTTGAGGTTTCCGACTAGGCGCCAGTATAATTAGGCGAGAGTGAGCACCGACTCAACGCTCACCCGAGAGCTTATCAAATATGTACCTACCTGCTGCCTCCTGTGTGCCGGATTTATTTAGGATATGCATGAGGGTACAATTTAAATTTTAAACGGATTGCGCCCTTGGATTTCGGCCCTGTGTTACGCTTGGTAAATCTATCACTATAACGCGGGCGAAATTAATTTTAAAGCCCACCTCGATTCGATTTATTAATAGTGGTTTTAGTGAGTGTAATCCTGCTGGGATGTAATATACAAACGCATTTGCAATCAGAGGCTTATCAACGGATGTATTTCGTCACGAATAGATTTGTAATATCTACAATTACTTATTGTGTGTTGTTTCAAAATTACGTATTAAATTGTTTATATTGAAGATTTTGTAGTCGATACATAATTACATAAACTAAGATATTATTTGAAGATATCGAGATTATGCCGTAGTTGGATCATCGGAAAACAATAAATCTGACTATTACGTTCAAATGGTGTTCACAAATGGCAATCACGATGAAGTCTTGAAATAAAATCTAACCAACGGATTTGTAATTTTTTATGATTGAATGATTACTGGTGGCCCGGAGGCCTTTCCAGTTTCATCAGAACAGGTGGGCGAGCAAAGGCTCAGTCAGGAGGGGTGGGATTTGCTAACAGCTGCCCGAGCGCCTCCGAAGGAGACCTAACTACTCAAGAGCAACTGCTTCGCGAATGAATCTACTACCGGATCGGAATCGCGACCCGCTGAGAAGATCCGGCAAGAAACTCAGCGGGCTGATGGATGGGTTAGTTTGCACGTCGAACTCTTTGTCAAGTACGATTACCGGGGTCCTTAAGCCTGCTCTCTTAGAGTTAGAGCTGAAGTCGTCTAATGCAAAGGTTGAAATTTCCTTAAGACTTATGCCGCACTTTCTGCATGGTATCAACTATCACCTTATCCATTTGATCCTGTGATGCAGTCTTGCCTTCCTGTTTGAAGAATACTGTTTTCTCTTTGCGATTTTTGACTACGAGTGGGTCTTCCGGTGTCTTCGGTCATCGGCCACTTCTTCAAGTGCGCTTATTCATCTGCGCTAACCTACCATTACTATATTTATGCAAAACGAACGATAATTAAAATAACTTACTGTTTTTAGTGAAAGTTACAATCTTGAGCACCTTGCCGTAGCGTTGGAAGATCGAGTAGAGGACGTCCAGAACGATGGGATATAACATATGCTCTATGATGACACGCAGTACTGTATTGGGACCGCCCTGTAACAATACAAAATATTTTTATCATTTAAATATACACACAAAATAAAAAATAAAAAATTTAGTTTTTATTTTTATTGCTTAGATAGGTGGACGAGCCCACAGCCCACCTGGTGTTAAGATGTTACTGGAGCCCATAGACATCTACAACGTAAATGCACTACCCACCTCGAGATATAAGTTCTAAGGTCTCAGGTATAGTTAGTTACAACGGCTACCCCACCCTTCGAACCAAAACGCATTACTGCTTCAAGGCGGAAAATAGGCGGGGTGGTGGCACCTACCCGTGCGGACTCCCAAGAGGTCCTACCACCAGTGATTACGCAATTATAATTTTGCGGGTTTGATTTTTATTACACGATGTTATTCCTTCACCGTGGAAGTCAATCGTGAACATTTGTTGAGTACGTATTTCATTAGAAAAATTGGTACCCGCCGGCGGGATTCGAACACCGGTGCATCGCTACGTACGAATGCACCGGACGTCTTATCCTTTAGGCCACGACGACTACAAAATGAATTTAAATAAAGAATAACACAAGGTTTATTTATTGCATATTTGAGAGAGCGAGATCACGGCCTATCTGGTGCTAAGTGGTTAACGGAGCTCATAAAATCACAACTTTAAAGCCGCTACCCACAGCCAGATCTTAATATTGAAATTTGTAGTTTGACGTTGTATTGGACTAAATTAATTGCATACAAGCTTTTGTTGTGTGTGCTGAATACAAGACATATAAAACGGAGCTTACTAATCAGTATTGTCTTCACTTTTGCTATGAAAGTTCGGTCGAATATCGATACGTTTTTGAGTTACTCAACAACGCATTACCATATTGTTATTAATTTAAATAAAGTAACTCAACGCCTGAAATATCATATTATCATCAAACTAAATTGATTAATGCACGTTGCTTTAAAACGGCACATTGTATGCCACGAGCAATTACCTTACAAATACAACTGTGAAATCGACTTTTGTTAATGAAAGTATTTCAGTCAGTTAGAGTATTATAAGTTATCCGGTGAGTGTAGACCAAAAAGTAAACTTATATAGGATTAAGAACTTGACATGTGAGAGTATATTTCAAGAGAGATCCTTTCTTACATGTACCTAGTATTTGTATCGTAATTATTGTGTTTCTGTTCGAGAAATAAAGAGTATATATTTATTTTGTTTGATATACCAAATGTTGTTTGTGTCATCGTACAAATAATATAATGTTACATTACCCTTATGTAAGTTCATTGAAATTGTTATTTTTATTATCGTCTTAAAGTATTCTTATTACTCTTGATAGGTAAACTATCTCAGAACCTACCTGATATGGAGCCAACGAGACCATATTTTCAATTGTTTTGTATAAATATGCTATTTTTAAAACGAAATACAGTGATTGCTTCTCGGCAAACATTTGCGGCATTGTAGTATCTATGCGCACGTGATGCTCTCAACGATGAAATAAAAATTAACGCTCACAAAGTAAAACATGAAGTTCACGAATTTTAAGTATCGTTCATTAATGACTGTTTGGTCTATCGAATCAAACTGTAATTAATACAAACTAAGAATATATTAAAGAATATAATCGGGAACATATCACATATGGTCACCTATCTGTTAGCGAGGTTTTCCTACACTATGGAATTCAGAGACTATTATAAATACTAGTGGTCCCGCAGTAGTCGTGAATCGACTACAATTAATTGTATTTATAAGTTTGAATGAACATTATTATGGTTCTATTATCAAAGACTAATAGACTTTTTTTTTCACAGATTTCGCCAAGACCAAACTAAAGGCAAATAATATTAAAGATATACAATAATAAGCTATTCTTAATTTGACCACAGACTTTAAGCAATAACAAAAGTTTGACATTAAACAAAGAGTGTGTATATGTGTGTGTGTCAAATACATGGTAGTGTGTGTAAATTTTCTTATTGATTTAATATATTATTAATGCATAATTCAAAAAAAATATTAGCATTCTGCACTCCTTCTCTATATTCTCTATAAGAGTGGGAAATTTTATACTCCTCCGTCGGCGCAATTTTCGTTAAAAGGAGTACAAAGTTTTTGCTTCACGTATTAATATATAAATAAATATTTACTAACAATCACGCCACGTAAACTGGTCCCGTGATAAGTTCGTAAAGAACTTGTGTTACAGGTACCAGATAACGGATATAAATGTAAGATTTTTATTATACACATACATATATTTAATATACATCCATAACCCTGGAAAAGACATTTATATTTATCATACAAATATCTTCCCTTGGCGGGATTCGAACCCGCGACCCCCTTGTGTAGTGACCATGTCACTTACCACTACACCAGACGGCCGTTGTCGATATAGATACATATATATTTTCGTGACACGAAGCTTTGCCCGTTGTGGGAATCGAAGCCACGACTTTCGACAACCGAGTCAGTCATAACTCAATATTTGAAACATTGTCTTGATGGTTACGAAATATTAAATCCGATTTGGCAGTATGTTAACTAAGTAAACAATTCCGGAATAGCATAGTTCGGTGTATGGACAAGGCTTTGTTTCAAGCATATTGGCCGTCACGACCGCACAAGTGCCATCGAGCCTCGGGGTGACCGATCTAACGATGCGTCTTATAAGCTAGTATCGCAATCTGCATACAACAAACTACCCAGAAATTGATTTTAACGTTAGCCCAAAGGGAATATTGAGATCTGATTGAAGCAGTTGTTGTATTCAAGATGGATTTTGTAATAGGCTTTTGTCGTTAAGGTCGGGTTGAACGCAACTTAAGGTTTCGCTGTGAAGCACCTGTTTTATGTATTTTTATTGCACCAGCCCGCCTATTTCTGCCGTGAAGCAGTAATGCGTTTCGGTTTGAAGGGTGGGGCAGCCGTTGTAACTATACTTGAGACCTTAGAACTTATATCTCAAAGTGGGTGGCGCATTTGCGTTGTAGATGTCTATGGGCTCCAGTAACCACTTAACATCAAGTGGGCTGTGAGCTCGTCCAACCATCTAAACTATTCTAAACAAAAAAAAAGTTCGATCTAGATGAGATGTCGAGCTCACGGCTCACTTAGTGTTAAGTGGTTAATGAAGTTCATAGACATCACAGGGTTATTAGTGCAGTACACCATGTAATTGTAAAATGTTTCAAGTAAGAGAACAGAGCGAACATGCATTGGCTGACTTGATGTTTTTTGTTGTTTAATGGTTTGGCTCTTTAATGTTGGGACTGAATCGAGCCGCTGCTGGATATTCATGGATTTGGTAGATGATTCAGATGACACCAGAATGAACTGTTTCGTTTACCATTTATGTCCGAGTTCATTGTCTATACATTTATATATTTAAAATCAGTCTCTGCTCCCATGTGTGATATGTATCGAATAGACATACAAATATATTTTTTAACCTATCTTACTAAACCATTGCACAGCCTGGAGAAACTCATCATTCTCGGATATGGAGGGGAAGCGCGCTAGAGGAAGAGCGCCAGGTAGATGGGTGGACCAACTCAAGGAGGTGACTGCAGGCCAGATACAGGGAGCGGTACATATGGCGCTGAACCGGACCGAGTGGAGAAGATTGATATACAGTCACGATCCTCAGCATCGAGGGAACGACCAGAAAGAAGAATAATTTTTTTTTTTTTTTTTTTGTTGCTTACATAGATGGACGAGCTCTCAGCCCACCTGGTGTTAAGTGGTTACTGGAGCCCATAGACATCTACAACGTAAATGCGCCACCCACCTCGAGATATAAGTTCTAAGATCTCAGGTATAGTTACAACGGCTACCCCACCCTTCGAACCGAAACGCATTACTGCTTCACGGCGGAAATAGGCGTACACGTACGTTCCACATACTACATACTATACATCCAAACACAAGAATGCGTATAGAAATATTGAGATGTTTCTTCATTCAATTCAATAGTTATGTAGTGTATTTTTGAAAAGATCTCTAAAGCGTTTCAAGCGATATAAAATACTATTGTGGCCCTCGCTAATGATTTTCATACCTGTATTTCTGTACCGCCATTAGCTGGTTGCAAAGCGTTACCGCCGCCCGCAACAATGGCCGCACCAGCGCTATTCGATATGACTTGTGCCGCCTGTAAAGCCGCTTGCGCCGATGCTGACTGCAACAATGATATACGTATTGTAAGGATGTTAGAATATTAGAAAGAAAATATCAGAATATCAATATTTTGATCCCTTAAACTCCTTTTTATCATTGCACCTCCCGCCATTGGAGCAGAGTTCATCCATATTATTTGGAACCGCTGCGTTCATCGACAGTGCGTTTCCAGAGTTCTTTTTTGCCACGTACCATTCGGCTATGGAATGAGCTCCCCTCTACGGTGTTTCACGAGCGCTATGACATGTCCTTCTTTAAAAGAGGCTTGTGGAGAGTATTAAGCGGTAGGCAGCGGCTTGGCTCTGCCCCTGGCATTGCTGAAGTCCATGGGCGACGGTAACCACTCACCATCAGGTGGGCCGTATGCTCGTCTACTTACAAGGGCAATTAGAAAAAAGAGAGAAATATCATTTAAGAAACTTCAATCTGAGAATTCAAATGTTCTTAATTGACTATAATGCACTTTCTCTCTCTCTCTCTCTCTCTCTCTCTCTCTCTCTCTATCTCTCTCTCGTATATTATGTATTTCCGACGCTTTCGGCTATGGATGGGTCTAACTATTGTCTATTTTTCAATAACATTTTTGGACCTTGACGTTTTTTTCACACAGATCGGACCAATAGATTCTTAAAGCCTGGCATTTTATTTGATTTGGATTCATCATCTTCACGACAAGAGGATTCCGGGTGATAGATAAATGCCAACCATCAACTCTATTAAATTCTTGAATAGATCGATTCCTAAATTAAATGGTTGAAGTCATATAATTGTTTCGTTACTGCAGATAGATAGCTAATTAACAATCGTTTTAGTCTCAAAAGCAGGACTACTTTGCGTCACAGTAAATTGGTCCTCTCCTAATCGGGTTCACAATAAACTCAACCAGCATTTGTACAAACAACGCCGTGTTATTCTTTTATAGGAAAAGTTTTTCGTGAACACGTTCCGTAGGCACTTGACGTCTGACCCAGGATTTGAAGGTCGGCCTGATTGCATCACTCGATACGAGAGGGTAGTCTTTACCGGGTGTCTTACAGTGTCTTTAGACCTAAGATATTTTTCGTCATACCCGAAACAGGGATTTGGGTAAATCAAAGAGATACGTATTTATGGACGCAAACGCCACTATTGGCAATAATTAACATAATCTATACTAATATTATAAAGAGGAAAGATTTGTTTGTTTGTTTGTTTCGAATAGGCTCCGAAACTACTGGACCGATTTGAAAAATTCTTTTTCCATTAGAAGCCGACATTGTCCCTGATGAACATAGGCTACTTTTTTTTATTTTTTTTTTATTTTATTTTTTTGGTTTCATGTGTGTTTTAATGTTTCCGAAGCGAAGCGAGGGCGGGTCGCTAGTAATATATAGTTTAGTTTATTCTATGTTATTGTTTATTTATTCTTAGCAAAATGAAACTGTTATTCTACCATATTATATTTTATACTGGTGGTAGGACCTCTTGTGAGTCCGCACGGGTAGGTACCACCGCCCCGCCTATTTCTGCCGTGAAGCAGTAATGCGTTTCGGTTTGAAGGGTGGGGCAGCCATTGTAACTATACTGAGACCTTAGAACTTATATCTCAAGGTGTGTGGCGCATTTACGTTGTAGATGTCTATGGATTCCAGTAACCACTTAACACCAGGTGGACTGTGAGCTCGTCCACATATCTAGGCAATAAAAAAATATTTAAAAATTAGCAGACACTGTTTTGATCTTAAGATGTTCGTTTATATTAATGCTTAAGAACACAAATGACTGTATAAATAACTAAATAATAATTTTTTTTATTGCCTTTGTATGCAGACGAGCATACGGCCCACCTGATGGTGAGTGGTTACCGTCGCCCGTGGACTTCAGCAATGCCAGGGGCAGAGCCAAGCCGCTGCCTACTGCTTAATACTCTCCACAAGCCTCGTTTGAAGAAGGACATGTCATAGCGCTCGGGAAACACCGTGGAGGGGAGCTCATTCCATAGCCGGATGGTACGTGGCAAAAAAGATCTCTGGAAACGCACTGTGGATGACCGCAGTGGCTCCAGGTAGTATGGATGAACTCTACTATGTATGTACGTGGAGGATACGTTTTCGCTATCTCCTCAGAAGATTCGGTTAGAAAGTCAGTAGGTTGTGTTTGTAGAAAATGTGACCGTTGCTTCAAATGCCTAAAAGCACCGAAAGTGGAAGTCAATCTCCGTCACCTCAAATTGCTTATATATTACTTCCATATCTACTATCAGTCGTAGTATCCACTGTCATTACAGTATTGTTTTATTAAAACCTCTTTCATAATTCTATATTGCTTTGCCGTCATTAGGTTTGACGATAGTCGGTAGACGAATCAAAAATCATGCCTTCTGTTTCTAATTCGCACTTAAGTATATGAAACTTAATTTTGCTTACATCATAACAATGTTTACGCTCCGTCTATATTATTATTCTGAACAATAAAACGTGTTATGAAGCTGATGAGTTATCTCGTGCACGCATGAGCCACCTTCGAATGTCCCAAGACTAACAGATAACATTGACCACAACAGACAAAAGCCGGCCGTAAACTTATTTGTATCATCAGAACAATTCGTTACTTTGTTACCTCGTAATGTAGGGGTGGACGTCATTGTGGAACCCCGAAACGTTAACGTGCAGATAAGACGTAAATAAATTGCTCACACAGAAACAAAAAAAAAAAAAAAAAAAACGTCACCCGACTCCGTGTTTTGTTATGAATGAAAAAAAAGCGTAATGACAGGCGAGTGAAATACGTTGTGTTTACACGTTACGATCGCATGCAAGGGGTGCGAGCACTTTGATCCTATATTTCCACATGGCTTTGTGCCCGACGACGGCCTGACAAGCGGGCAGGCCAGACACAAAAATAAGGCTTTAACCGTGTCATGGTAAGCCTGCCGCCGACGGCAAAGGCTCCTGAACAAATTCACGTTGACTTGCTCTCGCTCTACCGTTTTCCTTCGAAATAATATAATATGTTCTTTGATATATCTATTCTATGAAACCTATGAAGGATTATGTCTTTCTGCAAAGCGTATTTTTCATGTCCTAAGGACCAAAAGGTCGTGACTTTTTAAAATTTATTAGAATATAGTAACTTAACTCTCTATTTCGGTTACTGAGGAGTTTTATGTTTTATGTTGTGAAATTTTAATACTGTTAGGGATGTTTGATGTTTGATGGACAACTTATGAAATTTTGAAGATTGAAAGTGGTTATTTCACCTGTCTAAAGCCGCCATTGCTCACTTTTATTGCTTGAGAAGCGCAGCCTGTTAGATTCTACGACTTGCAGACTTATGGCGACTAGTTATCCATTTTCTACCATGAAGAACCGCCAACAAGAAATTAAATGAAGTCGTAATGGCGTAATATAAGTTAAGAATAAAATGCCTGCTGTACTTATAGCGAGCGATGCAGCTATGCCAGTGTTCAAACTCCACAGGCAGATACCAAATAATTTTAATGAAATATTTAATTAACTCACCTTAATTAAGTTTAATGTTCACAAGTGACTCCTACGACGAACGATCGAATAACAATAATCAAATACACAAAAATTAATTTACGTAATTACAATACAATTGGAACATAGACATTGAGTCTTGAGCTGGGTGGTGGCTTGACATATCCATGGGCTCCGGTGATCATTTAACACCAGGCTTAATACAAGAAAACAAGTCGTTTGTCATAATGACCAGGCTAAACAGTGTTTTTATTTATTTATTGCTTAGATGGGTGGACGAGCTCAAAGCCCACCTGGTGTTAAGTGGTTACTGGAGCCCATAGAAATCCACAACGTAAATGCGCCACCCACCTTGAGATATAAGCTCTAAGGTCTCGAGTTAGTTACAACGGCTGCCCCATGCTGTTCGATAGTTCCCACTTTTTACCACCCGATCTATATTGTGCGATCGCTATGCAATACCGAAACGATTTAAGCATTAATGCATACGGAAATCATCCGGTGAGTCCACTTTAAAATTCTAAAATTCATAAAACGAGCACGCAACAGGGATACGGGTATATGCGATTCGATCAAAAATATTTTCCATGTCACCGACGCTTGTGCCGTGCCGGGCTCAGGAATTATTTGAAAAGTTCTTATTCTGAGGACGTGCAATCTTTCACCGCGACTATAGTCAGACGACTTGACGACGTCTTCACAAAATAGTTCCGAATGCTTCGTTCGGCTTCACAAAAAACCTTTCGTATCGCACGATTGATCAAAGCTTTGTGTCGCGCGCACTACGAGTGCACTCTTGATATTTTTTCTACTTCTAATTTGAAGGATAACACTACGTTTAGCTAGGAACGTACATCGGGCGAACAACAAACGTGACGTAATTCCCGGCGGCTCTTTTCATGTGAACCTCTGTAACAATGCGTAGTCTGTCTTTTCGTCGTAACTCCCTCGTTATAAGTTTTAATAGTGTGCGATACAAAGACCTCCCGAATTGTGAGGACGAAGTAAATCTTTAGCACATATTATGTGATCTATTAAGAGTAAATGCTCATACATTGATATCGTAGATAAACTCTGCAGTTTAGAATTGTCGTGTTGTTATTTAAAAAAAAATCTCATTCATCAATTTGGTTGAAGTCTTTTTGTTAGGAAAATTTTAAAATTTAAATAAGCATCTGTGAGTGAAAAGTGCCTCGGGAAATGAGTCCTTGATAATGGTAACGAGACGACGACAAAGCACGAGTCACGTCGTTATGAAGAACCATTGAACGTGGCGTCTCAGGAAATGGAGATGACAGATCCCGTCAAAATATTACCTTACTTTATGTATTGCATTTTATGATGATTAGCTCTCGGACGAATATAATGCTTCTTAAGAAATTAAATGAATCGATAAAATGCAAATTTTTGAACATAGGGTCAGTGTGGAAATCAATAGCTTTAGTGTTCTTTTCTAATTCCCCGTTTGAACATAATTTATGAACGTAACATTGGATTGTTCATTGTACTAATCATCTTAATAGTTTACCATCAAAGTAGTGGTGAGAAATTATCCCTTCAATTGCGGAGTGATTATTATATCCTTAACAGTTTCAATGTCATTCAACATTTTAAAAATACATAGGTAGTTAAAATTTTGAAACTTAGTCCATTATTTTTTATTAAAAAAAAAAAAATTAATGCTTAGATGGGTGGACAATCTCACAGCCCCACCTGGTGTTTAGTGGTTACTGGAACCCGTAGACATTTACAACGTAAATGCGCCACCCACCTTGAGATATAAGTTCTAAGGTCTCAGTATAGTTACAACGGCTGCCCCACCCTTCAAACCGAAACGCATTTATTGTTAAATTTGTTACATTTCTTACGTTTGTACTCACGAGCATTTGTTAAGTACGTATTTCATTCGAAAAATTGGTACCCGCCTGCGGGATTCGAACACCGGTCTTATCCTTTAGGCCACGACGACTTCGATATATTCCTATACGTTGTTATGACTGAAAATCAAGCAGGTATCCATTTTGACGGCCATTTTTTAAACGTGTTACTGGAACAAGAGCTCATCCGTAAAATTGATTTGATATGTACATATATATTTATGCATATAATTTTTTTGTTGGTTCTCAACCACCCGTTTAAAAGAATAAACAAAATAAATATATAAAACTACAGAGATTTTTATTATTTTTTTGAGATTCAAATTAAGATTGTTTCTATATGGCGTAGCACAACTGTCATCCATTACTTTTTTATATCACAAAGCAGGTAGATAGGTAACCACTAAAGCAATGGTTTGTAACAACTATCCCGAGGTTTTATGAATAGAATTTTTGTGGTTAAAGATGACTCAACACTATCCAAATTGCTTCGTGATAGTTGAAAAACAATGTAAATTTTAATGACCTAAGCTGCTTACTACCCTTTTTCTTCCCATCCATGTACATACCTTAATTTATCATTCATTTCAACATTTGACTCCTATTACCGGCAAACGCATCGAAATATACATTTTGCAATCGTAAAACTGTCAGTAGCTTCATGCAGTCCATTTGTTTGTATATTTGGTCAATCAATTAATACATTGGTAAGCTAATCATCCAGCTGCAATATGCGCATATTACATACATAATTGATTAAACTGCAATGGGGACGCAACGAATGCACTAACACAAATATTTCCCGTAATTCAGTGGTAAATATTTTGTTTGATGCACGAATTTACTAATAATATATCTCTACTTTGTTGCTAAATTTATAATCATACGACATTAGTTATTGGTGGTAGGACGTCTTGTGAGTCCGCACGGGTAGGTACCACCACCCTGCTCATTTCTGGTTTGAAGAGTGGGGCAGCCATCATACTGTTACAACTGAGACCTTAGAACTCTTGTCTCAAGGTGAGTGGCGGCATTTACGTTGTAGTTGTCTATGGGCTCAGATAACCACTTAACACCAGGTGGGTCGTAAGCTCGTTCATCCATCTAAGCGATTAAAAAAAAACATTCACTTCTTCCAGTTATATTGTAATAAACAAACATATCCAGAAATTAAATAGTAGCCTAAATCCATTAAGGACATGTCTAAGAAAAATTCTTGAAGGGTAAGCGTGAATCTTATATCGAAATGTTGAAATATTTGATCAAAGGATAAATTGCCTTACAATAACTCTTTTGAGTCGAAATGGACAAATACTTCGCAACCAGATGGTGGAACCAACATGTCTGGATACGCCACACACCCTGCCATCACTGCTATAGTAGTATTTAAAAGGAGATTTATGTAGGAAAATACTAATAATACCACAAATGAAAGAAATAGTATCTTCAGTACCGTATCAGATTACTCTGGCCTTTACTCAAAATAGCGGCTCAGATACTTGATGCTCTTTAACAAACTCATGGAATATTCACATTTTAAAATTACGCTGTTAATAAAAAAATAAGATCAGTGACATTAATTAAAATATGAAATTCATTTTATGTAATGTTTTCAATTCAAATTAAATCCGAAAGCCACAGTAAAGTATTTCAGAAACCAACATTACACTACCGTAAATATTTACACAACGCCTCATAAAGGGTTTGCGGATTTGGGCAAACAGATAATAAACACCTAGTTGTATCCGTTTTCAGTATAATCATCACATTAATTAGCCATTGTATTGACACAAGCCGTTGTTTGCATAGCTGGCAATTAGATCAAATAATTCGTAACTATTTATTTAACAAACAACCACGTATTGTGATGTTATTAATTAATTGTTCGACAATGTTTAACGTAAGAATATTGACGGGACAAAAAACGTTGATTTAACCGAAACAGGACGATGAAAATAAAAAGGAAACCGATAATATTGAATGTTGATTTAATTTGACGTAATTGACACCAATCTAAATTGTGTTCCAGTTATAGAATAAGTTTGTTTTCGAGGAAGGGCTGGCATTTGAAATTTTGTTAACGTAATTCCAAGATCTTCCAAATTCAAGGCAACTTATGTATAATTATAATGATCTTATGATATTATTAACGATCCTTGATTGAGTGTTTGTTTTTGATAGGTATCATGGATAAACGAAAGCAATTTAGCGTTTTAATTAATCCTCCCATTGGGTGTTTTGTTACAGAAATTATCGATTTCCTCTGAGTGAGTAAACCTTTGGGGAAATTCTTTTACGGGTTCGCTTGAACCGTAAACTTTTATTAGTGCGATGCTACAACGAAAAAGTTTTCTGTCCTGTATTAATTTATGTTAATTATCGAAAAAAAAACAAAATAATCTAATAAACATTGAAAACTTGAACAATTAAACGACCACATTTTTGCTCGTGAATATCAATTACCCCTGGATTTAGCAGATGGTGTTAAAGTGAAGATTAAATTGTAATTCGGGAAGCGAGATTGTCTCGAGCGTGACGTCAACGTACATTTAAGAGTCAGGACACGCACCGTCCTCTGACTGGGGTGAAACGCACAGACAGTCAACGGTTATAGTTCGTAACTCAATCAAATCCGAACAGCGTCCTCCAAAACGTTCCGAAGCGACACGAGGGTTTATTGAATACTGTTATCTTAATTTCGGGTTCTTGATGTCCCAAACAACGATTAAATTAACAGGTCCACTGCGAGCCCCGCTTTTGTAACTGTGTATTTCCAAATTGGCAGCCGGCCTTTAGTTTCAATCGCGTACCACACGATAATCTGCTTGTAGTTGTGATGGCGCTAATTGAACTATGGTTACCTTGTTAGGCATCGAATATACGAGGTTTGATTTGTTAGAATTTAATGAAAATCAACAGTTAGGATCCGATTAACTATTTTCATTTTGATTATCTTAATCATCTCGTTTGTGTTTAAGTATCTTTCCACATTAACCATAACAAAACAGTTGAAATGTGGTTATGTTAGGATTTGAAGCATTGATTTCTTATACAATATGCGTGTTGTTGAATAGGTACATTCAGTGATAAATCCAATTATATCATTGAATTATTAATTGAAGTTAATTAATTGAGAGAAAAACCTGAAATCCCTATAGCTTCCGATTTAGGAGTCTTTTCAAATAGTAGTTTAAAAATTAAGTTCTAGATTATACTTACGGCATTGCTGTGCGTCTGATCGGTTTTTAGCTCCTTGTGGTTGGAGAACTGAACGTAAACCGCTCGGCCACGCAACTGCGCTACACATCCTCCGAAGTATGCGACCATAGCCACCGCAGATATCTCCTCTGCCATTTCAAGGAACGCCTGCACAAAATGAAAAATAAATGAAAAGTCGTCCGGGTTAAACTAAGATTCCTTAAGATTCGCCATGGAAACTATACTATGAGAATCAGAGACTATATACTGGAGACAAATCTAATTAATACCTTCGAGTTTAATGTATGTAAATATATTAAATGCCGAAAAAAAGAGCAAAGTTCGGACATGATTCCCAGCATTCAATTACACTAATGATGACACACTAAAGATGGAGGATGATGAAGAAAAAGAAATAGCTTTTATAGTTCAATAGTTTTTTCATTCAAGTGCAATGTTTTTAGCTTCTGTACTAAATTGAATCAATTTCATATGAAACGCATTATTCCATACTCGCACATATTATGGAAACATAAACTAATGAAACGTTTTAGTTACTGGTAATATTGGTCTAGCTAGTGCTGTGAAACAATATAGGTGTAATTCGGTGCACCTCAGCTCGGTCTGTATTCGTTGAAAACACGTAGCTCAAATCGGATTCAGTTCTTTAGACCGTGAATATACCGACTCAAACAACACCGGCCCGATACTCTGCAATCTCTGTGCCGATGCTAAGCACATTATGATTTCGAACGGCTATTTTGAGGGTAAAATTTAGTTACCATCGCATGCATGTTCCAGACCGCAGAATTTCTGGTTCTGGCATCAGACAATACTGACACGAAACAAACCGCTGCTAGTGTGTGTTTATCCGCAATTTCAAAAGCATTTACCTATTTTAGCAACACGATGAATAAATTTATCACATTTGTTAAATTTTATTTTGTATGTGTGGAAACTGTTTTTTTTTGGACCTCTTAGGAGATCGGACGCTTGGGCAAGAGTCTATGGGAGTAATTTAGTAGGTAGGGCCCTAAATTCTAGCTCATAGGCCTATGGTCCGCTCCTAAAATCTGTGGACCATACAGTTCCACATACTACGGGCGCCTCCTAGGAGCGGGGACGTTGTAGGTGGTTCAGCCCCCGGCCCAAAAAAAGGAAGGAAAGGAAATCTACCGCTTTAATATTGAAAAATAAAATAAGCAAACTACAATAGTCCAACCTTAACGGCTGAATTTCACTATTGTGTAGTACTTGATTTCATTGGAAATTAAAATCGAAATATTCCATTCTATCAGGATTTTATCCTACGATATAAATTAATATCGATGGATAAAATCAACTTGTCACGATACGTCCGATCGTAAAATAGTGTCAATGGCTCTTTGAGTTTAATCACTGAGAGTGGAGCAGATTGTCGGGCCCACTCTTACAGTGTTTGCCGTCCTCTCCAAAAAGCCTTTGTAACTGGACCGGGAGCGTGGCCACACATTGTCAAGGACATTTTTCATCATCTATCGAATCTCGGTAAACATTATAACGACTGTCATTTTTAGGTGCTTTAATTTGCTTGAAATAAACAACATTTAAATAGAATTTATAAGCAAAAAGAAGTTGGAAGACTACGAACGCTCATAAAAAGGGACTCGTCATATTTCTTGTTGTAAGAGAAATTGTTTTCTCCACGGAGATATTGGATAGACGTCATACGAACTATTTATTAGACCGGGAAACATTGTCACGGCAGCGTCCGGACTCGTAATAAGATTTTTCCTTTTATTTCTCGGTTGTAAACTAACTCATTTTTAATTTGTCTGTGGGAGACCGTAAATTTGTCGTTGCACGCGCCCTTGCGGCTGTCCCGACGTAAAAGTCGCCGTAAAACAAACTGGATGCCGCGTTATGACCTGGGAAGTACTTGGCACTAGGGTGATCATGTCAACATGCCCCTTGATGCGTCGCCCCCTGTAATGAACGGTGTCAGTGCAGTTTATTTAATACATAACTTTTAATTTGTAACCTCTAACCTCAGGGACGTTGGTACATATGTATGTGTAAGTCTGTTTTTTTTTATTATTATTATTTACGTCTTGATTCTAAACTAAATGGCTACATAAGTGGACGTCATTTTTTTTAATTATTAATATTCACTATTTTTATATATTTTCAATATTTTATATATTTTTCAATTATTACATTGTTTTCAATATACAATTAACAAATCGCAACATTAAACAATGAATAAAAAAATCATGTTTTTTGTACTTAAAAAAATTCGTCTCAGAAGAAATAAATCGAGCACGGC
Source organism: Bombyx mori (assembly GCF_030269925.1). Lineage (NCBI taxonomy): Eukaryota > Metazoa > Arthropoda > Insecta > Lepidoptera > Bombycidae > Bombyx > Bombyx mori. The sequence goes on from NC_085128.1 coordinate 11,959,904, forward strand.
AACGTCAATGTTGTTAGTTTTATTAATTTTAATGTTTAATAATCAAACCACAATCGGATAGATACAGATACCTCCAACCATTTACATTCAGAGGTGAACCCTACTCGACCCAAATTGATTTTAAACGTCAACGCTCCTCTTTCATTTCCGCTAAATATAATTTCAGATGCAATCTCACTTTCGGGTTCAAGTCGGGAAGCTTCTGTCGTTTAAAAATTTACGATTGAAAACGTGAAAAATACGATTCCGAGATCTGTATGGTCAGTTAACATTAATACTTGCACTGGGTGTAATGAAATAAAATTGGTTGTCTGTAAAGTCGGTTTACTGACGATAGTTGAACGTGACAACGTCATAAGAAAATACTGATGGAATGGCTTCATTTTTCAATTATCGCAATTATCGTTGCTATAAACAATTGACACCACATTCACTTTTCACTGAACTTCATACTTGACGAAAACATGTAAATGTATTATTGTATAGCAGCTGTCCACGCGGATGCATCATTCACTCAAGTAGGAGAGAGACAGATGTTGAACGCTGCCGAACGTGGAGGCCGATTGTGCCTCTTTGTCGCTCGTTGCGCGCTCTCGCTTGCACTACAAGCCTTAAATGGAACGCCTCAGAGCGAGGTAACGCCGCATGAGTCATGTTTTTTCGTGCCTGCAGCCGGCTCCATCGAATTTTAAGACGTTGTCACGTCAAAAAAAAACGAATTATATTAATTTAGTGTTAAATGAATTTAGTGCTTCTTGTGAATAGATTAATAAATTTATATTTAGGCATCCGTTATTTTAACACACTTCTGAAGCCATAAATATTCCTGTAGGTAAAAGTCGTTGAGGAGTTTTAGGAGCTACGATCCTCTACGAGCTATGAGACTTAGAACTTAGAACTTGTGTTTCAAGGTGGGTGACGACATTAAAGTTGTTAGTTTTTACGGGCTCTAGTAATCATTTACCAGATGGACCTTGAGCTTGTCCACTAAGCTATAAAAACATCGTTCAGATATTAGGGTTTTTGAATTAGCGTTAGTGGACGAACAGCTTACAATTCTATCGATTACAAGAAGCTCAAATTTCAGTTGTGTCTATAGAGCGAATGCCCTAAAAGTATCATAATGTTATTATTGCTACGTATGGCAGACGATCAATATTAAAATAAATTTTCGGATACTGATTTGGTTTACAATACAAACTCTAGTTAAATGCGGAATACGATCTAGTTCAATTAATTTCACTAATGGCTTATGACAACTGGAATGTGTGTTCCACAACATCGTTATATCATATCGTCAATAGAATAATGAAATTGTTTGAAACTAATCGAAGTATGACAGTAACGAGGCCGGGCTATAAACGTAAATTGGCTATAAAACGATAAGATGCAGAATCTCTGATCATCAAAATGTGTATTATACGGTTACATGGATGTTACGTAATTTCTTCGAAAATATGATTACCCGTGACGGCTTTATTTACTTCACACGTACATATAATACATTTTTTTGTCGCTTACATCGATGGAGGAGCTCATGGTCCACCTGATGTTAAGTGGTGACCGGAGTCCATAGACATCAACAACGTAAATGCCGCCATCCACCTTGAAACATGAGTTCTAAGTCTCAGTTTTACAATAATCCGTCCTTCTAACCGAAACGCATTACTGTTTCAAGGAATATTCAGATGGTTGGAATAGTTAGAGGTAGTGTTTCCTTACCCATTGTTAGAATTTGATATCAAAAATATTGGTTTTTAATGTTTTTGTATAATGATTATTGAAGTATGCTGTTTAAGAGATGTTTTTAAATAGGTTCACAGACATTGGCATGTTGGTTTTAGTAAGATTTTTTAAATTTTTTTTATTGCCCTTGTTGGCAGACGAGCATACGGTCCACCTGATGGTGAGTGGTTACCGTCGCCCACGGACTTCAGCAATGCCAGGGGCAGAGTCAAGCCGCTGCCTACAAGATTTCCAGATGCTTCGAATTCAGAAAGGCCGTAGGGTTTGCGTCAGTTTTTTCGCGATGATATCTCGAAGACTGTCTCCGTTATATATTTTTGTTCAATAAAGCAGAGTAAAATCACGTAGGCTGAGGTGTCACAATGACTAGCGGCCTATTTGCGGAGCGCCCCACCCACTTGTTGTGCCTTCCGGCGCAACGTCCATTGTGCCTAGAGTAGCTATGTTACATGACCGAGTTAATTTACTAAATGAGGGAAGTGATCAGTTACATGATAAAAGTTAGTCGGGCGCCTCATCATTATTTAGCCTGAGAGCCTTTCGCCGTTTTCTATTTCCAGGTTAATTGCTAGGGCAGAGATTGATGTTAAAGGATATTGTTTTACTTGTAGGCAGTACTTTATTTGGGTTTTGATTTGACGACAATTCGTCTCCTGTAAAAGCAGTATAATATAGATGCTTATTTGATAACAATGCCGACTGAGATATAAGACATCGCACGCATGTGCACTTGTTAGGTTACTGTACTTGAATTTGAAGTAAGACATCTATATAAATAAATATAACGGATGTATCCGTTTGTACTAAAAAATGTACAGTTTTTTTTACGAAATGCTTCCGTAAGTATACAGTAATTATGGGATTTATCACGACGATGATGAGACTTCAATGGCTGATATTATAAGAAGCTAGTAAGGTTTTTTTTTTATTTTAGAAAAATATTGCTTGAATTTGATTTCCTCGAGAAAAAAACCGGTGTAACTGTAAACAAAGTACCGATTCAAATAGAAAAGTAAATATTATACGTATTATTAATATCAGACAAAGCCTTGGTCGGACGTAGATAGCGTTGAAGACAATTTGACTTGACATTTTCTTTAGTCGTGTGTAAAATTTGGGTTTCATGATTATATGCCAAGTTGCATTGTAATTACGTCATATTATGACGTCAGAAGCTATGATCGTTTTGCAGAGTAGGCATTTTTTTTTTTTTTCGGGTAGAGGGCCGAACCTCCTACGAGGTCCCCGCGCCTAGGGGGCGCGCGGGGTATGTGAGACTTAACGATCTGCAGGTGTTGAGAGCAGATCGCGGGCCCAAGGATTTTAGGGCCCACCCACTAAACGACTCCCCTGCACTCTTACACCCGACGTCCGATCTCCGTCCGGGGTCAGAACCTGGACAGAGTAGGGGGGTTCCCGCGGTCAACACTACAACCAGACACGCGGCGCCAACCCGAGGACGCCCGACCGACGGGTCGTCGAGGCGATAGTCGACGACCAACGACGTCGGTCTCCGCGGTACGGCGGCCCTACCAGGCCGCCCGGGCGGTGCCGCTGGTGTTCCGGGATACCCCGCTGGGCCAGAACCAGCCTGCCGGGTCGGAACGCGATACACCGCCGACCGGGTTGCTCTTCAACAGTATGTTCGGCGACGACAGCGACGACGAAAATGCGGACCGCATCGCAGTCCGCAGCCGCCAACGCGCCGTCCCGTCCTCCTGGTGCCAGCGCGCTAGAGTGACGGTAGCGTGCGGCGCAGCCTCAACCCCCTTAGGAGAGAAGTAGGCCTGAGCCAATTATCAGTTACGCTTATCCATAAATGTGTGTAAACAAATTATCGTTGTACCTGATTTTTGCCTTTGAGCACTAGAACGTTGGTGACTCTTCCGAAGGGCAATCCGAGTTGTATGATCTCCGCTTCCGTCGTCTCGTTCGGTATGTTCCGTATGTGAATGACTCGAGACGGCTTGCCGACATTTTGTTCCAGTTTCACCTGGCGAATGAAAACCAAAATTAATACGAGCTTAACCAACAAAATACATAATAAATTTATAACTGATTTAATTTTTTTGAACATTTTACGCACGTTTATCCTGCCCCAAATTAGGAGTCGCTGTATTATGGAGTCTGACATACATAGTTATATACCTTTAAATATATGCATAATATATAGATAATAAACACCCAGACAAAAGGAGCAAATAAACTTGTTCGTCATACTTTTATTTTATTTTTATGGCTTAGATGGGTGGACGAGCTCACAGCCCACTTGGTGTTAAGTGGTTACTGGAGCCCATAGACATCTACAACTTAAATGCGCCACCCACCTTGAGATATAAAGTTATAAGGTCTACATATAAGGTTACAACGGCTGCCCTACCCTTCAAAACGAAACGCATTACTGCTTCACGGCAGAAATTAGCAGGGTGATGGTACCTACCCGCGCGGACTCACAAGAAGTCCTACCACTTACACGAATGTTTCCTGATGTAGGAATCGAACCCACGACCGTGGGTACAACAGTCCCTGACTGTTACTAGCGCTACTACTGAATCGCTGTGTTAACTAAGATTTTAGGATTTTATGTACATAATTTTGATAAAATGAACATTGACACTAGACCAATAAAGAAAAAACCTTCGTCTACAAGATGGATACGTCGATGGATATACACATCTATGTATTTACCAAATACGTATGAAATAAAATATTCCATAGTCCAACTCGATTTTGATATATCTTAATAAAATTAAAAGTCATTTTCGATTTCACAAAAGCACAGATATCAATTGATCTCATAATAGGCGCTGCTAATAAAGAACATCATTATCGGGAATGTAAATGGCACGGAGATTGTAAGCTGACCGTCCTAATACACGTAAATAAATCTAGCATTGTTCGCGAGGAAGAGCAGTTGGATAATTGAAAAGTCGATGTAGTATAATTGTCGAGGCTTATCGGGACCGGGCCCGATGTGGGCGCCATTGTTCCCGTGAGAGCCTTTTGATTACGGCGGCGGGCCAGAATCGAGCCCCAAATATATTGTAGCTTTGTATGACACTTCACTCTCATTTGAGATGAAAAGAGCAACCCTAATTCAAAGATTTTTATTTGATTTTTATGACCGCGCCAATTAGGATTAGTGATTACAATTTCGGAGACACAATTAAGCAGCGTTACAATTACCTAAGCATAGCGTAATTGAAAGGTACAATATTAAAAAGAAATAAATCTTCGAACTAAGTTTGTAAAATACTTGATACCGAATGATCATTGTTCTATACTCTTCGTATACACTGTGTTACTTATAATATTTTGTATTCAAGTCTATCAATATTTGCTATGTGTATGTGCATTACTATAATCCTTATGTTGTATTTATTTTAGCTGTTCTACACACACTCATCACTTTTAATTATTATTCTCATAATCCTCTCGCAGGTCTGCTGGAAGAGATTTCTTAAAGAAATAAGCAGTGCCTTTGTACATAATTTTCCTATTACTTTGTACTATGTCTTCTTTTTTGTGTGTACATAAATAAATAAATAAAATAATTATTAACTTCTTAGTTCAATTCCGTTGACACGGATTATGAGAGTTCTCACGAATTTCACGTTATCATTAAAGTAATTGAGCATAAAATCTCTTTAGTCTTTTCTTCCGTTTCACTTAGGAGTTCGAGCGAGATTTCGGGAGACTATCTATCTATCCCATTTTTACGTTCTTTGGCGGGCGGCGAAGCGTGGAGGTGTAACAAATGAGTCTAATGCCTATTAGTTCGACCTTGTTAAGTTCAGACAAAGTGAGCAGCTGTTACAAGGAAAGTGCAAGGAAAAAGCTGAACCTGTTCGGAACCGCGCGGCTAGACGGGCGAAACTAGAAAAGAATTAAATCTTACATTTAGTCGTGTTATTTTGGAGTGTCGTGTGTGTATTTAAAAAAACTAGAGGTCCCGCAGTAGTCGAAATTCGACTATAATTAATTGGAATTGTAAGTTTGTTCACTATTATGATTGTATTTTATATTTCTATAATCACAAATTTCGCCAAGGCTACACTATAAAAAAATATTAATAAAGACAAACAATATTATCAATTCGACCACAGACGTCAAAACAAAAGTTTGACAATAAATAAATAGTATGCATGCGTGTGTGCGTCAAATACATGGTGTGTGTAATGTTTTCTTTATTGATTTAATGTACCTTTTTTGCATATTTTAAAAAAAAAATTACCATTGTGCACTTCTTCTCTATATTCTCTATAAGTGTGGAAAATTTCATAATCTTTCGTCCGCGCAATTTTCATAAAAAGGGATACAAAGTTTTTCACGTATTAATATATAGATATCACGTTATTCAGTATTTATACTCAATCATCAATTTTCTAATTTTCTTAAAGGGTTCAACGAGCTCACGGGCTCTCTAGTGTTATGTGATTACCGGAGCCCACAGATAACAACATTATAAATGCCGTCATCTACATTGAGACATGAGTTCTAATTCTCAGTTCTATAGTTCAATGGCTACCCCGCCTTTTACACCGAAACGCATGGCTATGTCGCGGCAAAAATAGTCTAAGTACTGGTACATACCCTTGTAGTCTCACAAAACAGCCTACCACCAGTAAAAAGTTATAAAACTAGCTTATAATAAAAACAGAATAGTAGTGATATTTTTGAACTATTCCAATATTGTTATATTCGACATCAAAGGACCCGACTCCCCGTAAACAAACAAATAAAAAAACATTTTCCAAAGTGACTTGCAAAAGGGAGGAATAAATCTTGGAACACCCTCGCCCACCTCGATATTTTCTATTCTCGTGCAGAGAAACAACTGGCACGTGAAAAGCAAAAAGGACATTACTTACGTTAGGTCAAAAAATCTGCAAGGAATGATTTTCGCATGAAGCTCTTTAAATCATCCGCTCCGGCTCACATTTCGTCCATAAATATTAAATCTTAACTCGGTCATTCGGACAAAAAAAAAAAGATGTATTACATGACATTTCCCTGAGAGGATTCCCCGGAATCGGTCAATTTTCTCGGTGATTGCGTCGACCATGTTTATTGAAACACCTACACTGTGGCAATCGTTCACATGGAAAATATTGCATAAATGTTGTAACTATACTTGAGACCTTAGAACTTATATCTCAAGGTGGGTGGCGCATTTAGTTGTAAATATCTATGGGCTCCAGTAACCACTTAACACCAGGTAGGCTGTGAGGTCGTCCACCCATCTAGCAATAAAAAAAAAATTTTTTTTTTTTAAATCTATATCTTATCACATTTTTTAATAAGCACAAAACGTACATAGCTGCAAAGAAAATAGCTTTTTTAAAGTTCTCGAAATGCACAACCCTAATAAACTTATTTCTGATGGATGCTGTAGTTTATTTGAAGTTAATCTTATCGTTTTCTGCTAAGGAACTTCCTCGGATCCTTCCGACTTTACATAATTTCAAGTCAACTTTATTTTAAACTTTGAAGATAAAACAACACCGTATAAGCATAGATTAAGATCGCTCAATAAGAAATAAGAAAGATAATAATCATTTCCTTCGCCATGTCACTCAGTAAAATATCTAATAACAACACGTATACTCATATTAGCAATGAAAGACTATTATTTATGTTTTGGCTTATTACCAGCTTCTTTCTTTATACGGAAAAATAATTACTGTTTAGGTAACGTAATATAGTGTGTAGGTACGTACATACAGAGCTACGTATGGGGTGAGTGTATCTTACATGTCGACAGAATATTCCCGTAGGTTGTCGGTAAAGGAACATGTAATCCGCTTGTAGGCCAGGTCACGGTGACGTAGGTTCACGAGAAATGGAGATAGGGGGCTTATTTATTAGATACTCGTAGGATTATTGTAGTCTTGATACTTTTCTGTTCGTTATAACCGTATAGGTTATGTTAGATTTATAAGGATTTTCTCATCAATATTATGTCTGTGAAAATGTTCACTGGCAGACAAAGCTATCAGTCAATCTGCTTCTTCAGTTTTCCCTTAGACTATTACGACTTATGTATTGCCATTTATTTGTCTTGATAAATAAGGTTGAAGTATCAACTGCATTGTAATTAAGATTATCATACTTTTTACGTTGTAGACATAGTTTTCCTCAATTTATTATCAGTACTCAGCACAGGAATTGTTTAAATCATATTTTACAGTTAAGAGTATTAATGCTTATCATTAAAAAAATAGCAATAACGGTTCATTATGTTACTCTTCCTGATATCTTCTAGGTTAAAAAGTGACTCTCAACTGGAAACAAAATAATTTACAATAAGCACATGCGTTAACACCATGCGTCCCGTTGTAATTTGTAATTGTAATTACGATTTGTTATAGCATAGCTTTTTTTTGGTTTCATCTAAATCGTTATAAAGTTTAAACATGTGTATATTTATATTCGTAATTCTCAAAAGTGAATGTCGATACATATTTTAAATTTAAAATCTTTTTTCTTTTTATGGTACAGCATACGTAATAGGTGAATAATATTAAATTTTCTGATAGTCACGCACTTTGTGTTATCTTTTGTAATGTTGAGATGGTAAGAAACGAGCGTGCGGGTACCGAACGTGGACAGTGACTTGGCAGATATAAGGAAGGTGAGAGGGCTCCGCACGTAATCGATTTCGTGATACAAGCAAGATCCCAAGGGTGTTATCCAAACATCGATGCACTCCGCTTATATTGGTCAAAAATGCTCATTTATATTTTCGGTTCCCTGACTATGACTTTGTTTGTTTGCACGTCTTCTTTTATTTGTTGTTGGCAATTGAGTTTACGGTCCTTCTCGTGTTAAGGGGCTGTCGAAGATATCAAAGCGACTTGGTTACGTCGCAGATGGTTTTGGTGAAATAGCATCGTAAACTTCAAGCAGAAGCGCACGATTACTGCAGATCACAAAATGTCCGTCACGGGTAGGTACCACCATCCTGCCTATTTCTGCCGTGAAGCAGTAATGCATTTCGGTTCGAAGGGTAGGGCAGCCGTTGTAACTATACTTGAGACCTTAGAACTTATATCTCAAGGTGGGTGCCGCATTTACGTTATAGATGTCTATAGGTAACCACCAGGTCCAGTAACCACTTAACACCAGGTGGGCTGTGAGCTCGTCCACCCATATAAGCCATAAAAAACATACTAATTTAATTTTGCAACATTAACACATTTGAAACACACACTTGAAAATCTTACGTTAATTTCTGTTTTCAGATATATAAACTTAATCGTTTGCATTATCTCAAAGCTTAATTTAATCTAAGCATTATAATCATATAAATTTACAAATGCCAAAGAAGTCAATATGAAATTATACTAATTTGTTTTGCAATCCATACATACGGTGATTTAAAAACTTTTGCAACTAAAATGAATCTTACAACTGAGTGATCGATGAATTTATTTACCATTGGACGCAGTAGCGAGTGACGCCAATAGAGTTGCATTCGCTGTTAAATTTCAAGTGCATTACTACACTAGAAATCGGGGCCCGGTCCACTGAAACTTTTAATTGGCTGTACGGCTGAATACTGTTATTGCATTTCCGTTATTGATACCATTCGATACGGATTTACAGGCACGTTGTTTACTCTCAACATTTTTTTTATATCGCTTATCCATAGGATAGAGCGTTTCGAGTCAGTTATAAGTCGAATGTTATATATTTTTTGTAATGCTATGTTTGTACATATATAAAATTTTGGAAACAACATTTTATAGACCTTTTAAAAAGACCAACGCCAATGCTTAATAATTAACGCACGCAAATGTACCAAGTGAATTACGCGCTTTGAAGCATATGAAGTCGTTTTTTTTTTTATAATTGATATAAAATAGGCCAATTTAATCACAACTCACAAGGTTGTTAAGTGATTGTGAGGTCATAGCCGAGAACGCAGAAATTTTAATATAATATATAGTATAGGTCAATTTTTCAATTGTATCCGATATTTAACTGTTTTTTTTGCACACTTTTTAAAGTGTAAGAGTGATTTGCAACTTTAATAATTAAATAGACAAGATGTAAAGATGTGGGCTCACAATAAGCAAAAGCACAATACAAATAGCAAAGCAAAGATTTTTTTTTTTTGTATTGCTTAGATGTGTGGACGAGCTCACAGCCCATCTGGTGTTAAGTGGTTACTGGAGCCCATAGACATCTACAACGTAAATGCGCCACACCTTGAGATATAGTTCTAAGGTCTCAGTATAGTCACAACGGCTGCCCCACCCTTCAAACCGAAACGCATTACTGCTTCACGGCAGAAATAGGCGGGGCGATGGTACCTACCCGTGCGGACTCACAAGAGGTCCTACCACCAGTATTGGTATTTTATTTCCTTTATTGTTTCGTGTCTAGGGTCTCTAATGTTCGTAAAAAAATAAAACAAATACACGCGAATTTGAATCGTAAGAGTATGTAGTAGTATATTTATTTTATTTATAAATTTTCGCGGGTTTCAATGTTTCAACTTTACAGGTTTTTGTGCTTTATAGTCAGTCGAAGTCATTCATGAACGCGAGTAAGTCACGTATTCACCTGCCTATCCGTCGTCAACCCTACTCGGAAATCGTAGATCTTGGACTGGCAAATCTTTATAAGAATTAGTACTAGATTAAAGCGATAAAAACGTATCCAAATTCGATAGGATATCAAAGAGGATTGAACTATATACTGAATCAAAATCTGAATCTGACTAATTTATATCAAAGAGGATTTATAGTGAATATGAAACTAGCTGACCCGGCAGACTTCGTTGTGCCTCAATCGATAAATAAAAGACCTAATCTATTGTGTAAAATAAACTTAAAACAAACAAAAGGAATCCGTCCGATGGAGGATTATTGGAGGATATGATGGAGGTCCATCAAAGGGATAACAAAATTGTTATTTTTATTCATATTCAGAGCATTTTCATATTTATCTACCTTTTAAACCTTGTCTGGATTTATACAAATAATTCAAGACCAAAATTAGCCAAATCGGTCCAGCCGTTCTCGAGTTTTAGCGAGACTAACGAACAGCGATTCATTTTTATATATATATATATATAGATATAGCAAGAATTAAGTGAATTAAATTGAGAATAGCTTAAAAAGAGAATGAAACATTCTATAGTGAAGAGAACATGTGGGACATTATATTATAATAGTTTCAGGAATGTGTATAATGTATTTATATCTCGAAAACGAAACCCTTCAGTTGAACTTCATTAACAAGATACATCTCAGAGATTACTTAGAGGCCTTTAAGTAATAACAGTAAAATGAACACGAAGAGTATTGTTTACACGGCACTCGGTTTAATTAGTGATGCAGCGAGCATTAGCGATGAGAATTGTTTCATTAGCATAGAAATTATGTGCTAACAATGTTAGTATCGATTGGCATATACTAATATAGGTATTTAACACAAGTACCACAAGCAATTTGTGCAAGTCATAAATAATTTTAGATATGAAAACTGATAGTTTTCTTTCTTTCCTGGTTGTCTGATAATTATTTTTTTGACCTAACGCCCAAAAGTGGGTGACGTGTATATTGAGGTCTCTGGTAACCACATAGCATCAGGAAGAATTGTAAATGCCTCTAATTATGTAAAAATTCCATGGCCTAACTTTGGATTAAAGGCAGTTGCGATAACATAAATCCATATCGCAGTTCATTGTGGAATTATTACTCTGTGCATACTCAAAATACTTAATAACGAAATTTTAGAGCAAAGTGGGATGTTACTAATATATTTTCTAATACTAATAAACATAAAGAGCTCAAGTTGATCGGTAATTCTGAAACGAAATTCCCTGGGCAATGCTTATTTATTGTCTTATTAGATAGATGAGCATTCATCCAACTTGGTGATCAGTGGTCACCGATGCTCTTGAACAGCTATACCAGGGAAATCCGAGCCGCTGTCTATCTAATATGTAATAGCTAATAATGAGTCCCATATTTAAATTATTGCTTTGTACGTTTATTTGTTTTTTTAACTATTTTAATAATTTTACTCACCGATCAAGATGGATTCATAAAACACTTCTACATATATAAAAATGAATTACTGTTTGTGAGTCTCGGTAAAACTCCCGATCGGCTGGACTGATTTGGCTAATTTTAGTTTTGGATTATTTGTGGAAGTCCAGAGAAGGTTTAAAAGGTGAATAAATATGAAAATGATCGTAATTAAGTAAAACAACAATAAAATTGTTTTTCCTTTGATGTATTATGCATTACGAAGTCTGCCGGGTCCGCTAGTTAGTAATAAATATTTGTATTTAATAAAATATCAGTCACGATTTTTCATGATCTCTCATACCAGGTTAAGTATACAAGAAAGGCTTATCTCGGTCGGTCCGAGGCTTCCTAAAAAATCAAAGGACCGGGTTGGTGACTTCATCAATTATTATTTTATAGCTGTATCTTTTCAATGCGGCAATCTAGTAGGTGATCGTAAAAAGAAAATAACATTTACCTTTGTCAATGAATAAAAGAAAGGCACCCAGATAAGGTAAACTCTATTCCGTATAAGATCCTTGAAAGTGCGTAAAAAGTGGGAACTCTCCGAGACAAGCTCGTAAATGGTTAAGTAGTGGTAAACGCGGTCAGGGAGTATCTTTTGTTTTGATTGATCTTCAAAGAGTGGGACTCTCCGCCTTTTTACAGGCAGACGTCACGAAAATGAGGAAAAAAACAGGGAACATAATTAATTACTTTATTTGGACATTAATGACCCGGTCAAAGCGGACGAGGGTTGATTAGTGTATTTTCTGCAGACGTGCTCTGACCGATATTGGAATTTGGGCACAAGAAGACAGCAGTAAATATTTCCGTTAAAATACCATACTATTCAAATAGCTTGGAGTCTGAGGTTTTTACACATAAGTTATATGGCGACATACAGGCATTCCATATTCGGATTATATTAGAAATAATACCCGTTAGACAATTTCGGTCATTACAAGAACACAGTCCCCTACCTTTTTAGTATACAGTTTATAATATAAAAAAAAAAATCTATGATATTTCTTAGATAATAAAATATCTTTTTTTTCAACCAGCATATCTTAAACAATCAAACTGAATGACTACCTAGTGACGGAATACTATAAGTTAGTTGCCGTTTATAGACTAGTACATAGTCACATGCAGTTGTGTAAAAAAAAAACGAATAAAAAATATGGCAAGAGAAACAGATGTTTAATATTTTACTTATTTAATAACATTCCTTGCTCCCTGGGCGATGCAAAGAATGGGCATAAAAATACTTTTAAAACGAGTCGCCGATAGCCTCCCAAATGAATATTCAGAGTAACAAAGAAGAAGGGGTGTCGCGAGAGGCGTCTTATAAATTTTCACAGCGGAAAAAAATTGCCTCGCCATTGCTAAACCATAAAATGGCAAATAAATAAGAAAGACAGCGACACGTCCCTGTTTAATTATGAATTAGGGCCAAGCTGTAACGAGATCACAATGTAATTAAGATTACTGCGGCGGAGTTTTTTCACCCCGACCCCGAACAAGTGAGAGTAAATGGCCTGCAAAATGTTGCTCAACTAAAATACCTTGTTTTGCTTACAGAGAGAGATACTGGGCGTTCGTTTTTTGCGACGCTTAGTTCAGATTCGTTATTTGTACGTAAATTTATTCAGAAAAATTCCGTATAGCATTAAAATTTAGAGGATTCGTTGAAAAAATTAAGAAATACAGTTACTACATCCAATGAATAGTTGATGACGAAAAAACGAAAAAAAAAACAATAATAATTTAATTTTTAACTTTATTATTTAGTTAACAATTATTTTGAATCTAAAGTAATTTTTTTTTTATTGCATAGATGGGTGGACGAGCTTACAGCCCACCTGGTGTTAAGTGGTTACCAGAGCTCATAGACACCCACCCACCTTGAGATATGAGTTCTAAGGACTCAGTATAGTTACAACGGCTCCCCTACCCTTCAAACCGAAACGCATTACTGTTTCACGGCAGAAATAGGCAGGGTAGTGGTACCTACCCGTGCGGACTCACAAGAGGTCCTACCACTAGTAATTACGCAAATTATAATTTTGCGGGTTTGATTTTTATTACACGACATTATTCCTTCACCGCGGAAGTCAATCGTGAGCATTTGTTCAATCATTGCAAAGACTTGCGTACCGGAAGACGTAGCGTGGGTAAGCCTCCCACAAGATGAACCGACGACCTATTAAGGTTCGCGGGGATCTGCTGGATGCAAGCAGCGCAGGATCAATCTTCGCGGCGAGGCTTAGGGGAGGCCTATGTCTAGCAGTGGACGTCTGTAAGCTCATCGAATAGGACAGAATTGCGAAGATTACCGTGCAAAATACAAAAACCCTATCTACGATTCTGTTAGAAACCATATAAGTTTTAATATGACCGTTTAGTAATTAAATTATTTCCAATGCCATATTTATTCAAAGATGAACGGAGATGCTTAAATATTTTTCTTCTCGTAAACCAGGCACGATATTATATTTTATTTTCAGTCTGACATAATGACCGGTGACAGCGGGGAAAATAAACTGCCCGAGGGAAAGAATAAGAAAATGGTTCCTTTTCAACAGGACGGTTCGTTTCTATTTAATTTACGTAAATGATACCTAAGGAGTTTGGTACATAAGAACGTATTTCAATAAGGTACGATTGTTAAATCGAAAGCTATTTACCGACGTCGGTAATGCGTTTTGAAAATATGAGCTCCTTTCCGAGTAGTGCTCATTTATATAATTAAATTCTGTATTAAAATTTCAGGGCGGCATCAACATTAAAATAATATTAAATATTATTTTAAAATTTATAATTGTTTTAAAATTACGAATAGAAAAATAAGATACCTATCCAACTGGGATAATATGATTAACATTCAAAGAGATACATATCTTAAAAGATATCTGACGGCTAAATTATAATGACTTATTATACGCACATTTTCCTTCTGAGAAGATATCATTCAGCTCTTAAAAGAAACATTATACAAACCAATTACCTTGATGAATGAAAATAGACGGGTATGTAACACTGAAGAACAGACTCTCAATGGTTTTAATTTTCGTGAAAAAACATTACCGTGTATTTAGAATCATCTTCCCGAATCCGTCATATCTTGTTTGAACTTTCCGTCAGTGTTTTTGCTTACATTTCATTTTGATTTTATATTGTTGCAATAAAGTCGAGAGGGTGAAGCTTAATCGAAATGGTACTATTCTAGTAGATAGTAGGCCCAGATACAAACATCTTGCCTATTTATTTCGTTGCCTGTAATTACAATCCTATAATTTTTTCATCAGACCGAAATGTATGTAAATAATATGTTGTAGATTTTTATATTACTTAACATTAAAATCTGACGCCCTTGTAAAACAAAATACGTAGATTATCTAATTTTATTAATTTAAAAAAAATGCAAAAAATACCGAAGGTTTTAGTTTGGATTTCTTTCACGTACATTAATAGAGATTACTAGAAAACCACAAAACTAGACGAAAACGCTTCTGAATTGAATTGTGTAACATCGTCCCCGTAACGTGTTTTAATGGACGATGCAATCCATTTGGTGGTCGGCACGCGGACAGCAGCGGTCTCCGCAAACAAAGAGCATGTTTGCACAGCGGCAAACAAAGTGTGCATGCAAAACCCGCTCCGTATTTATGTAAATACACGATGGAACAACTATGCAACGGGAAAAGACCCCGAAATGCGCGACCTTGCTTACATATTTTTTTCCGGGGCAGTTTCTTTGACGTTGATTGTTTTCTACTCTCCATCCTTTTGTGCATTTGTGTCGTGAATTAAAATTGTCGCTTTTAAAACTCCACGCCGCGCCGTATTTAAGAACGAAGCATAAAAACCTTTTTACATGGAACGTAAAGAAGGCTTTGTTAAAGTGCCTACTGTTTAGTGTTTTTCAATGGAAACTTCGGCATACGTTTTTCAATTAAACTTTTTAAAACGTCAAACGCTGTTGTGCCTTATGCTTTAAACTTTACTACTTTTCTGTTTTGCAAAAGAATTGGACATAATTCTGAATAGTTTAATGTTGTTCTTAATATTTATTTTAATATTTTGTGAAAGCATTTATATTTATTAACAAGTAATTTTGAAATTGATACGATAATTTTACATTATCTTGTTTTACTATAAGTCTCAAGGTGCCAATAAAAATTAGACAGCCGTTTTTACATTCAAAGCTATAAAAATAAACAGGTACATACCGAAAAACATAAATTATTTTCTAAGGAACGAATGATAGGTGAATAGAGCCATGAAAATGGAATAACGGTTGCTCATGAGATATGTTGTTTTATGAATATTGTACTCTGAACTGAAGTTTATAGGTTCACAATGGTTTTACTTACAGACCGTAGTGACGTGAAAATTTTATGGGAGTCTATTCGATGAGGCATCACAGGAGTTACGTAAACGTTATAAATTACATTTGTACAACTGTAATGTACAGAGAAAATTCTAGATTACAATTGTTATATCTAAGGGAAGACTTTAGTGAAAATCTGTACGTAAATAGGGAAAATACGTAAAGGTTAAGTACTATTTTCTTCTTTGTCTCCGATTTTACTTTATTTCACTCATTTAGAAGCTATTGACGAGCTTGAGTTTAAATACAAATGTTTTGAAAGCAGTCTTATAAATAAAACAAAAAAAACTAAAATAAAATGGAAAAATCTCGAAGTGCCAGTAATTGTAATCTAATTTCGATCATTGGCCGATCTTTGAAATGGCCGTTATCATTCACAGCCTTTCCACGTTCAATGAATTCAATTTACTAAGATATTTTTACCGGTACCGGATGCAAAGAAACAGCTTCAGAATCAAATATCTGACGGAGATATTAACGAAACAGGAAACGAACCGTGATTCCGTGCTACGGTATCCTGACTCATGAACCACTCAGCTAATAAGACGATCATTGCGTTAATACATAAAGCGCGTAAAAGAACAATGACTATGAAATATCACATTTGTCAAATAGAAAAAAAAAACCGTAGCCAAAGGGATCCCGATTCCGAGAGCCATCAACGTCATTTCAATTCCACATGTAAAATCTGTCCGATCGAAATTTGTAGGTAGAGATTAATAAAAATTTGACCCTCCAAGCCATTGGGGAAGCCTTTTATGGCACGTTGGCTTTTTATGAGGGCCCTTTTATTTTAATACTTATTACGGTTTCGCGATTTCGTCGTTTTATCGTTTTTATCACGATTAATCGTTTTTCAGTTAATTACACAATCCACGAACTCGTTTGCCGCTTTTTATGTGAAATGTCTTTGTATTGCATCAAGCGATTGTTATGAAAACTCAATTTTACGTATGCGCTTGTTCTTAATAGCGTTAATTTCAAGTTTTTCATGCTTCGGATAGACCTGGTATCATCGACTAGTAAGTACTAATCTGTCTTGAGACGTGAGGTTGGAGTCTCAATCCGATAAACAGAATAATCTAGCTGTGCGGTTTCATAGCACGCCGTACCGATAAAATCTTATCAGAAACAAAACTGGATGTTCTATTTCTAATTTTCTTTTTTTTTTTTTATTGCCCTTGTAGGCAGACGAGCACACGGCCCACCTGATGGTGAGTGGTTACCGTCGCCCATGGACTTCAGCAATGCCAGGGGCAGAGCCAAGCCGCTGCCTACCGCTTAATACTCTCCACAAGCCTCGTTTGAAGAAAGACATGTCATAGCGCTCGGGAAACACCGTGGAGTGGAACTCATTCCATAGCCGGATGGTACGTGGCAAAAAAGATCTCTGGAAACGCACTGTGGATGACCGAAATGATTTGATTCTATTACTTTTTTTAATTTATTGACCAAAGTTAAGTTTATTAAAACCTTTTTTGCTCGAAGCACAATGTTGTCTAAGCTATTTTATGTTGCATATATTATTATGATAAGGGAAAGTTTAACATATACATTCAGATCCAGCTGCCCGTGATTGTGAAAACTAAACCGTACATTACCACAATAAATAAGCTGATGGATACGGCGCAAGACTGTTGTTTCAATGTTAGCTGGCTAGAATTACCTTCTTGGCAGCAGAGTCCTGATTGTTATTGTCGGCATGGTGCGGAGCGGCGGGCGCCATGACGGTGACGCCACTCTGCGAAAGAAGCTCGTCGGAGCCTCTCTGTAACAAAAACGAAACAAATCATCAATCCATTCCATTCCATTTTAAAAATTACCACACAAAAAAGAAGGTTTGTTATTGCTTGTCTAGAACTAAAAGAGGATCCAAATACTCAATAACTATGTAATGTATAGCAATAACTATACTGAGACCTTAGAACTTATATCTCAAGGTGGGTGGCGCATTTAAGTTGTGGATGTCTATGGGCTCCAGTAACCACTTAACATCAGGTGGGCTGTGAGCTCGTCCAGCCATCTAAGCAATAAAAAAAAAAAAACAAAAAACTCAAGTGCTATTACTATTACCATTGAAAACGAAGGACCATTAAATATTCATGACCACTCACGAAATGTCTATATCAATTTGAACTCTTAAAAGTGTATAATACGCGCATTTCCTTTAAGCAAACATGTCCATCAGAATTTGAAGAAGCGAAAAATAAGATCTAAAATATGTTCTCAGGTAACTTTGCGTGTGTGTGCGTCTCATCCCCTTACGAACAAAGGTGGAAGGTAACGAAATAAAACAAAAACACAATTTCGCGACACACCAACGCACATGTCAAGCCGCCCTTCCCCGGGATCAATCTCAATTTAAGACGGCGAAATGACAGACCTCAGCAGTTAAACGCACCGGGCCAACATATAAATCACGTTACGTAATAAAGCAAATGTACGAATGAAACAAGACGACAAGATTTTGTATAGCGCGTGTGTCTCGTCTGTAATACACCTGCCGCGAACGTATCACTCATCTCCGGCACTTATTGAATTCGAAAATCTTACCTACGATACGTAAATGAATGTTTGTGTACCTAAAGGTCATCTGTGTAGACTACCCTGTGTATGCCCGTCTGCCTACAAAGGCAATAAAAAAAAAAAAACTACCGAAGTGGTTTGTATATAAACTATGAAGAATTCGGCTGGAATTGGTCCGGTTCATTTTAACAGAGTATACAAGATGTTCTGGCAAATTTTAATAACTGAACTTATCTCGTTAAAGTGAAAGACTGTTAAAACAGATCCCTCTGCCTCATTTTCAGCACGAGGCTTTCGTTGTAGAAAAAAAAACCATTTTCACCGAAATAAAAGCAACACTCGCGCAAGTCTTATTCCTCGGGGTAATTCCGTAGAGCGCGAGTAATAATTGCTCGAAATTAAATAACATTTTTCACAACAAAACAGTAAAGATGGAAACATTCCGCGGAAGAATACTGTCAGATATAAAGAGATGTCGTCAATTAAAATTGAATTTTAAGAATTTCACAAAACGTCTGTGTAACATAGATTAAAATATATTTTTTTGCGTTTCATTTTAAAGGAAAATGAAATGTGTCGCTTAGAAAATAGAGTAAAAATTTAGTTGCATTTGTTAGTGTAGGAATATTTTTATAATTGTTTTAACTATTTGGAGCATAAAATTCATTAAAAACCTGCCGAATAACTAAAATTATTAACTAACAAAAATGTTGGCCAAACTTTCCTGAAACTCCGATGATTGTTAAAGCGATCTCATTATTATTCCCGAAATCATATCTTTGCTATTCCAACTTAGATACTCGAAAATTAATGATCAATTATCATTAAGTGATTATCATAGTCAATTGAAGTTGAATTTATTTGGAGGCGATTCCTTAATTCATTAATTCATTTTCCTTATTATTTTTATTACGAAGAATAATAATTTTTTTAGACGTCTAAGACAGAGCCGGAATTTTTTGGAGGCGTAATTAAAAAGTAAAAAGTCTATAAATGCTATAAAAATAGAACATAAGTTCTACTTTTAAATCATACATATGCGAATGTTTAAATTTTGTTTACTTAAAAAAAAAGAGATTAAATGGAAACCGCTTTTGCGGAATCAATCCGCGATATTGGTTCACGATTCGTTGTTATTTGGTTTTGCTCTCGAAAGAAAACTGTATATTTTCTCGATCAAGCATATCGTCGAGCGTTTCGCCAATATGTCATTTGAATGATACTGGGGGGCTCCATCAAAATATTGAGAATAAAACATACATGAAAGGTTTTACTTATAACAGACGAGTGAATCAGGCCCTTTTGAGATAGTAAAGACGCGGAATGATATGTTTACGTGGTCAAAGGAAAACGCTGGCCATTGTCGGAAATCAATACGGATAATGTATTAGTGATATTAAAATGTACGACAAACATGAGATGTGGTCCAGAATGTTTTCGACTATGTATACTTTTGGCTGCGAATGTTTTCCTTTTACCTTAGTTTTCATAAAAGATACGTTTTTGGTAAATAAGAGAAATCATTCCGATATAACGTATAAATAAGAAATGTAATAAGATTGTGACAAAAGTTTGCTCAACTTTTTTTTATTTTTTTTATTGCTTATATGGGTGGACGAGTTCACAGCCCACCTGGTGTTAAGTGGTTACTGGAGCCCATAGACATCTACAACGTAGACGCGCCACCCACCTTGAGATACAAGTTCTAAAGTCTCAGTATAGTTACAACGGCTGCCCCACCCTTCAAACCGAAACGCATTACTGCTTCACGGCAGAAATAGGCAGGGCGGTGGTACCTACCCGCGCGGACTCAAAAGTGGTCCTACCAACATGCGAGATAGGCGCGTAATTTACGTTTTCAAACATTACAATCATCGAAACAGGATATCTACATATAAATTTTATCGATATATAAATTCGTACATTTACGATTGCACGTATCCGTATATGAATAAATCTACGATCACATAAACTGTCGTAAGATAACAACAGATGTCGGGTGCGTTGTGCAAATAAAATCTCCACTCCACGAACTAGCCAAAGAGCCTCCGATTTTTATGAGCATCGTAAACGCGAACAACGCACTATCTTTGTTTATGTCAAACATTTATGCTTTGATCATATTTAAAAAAAAAAATTGATTGACATTCGATTTTTATTGAACTCATAGTTTTTTTTTTTTTATTCCTTAGATGAGTGGACGAGCTCACAACCTACATAGTGTGAAGTGATTACTGGAGCCCATAGACATCTACAACGTAAATGCGCCACCCACCTTGAGATATAAGTTCTAAGGTCTCAAGTATAGTTACGACGGCTACCCCACCGTTCAAACCGAAACGCATTACTGCTTCACGACAGAAATAGGCAGGGTGGTGGTACCTACCCGCGCGGACTCACAAGAGGTCCTACCACCAGTTTTTTGGAGCAACTAAGTGGTATATAACACGTAGATATATAAGTTTGTGGAAGTTGAAACCACCCTTAAAAGTGCTAAGTGAACTCTATTATTGTTTTGAAATTCTACTTTACCAAGCACAGGTGTGGCTTAGCGTATATCCATATATGGTACTGTGTGTTCTTTAAGGCGTGCTCTGAGATCTGTTTGCGTTGAATCTCTCAATTTCTTTTTACAAACACAGTCTTTAATGAAGGTATAGATCGAGCTAATTATCTGGTATCATCTCAGTCATACACAGTATAAAAGAGATAAGTTTTTGCTGTGGATCATTAAACTGCAGAATAAATTTCCTTAGCATATCCGCAGCACTATGACACTGGATGAGACATTTGATCTCTTCGTAAGGATACTCATCATTCTCTTACATGTCTCCCAGTCACCTGGGATCGGCGCAACAAGTTTTCTCCCTCCATACTCCTCTGTCATATACCATTTCTTTGGTCACTCCCCTCTTACACATATGCGTCTTTCACGCAATCCATCCATATTTTCTTAGGTCTACCCTTCCTCTTCGTAAGTATATTGTAAAGAGTTATTAGCAGTTAGCAGATATCTATATACATTCAGCAAGGTAGCTTTTTTCTCGGGTCAAGATCCGATAATCCTACGAGGTCACTGTGCCTAAAGAAGCAGGGTATTTGGATCTCAGTGAAAGTGGAAGATGGCAAAGGTGGTGCTAAACATGTTAAATGGGCTCACCCACCAAGCGAATCAGGAGGGTTCCAGGCCTATCTGTATCTTTAGAGCAAATTAGAAATATAAATGAATGCCCGTTAAAATAAGTTCATATACGTAATTCAAGCCATATTAGTCGATCGCTTTTGAGAAACTCCTGTATAACACATTTGGTGAGTATTAAAACATTATCATCTCACATCTATTTTTTTACAGTAGAAGTATAGTTTATTAGCGGTTTTTGTTTGTTGTTGTTAAAATAAGATTCGAAAATTAATAAAGAAAATTAATATAGGTGTTTTAATAAAAAAAAGTGGTCACCATTTAAACAACACAAAAAAAAAAACAAGAAGAAGCAAGAAGCAAGGGAAAGTAAACGCTTATGATGCGAATGAAAAATCGCTTCTGTATTTATGATGTCATTGTTCCTGAGAACGGGTTCTAATGCAAAAAAAAATGGTCCAACAAGGAAAGGCTGTAACGAGTCTAATAATTTTTATTGCGATTTCACGAGCTCACAGTCTGATTTAAGTCAGCGTGTGTAAATTATGATTTAATTTCATAACCAGCGCTGGAAACGAGCGTAAAATGTTTTTATGCCAGATAATACAGTTTTCATTAAGAGTCATGCGTTACCTCGCAGCTTTATATTCGTTTTTATGGGCTCAAGCAAGTTGGCGGAATTGAATCGTTAGCAAAAAATGTATCCCAAATTCGCGTTACCTATAAACACGCGAGTATGAAGTACACACCCGAAAATGCACGTCATAATCACTCAGCTGCTCAGGATAAAGGGAAAATTAACACATTTGTCTGTTTTAAAACAAAACCGCAGTCCTGCTTTTAACTCTAATTGCGGCTTTGAGTCAAAAGGTTTATGAAGAAAACTGGATGAAACAATTCGAAGGAAAGTGCTACGGTAGTTCAAAAGAAACTGCAAGGAAGCGGATTAATTGGTACAGGCATTCCTATCGTTGTTCGTCCAATTAAGTTTGTGACGCACTTATAAGGAATTTAACGAGTAATTCTGGCCTATTTTCAGTTCTGTTACTTAACGTATCTCGCATCAGTGAAACAGATTCGACTAAGATGTCGAAATTAACGATCTCGATAATATTTGTCGGCTCAACGCTGCGAGCTCCACTTGTAATTAATTGCACCAATTTGTTCTGCGCTTATAACGGGCATTTGTCAAGAAGCCATCCGCGCCCGATGATTTTCGCACTAACTTCATAATCGATATTCGGTAATATCGATTAATCGCGGAAAACCTTTGCCCTAACTTCGATATTAAGACCTCCCACAGTAATTAATAAGCCGTAACGATGTTTTCCTCGAGGACCGACTGGAATTAATTGGATTAAAGATTTATTGAGGTTCAGAAGCGCATATTGAAAAATTCATAGCGTGTGCAATAAATCACGAAAATTGAATATATTGTATGCTTAAGATCTCAGTACTCATCCAGGCTGCGGTGTGGGCTGCTAAATCCCAGAACAATATAAGGCTACATTATTCGTTGTCACAAAACTCACGGTTCTATTTTATAGGAAAAGTAAAAGGATGCGCAAGTTTGTCCGAACAAAGTTGTTTGGGTCCGTTGCTTCTGTAATGGATAGAGACGTTAGGCGGTAACCACCACTCGAGTGTAACTGGCATACCGTTTTAAGTTCCACGCCGTAAACTGAACAATGTTGATTTAATACGATCGCAACCCACTTTACTTTATTTTAACTAATTGCTTCAATAAGAATGTATCGCAGATTTCACGATTGTTTTCAATCATACGAAACGTTAATGCAATATTATTTCATTGGTGACATTTATTTCTCTTGTTGCAATTCACTGTTAAAAGTGAGAACTTACAACTCATGTCTCAGGGTGGCGGAATTTACAGTGTAGATGTCTATGGGCTCCGGTAACCACATAACAGGTTGACCGAGAGCTCCTCCACACATATACGCAATTTAAAAAAAAAAATGCTGTATCAAAATTCCTCCCAAAAATTCCTAATCTTACTAAAAATTTAATACACACGTGAAGCCAAAGCCAATATCGTTAAGTTTTACTGGCAAGAACACATTCTCCGTATTTGTAGAATCCAAACTAATTACAAGAAAGGTTGAATGTTAAAAGTGAACAGAAGCAATCAGAATAAAGTGAGATGTGAATTACAATTAAAAGGTCAAAGTTTTGTCCAAAAGTGCATTGAAACTGTTGTCTCGTTGTCTTGTTGTTTACATTAGTAAGAAAATAAAATCAACTAAAGATATTCAATTCATATTCAAGGGTTAAAAAAAATGTATACATAGAATGTTATTCAAAAATGTTCGATTTATCTAATCCTTGTATAATTCACATAAAAAAATACAAACGCACGCATGTACTTGGTGAAGTGAGTGAAGAGATATTAATAATAATATCGTATCGTTACATTCTTATTGTTAATTGTCTAAATTGTACTTAGCGCTTATAAGTAAAGTATAATTGAGAAGTCATTATTGCATTATGTGTTAGATACCCAGTGTCCTATTTATCCTTCGATCAACAACTATTATTGATCGAAGTATTTATCAGTGAAGCGATTAAGCCAAAAATAAATTCATGCCGAAAATAAATTCATGCTGAAAATAAATTCACGCCGAAAATAAATTCCTGCCGAGCAGGTACAATTTTTCCTAAGTAAAACGAAAAAAAAAATAGTTGCTTAGTTTCCCGACTAACAGATCTAGCATTGGTCATTAAAATATATCATTGTTTCAACGTTGGAAAAATGTTGTAATTTTATTTATCCTGCATTCAGTATTGTACATCGATCGGCGGTCAGACAATAGAATTTGTAGCTATTAGCAACAATGTAACTCTATAAAATTTAATCTTCATGAAATTTAAATTCGGTTTTTCTGTTGATGAGACGCTACTTAGTGTGTTATTCTTGTGACAATAAACAGCGCATTTATATGTAATCGTGTTATCCAGGGCCTTTATAAATCTATAATCCCGCGCCAATGTGTTACGGCCACGTAACTACACATGTATGATTACTTGAACGCCTTCATCAAACATAATTAGTGACAACAACGTTTTTCTCCTGTTAGATTAAGTTAGTTCTCTGGATCCAATAAAGCCTAACGTCACTTTGAGAAACGTGTTAATGGATGCTATTTATCGTCCTAGAGCGGCGCGTGAGAACAATCGCTAATTCGGTCGAAGACGGACATTGGATACCGGAGGAGGCTGTTTTATCATTGTAAGAAATTGCATTTAATATATTAGAATGAATTGTTTTAATAAAACTTTGAAATTTGTAATGATCTTAAAGTATTTTTAGATTTGTGTCTTCAGTGTACAAATTCAAAATTTACTAGGTGTATCTAGGTGCATTCGGTGTATTAGGCAGTGATTAGTTATTGTGATAGATCGTATTATAAGTATATGGGTGTATATCACGATACTGCCCAATTTGGCTGCGCATTGCAATACGTACTAGCTGGAACATATGAACCGATATCGTTATTACGATAAAAGAGAAGCTTCGAACTTATATCTCAAGAAGATTGGCGGAAATCATATTATAGTGCCTATAAGCTATAATAACACAATTTCAAGTGAGCTACGATCTTATTGCGCCAAATAATGGCATAATGAAATCATTTATGAAAAATATGCGCTTCAGAAATAATAAACTACAATATTTTATTTTATATACATAATTGGTTATCGAATAGCGGATTGGCGAACTTTGTAAAAATTTGCAATTTTTCACATAATTTGATATAGCATGATTTCGGTAGGTAACGGCTTGACTCTGCCCTTCGCTTTTACTGATGCGCGACAGTATCCATTCACTATCAGGTGAGCTCTATGTTCGTTTGCGTAGAAGGAAAAAAAAACGTGTAGCACTCGGGGACTGTCGCGGTAAAGCTATTGCATATCATTTTTTATCAACTTATGCAATTAAAATTAGACAATAATAATTTAATATTAAAACAATAATAAAATAAAACCACGCTATATTTATAAACTTAAATAAAAGCAAAACATTAACTATCCCCTTCACACTCAGAAGCTAGAACGCGTGAGACAGAGATGGGCAGACTTTCCATGATGCGCATGCAGTGCGACGTCACGCCGCGCGCTTTTTCACAAACTTTACACAAGCGCAACGTGCGAATGTATTGAATGCGAGCTACATGGTAGGCGGAGTGGGGGTGTTAGATTTTATTTTCGTTACGGAATTTCTTGATTCGGTCGCCGCGCTCAAAGCTCGCGGTTAAAGCTATGCAATAGCTTAAAATAAAAGAAAACAGTAAATTTAGTTTTTTGTGAAATTTTGGAATGAAATTGATCACAAATTTATTATACTCGGTGCTAACATGTAACAAGAGAAACATTATTATATTCTCTTTGAAAGCATCGTAGAAGGGACGGGACACAAATAGAAACACAAATTATCTTCAATTGTAGAGGAAACAGAGTACTGAAACACGACTAACTCCCAAACTAACAGACCTGCACAATTTAACCTTAAAACTTCAATAGCATTAAATTGCCTTGTTTGCACTTCGAAACCGCATTCAAGTAAACTCGAAGTTGCATGGGGAAAGCTTAGAATGTGACCAGACCGGAGGAGTCTCGCGCAGTCTACTAATGAGAAACTATCAAACTCTGACAGCACATTTGTCTTGTTAATGCTAATATTCAATACCCGAGGCGGCGCTCGCTAAATAGGCTTTTAGACCTCTATCAATGAACGGGACGAGCACTTCCTATTATATTAAGTTGATGTAAAACTAAAATATGTATATTACAGAATGACTATACTGATTGGAAATTATATGAAAGTAAAGGCTATAAGGAAAACAATCAATTTCACACGAGTCAACGAAAAACAATTGGTGATAAGACCTCTTGTTTACTGGTGGTGGGACCTCTTGGGAATTTACACGGGTAGGTACCACTACCCCGCCTATTTCTGCCGTGAAGCAGTAATGCGTTTCGGTTTGAAAGATGGAGCAGCGGTTGTAACTACACCTTAGAACTCATATCTCAAGGTGGGTGGCGGCATTTACGTTGTAGATGTCCATGGGCTCTAGTAACCACTTAACACCAGGTGGACTGTGGCTCGTCAACCCAGCTAAGCAATAAAAAAGAAAAAGTAAAAAGTAGATTCTTCATGGCGATGTACGGAGGTAACAATTCAGACTCAATGGGATGCGTGGAATCCAAAACGATCGTAATTTTGTCGGGTAATATTCTGACTTTTCATATTTTCCTTTCTTGCCTTCCAAACGCTATATCGTGCCCAATACAAGACAGCGATTTCGTTTGTTATTTCAAGCCCCCTCACGCCCCTACGACTTCGTATATCGACACGTGAAGCATCAGTTAAACATAATAGAGGCACTTGAATTACACCATTTGTCACACAAAGGATAAGTTCTGAATACACTTTCTTTGATTATCTATCTAATTAGTATTTTCCCTATCAAGTACACTCATGAAAACTTAAAGGAAGAGTGAAAGAAATCTGGAATACTATTTCAAACAAAATAATGATTTCACGAACGAATTTGTGTATACTTTTCAAATTTCCATTTCATACAAACTGCAGCGTCGGCTCGTTTGCTACGTTTAGATAGTATCGATAGAAGTCTTTCACAAGCTCGGAAAAGACAAAACGCGACACCGTTAGTCGTCGCACGAGACTATGTCAAAGAAGACAGTCCACAGCTTATGTTGATTTTGAGCTTTTGAGGAAATGCATCCGGCACTAGATTATGCATGCTTTTAAACTGCCAACGAATATGTTTTGTGAGTATTCCGATATTTGTGAAGCGTATTTGGACGAAGTTTCCGTATCGATTTCTTTATGAAGTTGTTGGGTAGAAGTTTCGCGTTCAAACCATATTTACATTCTCCCATAAATCTCTTTAGGGACACAGGAGTCAAGATGAAGTTCCCAAATTGATCGATAGCTTTGATCGACTTATTCAATTTTGACGCTTTTCAAAATCAGATCATATACATAATATATAGGTACATACATATTTACAAACAATCACGCCACGTTAACTGGTCCCGTGTTAAGTTCGTAAAGAACTTGTGTTACAGGTACCAGATAACGGAAATAAATGTAAGATTTTTGTTATACATATATTTTAATATACATCCATAACCCTGGAACAGTAATTTTATATTTATCATACAAATATATCTTCCCTTGGCGGGATTCGAACCCGCGACCCCCTTGTGTAGTGACCATGTCACTTACCACTACACCAGACGGCCGTTAAAGACGGCAGATCGCTCGGTTGTTTTTTTTAAATTAGTGTAGGATTTTTTTAGTAACTGCGCAATTAATGAAATTACAAGCCTGAAAAACAAAGCAAAACATTTTTAATTCTATCTTTTGGCTCTGTTCTGTGTTAAAAATAGAAGAAAAGTGTACTTAAGGTCTTCTATACAATTATCGCTATTTTGTTGGACGCCGGCTTAAAAGGAAGTGAAAGAAGTCATTCCAAAGGCAGTGGCTCTATTTACATTTGTCTCTGGAAGTTCGCCATGTAGCCTCAGATATTTAACTGCTACCGGCGCTCAATAAATAAAGCGACTTGGACTTAAATTCTTCAACTTGTGATTCATTATCATTATTTACAGTTAAGCGATAGGCAGTGTGCCTCATTTTATTTAATTTTAGCAATTTCTTAGGTTTTAACGAGTCGTAGACATAACTAAAACTAATTTTACAGTTTAATTCGTTGTCCGTGACAGTAAAAAAAAACACAAAATGAAATGGTAAAAATAATTTTAATTAATTATTTTATCTTATACCTTTAAACGAGCAATTATTGTATAAAAATATATAATCTGAATCTTATACTTTTAAAGGATCAATTCTTGTATATAAAATATATAATCCGAATCTCGGAAACGGCTCCAACGATTTTCATAAAATTTAGTATACAGTGGATTTCGGGGGCTATAAATCGATATAGCTACGATTTATTTTTAGAAAATGTTGTTTTATTCGTGTTTTCAATAATCAACTCTTCTCGACATATATTGGCGTATAATAATACTATTTTTCGTAATTGAGGGCAACTAACCGCTTTAAAGACACAACAAGATGGCGTTAACAAAACGAGCAAAGCTCGGTCATCATCTACTCTCTATTTAAAAGCAGACCGTTCTTAAAATCACAGCAAATTTTACATTTAATTTAAATGTTCTGTTTAATGCGAGTATATTTTTAAGGTAAGTTGCCATTATACGTAACTAAAATCTGGAATGTAGTTGGAAACTCTGATATTATTGAAAAAATATAGACTACTCATCAAAACATGCTTTTATCTAACAGCCCCATTCAGATTACGTGCTATCCATAGATGAAAATTGTAGCTCGTCAGCTATTGATACCGCACCGACGGTAATATGAGTCCTATTATGCTGTTTTAAACAACAGAAACTGCTGGCCACAATTTCAATGAATTTGTTTAGGATTGGCCCGTTCAGAGTAATTCGATTTTCATTTATTGTATTTAGTGAACCACGCTAAATATGTTCTCATATTGTTTTTGAAGTTATACTTTTTAGGCGCGTTATGAAAAATTGATGAGAGTGAAATTTTACGATGCGCGCGCACCGTGACACAAAATTAACAGAAATGAAGTTGCCCACAAGTGCTCTAATACAATTGAGGTTAACTATCCGTATGTATTATTTAGTAATATAAATAACAAAATTATTATTTAATATAATTCATACTAAATATTATTAAATTATTAACGTTAAATATTTATTATTAATTATTTAATATTTAAAAAAAAACTTAAAAATAAAAAGTATAACTTCTTACGCGCGTACATAAGTACACGCAAACTTTTTTTTACTATATTTGAAGATTATATTTAATGACGTTATCATTATCTGCTAGTTTTCAGATCTATATAGGAATTCCGAATGGTTTTATCCATTGAAATGGAACGCAAAATTTCTTTGTGATACTGATATAGTTATTATAAAAATCTAGAGCGACTTCAGATTACCCCACATTCCACACCTACAGTTTACAATGTAGTTTAATTATTGCAATTTTTTTTGTTTTGATTATTTAAAAAAATGTCCAACAATATTTTTTTTATTGCTTAGATATTTGACGAGCTCACAGTCTACCTGGTGTTAAGTGGTTATTGGAGCCCATAGACATCTACAACGTAAATGCGCCACACACCTTGAGATATAAGTTCTAAGGTCTCAGTATAGTTACAACGGCTGCCCCACCCTTCGAACCGAAACGCATTACTGCTTCACGGCAGAAATAGGCGGGGCGGTGGTACCTACCCGTGCGGACTCACAAGAAGTCCTACCACCATTAATTGTGACAGGAGTGAGATTTTTGTATCGCTTATTGAGTGAATCGCCTATCTACGTATATGGAAGATCGTATCGTCTTCTTTACCATGTATGGAGCAGAGACAAGTTTGTTGCAGCACTGTAATCGAATCAAAACACCAGATTTTCACAAAGGCTTACATAGCAATTGACCGGATAAAGTAAATGTTGTCGGCAACTTCCAAAAGCCTTTTGTACGAAAATAGTTTGTGAACGGCGGTCTTTATCTTGTAATGGAATTTTCAACTTTGCCCAACGCGACGGAAATTTATGTTTTCTATCTTTATACAGAATATCATCAATATTAATATAAAATATTATGACAGTGTCGTAAGTAATTATGAAGGTTTTGCTTTATTTCTATATTGTTACACGAATAGGGTGGCCCGTAGTTTTATGAGTATACTAAACAATCGTTCTGCCCACATATATCGCGTTAAGCAATTGCGCTTCGGTTTCAGAGGTAAGACCAACATGTATGCAATAGAATTGAGATTTCAATCTGATTTCTTAAGGTAGGAGGGGCATTTTTAAGCATTTCAGTAACCATTTACTATAACGTGGACCGTATATTTGACGCCGATAAGAAAATATAAATTGTATATAATAAAAATAAAATATAAAATACATATTGACAAAATCAGGCAAGTGCGTGTTGTGTCACCCACACAATTTTAATATGTATGCATAAATGTTCAAAATACAATAATTTCTTGATTGTCATCGATTTAGATATGATGGTCGCTTCGGAAAGCCTTTTAGATTACAACTCTATGATGATAAAGGTCAAATTACTAAATCGTCTTCTCGCATTAAAACTGTATAATCTCAAAACTTACTAATTTTACAGGAGAGTGTTTTAAAGGATTCACACGTGATATTTGTAATATTAATCATCTTTGCAACATTTATTTATTATTTTTTACCAGATACATTATCTGTACTTTAAGGTAAGATAAAATTATGTATTAATTTTGTTAATAGTATACAATACAATATAGGTTAACTAAAAAAAAACCAAAACTAAACTACACTCTTTTGTCAGTATTTAAGAGAAAAATACTGGTGATACCAAATGATTCCGCATATTAACTCAATTTCGAATATTTTTGGAAATTGTACACTTTAAATGCGAAAAGACGAAATGTAACTTATAAGCTTCACGCTTTCGTTAAATACTAAATCATTCCAAAGTTTATTTGACATTTGGCATTAGCTAATGTTTGAAATCGGGACAGACGGGTAATGAGCCACTACAAATATTTTGCCTCTTGGAAACGCTACCTGACCGAAGAAGTGGCCGCGGGCGCGGGTGTCGTCGGAGACAAAGTAAATACGTCCCAGTATCCTCGGTCCTCCCCACATTTTATCGGGGAGCGATCGGCGCTCGGGTCGGGAAATGAATTTAAAACGTGTTTGCGGGTAATCTGTTATCGGTCCCTTGTCTCTACGATATAGACGTTCGGCGAGCCCAGTATCTCGTAGTGATTTCGTGCCTCCACTATACCGTGTTAGTTGTGATTGTCGGTGTTCATTCGATGGAACAGATATATGAGTACTATTGTCTAACAAGTTACAAGTTTAAATTGTTCAATATTTAGATAAATGCTTTCACAATCCAACAATTCTGCTCGAAGATTCACGAAACAGCCAATGAAATTTGAAACACATCAGCAGTATTCATAAATTCAAGATGTGCTAATACAGACATCACCGGGTTAATTATTTCGGTATGAGAGTAGTCGTTAGCTACTATAACAGTGCTTCAGCCAAGCTTGGGGGGCTATAAAAGCTACATTATTCGTGGCGACGTAAAACTTTTATTAGTTTAGTATCTGCGAAATAGTCACACAGAAAACATATCGTAAAATAAAACCTGTCGCGTTGATGAATGCCTATTTTTATTTATATTAAAAAGTTGGTTGGTCTAAATCCAGGATGCAGCATGGATGGATAAGATTTACCGACCGACGTGTATTTCCATAGAAAATGCAGACTTTATGGCAACTGAGGGATAAGTTTCCATTTTAAATTGAATACTTTCTCTGAAATATTTCCTTGTGTCTCGTCCGAGCTCAGTTCACGAGTCTGAATAAAAATTCACGTCAGGTGAGAGCAAAGAAATATTTATACAAACTTGAGCACTTGCTAGGGATGCAAGTGGATAAATAAATACACACAACCCACCCAGTGCTCACTGTTTTGATATTTGCCGATACTTTCGAAGATATTTTATTATTTCAGTTAATGTAATAATGCTTGCACAAGCACAACGAGAAACGCTGGAGGGTTAAAGTGGATTGAGGTAAAAGTTCCAACAAGAATTATTAAAGTTTTTTTTTTTTACGAAAATGGGACTAAGTCTCGGATACGCCCATTTACATAGCCGATGTCGACGCGATGGTGCGTCGCGACTTCAAATAGGAATTATAATACCAAATTGAATACAAAACTTTCCTTTCAGTGCCAAGTAATGGAGGATTCTATGCACCGGAACAATCGAAAAGACAAATAGAACGAGGGAAGAGACGAGCCTCGCTCTGTTCATAATAAGAGGCTGAAGTCTTTTTGCGGGATCGTGTCGACAGTTTTGAAACGATAAATTTAAGCGCTTTGATTTTTCTCACTTAAATAAGCTTTTTATAAGTGAACTTCACAACTTATGGGTCGATATTTCGAAGCATTAAGTGAATCAACGAAGCGATTTTCCTTTCCGCCGGCCATATCATTTTGATTGAAATGCAAATGAAATCGTGTCTATTCGGAACGCATTTATTATGTTGAACTATGAAATAAAATCAATATAAATATACTATATTTTAGCGGTATATTTTTACGGTTTAATTTAAAGCAGTTCACTATTTTGTTCCTATTTAGCACCCAATGACTTTCCCATCGTTTCTTTTGAACATTCGCTAATTTCAGGGATATTTTCGCATCCCTGGTTCTAAATTTATTGTATTCTTTACATAATATAGTGATGCTGTTGTAGAATTGACACGAAGTAACTGTGTTACCAGTGTTGAAACAAGCAGCAAAAAACATTTGCCTATGCCAACGTTAGTGAATTGTTCTCCTCTGTCTGTGGCTGGGTAATTTCCATACATTTCAAGTTCCATCGCCTGCGGGACGTTCGTTCTTTTGTTGATAAATGTTTGACGGCAACTCCGGGGACGCCATTAAAAGTTTTTTCGTGAATAATTCCAGTTTACATACGCAAATGTTTACTTGTGAATTTACCCGCACTCACCTATTCGGTGATTTCTTTTCATGGGCGTTTGTTCAAGGAGCGGTAGATGTCTGAACCGACTCGTTGAATACGTAATTGAAAAAGTTTCGTGTTTTCTTTGTTCATAACCTTAGTTCGGGCGCGATTCGTTTCTTGTCGCCAACCTTTGATGTTGATATTATCAGGATCTCGTTTCCCGAAATGAAGTTGATTGAAAAGGTGAGGTCCAATGAAAGTTTGCAAGAAGTTTTTTGTTGGAACAAACTAACCGATAGAGACACGTGGCCCTTAAAGTTGTCGGCAACGTTTACGGAGAAGTGGTAAGTTTCCGGAGCTATAACTCACCGCGGTGAGCTTGTTCGATCAGATTGTGGAGACAAAAAGAAGTGGTAGGATCACGAGAGCTAGATTGCATGGATAAACGACCTTTCTCGACACCGCGGGCTAAGCTCTATCTTATCAACTGCGTTTTGCAGTACACAAATAATAAATTTACAGTTTTTTTATTGCCCTTGCAGGTACACGAGCATACGGCCCACTTTATGATGAGTGCGTCACCCATGGATTTCAGCAATGCTAGGGGCAAAGCCAAGCCGCTGCCTACTGAGAGACCTACCGAGAGTATAGTATGTTATATGTTAACGGGTGCGGTCAAGGGCCAGTCAAAAATTCTGTTAAAAATTTTGAAACATTAAACAAATACTACCGTGTTTTAAACAAATAATAAGAGAGTTGGTCTCTTACAATCTCATAAAAATGCAAAATAGGAATCGTCAATACAATGGTTTACATTAAAAATTTATTGGCCCACACTGTTATTATTGTGTACATAACTAAAATAATAGGTATTATATGTTTTTCACGTCTTGTTTTATTGTTTATTTCAAGTAACGATTATTTGAAAATTATTAAAGTTTGTTTCAACCTCAATGGGCGGCTATCGTCATCAAATAGCACACCCAACATTTTCACGACTAGACTTAGTCTAAAACGGTAAATTCTTTACGATATTACCGCTGTACAACTTGTTTACATTCTGTAGTGCCATAACACTCCAGATTTTACCGCGAACAGGGCTTTAAAGACCAATGCGATTCCACAGAATATTGATCCTGAATGTTCACCCTTTACTCGTCGTTATGCAGTAGAAAATGGAAACAGTAATTTTATTTAGTACCTACACATCAAAAAGAATTGGAAACTTGTTTGGAAACATCAACAAAACTATAAACATAATATCTTTCGTGTAAAATACCCCACTAACAATATGGTAGTAGTATTAGCGGTCTCGTTTTATTGCGCTCTTTTCCAGACTATTGAGGAACTAACTAATGCTACTGGTACGCCGGTAAGAGTAGCGCCATCTATCGCCGAATAATCGAACGAATATCGAAGGATCTAGTATTATCTAGAACGCTCCAGAAGAACAGCGCCATCTATTGTCAAATAGTGGAAGCACACAATACTAGACTTTTGTGGAATATTATCGACGATTCTAAGGATTTCGTCTCGACTATAAAAGTGTTGCAGAGATGGCATGCAATCAGTTAGGAATCGGAACTACTCGAAGCGAAACAGCGAACAGATCACCTGAAGCGAAGCGGAAGAAGCGAATTGAGAATTTTAAGGTGTTTTAAGTGCTAACACAGAGTTAACTTGTAATTCGATATAATTTTTATTTATCCCGAACCCCAGCGCGTATCACTTCTATAACTATTAGT
The DNA here is from genome assembly GCF_030269925.1 of Bombyx mori. NCBI lineage: Eukaryota > Metazoa > Arthropoda > Insecta > Lepidoptera > Bombycidae > Bombyx > Bombyx mori. The sequence goes on from NC_085128.1 coordinate 11,995,077, forward strand.
TTGTAAAATAATATGAAAAAATATCAAATAATAAAATGATCCTCTAGAAGTAGATCTCAGAATCTACTAGAAATGAAAAAGAGCTATTTTTTTTCGCATTCGTTCACAAAAAACACTGATATAAAAATGAAACGTACGTACTTTATTTAAATTTTCTATTAAACGGTGTGGGATGTAAGCATAAATAATTTTAAGGATCAGTGGAGGCAGCCAGTGTGATTATTTCGCGCTAACGAAATTAATAAGGTAAATTTCAGCGGTGTGAGAGAAGGCTTTATTGCGTTACAGCGAGACCGCTTGTTTGATGTGAAACAGCCAGGAAACGCAGCGATTTGAACGAAACATTAACACGACATTGATGATTGCTTTTTATATTATATTTTTAATTAAGCCCGAGTAGTTAATTCCATGAATTCATAACTATCATAGTAAAATATGCATAGTATTTTATAAACGCATATCTGTCACATTTTTTTAAAATAAAAGTTTAGAGAATTCCCTCCTCCTCGCGTCGTTTTCCTCATTACTGAGGGTCGTGACTCCCCCGTTGCATCAGTTTCTCTCGTACGATTTCCTTCCATCTGCTGAGATCTTTAGCTTCGTGAAGGGTATTGTGGAAGTTGATGTTCAGAAAAGATCGTATTTGGTCCGACTATCTCGTGGAACTGCGTCCTCTGGGACGTTTGCCATCTACCTTTCCTGTCACCATCAGCTGTTCTAGAGTGTGATCTCTAGAGACCTCTAGAGAATTCTAAATATAAGTTATTATGTACTAAGGAAACGAATAATAATAGTACAAAAAATTAGAAAATAAAACAAAATAATAAAGTTAGGTATATAAGTGGGGGAGCTTGATTGAGGAAATTGATGGGCGAGGAGAAAGAAACTTGAACTGTATACCGTAAATTCGGATCAGTCGCACAGACGAATATCGAGATCCTTTAACGTAAGATATCTTAACTTTTTATGATGTCCTTATTACATTTTTCCTTATAATTTGATCGGCTAAGATCTCGATTATAAGTTTAATTCGCGTGGCTGACAAAAAAAATTAGACTAAAAACAAACAAATTCTGCTCAAAGATAAAACGTGAGTTATATTTTCAAAATATTAACAATATGCTTCAAAAAGTACTTGTGCTTATGAAATCGTAGAGAAATGAGAATATCTAAGTGAGAAGCAAGATTCTTACCAGTTAATAGATATGAAACTTTTACGATCCATAACGTCAACTCCGAAAGTGAAATAAAAGGTTATAACTTTTTTTATGCAGCAGCTACATAAACATAGGAGGGTTAGTGTATTGGCAATATGAGATAGTGTTATTACCGTGTTTATAAATTTGATAGTTTTTTCAAACACCAACAGAATTATTATCATTATTTTACTCGTCTAGCTGCTTTTGAGTTCGTGGGTTATAAAACGACAATGAATATGCACTAGTTTTAAGAGTAATAGTTTTGATTGCATTTTATGCTTACAATCTATGACTTTTTTTTTATTGCTTAGATGGGTGGACGAGCTCACAGCCCACCTGATGTTAAGTGGTTACTGGAGCTATAGATGTCTACAACGTTAATGCACCACCACCATGAGTTATAAGTTCTAAGGCCTCAAGTATAGTTACAACGGCTGCCCCACCCTTCAAACCGAAACGAATTACTGCTTCACGGCAGAAATAGGCAGGGTGGTGGTACCCACCTCTTGTGAGTCCGTACGGGTAGGTACCACCGCCCCGCCTATTTCTGCCGTGAAGCAGTAATGCGTTTCGGTTTGAAGGGTGGGGCAGCCGTTGTGACTATACTGAGACCTTAGAACTATATCTCAAGGTGTGTGGCGCATTTACGTTGTAGATGTCTATGGGCTCCAGTAACCACTTAACATCAAGTGGGCTGTGAGCTCGTCCACACATCTAAGCAATAAAAAAAAAAAAAAAAAAAAAAAAAAAAAAAACACCCACGCGGACTCACAAGAGGTCCTACCACCAGTAGACTTATCTTAGTTCTACCAATGTCGATGATTAAATAACTATAATCGTGTACTAATAGTAGATTTGATGTTAAAATGTACCGAAAATCTAAAAAACTGTGGTTATTTCACTAATATACATAATTAAATGATTTTTATTTAATTCTAAAGACACAAATGTGTATTATCCGCTCGGGTTCGTAGGACAAATTATGTGCCAAGAAACAGATAGCGGAATTGTCCTCACGAAAACACTTTTCCCTTGTTTTTCCACGAAAACGTGTACGAGAGGGAAAGTGCTAGTTTGGGAAGACAGCTTGATCCGGCATTCGACCGTTTGAAGGGCAGCAACAAGTCCCACATGAGGCGAAACGAAGGTGAACTTTATGTTTGATGTCGTAAAGTTTACTTTTCAACTGAAAAGTTTTTCATACATGTCTCTGAAGAGGTGTAGTGCGAGAATGATAGAGCTCTTTTATATTATGTGAAGATCAATTGTACTTGAAGTAGAATTGTTTCGTGTTTATTGTTCTTTTTCATAAATAATTGATTTGCACCCTTTATGGCCGCTAAAATTGTTTCATGGCCTGAAAACCATGCACGATCTGTTTGTCTTAATAGTAACGTATTTGTTCAAAAATATACATTTGGCTACCATTTCCTTTTTATATTGCACGCTAAAGAAAATAATTCGCAGATAAATCAAAATCTTAAAAAAGATAATTTAGTGTCCCTGTCTGATTTCAAGCTGCCAAAAGGAAGCTCTATGATGTAAGGAAACGACAGGCGACCTATCAAAAGAGTTTTGTGTAAAAATGAAAACTTAGAAACTAAGCCATAGAGAAGCTATAAAATGCTATTAGGAAAGTTTGGAGCCTTACTTATTTTCCGAAAGGGTTTTCGAGTTAGACCCGTGCTCTCTGCATGTGACTGAGAAAATGTCCATGGTCAATGAATTGTGAATAAGGCTGTAGTTGTGGTTGTTTATGTAGCGGAGTGTACCATTACATTCAGTATAGACGAATGGCGTTAATTCCGTCTCGAAAGGTTACCGTCCATTACTCTAATTGCGAGCCACATTTCATCTAAGCATCTCACAACTTCGTTCGGTGGCGACGACTCTCGGAGCAAAGTTGAGAGAATTTCACAGAAAGCGACTACCGAAGAGTATAGACGTAGACGAGGAAGCTTGTCTAATATTCCTAATTAAGCTTTTAATGTAATTGAATAAACGGAGACACATCGCGATACGGTGCGCGAAGTTACGCACCCCTTCGCGGCCAAAAATACTCTCAGATAAATTACTTAGAGGAAGTTCGGTGCGCATACAAATCGACCAGCGATTCTCCATATTTCACGTTTCTGAACGCTCACTAGATTTACACACACCCTTAATAGGGCGAGGAAGAACGAAACCATTTCTTTATATAGGTAAGGAAAAGTGCAGATCCAAAGTCGATGAAAATTAAGCCATTTCCGCAACGTTGAATCCCGTTGCAAATTTATTATTAGGTCACGTTACAAAAACTCTAAAAAAAGATTTTTCGATTTAAAGTAAAACCGGCGTCAAGATCTGGGATCGTGCTAAACTGATACCGTTTGGCGTCTGTCGCGACGTGGCAAATAGCCGAAGAGCCGAGGCACCTGTGCTCGATAATACAACGCCCCGTCTGGCCGAAAGGGCGAGGAATCAATTAGGCCGTTGCCGAATTGCGTAAAGGCTCTAGTTACGAGCGTTACGAGTGGGTCCGCAGCTGCTTTTTGCACATCTAACCTCCTGTTATTGCGCAATCGACATTCGACGCCTCAGATTAAGATATTACGTATTCATCCGATCTTTTTATTATAGTTTTATTGTAAGGATTCCGGAAGAAAGGCTTTGTTACGGTTTACGACTCACAAAGCTTCCAAATAACTTCTACAGGCCAACAAACGTTATATAAATACATTTTAACTTAACATTGTATTTTTATCTCACCAGGTCAGGAATTATTGGTAGTTTTTGATTACTAATTTGACCGATGATTATCACAGCATCAATGTATTTTGTGCTTTAAGCTGCATGTTCTTGATGAGTACTATTTTATAATACTTGATGTTTTAAATTTGGAGCTTAATTTGTTCTATGTGTTCCCGCGTCGTTTATCCAATTGGCGTTCAAACTTAATACAATTGTTTTTGATAGTTCTTAAAGTGAATCTTTTAGCGTAGCTTCTGTTGCGTATCATTTTTTTTTTAACCCATGCTCGATATCGACACGAAAGTAAACCTGTACCCTAGCAATAGTGGGAACACTATGCCTTTATTGTGCTATATATAAATAGCTGTCGTTTCAATAAGATCATTGTCGCGAGCTCGCAATGAATATAAATGGGATGCAGCTCACATGCACACTTTGTTTATAATTACAAGCATACATTACGCGCTGTTCAAAATATATTAGCAAAATGAAAATGTTTACTTTATCGATTGTTTTTGTGTTATCATCGTTTTGGATATTTATTACCTATCTTGGTTTTATTTATTGTATACATAGCCGATTTTACAGGTCATCTAGTTTTCACACCAGGTAATCCTGATCAGGGTTAGGCCGAAGTACTAAAATTAATGTATCGTCATCGGTATTTGATACTTGTGATGTCTTGTAATTAGTGAAAGATTTCCAAATTACAAACAGAGAACAGAAAGATACTGAAAAAGAATCCAAATAGATTGGGATAAAGCCGTCTGCCCAGTTGTGATGGTTTTCCAGAAATTATAAAATTCTTTTTTATTTTTTTATTGCTTTGATCGGTGGACGAGCTCACAGCCCACCTGGTGTAAAGTGGTTACTAGAGCCCATGGACATCTACAACGTAAATGCGCCACCCACCTTGAGATATAAGTTCTAAGATCTCATTATAGTTACAACGGCTGCCCCACCCTTCAAACCGAAACGCATTACTGCTTCACGGCAGAAATAGGCAGGATGGTGGTACCTACCCGCGCGGACTCACAAGAGGTCCTACCACCAGTAAAATTCAAATTAATTAGGTCGAATAAAGTCATCGCGCGAGGGAGCTCGTAATTTTCGCCGATGTCCGTTGTAGATTGCGGGGTGTGAGGGCAGTCGTATGTGAATTATTTAGAGGCGGTCGCGCGGCCGACTGGCCCGCAATTAATGAAGTGGACCGAGTCGTTTGTCAATGCGGTGCTCTGTGGTGGTCGGCGAGCGCTCACCTATAGCTGAATCTTTCCTTAAATGTGTCAGTTCACCGCAAGCCTCAAGGTCAAATTTGAATCATATTTTTTTTTTATTGCTTCGATTGGTGGACGAGCTCACGTAACGTAACACAAACGTAAATGCACCACCCATCTTGAGATATAAGTTCTAGGATCTCAGTATAGTTACAACCGCTGCCCCACCCTTCAAACCGAAACGCATTGCTGCTTCACGGCAGAAATAGGCAGGGTGGTGATACCTACCCGCGCGTACTTACAAATACTAAGCCAGTAAAAATAATTAAAAATAGGTAAGTTCATTCGATTCAGTGCCGATTCGTTACACAGCAATTGTAATTAACTATATTACTAGTAGGTAGGTAGACTATGATTTTAAGAAGTTGTAAGTATACAAGTTATCGTATCGGGGCATACAATAAAAAACAAGTAAAAAAATTTGTAAGTATTTGTCAAGATACAACAAAAAAATATTATTGCTACTTTTATTTGATATCATATTTTCTTGTAATTACTTATATTTAGTTATTGAAACTTTGTTGACTATGACGGAAAAAATATCCTAAAGCTAATATGTTAGCACGTTAAGACCTTTTCGTGATCTCGCTATCCGATTCACAGCCGTTGAATAGGAGGAGAGCTACAATCATTTTATTATTCAGATTACAACGCACTACCTCATACCTATTCAGTTAAATTTCACTAATATCTATTCAGTGTTGTGACATCATTGTTGCTATATTCTAAAAGGTGATTATAAATCTAGTGAAGAGGTCGGAAATAGGCCGAAGCGAGGTCCCCGTTAATTTTAATGACGAGATTTATTTGTCCCCGATTACACGCAGTTTGATCAAATTTCGAGTTGGCGTGCAAACGTTCTCGCGACGACATTAGACGCTGCCCGAGCCGCGCCCCCGTTATCATACCGTTTAAATATAATTGCAATAAGTTAATAAAATCCCACAGCGCTTTTAATTAATTTGTGGCGACACAGGCGCCCAATTAAATGGGGATTTCGGAAATTTCATAAAGCGCCGTTGTGTGGTAAGTGCTATTTTTGTAGCGTGTATTTTAAACGCGGCTCGTTTTTACATGCGCGGTTGGTCATATTGCTCGGGAATATATAATAGATGTGTTGAATTCGTGTGGCTACATTTAATTAATTTGATCCTAGTTTATACCTATGATATATAATTTTGTATTACGTAACATCATCATCATCATCATCAGCCTGCGGCAGTCCACTGCTGGACATAGGCCTCCCCCAAAGCTCGCCACTGAATTACGTATTACGTATGCCCTTTTCTTATGAAATCTAAATGAGTTAGTATGTATATATTATGTATGTATGTATGTAACTACCAAAATCACAACGGATCCTAAGCTTACTAATGCAACTGCAAAAACTCAACTATACAGAATGTAAATCTTTCGTACATTAAGTACGGATGCTTACTCGACATTTAAAGACAGGCATAGTATAAATAATGTCTCTAAGTGAGGAATAAAAATACAATACGCACTACTTCCTCTCTCTGCGTTTCCTAGTTGGTATTGTTGGTATTTTTACGGCGAGAAATCAAAGCACGGGTTCTTTTAACAAAAAAAAAAATACAATTTTCTGGTTTTAATTAACAACGTATCGATACGAATACGAACGTAATAATCATTTACATCGATTCCAATAGCAATTAAAATATTAAATGTAAAACGTATTGTACAAATCTATATGCATTAGGGCGGATGAAGTGCAGGTCCCGGGCTCTCATTACTCCGATGTGTCATCAAAGACGTCCATGATACGGACCGTGAAGTGTCCCGGATACAAGCCGCTCAATTATGTTAATGGATTTGCAGAATTTCCAACAACAGGGCCGTCGGCTGGTTGATATGCAGCTTCCACTGTATCAAAGACTACTATTACGTTTACGTACATGTAAAGTGGTGCAATGACTACATCTGTGTACAACTCGATACGGGCCATTTATAGTCATTTCGCATCAAAAGTGTACAATTTCGAAAAAATATTCGAAATTGAGTTAATATGCGGAATTTTCATTTGGTATCGCCAGTATTTTTCTCATAAATACTGTCAAAAGAGCGTAGTTTATATTTTTTTTTTAGGTTTCCTATGTTTTGACTACTATTAAGAAAATTAATACATAATTTTATCTTACTTTAAAAGACACATAATGTAACTGGTAAAAAATAAAAAATAAATGTTGCAAAGATGATTAATATTAAAAATATCACATGTTATAATAAACCTTTAAGACACTCTCCTGTAAAATTAGTAAGTTTTGAGATTATACAGTTTTAATGCGAGAAGACGATACATGCTCGTATTGGAATTTGAAGCTATCAACTGTATTTATTGTTGTACTTCTCGCGGCTCGTATTTCATCAAAATCAATACCGAAGTTTCCAATAAAACAAATAAATATTACATTTTATCTCTCGGCGTGTTGAGGTCCGGGCGGATGATTGATAGTGCTAGTAGATTTGAGCACATAAAGGCTATTTGGCCAAAATAAGCGAGGGGCCCTTATGGAATTACGTAATAATATCAACTTCAATCACATATACAGAAACAATGTTACAATGAAAAACATTTTATAACTTGACTTCAAAACAAAAGGTACTCACTCAAACAGAATAGGAAACAAGGTATATGCTATGTGTAACTTAAACGTGATTCTCAAAGCGGTCCCGTCAAGAGTTACACTCACAGGTGCGCTGTAACCTTAAGATCGTCAGGAAAACGTCGACTCACTCAGGCCAGTATAAGCTTAAATTACGCGTAAACCCGAACACAAAGGCTATGCGTATTCAAATTCCATTAATCTCCAGCCCGGGCGAAGGTGGGGTAAAATGAACCGGCGCGGACAAAAACAATGCCTCCGGCAAATAACCGGCTCAGCATTGTTCCGGCAATTAGAAAGCTTTCCCATGTACCGGCCGTGTATAAAAACAGTGTAACATCAGCACGAATCGCAGCCTATTGCTCGTTACCGTTGATGCTTATTACGGTTATTAGGACTAAGCTGCGGCTGTACTATAACAACGTTTTCGGTATAAGTTGATTTAAATTAATCACATGGTGCAATTTCGCGTATGACTCTCCGAGGAGGCACTCAATCTGTTTTGTAACAGACCTATTTAAATTTAATTCCGATTGTAATACCGGTTAGACTAAGGCTTGAATATTTTATTTTAACGGAGCGGTGTCGTACGCCGATAATCTGCGGAAAATCCGGATCAAAGGTGGAACATCGGCGAATTAATACTGGCTGACCGATACCGAACGCGACAAATGACGTCGATTTACGAATTGATTTTGAGATAATCCTTATTAATCCATCATGAAATAAAAGAGTTTCTACTATAAATTTAATTTCTCTTAATTGTTTTTCAAGCTAACAGACTATTAGTATTAATCGGTTATCGGAGTCCATGGACAGCACTGCAGATTGGCAGAAAACGAATAGTTAATTGGATCCGATTTATTATGAGCGATAATATATGCGATAAATTCATACTACATATTATTAATCGTAATCACAATATAGGTATATAATTTAGACATTGTTAGACATTGATCGTTTGAATTAGAACATGATTGTTTAAAATCGCATCATACACAACATGATAGTATTTTTTTTCTTACTTTAACATTCCCCAAAACGGGATAACAAAATGAGCACGAAAAAAAAAAAAAAATACAGCACGCTATTTCAACTTTGACTCAAAAATCTTCAGACTCCAAAAGAAGTTGATCATAATAAACTGAAATAAACAACCGACATTCAAGTGCTGCTTGCATCTTAGCGAAACTTGTGCCACGTAATAGAACAATACGGTCTCGCAGTCATAAGGATGGCGGGCCATTGTTTTTACCGCTGTTATTGCGGAGTGCCGAGTGGCAATAAGCGTTGTTTGCTAGGGCCACTATTGTACTTGATTATTAGGACAGTGGCGACCGTCGCAGCGGGCTACGATCGGCTCAGAGGCTTGCTGCTGGCAGATCTCCTTTCATCTTACGGTTTCACGATGAGGCACAAACAATTTTAGATTGTGAGCGCATTTTGCAGTTTCGACTTTTTATAGTCTTTAAATCATGTGATTGCTATTATTATATTCATGTCATAAAGTTTTTGAAACGAAGTTCCTTATGGGACGATGCGGAGGGGTACTCTAACCGGGATAAAGCGTCCGTAACGTAAGATTTTTATTATTTATGCATAGTCTTAGTATGATGGCTATACAGTGTCTAATGTATAGTCTACGTGATACGGTTATTATTATTATTCATTTAAAAAGCTGTTTGGATGGCGGGCCATTGTTTTTACCGCTGTTATTGCGGAGTGCCGAGTGGCAATAAGCGTTGTTTGCTAGGGCCACTATTGTACTTGATTGTTAGGACAGTGGCGACCGTCGCAGTGGGCTATGATCGGCTCAGAGGCTTGCTGCTGGTAGATCTCCTTTCATCTGACGGTTTCATGATGAGGCACAAACAATTTTAGATTGTGAGCGCTTTGCAGCTTCGACTTCTTATAGCCTTTAAATCATGTGATTGCTATTATTATATTCGTGCCATAAAGTTTTTGGAACGAAGTTCCTTATGGGACGATGCGGAGAGGTACCCTAACCGGGAAAAACGTCCGTAACGTAAGATTTTTATTATTTATGTATAGTTTTAGTATGATGGCTATACAGTGTCTAATGTATAGTCTTCGTGATGACGGTTATTATTATTATTCATATAAATAGCTGTCTCTTCGTATATTATTATTATATATTTTTTATAAATCATTGTGAATAAAATAAAGTTGATATAAATAGGCCGAAGCGAGGTCCCCGTTAATTTTAATGACGAGATTTATTTGTCCCCGATTACACGCAGTTTGATCAAATTTCGAGTTGGCGTGCAAACGTTCTCGCGACGACATTAGACGCTGCCCGAGCCGCGCCCCCGTTATCATACCGTTTAAATATAATTGCAATAAGTTAATAAAATCCCACAGCGCTTTTAATTAATTTGTGGCGACACAGGCGCCCAATTAAATGGGGATTTCGGAAATTTCATAAAGCGCCGTTGTGTGGTAAGTGCTATTTTTGTAGCGTGTATTTTAAACGCGGCTCGTTTTTACATGCGCGGTTGGTCATATTGCTCGGGAATATATAATAGATGTGTTGAATTCGTGTGGCTACATTTAATTAATTTGATCCTAGTTTATACCTATGATATATAATTTTGTATTACGTAACATCATCATCATCATCATCAGCCTGCGGCAGTCCACTGCTGGACATAGGCCTCCCCCAAAGCTCGCCACTGAATTACGTATTACGTATGCCCTTTTCTTATGAAATCTAAATGAGTTAGTATGTATATATTATGTATGTATGTATGTAACTACCAAAATCACAACGGATCCTAAGCTTACTAATGCAACTGCAAAAACTCAACTATACAGAATGTAAATCTTTCGTACATTAAGTACGGATGCTTACTCGACATTTAAAGACAGGCATAGTATAAATAATGTCTCTAAGTGAGGAATAAAAATACAATACGCACTACTTCCTCTCTCTGCGTTTCCTAGTTGGTATTGTTGGTATTTTTACGGCGAGAAATCAAAGCACGGGTTCTTTTAACAAAAAAAAAAATACAATTTTCTGGTTTTAATTAACAACGTATCGATACGAATACGAACGTAATAATCATTTACATCGATTCCAATAGCAATTAAAATATTAAATGTAAAACGTATTGTACAAATCTATATGCATTAGGGCGGATGAAGTGCAGGTCCCGGGCTCTCATTACTCCGATGTGTCATCAAAGACGTCCATGATACGGACCGTGAAGTGTCCCGGATACAAGCCGCTCAATTATGTTAATGGATTTGCAGAATTTCCAACAACAGGGCCGTCGGCTGGTTGATATGCAGCTTCCACTGTATCAAAGACTACTATTACGTTTACGTACATGTAAAGTGGTGCAATGACTACATCTGTGTACAACTCGATACGGGCCATTTATAGTCATTTCGCATCAAAAGTGTACAATTTCGAAAAAATATTCGAAATTGAGTTAATATGCGGAATTTTCATTTGGTATCGCCAGTATTTTTCTCATAAATACTGTCAAAAGAGCGTAGTTTATATTTTTTTTTTAGGTTTCCTATGTTTTGACTACTATTAAGAAAATTAATACATAATTTTATCTTACTTTAAAAGACACATAATGTAACTGGTAAAAAATAAAAAATAAATGTTGCAAAGATGATTAATATTAAAAATATCACATGTTATAATAAACCTTTAAGACACTCTCCTGTAAAATTAGTAAGTTTTGAGATTATACAGTTTTAATGCGAGAAGACGATACATGCTCGTATTGGAATTTGAAGCTATCAACTGTATTTATTGTTGTACTTCTCGCGGCTCGTATTTCATCAAAATCAATACCGAAGTTTCCAATAAAACAAATAAATATTACATTTTATCTCTCGGCGTGTTGAGGTCCGGGCGGATGATTGATAGTGCTAGTAGATTTGAGCACATAAAGGCTATTTGGCCAAAATAAGCGAGGGGCCCTTATGGAATTACGTAATAATATCAACTTCAATCACATATACAGAAACAATGTTACAATGAAAAACATTTTATAACTTGACTTCAAAACAAAAGGTACTCACTCAAACAGAATAGGAAACAAGGTATATGCTATGTGTAACTTAAACGTGATTCTCAAAGCGGTCCCGTCAAGAGTTACACTCACAGGTGCGCTGTAACCTTAAGATCGTCAGGAAAACGTCGACTCACTCAGGCCAGTATAAGCTTAAATTACGCGTAAACCCGAACACAAAGGCTATGCGTATTCAAATTCCATTAATCTCCAGCCCGGGCGAAGGTGGGGTAAAATGAACCGGCGCGGACAAAAACAATGCCTCCGGCAAATAACCGGCTCAGCATTGTTCCGGCAATTAGAAAGCTTTCCCATGTACCGGCCGTGTATAAAAACAGTGTAACATCAGCACGAATCGCAGCCTATTGCTCGTTACCGTTGATGCTTATTACGGTTATTAGGACTAAGCTGCGGCTGTACTATAACAACGTTTTCGGTATAAGTTGATTTAAATTAATCACATGGTGCAATTTCGCGTATGACTCTCCGAGGAGGCACTCAATCTGTTTTGTAACAGACCTATTTAAATTTAATTCCGATTGTAATACCGGTTAGACTAAGGCTTGAATATTTTATTTTAACGGAGCGGTGTCGTACGCCGATAATCTGCGGAAAATCCGGATCAAAGGTGGAACATCGGCGAATTAATACTGGCTGACCGATACCGAACGCGACAAATGACGTCGATTTACGAATTGATTTTGAGATAATCCTTATTAATCCATCATGAAATAAAAGAGTTTCTACTATAAATTTAATTTCTCTTAATTGTTTTTCAAGCTAACAGACTATTAGTATTAATCGGTTATCGGAGTCCATGGACAGCACTGCAGATTGGCAGAAAACGAATAGTTAATTGGATCCGATTTATTATGAGCGATAATATATGCGATAAATTCATACTACATATTATTAATCGTAATCACAATATAGGTATATAATTTAGACATTGTTAGACATTGATCGTTTGAATTAGAACATGATTGTTTAAAATCGCATCATACACAACATGATAGTATTTTTTTTCTTACTTTAACATTCCCCAAAACGGGATAACAAAATGAGCACGAAAAAAAAAAAAAAATACAGCACGCTATTTCAACTTTGACTCAAAAATCTTCAGACTCCAAAAGAAGTTGATCATAATAAACTGAAATAAACAACCGACATTCAAGTGCTGCTTGCATCTTAGCGAAACTTGTGCCACGTAATAGAACAATACGGTCTCGCAGTCATAAGGATGGCGGGCCATTGTTTTTACCGCTGTTATTGCGGAGTGCCGAGTGGCAATAAGCGTTGTTTGCTAGGGCCACTATTGTACTTGATTATTAGGACAGTGGCGACCGTCGCAGCGGGCTACGATCGGCTCAGAGGCTTGCTGCTGGCAGATCTCCTTTCATCTTACGGTTTCACGATGAGGCACAAACAATTTTAGATTGTGAGCGCATTTTGCAGTTTCGACTTTTTATAGTCTTTAAATCATGTGATTGCTATTATTATATTCATGTCATAAAGTTTTTGAAACGAAGTTCCTTATGGGACGATGCGGAGGGGTACTCTAACCGGGATAAAGCGTCCGTAACGTAAGATTTTTATTATTTATGCATAGTCTTAGTATGATGGCTATACAGTGTCTAATGTATAGTCTACGTGATACGGTTATTATTATTATTCATTTAAAAAGCTGTTTGGATGGCGGGCCATTGTTTTTACCGCTGTTATTGCGGAGTGCCGAGTGGCAATAAGCGTTGTTTGCTAGGGCCACTATTGTACTTGATTGTTAGGACAGTGGCGACCGTCGCAGTGGGCTATGATCGGCTCAGAGGCTTGCTGCTGGTAGATCTCCTTTCATCTGACGGTTTCATGATGAGGCACAAACAATTTTAGATTGTGAGCGCTTTGCAGCTTCGACTTCTTATAGCCTTTAAATCATGTGATTGCTATTATTATATTCGTGCCATAAAGTTTTTGGAACGAAGTTCCTTATGGGACGATGCGGAGAGGTACCCTAACCGGGAAAAACGTCCGTAACGTAAGATTTTTATTATTTATGTATAGTTTTAGTATGATGGCTATACAGTGTCTAATGTATAGTCTTCGTGATGACGGTTATTATTATTATTCATATAAATAGCTGTCTCTTCGTATATTATTATTATATATTTTTTATAAATCATTGTGAATAAAATAAAGTTGATAACTTTGTAAAGTAGTTTTTATTTTATATTAATCAATAAAAAAATCATAATAAAAAATGTATACCCGAATAATTATTTTCTTTATACCTCGAATAGAACTTAAAATTAATATTTTTATAATTAGGAACTTCGTGCCTATCCGGTGTCCCACGACACCACACATCTTTTTTTTTAGGCGTTTTGCGAGTCGTAGACTATATAGTTTTTTTTTTTTTTTTTTTTTTTATTGCCTTGTAGGCAGACGAGCATACGGCCCACCTGATGGTGATATAGACTATAACGACTAACGATAAGATCGTCCGTGATTATCAAAACTGTAAGGTATTGAAAACGTCAGAAACAATATGATGACAATAAAAAAAAGTGAGATTAAGCCGCAAAACTTATTTTAGTTCTATCTAAGTGATTCGCGTAAATAATGAAATTATTAATAAAATGGCGGTTGAGGATAGACTAACTATTTATTGTCAAAGTTATATACAGACAGATGATGACAGATGGCGCTAGTAATCATTTACATTTTGTTACAATATTAACACCTCCGCTTAACAAAATCATAAATACTTCGTAACAGGTAATATACCAAGCTTTTTTGTGAAATATTTATGCTTTAAAGACCCTAAACTTTTTGTAAAAATATCTGCTGGCATTTCAGCGGTTTCTAAATAATCAACTTTAACAAACTTGTTTGCAACTGCTTCTCTCAGAAAATGATATCTTATGTCTATATGTTTAGACCTTCTATGGTATACTGGGTTCAAAATAAGTTTTTGTGCGCTTTGGCAATCATTATATAATGTAATTGTTTCTGAATTTCCTAAAATTTCAAACAATAATCTTTTTAAATAGATAGCCTCTTTACTGGCTTCTGACATGGAAATATACTCTGCTTCTGTTGAGGACAGAGCTACATTTCTTTGTTTCCTACATTCAAAAGAAATAACTGTACCAGACAATTTAAAACAAAAACCAGAAAAAGATTTTCTATCATTTGAATCTGAACCCCAATCTGCATCAACATATCCTTCTATATAAGAATTATCCTTAGAAAAAACAAGACCATAATTTTTAGTACCTTTTAAATACTTTAAAATTCTTTTTAAATGTTTCCAATGAGTTTCATCATATGAATTATTAAACTGGCTCAAATAACATACACTGTAAGCTATGTCTGGTCTGGTTAACACAGCTAAATACATTAAGTTACCTATCAATTGTCTATATGGAATATTTTTATTACATAAACTATTCTCAGATTTTTCCAATCTTAAATTAATCTCCATAGGAGTTTCTATAGTTTTACAATGTGACATGTTAAACTTTTTTAACAAGCTTTCTATATACTGTTCTTGATCAACAGTTATAACATTTTTAAACATATTCACTCTTAAGCCTAAACATTGCTTTATTTGACCCAAATCTTTAATTTTAAATTTACTACTCAAATCTTGTATTAACTGATTAGTTGCCATTTTACAGTTAGAAAAAACAAAAAAATCATCAACAAACAATGCTATTATAACTTTAGCATTTCCTTCAGACTTCGTAAACAAACACGGTTCATACTTAGATTTTAAATATCCTAAAGACTCTAAGTAATCATTAACTCTCTGATACCAAGCACGAGATGATTGCTTAAGTCCATATATGGCACGTTTAAGCTTTAATACTTTGTTATCATTATCATTACAATCTCTATAAAGGACAGGTTTTTGCATATACACAGATTCATTCAAAAAACCATTTAGAAAGGCTGTAGTGACATCAAGATGACGTATATCTAAACCTAGTTTTACTGCTATAGAAAATAACAATCTTAAAGTAGTATAACGTAGCACAGGTGAAAAAGTTTCATGATAGTCTATGCCAGCTTTCTGTGAAAAGCCTTTTGCCACTAATCTAGCACGATAACGCACATTACCGACACTATCATACTTCTTTTTAAATACCCATTTGCACTGCACTACTGTAGAGTCACGAGGCTTATCCACAAGTTCCCATGCATCATTTTTCTTAAATGATTCTAATTCCTCCTCCATGCTTGATCTCCAAAATTTACTTTCAGGTCCATTTAAAGCTTCCTTGAGTGAAATATCCATTATATTTTGATCATCTGATTCTGCAATACATAAGTGACTATAGCTAAATCTATCAGGTATTTTTCTCACTCGCTTGTTTGGAATATCCTGATTCAATTCTAATAATGAAGGTTCTGGTTCTGATGGTGTTTCAGAAAAACTGTCATATGAGTCACTTCCTGAAGAAGCTTCTGGAATATATGTGATATCATTATCATCACATTCAGTGTCTGTACTTTCTGTAGTTCTACTTTCGTCTCCTTCTCTCTGTTCCTCCGCTGGAGCCTTGCACTCAATAGGAATTTCAATTGTATTTTCAGTTTTCTCCATTATTATAATGTCTCTGCTAGTTGTGACAGAGTTATTTTCTGGGTTATAAACCCTATAGCCTTTTACATTGTCTGCATAGCCTACCAAAATAAGTTCTTTAGCCTTCATATCCCATTTTAAGCGCTTTTCTTTTGGTATGTGCATCATAACCTTACTTCCAAAAATACGTACATGACTTAAGTCAGGTTTTTTCTTTGTCCAGGCTTCATATGGAGTCATGTTGTTTAATCCAGTAACAACTGATCGATTCCTTAAGTATACAGAGGTATTTATGGCTTCTGCCCAAAACTTTTTATGTAAACCAGCATCAAAAATTAGACATCTAGCCTTTTCAACTAATGACCTATTCATCCTTTCACACACACCATTTTGCTGTGGTGTGTAAGCATTACTTTTCTGGTGAATTATTCCGTGTTGTTTTAGATATCTTTCAAAGTCTTGACTGCAGTACTCACCGCCATTGTCTGTTCTTAGAATTTTAATTTTCCGATCTGTCTGTTTTTCTACAAGTGACTGGAATTCTTTGAAAAACTTAAATACCTCTGACTTTGTTTTCATGAAGTATACAAAAACCATTCTGCTGTAGTCATCCACAAATAAGACATAGTATCTGGAACCTCCAATAGACACATTTTCCATCGGACCACACACATCTGAGTGTATCAATTCTAAAATATCTTGGGTGCTAGTTGAACTAGGCTGAAAAGGTAGTCTAGCCTGCTTCCCCTTACAGCAAACAGTACACTTAGATTTGTCAACATCAGCTTTATTTGTGTATGAAATACCTGTCGTAGCTCCATTCTTCATTTTGTTCAAGCTGGTACTGTTGATATGCCCTAATCGTCGATGCCAAGTTTCACTCGACACCTTAGCTGTGGCTGCGAATAACTGTTCTGATTTCTTAGTATATAATCTGTACACACCATCTACTAATTCTGCCTTTCCAACTAGAGTTCTCTGTTGATTGTAAATATAGCAAAATTTCTCTTTAAAGATTACCTTATTGCCATTCTCAATTAACTGACTCACTGAAAGCAAGTTTGTTGTTAAACTCGGTATGCACAATACATTTGAAACTGTGATGTCATATTCTACACCATTCACAACTGTGATTATGTTTACATCACCAGAACACACTACCGGGACGGATGTTTTGTTCGCAACAATTATTTCTTTAATTTCATGTTCAAATGATGGACTCTCAACGTATTCTTTCTTTGCTGTCATGTGTTTGCTGGCCCCGCTATCTATGTACCAACTATCGCAGTTGAAATTTCCACTTAAGAAAATAGCACTAAAGGCGTTGGATTGTTTTCTTTTTTCGGCTTCTAAACTCGGACACTGATTTTTATAATGACCATTTTGCTTACATTTATAGCATTTTATAACCTTTTTTTTTACATTTGACGTATTTGATGTTCGTTTCTCGCCTTTTGTATTGAAATTTTGATCTACCCTCGTTTTTGGTTTCGACCATAGTGCAACTTCCGGATCATGGTCACCGATCTCGGAACTCATATCAAGTAATTTTGTTTTAATTACATCAGAGTTTATGGCAATCCCGGAATGTTCAATTGCCATGATCATTGGGGCAAACTTTTCTGGCAGCCCCGCCAACAGCAATGATCCCACCCATTCCTCGTTTATTTCAAATCCCGTTCCACTTAATTTCTGCGCTGTATCGATTATCTGCGTCACGTATGACGTCATCGAACTGCAATTATCTCGCCGGATTGAAATTAAATTTCTCAATAGACTAATTCTTCGTGAAAAGCCACTATCATCGAATAATTGCCTTAGTTTATCCCACAATTCTTTCGACGATTTAACGGTTTTGACATGTACGTACAACGACGGGTCGATGGTCATGATCAATTTGGCTTTAGTTTTTTCGTCATCCGCGCTTGCTATTTCTTTCCCCGGTTCTGGCTTGATGCAATGCTTCATGCCTTCGAGTACTAAAAAATTTTCTGCAGCGAAACACCACTCTGAATAATTATCGCGTCCTTTTAGTTTCGGCACATTGATAAGGTAGTTGGTAGCCATTTTGACGAATAGTTTTTACACAAATACACTGCGATAATCAATACGATCAGTCCAGTTCACAACTAAATCTCACTGAATACTGTCTTTTAACACTTGCTTTACTGCAAAATCTTGTTAAAACGACTCAATACTGGGATTTTTTTGATTTTCTGCGATTTTCTGGGCCCGTAACCTAATAAAATGGCGGTTGAGGATAGACTAACTATTTATTGTCAAAGTTATATACAGACAGATGATGACAGATGGCGCTAGTAATCATTTACATTTTGTTACAATATTAACAATTATATCCAGTATTCGGTAATTGACGATACAAAAAAAAAAAAAAACGATTGTAATCGTAAGATAAGATGTGAGAAGTATGGAGTGGAGCTAGATAAACAAAGTTAAACAGCAAATAAAAACGGTTGCAAAGAACGACAATGTATTCGCAAAGTACATTCTGAACAGTCTGTAAAACACGTTTTAAACAAGTCCGAAATGAACTGAAACAGAGAACCAAAATACATTTAGAGCGCTTACTTTAGAGGAAATTAATGGATGCTACTGTGACAGTCCCCGGTGTGAGAACAGAACAGGTTTTGTCAAAACAAGCTCAGCTTCTCGGACGCAAAGCGTTGCTCTTTTCACATAAAAAAAACCCGAGTCATTTATCAAATCACTGTTGTCTATATTACGGCATCGGAGGCGTTTTGTGAGCTAGCTAAAAAGCCCGTCTACACAAAGCAGCATTTTGAGACAATCTCGACACGTTTTATTGACACACGAATATAAGCCTTATGTGTCATCCTTAAGATTTCTTCTCGCAATATCAATGATTGTCATTCAAGCAACCGCCCTATTTGCAACAGTTATTTAAAGCGTAAATTAAACGAGTTAAATTTAACAAATGAAATTAATGAAAGCGAAAAAGCGCTACAGTTTTCCGAATAAACACATTACTTTGCAGACTGTGAATAATTAAGAATTATTTTAAACGCTTGCAGTCAACAACACAATGGAATTAATTTATTGAGCTGTACAGTTTCACAGCTGCTTACAAGTAACTTCGAAAGTAAATTACGACATGCATACGTCAATTGATTTTTTAACGTATTGCATGTTATTTTAAAAGTGTCGTAGTTCACGGCAATTACTGAATTAATCGATTCGGATTTTGATATGTAAATTAGATGAAAATGCTATTGTATTTTGTCGGTGATTTATTTCCGGCAATAGACAGGTTATCTCGCGGTAAAATGCGTCAATAAGCCCCATCAATCCAGTATAGGGAAACCTTTTTGATACCCGGACATTCAATCTGATTGTTACGATCAAAACAATAGGATTTATCATATACGACGTGCATTAAAATTTCAGCAGCTTACGGTAAATCGGATTTCCTTACGTAGGAATGTCTACACAGGATAGTTTTATATCTAAATGGTTTTAAGTTATGTAAGTGTTCAAGCATAAATACAGAGAACCTTGTTGAATAAGATGAAGTGTGCAACGGGAAAGGCTTACTTAAAAATTGCCCTCAGTAATTTCTATGACGAGCACGTACAGTTCCAGTGTACTTCACGTCGGAACCGAAGGCGGAAGGCTTCATCGAGCCTCGTTACATACTCCCGCTCCATACCGCTCTGCGAGATCCGACGAATCGACTAAATCAATTTAGTCTAAGCACTCGAAGTATTACCTGCACTCGCAAATACAAGGACCGGCTTTAGAACCTGATTATCGACTAAGTGAAATCTATTTTATCACGCATCGTCGACGTGTTTTATTGTCTAATGGAACATTCCTTTTACCTTTTCCTAAAGAGGCAACAAGAAAAAAATGTTTCAAGCTTTGAATATTTCAGTAATGTGCTTTCCGTCAACACGGGACGAAAAAAGGCAAACGAAAGAAGTATTATTGAAAGATAATCCGCTTTTCCCCTTTCTATTATTATTAAATATAAACACGCACTTAAGCAATTCTTAAGAAGGAATGAAAAAAATATTTGCGCCACGTCAACGGAGGAGTTTTCTCGTTGGAAACTCATATAAAAGACATTTCGGTGGAGCTCGTTGCCTATCGGCGGTATTATTCAAATTAATTTAGCGCGGCGAAGCAAAAAGTGTACGCGTTGAAAGCGCCTCCCCATATTCATAGAGCTGCCCTAAATTAGCATCACAATGAAGTGTTAGAAGCGTGAGCGGCAAGTGCTTAATGCTACCTACGTCTCCTCACACGGTTATGTTACATACTAATGAATTAAGTATAAAACTT
The DNA here is from genome assembly GCF_030269925.1 of Bombyx mori. Taxonomy (NCBI): domain Eukaryota; kingdom Metazoa; phylum Arthropoda; class Insecta; order Lepidoptera; family Bombycidae; genus Bombyx; species Bombyx mori. The sequence goes on from NC_085128.1 coordinate 12,015,867, forward strand.
CACAGCCGCGAATTTGTTTGAGCTCACACCGAATTCACTAAGAGGATGATAGTTATGGAACGGTGTATGTATACTATGGAGCCCGGTAGCTTAATGATTATGTTTCGTCCTCATAAAACTACGAGACTTGCGTCGCTTATTCGAGGTAAGAGTGTCCATGAAATTTAATCATAAAAGTATATTATGCGAAGTGTTCCGGGCCGCGTCAGCTGAGCGTCGCGGTATATTGTTTTTGGACCACCCTTTTACGCTTTCACGCCTATAAATAAATCAAAATATTCGGGAAGGGCTCGACTTTAAGGCGGCTTAGCGGAATCGTAAAATTCAACAGCGTTCGCATCGCTCCAGGGTTTATCTTTCGCCAACGTTTGCCATGTTTTTTGCTGGAATCGTAAAAGAGTATCACGGTGTATGAATAGAAAGCGACCGATTCTTTTACTGAGCACACACTGAGGAGAGCACTCCGAACCTTTAATGCTGAAAGCAGATTATGTCAGAACAGTGCGAAGCAAAAGTGTTCTCAGGTGAGAGTCGCGGTTAAAATTATTTTAAAATACATTAGTGAAAAGGTTACAAGCTAACTTAATTGAAAAGTTACAGTAAAATAAACATAAGGTATCGTAATAATACCTTGAAGTTTTCGTTTGACTAAAATATATACGTAAAATACGACCCCTGTTATTATTCAAAAACAGGGGTGTTTGGGTCATTAATAACCATTTGTTTCGTACAATACCGTAATTTTAGTTTACGAATTCTACTAACCTTTGTGAAAATGAGGATTTGATTTTAAATCATCTAAATTGATTAGTTAGATAGTTTGTTATAAATTGCACGAGTTTCTGTTGCGTTCCAAAGAATTGTTTTACGAAGCACCTTTTGTATTACAAAACTGTAAAATCAGTTGATTCTTTTAAAAAGATAAACTACGTGGTTCGATTAAATAATTAGTTGTAAAATTTTTATTATGAAAATGATATGACATTATAACATATTGCTGTCCACATTTAACGTCATAATGAAAATTAAGATTCCAATTTAATAATTCAAACAGGCTTTCACTGGTGCTTTTTATAGTCATGTCTCTACAACAGGTTCGAAATTAACTTATACAACTGAAAAGAATAGGTAAGTAGCCCGCCAAAGTGTTGCTAATACATCAAAGCCTTCCTAGATTAAAAAAAAAACATTCCAGTTAAGAAAGGAAAAAAGAGAAAATTAAATCAGACGACGAAATAAATTCATCCCAAAAATTACTTTACAGAAAACACAGAAATTAATTTAAAACGGCATAAATCAACATTAAGACCCCAAAACAGACTTTCGTTTGTGAAAGCTTTTTTTTTGAAATATAATGAAATTACCGTTGGAACTAAAGTGACCTGCCTCAGGAAAAATAATACTCTCGGCCCCTTACTACAAAGAGGCTAGCATTCGTATTATCATTCCATTAAACAAAAGTCACCGGAGTTTCAAATGAAAACACAAAACTCATTATTCCTGGGACAGAGAAATGATTTCGAATGTTAACAAGATTCCCCATAATAGAGTTGTTCACAGAGAGATTTAAGAAAAATAGGTTGAAACCGCGGCGTTTTCCTTGTGCTGCGATTTCGGGAAATTGTGTAAGTCGATTAAAATGCCCGATCCCAAAAGGGTTTACATTTTTGTTAATATTTAACAGTCGTTTCTCATAGATGAGTCTCTCGTGACTCAAAACTGTATTCTCTTGATTTTTATCTACGACTAGCTGACCCGGCAGACTTTGTAGTGCCTCAATAGATAAATAACAGACCTAAACTTTTGTATAAAATAAACTTAAAACAAACAGAAGGAATCTGTCCGACGGGGGACACATCAAAGGAAAAACAAAATTGTTATTTTTATTTAATTCCGATCATTTTCATATTAATATACCTTTTAAACCTTCTCTGAACTTCCACAAATAATCCAAATCGGTCCAGCCGTTCTCGAGTTTTAGCGAGACTAACGAACAGCAATTCATTTTTATATATATATATATATATATATATAGATTAAGCTAAATATTTGTTTGTTAAGACTGATTTATTCTTTTTATTAATTTAACGCATAAAGTTTCACTGAAAGCTTTTTGTAATATCAGATTTCTAGTTGAACACATTTCTATTTTTTACTGAGTATACTGCTCTACGTAAAACGTGACAATAACGTATGCTTAAACAATAATACGAGTTTCTTCAACGCCAAACATGCTCAAAACAAGAAGGGATAGGGCAAATCCAGTACATTTTCGCTGAGCCCCTTGAGGAATTCCCGTATTATATAGTACATTGGGGAGGATCATTCTGCTCGTTTACCGCTGGATATATCTGTGGAAGCTCGTTTGTCAAATGCGCAGTCATTTATTCAACGATAATAGGTTCATACATTTCAAATAGGAGCTTTGTTTTGAAATTTAAAACGATAATGAATTGATATGTTGCACGTTTATTTTAAAATACTTCGTGGTACATCTTAAGTCTTCCATTACTTTCAATTTGAGATTTAATATAAAGAATCATCCAAAGTATGGAATCAAGAATAACTGTAGCTCCATATATTTTAACACGTTTTTTTAGCTTTGTGAATATGTATGTATGTTTGTGTGTAACTGAATCATTGAACGTTATTTTCATGGACTTAGTTGTCAGATTAACTTGAAAATCTGCATACGACCGAATCTCAAGGATCGATGATAACACAATAATTTTATAATTTCGTTCCAATACCATCAACAGGAAAAAAATATGAAATTAATTGTTTTTTTTTCAACTACATTTTTTTAGCTTAAGTGGCCAGCTCGGGATTTCAGCATTAAAATCAATGTAAATACGAATTAGACATATAGAAGATACCCGCAGATAAACCATTACGGTTTCGCACTTTTTACTATCATTGTATTATTACCAAAAATATTTCCAGTAAACGTAGTGCTTACGTAGTCAGTTGACCATAATAATGTGACGATGATTATAAAAACACGCGAGCTTTAATTATGTCCATGACAGGCAAAAACCGATGAACTAATAGCGAAATGTTAAATACTAGTGAGATAAACAACTCAGTAATAAAGCCCGTATCATGTCAGAACCTAACAAGCACTAGACTGATACAATGCACATCCCATGCGATTGAATGTGATAAATTCTATTGCGGTATTCGGGAACTGATCCTAACTATCACGGACCTTTCTCTCTGCATGCTATTGACTGGACAACACAATAGGTCAGTGTAATGCTAGCTTAACTAACAGTATTGAACTCAATTCTGAATTATTATCTAATAGTGGGCCTGAAGACGTTAATATGGTGAAATGAAAAAATCGTATATCTGATTACAGTACCAAAGCACCGGGTCTAATAAAGCATTTTTTTAAAGTAGTTTTACAAGTTCAATTTATATTGGTTTATATCTAAACGGGAACTTTCCAACGATGTTTTTCTCGAGAGCACCTAACATATAAATAGGTACATAGCATTACCGCCTAATAGGTGCAGCTTGAAATCTAAACCATCGCCAAACACACTAAAAAATTTCGTTAAAATCGGTCCAGCCACTCCGGAGGAGTTCCGTATCAAACAGAATACTTATACATATATTTTTTTATTATTTCTACTGTTTTAATTAAGCTAAACTATTATTTATTTAACTATTATTCAATGCTAACTAAAATCAGTTTTTTTTATCTACAGTGGAGATCAGACTGTATTATCCCACATACAAACAAAAAGTTTATCTATGACTTTAATATTTTGTGTTTCATAGATTGCTGCTGTTGCTCATATACCATATTTTTTAGAAGATTGAGCTATTGAGATAAAATCCCATGATTAGTCTCTTATATGCGAGCAGTTTTTTTTTATGTTTACCAATCATATTCAGTTAGTTATGCGTATGAAATCATTAACAATCTTTAAACATCTTTGAACATTTTGTGCTATAGAAGTTTCTTCGGTTTTCAGACTTAGATGGTTAACACTACTTTCACAGTTTCATTTTGCTGTTTTAATGGCGTTTATAACCGCGTTTTTTGTCACTTAAAGTTTTAGCATCTCTTATTTTATTACTTTTTCCCTATTTCTATTATTCGATTCCTAGTCGGACTCTCTGTCTTAATAATATTTGGAGTCCAGACTGCGTTTATCTTATGTTGTTTTTAAATACATTTCCAGAACCCATAAAACAGAAGAGAATCCTAATTCACGGTCATTGTATGTTAAACGTTTGTGAGTTTTTTGATTTGAGTTCGTATATTTCCAAAAATCTGTATTTCTATTAATTTATGAAACAGACTGCACCACACAACGGCGTCACAAAAGCGTTTTGAATACGCTACAAAATAAACGAGTCAATTTACATGCGTTGTGAACAGTGAAATTATTCGGTCATTAATCCGCAATTCATTGAATATCAACAATTATTTCCCCTCGGTAATGAGTCGTAAGTATCATATTGGAGTCCGTCTAGTCACAATGCAGATGCAGGATATAGCAGCGTAAAAATAAGCAAACCATTAAACAAATTTATGTTAAAATTGATATTCTGTAATGAATTGTTTACGCTTTTATTTTTCATAGTGAAATTATTTGGAAATTCATAATATGTATACAATGTTTCCCGTAGCAGATACATAATTTATTTAAGTGTGAAAATCAATTTGAGGTAAAATATGCTTCAGTAAAAAAGAATTAATAAAAGTTTGGTAGGTAGAAATGTTTATGGTCTGTGTTCAGAAGATAAAGAAGGAAACATAATATATGTTTTGGATAAAAGCGATTATGAGTTTTGATTGATCTGTGTTAAATCCGTCTTGACGTGAAAGTATCCATTGAAGTCATCGTGGCTTAAGAATATGCCGGTGCTCGAATCTCGTTTGAAGGTACAAATTTTAGAAAAAAAAAATCATCATAAGCTTTTACTAATGAATAGGGTGCCTATATTTTAGCCCGCGTTTCATTACTTTGTATCATTCGTCAAAACATTGTGTAATAGAAAAGAGATCCACATGACTTATAAAGTTGCGTAATTACAGGCGGTAGGGTGAATTCTAAGCACACCGGTAGGTAACAAGATACATGCCTATTTTTGTAGAACAAAAGTCATGTGTTAAATAGTTATATTGAAAGATGAGTATTTATAGGACATAACTAATATTTTGACTTCATATTTCTAATTGGATGGTGGCATTCACGATATGACATCCACGAGTATCCCTAATATTTCTAAGAGGGCCGTGGCATGGTTGGTCCGTCCATGACGCGAACAAAGTTGCTTAAACATCTATCTATCTTATCATTAAAACTGAAGCGCTAATTCATATTAATTATGTACTAATTTTTTTTGAACATGATAAAGTTTTCGTCATCTCATTTCACAAATGAAATAAACTTAATAGAAGTAAAATGTAAAGATACTGATCTAGCATCAATAAATTATAGGGTGGCAAGTCGAGTGGTGGAGGACACGATTGTAAAAAGTTTCCGGCCTCGTAAAACAACCGCGCTGTAAACTGAATCCTTCATATTTATTTCTGTTATTCGTTAAAGGCCTCGTAAAGTTAATAAAGGGTTTTTTATAACAAGTAACCAGCACGTTCGAGATAAGCCCCGGTTTCGAGTTGGAATCTTTTAAAACGTCGTTAAAACCAACCCCTACCCGGTACAGACAAAGGCCCAACGGCCCTAATTGTTGACGAAAAATATTCTCGATGCAAATTCGCTCTTTACAGCCCATTCGGAATTTGTACTGGACCCGAAAGAAGTTAACGTAATTAGCGCCCGCTGTACGAGAGCTCCGGATTTTGTTGCTGTGCATTCGAATAATCATGTTTTCATTTATGTTTTTGGTATCCTTAGATTTCATTGTTGCTGATTTTCAAGTGATTTCGGATATTTTAACACTGATAATTTTAATAAAAATAAAATAGTCAAATATACTTTTATCATAGTAGGGATATTAGGAATATCCTTCACGGTTGTGGTTGAAATGTAGTGGTTACATAATTAAAGTGATTTTCTACCATTACATTCTTTAAGCCATTTTAAATTAAAAACATTTTAATGAACATAGCATAAAATATTGTGTTTCATTCCATTTACGCAAAATTTTGTTTAAAGCGGTATTTAATTAAAATAATTTCAGTGAAAACGTCGCCTATAATAAAATAGATTGTTATTAATATTTAATTAAATTCTTTGGCAATGAAACGGTGCAGTAGAATGTCTAACAGAAGCAGCCTTTGATTTAGATTCCTATGTAATGGAACGTAATGAATACACTGGACTGCTTTGGTCATTGATCTGAGATGATGATAGGAATGAAGCTGATTGTGTTGTGAAATGGATTGATAGATGTGATTAAATTTAGGTTTATATTTATTATTCTTAATTATTGCTTTGTTTACTATCTCTTATGAATAGTTTATTATAAGGTCTTCGATTTTTTGTTGAATTTCGTGCATTCAAGGAAGTAGCAACAATATTGAGTGGCTTAAAAGTGCACCAAATCGAAACAGATGTCACAATAAAAGCTACATGGTCAAGGAAAACAAAACAGAAGTCCGTGACAAAAATATTTCACAACAACAATATAAATCCAACGAAGCCTACAAAGAATCCTGTTGCTAAAATATGTCCGCAAGTTGTTGCTGCGTAAGTGTTGAATATATTACATTTCACTTGAGCATTGAGCGCGGTATCAAACTTATTGGAAGTATCTAACGTACTTACCGACTTCTTTTATGTCTTTGATATGTGAACGCGGTGGAAACAAAAACGAAACAAGAAAGTTAGAAACACGCGGCTCGAGATAAATATTCAATCTAGTGAATCGCTAAACATAATGATGGATAATACAAGTATTTTCAATAATTTGCAGATTATGCAATTTTAGCTATTGCTTACAAATTACTTATTACACGTCAAATTTACTAGGCTACAACGTCAACGACAATTGCAAATTGTTGTTCTTAATTGGTTTCTACTGGTATCCAGAGAGCTCATTGGGCACACTTCTCCCAGAAGACAAAGGTTTTTCGAGTCCTTGCAATCGGATCCGCCGCCGTCGTGCCCTCTCGGTAATTTTCTCGTTAACGGAATGAATAAAACATTTCATTCCTTACCTTTCTTTTGTAATTGTTAATGGTTGATGGGTTTTGGAAATTTATGTTCGGTTTCTTTCAGAAACCCTATTTTACAGGGTCATTTGTTATAAGATATCCTCGTTCGAGATTTAAGTGACGCCCATCTAATTTGTTCTTCGGGAGCGATCGACAATGCAAATCGTCTCAAGCGGAGACGACTCGATTGTTATCGAGATACAGTGCTTACAAAGAAATCTGAGAATTATTATTTCTCCTCGTGTAAAATACTCAAAATAATAAAAGTTGCCACCGCCGCAACAGTCAATTTGCAAAAGAAAATACATCACGATAAAAAATGTAGCTCTAACGAGAACATCAAAATGGCTCGTAAGCAATGAAACAGCGCAATTTCATGAGAAAGGCGGCCCACAAATAAACCAAAGCGGAGCACATTCCCGCCTCCATAAAATGCAAACTGAAATAAACGTAACAGAGTCTGGGCTCTTCAAAAAATCCGTCGACAACGACAACCGCAAAGCTCAGCAGAACTCTCTAGAGTGAGGTGGGATTCCAGTGTTGGTATTTTCATAAATGGCGGACGACGCCGACGGTCGTGGAGGCGTTCCAGGTGAAAAATACCGAATTTATATCCGGCGAAGCGTGGTGACGCCGATCAGGTTCCGAGCACGATCGGGGATCCTAGTTTTGTAGTTTATGAGATACGGACCGCTATACCGTACGCCGCCCTCACGCCTCTCACGAAATATGCCTGCGGCCCTCCGATGACAATAAACACCCCGTGCGAACGTTGCCCACGTGAAAGTTTATTTCACCAGGTGTCATGTTCACGTATGCGTTAAATGAATACGACCCTGTTCTCTGTCATTAAAACTAAATTGGAACTACACTTTATTGAACATACAGCCACAGCACACACTATAAAAATGTGAGCTGCATGTTTATTGTGTTAATTACCTTACAATATTACGTATAGTTCTGTTTACACAATTTCAATTCAAGTATTCATATATGTAAATGATTCCTAATTCTGATCAAACATCCGAGTGAAGTAAGTATGAGATCGTGGGCAACACCTCGCGAAAATTACGCGAGTTTTTCATATGAAGCCATTCGGCCAATTTCCTCATATCTAACGTAGAGGCATAATAAGGGAGGCTTTTGTGAAGGAAAGAGGTTTGTAGGTCTACTACAATGCGTAGGCACCGCGTGTATGCGTCGTTGAAAAGGGTGGAGAGAAGCAATATTTGGTTCTCTTTAGGATCGGATAGCTTGGACGGTTTTGATGTCACCAGCGAAAAGTAGCGAACTCATAATTTTTTTTTCAGCCTTAAGACTTACTCTAAAATTTTCCGGTCAATATACCGGACTTACTGTTTGTGTTGTTTTTTTTTCTTCAAATAGAGAATTGCTTACCTGAAAAAAACAAAACAGTCAATAAATATTTGTTTTTCGTTGACAAGCGTTAGCAAAAAATACAGGTATACAAAAAAAAACGGTGAAAATTATGATAAGTTTTCATACCAGACGTGTCATATCGCGCGTTGAAGCGGCCGTATCCAGCTTTTCATTAAATCTTGAGTATCAAAATGGATGCGCCATCAAAATCAACATTTTAGTACCTAGTCAAACAGTTTAGGAATAAGAACTAAATTAAATTTCGGCAGGTGTCGCTACGAATATCTCGCCTGACTCTGCCGAGGATTCAAACATTCTTGTTCAAAGGATAAGTATTATTTATAACGTTGCAATAGAGCCATGTCTCTGGCTGTTTTTTTATATATTGTTATAATTCCGGCTAACACCAGGCGACAACGGTGAGCGAAATTCAAATAGGTTGATGATTACGAATCTTTAAAAAAAAATTTAAAGTGATCTAAATGTTAGCGTGATCAAGAACAAAACCGATTATATGTCTTCTTTTGTTTTGGAAGTATGAGTGAGTATCTGAGAGTTTTTATCGAAATAAATTTAGTTAAAAAACACGATTTAATAAGAAGTCGAACTAATAAAACAATCGTTTTTTTTTTGCTATGCTGATAGCCTTGAGAGGCTATTTCAACTTCTCCTTGTTACCTTACGAGGTAAGCTCACGGGGCTCAAACCGGGAGTGTTGCTAACACTAGCCCTAGCAAGAGCAGTGCTTCGCAAAATCTACCACCGGTTCGGAAACGCGACCCACTGAGAAGATCTGTCGAGAAGCTCAGTAGGCTGTGCCTATGGGTTAATTAACTGTTCGAGCCCCTCGTCGCAAGCGACGGGTTCGACAAGGACGGTGACCGGTGCTTGTGGTACCTAAAAGCACCGTTAATGGATCGGGAGGATCCGTAATGACGTGTTTAGGGCGATGTCGTCTCTTTACCATTCGGTCCACAGGATCGGGTATGAAAAATCGTAAGATACTGGTAAACATATTGGGCTTGAGTATAAAGTCTTTGACCCGCGTGAAAATTTTCAAAATAATCGAATGTCTTAAAACTAGTGTAAGATTCTGTTTCATGGGTCACAGGTAAAGCTAATGAATGTACGTTAAAAAGGTTTTTGCTTATGTACAAGTTTAATAAGAGCACACATTCGCACAAAGGTACGCTTAATTAATTAACCCACACAACAGTTTCCGGCAACACAAACAGATGATTGTGACAGCGTTTGTTGCGGTCAAGTCGGGTCGCGCCTGTAAACGTCCCACGAATCTGCTCATACCGTACTGAATATTAACCGTTCTGAAAATATTACTAGGGTTTTTTTTTAATTTGAGATTTGAAGAAATACTGGATTTTTGGTTTATGGTTTTTAGTTTTTTAAAGTTTTTTGTTGTTTTTCATTTATGTTTTTAAAGCAAGTCATTTAATAATCACTTTATTTTTGTTATTAAAGCGGTGAGAGGTGAGATGAAACTCAAAATCAAATAAACTGCCAGACCTTAAAATAGTGTTATACGTGTAAAGAAATGTAATTATCCAAATTATTTTTTTTAAACATTCATCGGCAGGTAATACTATGATTGAATATTAATAATCAAAGATTTTTCTGCGCCCCTGGCAATGCTGATTTTGATAAGCGATGATGCCTGATTACTACTTGACGTGCCGTATGCTCGCCTGTCTAAATGGCATTAAATAACGAGAAAATCAACAAATAACACCTAAGTCGCTCGTGATCACGAATTCTGTAAAGTATTCGAAAAATAGTAAAGTGATTATATAAAAAAAAAAAAAAAATTGTGCAATTCACACGTGGTAGAAGTGAAACCTCTACCTGTCATTAGTAAATAATTGTAAGGTAGCGCCCTCTGTGAATTGATATTTTAATTTCACGTATAATCGTAAATTAAAATTCACTACAAGAGCTTTCATACACACGTTAGTATTAAAAAATCTCACAGATGGCGCTGTATTAAATAGTATGTATATTTCTGTCTCATTCTTTGCTGGCTTCATCCTACACATTTTTGTATTTGTGTCTCTTACCTGTCGTTTTTTCCGTTGCATCCGGTTTGAAATCACAACGATTCTAAAGAAGTTTTCACTTCAATATTGCATTTTTAATCGCAGATTATTTCGCAGCGGGAATAAGCAACAAGGCACTAACTACTCATTACAATACGCACTGCTATTTTGATTTTTATTACCCGATGCTTTTCCTTTATCGCGCAAATCATTCATGGGCATATTACTTAAAAAGTTTGGTACCAGTCTATGCGAAATTATTACAAAAACAGTTGCATCTTTCCACAAAAGTTATCGAGTGTTTCATTATTTAGACAACGACAACTTTCATAGTTGTATGTCTGAAATTGTCCCTCTGTAATCTTCTGTTATTGATCATGGTAGAAAATTAAGTTTCTCGCCAGTTCTTCTCAGCGAGTCGCGATTCCGATCCGGTGGGAGATTCTGTGAACCCACACCTCTTGCTAGGGCTAGTGTTAGTAAATTCTCTCAGGTTCAGCCCGTGAGCTCATCTACTTGTACCCTTTAAGCTTCCAGCGAATGAGTAGGAAAAAAAGGTCAGCGTACTTCATATCAGGTGAGTGGGTAGTGCGCGAACACTTCCAATACAAATACAATGCATATTATTATTGCAATTATAATAATACAAATTTTCTACAAATTTTCTAATCGTATTTATAATCACTATCAAAGTTCAGATAACACATCCTAAATATTATTCGTAATATTGTATATGATGACATAAACTCAGCAAACACGCAAAGCCATGTGGTTACGACGGCTGATGTTGACAGTAGCGGTTGTACAGTATTCATTTACTTCATTAACATGTATGACGAATATTCAAATAAATTCTATAAAAATAGGTATCATTTTGTAAAAGTCCGCTTTTTTTAATAAAGACTCAATATGTAAAGATAGGAATGATTAGTGTTGTGTATTAGCGGAATTGAGGATAAGACCCCCTCTATCCATATGTAGCTACGGCGGTATTTAAAATCCAAAAGCAGATAATAGTTTCGTAAAGGAAGTATCTACGCACTAAAGCAATAAGAATCAATGTGAAATTTATAAATTTGCGTAATTACCGGTGGTCGGAGGAAATGTAAGGCCGAACAGTTAGGTACCAACTTCCTGCCTATTTCTGCTTCAAGGCAGCAACACATTTCGGTTTAAGATGTCGTACAACCGACAAACTGTCTGCTAATAGTGGCCATTCGTATAGTAAAGTCCATGGGCGCTGGTAACCATTTAACAACAACCTCCACCACCAAAACCAAATAAGTAATTATTAGTACAATTTCCGAACACAGATCAAATATTGGGGAAACCACTAACCCAACAATACAGTGCCTCCAATAGAAAAAAAAAAATAAGAGTGTATAACAATCTAATATGTTCAATGGACTATCTAATAAAATATCGGACATATTTCAATTCCTGTCCTAAGAGAACGGTCCGGCCGAAATTTATTTGTGTAGTAACACCCCTAAGGCCGCAGTGGACTACGAAAACGGTATTGCCATAGCAATAAATTGGTACAGACGTGCTCGCGTCGTGGTAACGCGGTTACTGGTTGCCGTTTTTACTGTCGATAGTTTTCTGCGTTCCGGGACCATAAGGACCGGTCCCGGGGCGAACGGTTAAGAAATAAGAATTCATTAGGATCGTTATTTATTGTTGTTTACGTGGCTCGCTCGTATTTATGTTTCGTTCGGATAATTATCTGCGTTGGAACGTATGACGATCCACGGAAGGGCGGTGTTGTTCGAATGTTTCGGGAGAGGTAATGTTTCGTTCGATTATTTATCGCCCGTAAAATTGTTTTATTATTATTTTTATTTATTGCTTAAACGGGTGGACGAGCTCACAGCTCACTTGGTGTTAAGTGGTTACTGGAGCCCATAGACATATACAACGTAAATGCGCCACCCACCTCGAGATATAAGTTCTAAGATCTCAGTATAGTTACAACGGCTACCCCACCCTTCGAACCGAAACGCATTACTGCTTCACGGTGGAAATAGGCGGGGCGGTGGTATCTACCCCTGCGGACTCCCAAGAGGACCTACCACCAGTTATTACGCAAATTATAATTTTGCGGGTTTGATTTTTATTACACGATGTTATTCCTTTGCCGTGGAAGTCAATTGTGAACATTTGTTGAGTACGTATTTCATTAGAAAAATTGGTACCCGCCTGCGGGATTCGAACATCGGTGCTTCGCTCAACACGAATGCACCGGACGTCTTATCCTTTAGGCCACGACGACTCTGTTCTATATACTCTGTATATAGTTAATGAGCAAAATCGATTAAATTAGGTACATGGAAAACAATAATAATGGATGATCGTGATTTTAGTGTTTAAAAAAAAATCGATATTAGAACAGGATAAGCACACCGAGGTGAGAGTGCGCAGTGGTTGATTTAAGATATACAGCCTTCCTTCCGCGGTTCCTGAATTTCGTGTAAACAAGTATAAGTGTAGAGGCCGACTACGGATAAATCTTCGAGTATTATTGAATTCATATTCAGGGGAAGACGGCTGCTCCGATACTTCCCTTTATGTATCGGTTAAGCTCTTCAGAAAAATTGAATGAAGACTTTGTTAACTGATAACGAATTCATCCCCCCGTGAAAACGTATTGCCGTTCAAATTCGACCCTTGGTTTGAATAAATTTTCGAAACGAAGACATGATTAAATATAAAAATCATAAAAGCACAAAAAAGAAAACATATATCGTGTTTCTTTGTAGTTAAATCTTTACAGCCCGAATAATGTTTCTAGGTGTCAGAGTAAAAACATTTTTGGTAAGACCTACTATTTTAATGATACCTAAACAGTTTCTTCATAGCTATTGTTTTGTTTTTGGTTTTTTTTCCTACCTTGAGAGGCTATATCAGCGGAACCTTAACTAGTAGGTGAGCTCACGGGGCTCAAACTTGACGATGCTGCTAACACGAACCCTAGCAAGAGCCGTCTTCGCAGAATCTACAACGGATCGGATCGCGACCCACTGAGAAGATCCGGCGAGAAACTCAGTGGGCTGTGTCTGAAGGTTATTTACTCGTCGAGCCCTTCGTCGCAAGCGACGGGTTCGACGAGAACGATGACCGGCGCACCTAGAAGCACCGTTTTACAAATTTGTAATTTTATATCTCAATTTCTATATCTCCTCGTGGTGTATTATAAGTTCGCACGGGTAGATGCCGCGAAGCAGCCAATCAAACCAGATTCATTTAATTGTGATAAAACTCGATATCATTGCTTGACGTTGTCATAGTACCGTAAAAGTAAAAACGTAACTTAAAAAAAAAAATTCATACAAGACGCTATAATTTTAATGATAATAACATTATTATGACATAAAAATCTCAGCAAGTTGCTTCCCCACCAATACCACACGGCACTAATCATTAAAATACATTATCACTATTATAATTGAGATAAACTCGAATAATGCAAATAATTGTAGCAAACAGACTCATATATAATAAACGAAAGAAAAATGTAAATAAATAGACGGGCGGAGTCAAACATTCCGATCAGTGAATCGAACAAGATTTACCTACGGACCGCGATGCGAGAGTTGGTTTGTTTATACTGTAATATGCCAGCTACGATGTAAAAATACAAGAACGATCTTTAAACGTGGAATTTTGGATTCCATGTAATTGGATACATGGTGAATGTGGGCTGACATAAAAATGGAAAGATTAAACGTGAATGTTTTAATTTAGGGCGCTAAAATTTGAAATTGCGCCATATTTTCTTGCTTCTATCATTTGTAAAAAAAAGGGTGCGTGTACTTATGTACGCGCGTAAGAAGTTATACTTTATTTTTATTAAATTTATTTCTTTTTTTTTTTTAATATTAAATAATTAATAATAAATATTTAACGTTAATAATTTAATAATATTTAGTATGAATTATATTAAATAATAATTTTGTCATTTATATTACTAAAAAATGAATGCTAATAACACTTTTTTTACGAGTGTACATGCGCGAAAGTTCACCTGCGGCTATATTCAGACTCGCCAAGTTACGTCGGTCGTATTGTAATGAGCGATTTAGTGGGCAACTTCATTTCTGTTAATTTTGTGTCACGGTGCGCGCGCATCGTAAAATTTCACTCTCATCAATTTTTTATAACGCGCCTAAAGAAGTATACCTTCAAAAATATGTGACACAAAATACAGTGATATTCAAAATAACTGAACAGATGCACGAACCGGCCAAAGTTAAATGATGGGTATAAAAGTTGTGCAAATATGTTCATCTGTGCGAGTAAAAATTTTTCACAGTGAAGTGCTTGGCGACGTGACGCGACTGAGAAACATGCAGGGCGATATGTTACGCCACACGCGATGCTTTCCTGTGATTAAACGCAAGAAACTTCTATTTTTACCGCTCATTGTCAATACTTTAGTGGAAGCTTCGACTAAGTGTATTTAATAGAAAATAACTTCAACAAAATTATTATGAAATGTCAATTTTTACGTATTTAATGTTTGATTAATAGCCGAAGCCTTTAAAACCGTTTTTTACAGTTTTTTTACAGTATTAATGGCCTTAAAGCTATGGCCAAGCATTTCGAATATTTCCTAATGGGATCTCTAAGCCGAAACAAGTTAGTTATAATGATGATACATTATAATGCGTTAATAATTTTTTAATTTTTTAATTTCTTAGATGGGTGGACGAGCTCACAGCCCACCTTGTGCTAAGTGGTTACTGGACCCCATAGACATCTACAACGTAAATACGTCACCCACTTTGAGATATAATTTGTAAGGTCTCAGTATAGTTACAACGGCTGCCCCGCCCTTTAAACCGAAACGCATTACTGCTTCACGGCAGAAATAGGCAGGGCGGTGGTACCTACCCGTGCAGACTCACAAGAGGGCCTATCACCAGTAAATTATTTATATATTATATATATTATTAACTCATCAATCAAATGTAATGGAAAAGCTAATTATAGGCTCAAAGCCAAACAATGGTTCGAAGCACCACGGAATGGAAATGCTGACGATAAAATTTAAAAAATCAATTAATAGCACGTGATCCCATTCAGCACAAAAGCAAGTGACGGAATATATTTTTAATTGATGCATACAGCGTCCGATGTGTCGAGTAAACATTTACGGGGCTCGAACGATGGTAGGGTCGCCTTTGTGAACGTTTTTAACGCGAAACATTAATTGACGAAAAACTGTATATCTCACGTGTTTAAACATTCGGTGGATTTTTTTTTTTTTTTTTTTTTTTTTTTATTGCCTTTGTAGGCAGACGGGCATACGGCCCACCTGATGGTGAGTGGTTACCGTCGCCCATGGACTTCAGCAATGCCAGGGGCAGAGCCAAGCCGCTGCCTACCGCTTAATACTCTCCACAAGCCTCGCTTGAAGAAGGACATGTCATAGCGCTCGGGAAACACCGTGGAGGGGAGCTCATTCCATAGCCGGATGGTACGTGGCAAAAAAGATCTCTGGAAACGCACTGTGGATGACCGCAGTGGCTCCAGGTAGTATGGATGAACTCTACTCCGGTGGCGGGCGGTGCGATGGTAAAAACGAGATGCTGGTATCATCTCGAACAATTCCTCAGAGCACTCCCCATGGAACATACGGTACAAAATACAGAGGGAACCGAAGTCCCTCCGCAGACCCAGAGGCTCCAAACGGATGTAAATATTAACACTGTAATTATGAGGGCTGTGCTTGTGTGTCCTGTTGACGGTAATTACGTATTTCGGTGATCTATTTTACTTAATTAATTGTTTAATTAAGTTTTTTTGCTCTATTTTTCAAAGTCAGTCAAAGCAGATGATCCGCGAAATCTATACTAATATTATAATATAAAGCTGAAGAGTTTGTTTGTTTGAACGCGCTAATCTAAGGAACTACTGGTCCGATTTGAAAAATTGTTCCAGTGTTAGATAGCCCATTTATTGGGGAAGGCTATATATAGGTTATATAACATCACTCTAAGACCAATACAAGTGGATCACCAATAAAGAATGTTTCAAAATAGGGGTTTAAATAGCTCCTTAACATTCTATAATTCAAAAATATTTTCACTTTCTACGTAAATGAAGTGGAGGTAAAATTTAGAGCGTTATGCCAAAGTAACTATTCCACGAGGACGGAGTCGCGGGCTAAAGGTAGTGGTGTATACGCCGCAAAAACTCAAGTTTATTTTCCAGTTACCTGAATCTTAAGTACTACCGAGATGGAAATACGACATAAAAAAACAAAGTTGAATCTTGTTTTCCCTTGTCTCTTTATACGAAAAATATAAAAATAAATAAGCCACATTATAGGTATTTACAAAACAAAAACGGAGCAAAGACAAAAACGTATTTAACGCGTGCGAGTTCTGAACGTAACATCATTTTTAATTTCCGTCGTTGGGCCACCCACCGTAGTGAATACCAATTACCTCGACTGTAACTGTTGAACAGGCGGTATGTAGTTCCCTTGGCTTACCGGATCGATGGTACGTACAACGCTTCTGAGATCCGATATGCAGATATACTTGATACAATAATGAAATGTGTATTTTTAGAACAAAATATGTACTAGCAGTACCTGTGTTCTAGAAATACAGATATTTAAATTTTTCAATTATCGTTCAGGCTCCAAATACGTTTGAGAGAAATAACATATAACCAATTGAAAAGTTCCGATTTTTATTTAGAGGTTTTTTTTGACATGTATTGTACCAATTTTTCTAATGAAATACCTACGTGCTCAACAAATGTTCACGATTGACTTCCACGGTAAAGGAATAACATCGTGTAATAAAAATCAAACCCGCAAAAATTATAATTTGCGTAATTACTGGTGGTAGGACCTCTTGAGAGTCCGCGCGGGTAGGTACCACCACCCTGCCTATTTCTGCCACGAAGCAGTAATGCATTTCGGTTCGAAGGGTGGGGCAGCCGTTGTAACTATACTTGAGACCTTAGAACTTATATCTCAACGTGGGTGGCGGATTTACGTTGTAGATGTCTATGAGTCCAGTAAAAACTTAACACCGGGTAGACTGTGAGCTCGTCCACCCATCTAAGTAATAAAAAAATAAAAAAACCACAAATATAGTTCCTGGGACGAAAGCCATCAACAGCATGGAAGTTCTTAGGTTATTGAAATTTGCTTTTCAAAACAATGTTAAAGTGCATCACGGGTGCAGTATTTACGCTGTGACTAGTTCGGGATAGTGGCCGAAGTTTTTACGATAGCTCCAGAATATTGTTTGGTGCATTAAAGTTTAATGCCCCCAGCAGTTTCGTTGAAATTTAAAATTGGTTCACGAGCGGTGGCGATTAGGGCCGGATCCGGGGCTAAACGTATTGTCGGCTTGAGTGTTTTGTACCGTAATAGACTATTAGAATTGAAAGTGATCTTGAAAGGGTTTTAAGTGGAATTCACTTTATTTTAATGAGATACGATTTTTTTCGTACAGAAATTTTGGGCACTTTTGATTTAATTTTCAAATATACACCCTTACTACAACAGTTGTTCAACATAATAATATCAAGTCACGATGCTGTGTTACTAACTAAAATTAATGAAAATTTATTTGTAATATTTACTTAAGTTTTGCTAAATGCGAGTGTTAGTGTAGCAGTAATCATTAGCGAATGTAGATAGTCTAATAAAATATGAATCACATTAAAAACAATATCAAGAAATTTTGGTTATTATGTCAAACAAAAAAAACAGTCCATAGTTCTACTGAGCAGAGACAACAACCCGATTAGCGTACTCATTATGCAAAGGAAATCATTGATTAAAAAGCATGACAAACTTTTTTTTATGTTACTTAGATGGGTGGGTGGACGAGCTCACAGCCCACCTGGTGTTAAGTGGTTACTGGAGCCCATAGACATCTACGACGTAAATGCGCCACCCACCCTGAGATATAAGTTCTAAGGTCTCAAGTACAGTTACAACGGCTGCCCCACCCTTCAAACCGAAACGTATTACTGCTTCACGGCAGAAATAGGCAGGGTGGTGGTACCTACCCACGCGGACTAACAAGAGGTTCTACATATTACTTCAACATTACACTGAAGACTAGCAGGAGGTAATACTTAAATTGTAATTACATTTGTTTGAGAGCAATTCAACTTCTTCTCGTGGACTTTAAAGTCTATTCACGGAAAGTAGTATTGTTGCTGACATTTAAACAACTTTATGTTTCAAGGGGACATCGTTCGTCGGAGCGGTATCAATTTCCGGGCCTCCGCTGCCATTTGATTTATGTTTGCTCTGGCTTTTCCAAACAAAACTGTTTTGTTGCGAGCCTGTGTGCTGCGAGAAGAGCATGCAAATCTAACTTTTGCACGATAAGCGTACTGGTGCAATACTAGCGGCTTGTTTACTGAAAAATTCCGGAAATAATAGTTTGAAAGTTATTCGACAATCACACTCCAAATTGTATTTGCTCGGTGGAATCGATTTATTAAATTTTTTTAGTACGATAATTTTTTTATTGGGTTTTTTTAACTGATTGCGAACATTCAATGGTGAATATTCAGTGCTAAAAACTGTTTGTACTCTCTGATTCTAGGTATATTTAACGATCGTCTGGTGTAGTGGTAAGTGACATGGTCACTACACAAGGGGGTCGCGGGTTCGAATCCGCCAAGGGAAGATATTTGTATGATAAATATAAATGTCTTTTCCAGGGTTATGGATGTATATTAAATATTAAATATATGTACGTGTATAATAAAAATCTTACATTTATTTCCGTTATCTGGTACCTGTAACACAAGTTCTTTACGAACTTAGCACGGGACCAGTTAACGTGGCGTGATTGTTATTAAATATTTATTATTTATTTATATTTTTCTCATTAAAGTTTACATCGGCTATATAAGAAACGTGCTGCTGATTGAAGGTAAGCGCTATTTAAAGATGCCCCGTAGAAAGATATACATAACGTACCTCTGGAAAAACATTGCCTATTCCCATCAGAGTATATTTCGAGAAAGCTTACGAATCGTATTATATATGTCATTGATACACTTGAATTTCACGCCACATCATACAAATGACTAATCAAAAACGAACGCGAACTATTAACAGCTGCCGACAAAAGTGCTCCCGACCTTAATATTGTTACAAAACAGTACCTCTCAGGTGGCAGCCATGTTACTATTCAGTGATTAATACATAGACCGTGACTCGACATTAACACGCTTGCCGTAGGTTTTCTTGGCTGATACTGGATGTTTTAAATTTTTTTTTTATTGGATTTATATGGGTAGCGATCTTACAGCCCACATTGTGTTAAGTGGTTCCCGATAACCATAGATAACAAAACGTGAATTCCGCTACCTAGCTTGAGATATGCATTAATGCAAGTTTTCTTTTATGTTGACAACGAAAAAAACATTTTTAAATTCATAATACTATATATATTTTGTGTCTGATTAGTCAAGTGGTTAGTAATCCGGACAATTTTACAAACTATATTAAAATTGAATAATTTTGAAAATACATATTATATATTCAACTACGCGAAGACGATGATTTTCAAATTATATAAAAAAATGGTAAACGTGAAATTGAGGCCATGAAGGTTTTCATTGTTTTTTTTTTATTTATTTTTTTATTGCCTAGATGTGTGGACGAGCTCACAGCACACCTGGTGTTGAGTGGTTACTGGTTGTTACCCTTAAACATCTACAACGTAAATGCGCCACACACCTTGAGATATAAGCTCTAAGGTCTCATTATAGTTACAACGGCTGCCTCACCCTTCAAACCGAAACGCATTACTGCTTCACGGCAGAAATAGGTAGGGTACGGCAGAAATTGGTTAAAAATACATATTATTATTTCGTTTCCGACCACAGCTTTTTACGGTCAAAGTTTGTTTAGGTTATTTTAGTGCGTTAATTATCACAACCCTATTTACACTTTAACACTAATTACAGACATTAATTATTAACAGAGCCGTTGTGAAATTCTATAACTGTGAGTTCCGTTCAAAAACTCGTTAATGAATCGCGCTACGCAAGAAAAGGCGTAACGAATTTGATTCATAAAATTTGTTAACACATTTTTATTGTAGTCAATCAATCAATCAATCGCGACTACAATTGAAATGAAGTAGGCGTTAAATTTGATAAGCTATTGTGCGACCTCGCCATTCATGAGCGGAATTCTTTAGAAAATATGTTTCGTGTTCAATGCCTACGGATTTCATAATATCTAAATATTACAACTTTTTTACTGATGGTAGTCCGGACCTCCTGTGAGTCCGCACGGGTTTTTCATAAATTGGATCGACAGTTGAATATTGATAGCTAATAATAATAATTAAAAAAAAAAAAAAAGGAACAGCTAATAAAACAAAGCATTGTGATGTTTTAATTTGGAATTCCATATTACGATAACATTAAACCGAAATTTGAAATTTAATCGAACGTTCTTATTTTAAATATTTTTCATGCAATAAAAAAATCTGTAAGTTAAATTTAAAAAAAAATTGGAATCACATTAATATGTTATTTCTTATTTATTTACCTGGTTGACTTGATCGTGATCATGCAAACAATTACGTTCGTCGTGTATATAACGCAAGCGCGAAAGCATTTCGCGTAGACTAAACACCATTTTTTCTATTTGACACTTGAATAAAAAAAGAAAAAAATATAATATTGTAAAGAGGACAGATCAGAAATAACTTTAAGATATTGAGAATGGCAGAATAAAGATTTTTATCAAAACAATTAGTACGCCATACTGAATGTTGGTGTTTTTTTTTTAACTACCTACCATAGAAAATTAATATTATTTTTTTATGAGGCAAAGATGATCAAGTCCTACAGTCCAATGTAATGATATCGTTTACTTTTTGTTTGTATGTTTATTGGGGTTTTATTTTCTTAATTTGTGTATATTGTTTTTAAGCTATATTATTATAAAATTTAGAAAGATATTTAATTAACTACATTATTATAAGGTTTTTTTTGTTACTACGTTTCCACTGATCAAAATACGGTTAGAATAGAAATAAAAATTAAAATTGGTATTTAAATTACATAGCTGAAGCAGCTTGACTATGGCCCTGTCATTGTCGATGTCCACGAGCAACGATGTCGCAGTAGCACCTTTCAATCAGATGATCTATATAAAGGATGAATTGTAATATCTACGATCATCCTTACTAAGCACGTTCATAGCTATCATATCTCTAATCAGATTCAATACTAAATTCCTAAAGTTCAGATCGTTTCCATATGTCTAACAATCGCAGCGGAAACGCACGCACGGTCCGCTGGAGCGAAGCTGTCAAACGAAGAGTTCACGTGGAAATCTTACGCTTTTCCATTCCAACTACGAGCTTCGGATCTTTCCTACCGGTAATATAATTGCTTTCACAAAGTATAACTAAACAAGCATTTCTCCAATATAATTCCTGCAACATTCTAGACTAGCATTCTGCCCAATCTAGACAGGCCATGTTGCTTAATATCATTACCCGTTCATCTTGTGTGTTATTTTTTTTATTGCTTAGATGGGTGGACAAGCTCACAGCCCACCTGGTGTTAAGTGGTTACTGGAGCCCATAGACATCTACAATGTAAATGCGCCACCCATCTTGAGATATAAGTTCTAAGGTCTCAGTATAGTTACAACGGCTGCCCCACCCTTCAAGCCGAAACGCATTACTGCTTCACGGCAGAAATAGGCGGGGTGGTGGTACCTACTCGTGCGGACTCATAAGAGGTCCTACCACCAGTGATTACGCAAATTATAATTTTGCGGGTTTGATTTTTATTACACGATGCTATTCCTTCACCGTGGATTCTTCGAAGCAGTGCCCTTGCTAGGGTCAATGTTAGCAACACTCCAATTTGAGCCCCGTGAGCTCATCTACATGTAGGGCGAAGCTGAAATAGCCTCTCAAGGCTATCAATATACGTAGGAAAAAAAATATGCTTATTAGCATTATCCGTTCATCGTGTGTTTGATAAGTTAGTAAATTTTTTATTTCTGTTTTCTTAACACATATGTCCATTGATTTGTCGGAGATTTTAGGATTTTTATTATTGCTATCATGAGATATGGAAGGGAATGAAGAACGAAAATTCACAACACATTATATTTAAGTCACAACAAATTTGTCACTTGTATACAAAACAGACCCACAAAACTCGTTAAGTAAATTAAGAGTCAGTCGAACAGAGCTTAGTGGGATTATTCGAAACAGCCGTCAATTACAAGCTGTGTTGGGTACAATGTTGTGTGTGAGCGAGACCGCATTAGATGCCGGATGCAAGTGCATAATATGTTCCTTAATGAACAATGGCACGTCCACTTTAGTCTATTGAACCCATGGAGTTAATAAGTACTCAACACTACAGACTTGGGTATGGCTTAGTGGTTTTTGTACGATATGTCCGATGGAAGATCGGAGCCGCAGTACCGATTGGTTCGTTATTGTTAGTCGTTATTGAGTCGGTAACCTCTTCTGAGCCTCGATATTTTTCCTTTCTTATTTTTTTCTATTGTAATGCGTGCTTGAAATAAATGTTTACTGTTATATTTAGGTCTTTAGTGATTAGGAGTCTTAATTTTTTTTAATGCATAGGTGGGTGAAATATTTCACGACCCATCTAGTGTTAAGTGGTTAGCAGAGACAAAAACACCACAATGTGTACGCCATGCCCTAATCCACATTGAGACTAAGTCAATTTTTTTTTCAGTCTGTTGACTCGAACCTCAAATAAGGCCGGCGCTCAGGAGATGCGCGGTATATGTCGTACTTGAAGGTCTGCAAACGGTGTGGAGCAGACCGAGGGCTTAAGGTGTTTTTACCCACTAAACGACTCGGCTTGCACTGTCACGCCCATCGACCGATCTCTACTCGAGGTCAAAACCCGGGCAGAGTAGGAATAGTAAAATGAACTCTTGGCTATAAGATTTGAAGACCAGCATAGTCCTGTTGCTTGTTACGAGTAAGTACACCAGGAGTCTTATTTTTTACACCATGACGACGCCCGATAATAATAATGTCATTTTTTGTATTATGAGCACGGATGAGCGTAGATGAGCGTACGAACCAATTGATGGTAACAATTATCGTTGCTCATAGATATGCTATGGGGATTGTTAAGCCGCAGCCTAATTGGAGTAACAAGGCAACTGAAGGGTAGGACAGTGGTTATCAAATGCAGCTTACACTGCGACTCTGCTATCTTTACTACTAATACTATCTAACTTGAGTAAAGAACCTCAAGGTAGATAGCGCCCCATGGTCTGATGTCTACGGGCTCCAAAAAGATACGTCAAAAATCTTTATATATACATTTCTTTTATGCGTGTGTTTGTCACTGAACTCCTCTTAAACGGCTGGACTGATTTTAATGAATTTTTTTTGTGTACTTTCAGGTGGATTCGAGAATGGTTTAGATTTACAAATCAGCAAGGCAGATGGCGCTGCAGTCGGTATCTTGGTTATTTATCTTACCTTGAAATAATTTATATGGCGATATAACCTTTGCCGGGCCAGCTAGTATATATAATAATATATACATTTGCGGATGTTTATCGAAGAAAGTCAAAGGGTTGAAAGAAAAAAGCGAGAACCCCACAATATATAACATTTAGTATATACATATAAGCCTAAAACGCTTTCAGCTCCTATTTAGGCTTACGTACAATTTCCACTAATATGCTGTCTAGTTAAGAAAGTTACCCAGATGCTTCTGTCCGGGGATCTTAATACATTAAATAGGTTTTTTTCGTGTAACCCAGCCTTGGAACGAGTAATAGAAGACAATTCACGTAAATGTTTATTCGATTCGAATGTCTGTCGTTCGAGAACTTTCTGGTAATTGCTTAAATAATTTAGAAGTTTCTATTTGTAAAATGTAACAGATATATAACACTATGTGTATAGGCACACTTCTAGGGATAATTAAGACTAGTATTACGGTTTCGTTTTTTTTTTTTTTTTTATTATTTCTGAGGTATGGAAATACTTAAAAGTTTTTGTTGTCACAAACGACAAAGGCTATTTTTTGTCTATTTTTCCATCAAAATATAAATAGTGTCTAAACTTTTACTTTAAATTTTAATCGTAAATCTAATCGTTTTAAACTTAAATTGTGTACATGATTTCGAGAGGTGTGTGTGGCGCATTTACGTTGTAGATGTGTATGGGCTCCAGTAACCACTTAACATCAGGTGGGCTGTGAGCTCGTCCACACAATAAAGCAATAAAAAAAAACGAGCATAATAACAATAAAAACGTGATATACAACAGTAAAGGTGGTTTTAATTGTGTCCACTACTCGTGTGGACCGAAAAAAATGAGTTTCTAAGTAATTGAAGAGATTCATATTATAATTAAAAAACAATGCTATCAAAAATACAAATATTTTGTATCTGCTAAGAAGTCATTTGCTTAGGGTACACGTGAGACGTTATATGCTGCTCTTGGATTAAAGTATGCAGTTAATCAGTTATTTTTCTTCAGACAAACGTGTCACTGCTTGATGACTAAAATAGGTGGGACAGTGAAATTAACCTACTCTGATCCACAATAAGCTCCTTAGCAAGATAACAGTACTGAATATAAGAATACAGGACGGTAGTAGAAAAGCTAGACTAAACTAAGCGGTGAAAATTCTGCTGCTATTAAGGACGCCTTTTGAACAGTAACCCGAGAAGATCGGGACTACTATCAATTTGTGTTGCTATCATGGATTCAAAACACACTGTAATAGTCATCATATCTTAAAAAAACACTAACATCACAATATGTGCTGTAAGATCGTTCAGAAATAATATAACAGAATCATAATTTTTAGAATCATAATTTAGGCAGCTTTTGCGTTGATCCTAACAAGCAATTACCTAGGTACGTGTAGCGTAATAGGATGTAATTGCAATCAATGATTCACGGTCGAATTCTTTCCGTTCTCACTGGCTGTATTAAATAACCAAATGATTCGCCCAGTCCAACAACCGAGCTTGTGTATTCAAGCATCTAATAAAATGAAAACGAATGATCAACCTATCGTAGCTTGTGCGAGTAGAATAAAACAAACAAAAAGAATCGTAAACAAAGGGATGTAGCACACGCAGAAAGTCACAGTAGGACATAATGCGTACTCATATTTCTTACATAAATTTTACACACGCGTCGGTGAGCAACACAAAGCTCGAAGGCTTCTTTAAATATTCCTTTCCTTCATAATCAAAGTGCTGCGTTTGTAAGATAAGAATTCCCAACGCGCCAGAACGTCT
The DNA here is from genome assembly GCF_030269925.1 of Bombyx mori. Classification (NCBI taxonomy): domain Eukaryota; kingdom Metazoa; phylum Arthropoda; class Insecta; order Lepidoptera; family Bombycidae; genus Bombyx; species Bombyx mori. The sequence continues at coordinate 12,041,725 of NC_085128.1, forward strand.
ACTGTGTATGAGAATCGTTATGGGATGAACGAAATTATTTTACTCGGCTATTTATCAAAATACTGCGCGGAAGGAGACGAGAAATAATTCTATAATTCTGTCTCGTTACTGTTTGCAGCCAGAGACACGAGTATGTTTAATTCATGTACATAAGTCCTTACTGAATTAACTCGATTCTTATTAAAAGCTACGATTGTTTGTTTTGAATTCGCAGCGGGTTGTATTCATGTTCCGAATGTGATTTAGAGTATTAATTTTTGAGAGAAATATGTTGTATTAGTTTGGTTACGAAAAGTAAAAAATCAGAATCAGTGTGGGGACACTGCAGTTATTAATTTAAGAGTACTATTTGAATGCGCTATTGAACATGGCTAAGCACTAAATTTTAATCAAATGTTGTCAGTTAAGGAAAGGTGGGGATGTTTTTCTCAGTTCCATATATTAGGCGATTAATATTTTCGGCTTTATCATGAAATATTTTTAGTTAACTTGAATAGACAAATGTTGAATCCTATTTTAATCGTTCACCGGATCACGTAGCAACCATAATTGTAAATAATACCGTTTACTTTGAGACATTAGATTAACATAGACAATTAATTTAGTTTAAGTCTAACAGTATGTATTCATTGTACGATACCGCTTGGTTCTATAAATGTTTTATTTTACATAAACGGTTATCTAGAAGAGTTTGCTTTAAATTCGGTTAAGCTATCTGTACTTGCTGTGTTTTTATGTTATGAAACAAAAATAAATTAGGTTGATTTTTTATTGCATTGGCATAGCGATACGACGAATCCTGCGATATCAGATATTACTAATTCGATTGGTACCCAATCTATGTGAGTTTAGAACATATGGTATCATTTTAAACAATTCCCGTCTTTATTTAATAAAATATTATCGTTTTAAATATCTTATACCTTTAAACGAGCAATTCTTGTATATATATATTATATAATCTGAATCTCGGAAACGGCTCCAACGATTTTCATAAAACTTAGTATAAAGGGGATTTCGGGGGCGATAAATCGATCTAGCTACGATTTATTTTCAGAAAATGTTGTTTTTTTCGTGTTTACAATAATCAACTTTATCGATAATCAACTTCATGACTCTTCCCGACATCTATTGGCGAATAATAATACTATTTTTCTTAATTGTGAGAAACTAACTGCCTCAAAGACACAACAAGATGGCGTTATAAAAAAAAATACCGAGTAAAGCTCATCATCTAGTGACGTTTAAGTGTTTTATTAGCAAGTGAACAAAGCTAGCAAAACAATAAATATAAAAGACCCAGATGTATTATGTGAAGTTGCTCGGAGCGTGAAATTTCAATGAATACCCTTAAAACGTGCAGATTAAACCTGTGAAAACTTTTTGTATTTGCTTAGCGACTGATATAAGTGGATTGCAAAAGTTCCGAGGATGAGCATAAAAATGCTCAAGTTAGGGAAAGAAAAGAAAATCAGTATTAAGAGGGTGTCGCAATAGCTGCGAGTATATTTTTGTTACGTGAAAGTTCTTGAGTACTAGGCAAAGCTCGAATAATGGTAGTCGAGTAACATTTTACGAGTGACATTAACTCAGAGAATTGCCTTACGTCTTGTGTACGCAAGGTTTATAGATGACTGATATTATTTTATTCAAGATTTTTGTTGTTTATTGCACGATCACGTTAAATTATTACCTGAGAATGTGTGGTAGAGAGACGGGCACGCGTATGAGGTCGAGAACGTTCTTTATCTTTCATGAACATTACGCTATTAACTAAATGATTTCGTTTCAAAACGAAAATCGCAGAATTTGGACCGTATTTTCATACAAATAAACTACATATAGTGGTGGTAAGACCTCTTGTGAGTCCGCGCGAGTGGGTACCACCACTCTGCCTATTTCTGCCGTGAAGGTGGGGCAGCCGTTGTAACTTACTTGAGACCTTAGAACTTATATCTCAAGGTGGGTGGCGCATTTACGTTGTGGATGTCTATGGGCTCCAGTAACCACTTAACACCAGGTGGGCTGTGAGCTGGTCCACCCATCTAAGCAATAAAAAAAAATATTTTTTTATTTTTTTATTAGAAAAGATAAGTGGTTTTAAAAAACAAAACTCAGTAAATCGAATTGCGATCTAACAAAGTGTTTGTGTATTTTTAATACCACGTATTCTTCTCGTTATATATTTCAGTGAAGTAGTGTAATTACTGAAGTGGGCTGGATGTTGAAGATCGTTAATTTGCGATAGAGCCAACGATGGTCCTGAATGGAGATGAGCTGCCCGCAAAATGTGGATGGGTCGCTTGTAACAAGACAGGATATATTGTCCGACACTTAAGTATTTTCTAAGAAGTTTACTCAAACTGTTATTAAGAACCTTTAATGTTTAGGGCACAAAAGGTCAGGTAGTTTGTTTACCATTAAGTGTTGGGAATTGAAGATAAAAATTTATCGAGTTTGCTCTTTACAGAAGTTATATAAGAAGATTATATTTTTGATGTTTCTTTTTGGGAAAACATTAACTTTTACGCCAAAGATGTTTTCAAGGAAGCCTGAATTAGGAGAATTACACTGAAAATATTACCGCCCACTGAACTTACTAGGCGATGTATTTAGCATACGTATTTAGTATAGGCTAAGAGTTATTTTTATTTACTTATAACATTTTAATTTGTTATATGCCAGTATTAAATAATTATTGGTGAATTCGTTTTCGTTTATATTCATGAAATTATCCTTCGTTATTTTACCTTTATTCTACTAGGTGTACAACATTTATCCATTTTATAGTTTCATATGGCTAACGACTGGCCCCCTGTATCGGAAGCTTTAATCATTGGATTATTAGAGCGTATTGGACCTGTGGAGTTGTATTTTTTGGAAGGCTGAATCGACTTAAAAATTCCACTGCGGCTTCGGGCAAACGCACGCCGGACCAGCAGTCGTCGATGGTCTGCATGAAGCCCGCTCATACGATTTTTTTATTGCTTAGATGGGTGGTAAGGCTCACAGCCCACCTGGTGTTAAGTGGTTACTGGAGCCCATAGACATTTACAACGTAAATGCGCCACTTACCTTGAGATATAAGTTCTAAGATCTCAGGATAGTTACAACGGCTGCCCCGCCCTTCAAACCGAAACGCATTACTGTTTCACGGCAGAAATAAGCAGGGTGGTGGTACCTATTCGCGCGGATATACAAAAGGTCATACCACCAGAAATTACGCGCAAATTATAATTTTGCGGGTTTTGATTTTTATTACAAGAAATTACTATTGGTGAAAGATGAGGAACTAAAAGTAGTAGCTGGAAATGACTCGAGTAATTTAATGTGAGATCTTTTTGATGAAAAATGAAATATCTTAAATATAAATTACTATATCATATTCATAGCCTAGAGGTAGGCAATGGTTTTGTTCTTCTCCTAGTATCAACACTATGCACGAGCAACGGTAACTGAATTATAGTAGTTTGACTAAACTAAAACTAATTTGTCTCTATACATTACAAGAGTTAAATAAAGGAGTAGAGCTTGTGATCCAAAATTTTTAAAATAAAGTTTAAAAAAAATCATTGATGGCTCACGGACCACATTTATGTATCAAGACGTTATCAATTCATCGTATCGTCTTTTATAAAACAGGATCATTTTGTAAGGAAAAAAAAGGAATCATAATATAACTTGGGACATTTGTCCAAGGGAAACATTTTTTTCGAACATCCGAAAAACGTTAAGTTAACAATAGCCTTTACAGAAATAAGATATTCAAGACGCGCTTGGGTTCGTTCGACTTGAATTGCGAGAATCCCTTTCATTTGATGGATGCACTTTTGAAAGCAATCATTGTGCTATTTAGAAAATACTATTTAATTTTAATTAATTACCATTCATTTATTTATATAGTTTTACTTTCTTTCACTAGTTCCCTGAAATTTTCATCCTTGAAACTAACCAAGAGAAGAAAGACACAAAACTATTTTCATTGTTTTCAATAGTTTTTTTTTTGCCCTTGTAGGCAGACGATGACATGGCCCACCTGATGGGGAGTGGCTACCGTTTCATGTGAACTTCGCAAATTCAGGGGCAGAACCAAGCCTCGTTTGAAGAAGGACATATCATAGCGCAGGAAATACCGTGCAGGGGAACTCATTCCAAACCCGATTTGTATCAATGAAACAAGAAAGTTTGGTTTTTGAGCTTTAATCAGACTCATGATGCACCTGACGTTGATCAGGTCATGAAACCAATAGACTTGAATATGAGTCCACACTAAGCTGACCGACTCAAAGACCCATTTACTTTCCTGTCATTGAAACTAAAATCCAAGATTGTTACTAAGCCATTACTGAATGTATTCTAGTTACAAATCCCAATATAAAACAAATTTAAACACTGTAACCGTCACACGGATTCAGTTTATAGTCAGAACGTCAATTTAATCGATACATCGGAGTGAAATAATGAACTGACCGTCGCGACCATAAAACACGATTTTATCATACCGTTGGGAGGGACACGCTTTCGAATATCGTAATAAAAATTCACAGATGTCAAATTTATGAGGATCGACCATTGTAGAGAGATTAAAAGATTTACTACGGATGAGGGTGCCACGAGCGCTACGAAGCTACGGCGCTACGGAGCTACGAATCAAGTTCTACGACGAAATTTACAAGTTTAATAGCATTGTAATCCTGCTATATCGGTTTGAGCTTCTTATAGAGCACGTGTTACCTGAACTGCTTCGTGTATTTTGTGAGACAATATTCCGAATTGTACGAAAGATAATTTTGAACACTGAGCAGTTAATTTTTCTACTGATACTCTCATGGAAATTAACTCACCCCTTTTCAATTAATGATCACAGAAAATACATACCTGAAACAAAATATAAAACATCAGTATATAGTCATATCAAAAAAAAATCAATTAGTGGCCGCTTAACTTCATGCTTTTTTTCAATTTTGATAGAGGGCTTCGAAATAATTTTACACCTTTTGAGATCACAAAAAATTGAATTGAAATCAATTTACGAATGATTTTGAAATGAAGTAAATGAATGAAAAATAACGAATATTATGTCAAGTGAATAAAAAACTGAACTAATGCTATAACAATGAGAGATAGAGTTTATTTATTACGCTTTCACGTCTTAACTACTAATCTGATCATCATGGAAATTTACATACAGGTACCGAAAAGACAAGATGTATTTCATCTAGAAAATAGTACTATTCCGAAATATTATTATTGTTTTCTACATTAATACGACCAAAATCACATGTAACAGCCAATCGGTTAAAATCATTCGAATTTATTAAGCATTTATCTTATCCTTATTTTTGAGATAAACAATAAGTTAATTTTCTTAAAAAAACTATCAGTATCTTCTTGTTGCTGTACAATGGTTGTTAAGCAAAAATACAAAATTTTGTTATGGTGAGAGACATCAATCATTTTACGATTGTACGATTTTCGGAATCAGTCTGAGTTATAAAGTTGAAAGTATTAAAGTACTGAATCGTTTTACACGTACAAAACAATGCCAGCCAAGCAAAGCTGTGACTTTGGTTAGCATACGTTGAAACAACTCGTGTACTATCTAACAGATATGTGCTCTTCTATTAAATACTAACTACTGAATCCAGTTTCAGTTAAATCGATGATAAGCGGTGTAGTGTGTATATCGTGTGTAAATCGACTATAAGCTGTTTAAAGATAATGTTTAATATGTTTAGCATTAATTGAATTTTAGCATTAAGATTTAAGAGTAATCACTATGTACTACTATAATAGGTTTTCCTTAAGATGATTTATGTAAAAAAAAATATGTTTAGATTATTATTATTTCTTTTCTTTTTTTTTCTTGTACCCCTGTGGTGTAGTGTGTAAGTCAGTTCAGTATAATTAAAGTCGTCGCACAGACAATACGTGTTTTAATCAACAACATCTAGGCCCCACACCTCAGCGGTGCACACGGACTCGATACACGCCACTAAAAATACAATTTAGTATTTATTATATTTGTTTATACAGTCATTGTTTTGTCCGCTGCTTAACCAAGCGCGTCAAACTCTGCGAATTATGAAAAAGATATTTCCCCCGGGCTAGGGCGACGCCTTATAAACGTCCGTTACGCGAAGTATAAATCACCGTAAACGCTAACGCCGCCAAATAAATAATTTTCTTTATTCATCAAAATTAAAAGGGGCAGTTGACAAAGCTTCGCCTTAATTAAAATCCGTCGGCTATTATGCCTCGATCGGGCTTAGCTTATTTAGTGAAAAGCTACAATCACTATTATTAAGGTGAAGTTGACTTAAGACCGTTCTGTTCATATTTTAAATTTTTATTTGATCATAGTTATCGAAAAAATATTTTTTTGTAATGTACTCAGAAATAAAACCGTGATAAAGTAAAATTTAGTACACTATTTAGCATATAAATGTTTTATGGCTCCACGATATATTTGTAGTGTTTTTTTTTATATTTGTGCCAAAAAAAATACTACACAGCTTATGTTTAACGCATCACTGGCAAAAAAACTCAAATTTCTAAAACGTTACAGCGGCGCTCTTGCTTCTTTTTATTATTGGACAGTAGTGATACTATCACCAATCTTCCTACTTTTCTCTTCTTCAACCTTAAGCTAAACATTACCGAGTGTAGGTTCCTGTCACCTATGTTAAATTTTTTTATTGCCTTTGTGGGCAGACGAGCTTACGGCCCACCTGATGGTGAGTCGTGACCCTCGCCCATGGACTTCAGCAATGCCAAGAGCAGAGCCAAGCCGCTGCACATAACATATTTGTACCTTACGTTTTTTGGCTATACGCATTCAGTTATTACCCAGGGCTCTGCCTATATTTGACTATTTTCCTTTATCTCTAATTAAAATCTTAAATACGATGTTGATGACAAAGAAAACTGCAACCCCGCATATGTGGTCACCGTCCTCTTTAATTAAAGAAGTCATCATATATTCCGGTTTAAAAAGCAATCGTTGTTAAAACGTAACGGACTAATAAACAAATTCATATCAATTCGTTTAATTTTAATTTTTGTTATATAATTTTATTTGCGTTCCAAAATTTGCTTTACCTACAGAGGGCACAAATACATTTTTAATTTATTAACCAGGAGCAAGCTTGACTCGCCAAAACCTAACACAACATTTACTGACCTATTATTTACCTTCAAACAACTTCCTTGAAAGTAACCGGTATCATTGCTTGAATTTACTTTGAAAAATAAATAAATAAATATAAACACATTTTGTTTCTAGTTTATAGCTTGAAGTGTAGGTCACCTATTTTAGAAAATCGAATGTAGGTCTTCTACGATACGAGCTGCGCTTAGTGCAGAGAGAGTATTTTTTTTATTTTTTTTCATTATTGAAATTTCTTCGGTTCTCTATTTATTTTTGAAGGGAACGAAGCAACTTTTACAAGGATGCATTAGTGGCGAGCTTCGGCGCAGACCAGGAGATTAGCTAATGGTCTAAACTAGACGTGAACTGTTCGAGGAACAAAAATAGCAGGAAAACTTAAGTGGTTTGTTAGGGTTCATGTTGTATCAAGAAAATGTTCGATTGTACAAGTGTTGTCCACTATTTTTTGCTCTTTGAGGTCTTCTTTACTTACAGTCATTATATTGTTTATCGTTATTACCGTGTTTGAGGACATGACCTCAAGGCTCACCTGATGTTAAATAAGTCCAAAAACAATAACAAAAGCAAATTATAATCGACCAAGTCATCACTGATTTGAAGTTCTATATAGAAAATAGCGGTACATCATAACATTATTTAAGTGTTTAAGCAGTAGTTATAAATTGAGTGACAAAAACAAAAAGTAACTAATTCAACGGCCTCTAAATAAATTACTAACAATCTTAAACTTTTGTGATATTAAATCAAATTGAAAAAGATATCTTCCGAACAATAACTAACTTAAGAATTTGACGCTTTCTATAATTAAATTATAAAGTTTAATAGAAAATATAATATTACTGGAACTAATTAGGCATTTGGTACTTTTCGTAAACGTTTGCTATTTGAACATTGATTCAATAATTAGAATCGTCCTTCCACGAGCTTTTTTTGTTAATATGAAAAAATATATATTATTAAACAATTTGTTCTAAGAAGTAAAAAGTGAATATGAATTTATACCACAGATATTAATTTTGAAATTATTTTCACAATGATTCTATTATTAAGATTCGTTGCAGCTAACTTTTTGTAATTCGTTGTAACTATACTTGAGATCTTAGAACTCATATCTCAAGGTGGGCGGCAAGGTGGGTGGCATTTACGTTGTAGATGTCTATGGGCTCCAGTAACCACTTAACACCAGGTGGGCTGTGAGCTCGTCCACCAAACTAAGCAATAAAAAAAAACTCATACTTCAAACGCATTAAAAGAAGAGCTCCGATTTCTTTTTCCAAGTTTTTCTCGTCTGTGCCTAATTAATTTTAACTATGCATTTAGCATAAAAAGTAAGTTATAAACAAGACCTATAAATCTCGAGTCGTAAAAGATTTATTTGCGTGTTAGCTTTCCGTTCAAGTGCACATCGAGTTTTCAATTACACAAAGTGACGGGCGCTGTGTTGCGGGCGTACCGCGAAAAATGTTGGCGCGGTCAGGCGGCCTGACCGATTGCACGCCGCTCACCCGAAACTGACATTACCAAACTAAAAACAACTCAAGCAAACAGATGTTAAGGCTCGCAATCCAACGAGCGAGCCGTGAAAACTACTAAAGTCGGCGGACAACTCGTTTTCGAAAGGTTGAAGGAAAACTCGATCGCTTTTCCAGGGGGAAGCTCTCAGTGGTTTATTGCGTTATTACCTGGACGTGTCTGCCGCGACGGGACAGCCGCAATTCGAGAAGAAAAGAACGATATGTTGTGAGGAAAGGGATTTTATAGAGCTCTAGAGCGAGCTCCCGAGAAAAGACCAAGTGAACAACCACTTTCCGCACCAACCGTAATTTTCTTTGATGAAAACTCAACTGGACAACGCAAAGTTTTTATTTTTCATTCAATTCAATATCGTTGAACGGTTTGCAAGGTAGGACCGGTAGGTTTTCCTGTTTTATATTTCCAGGTGATCGTAATCAAAAAGTTCGAAACGAGGACAACAAACGGATTTATTTTGAAAACTAGCCGTAGTGTTCACACGCTGCAAGAAATGCACTGCTAGAAAACAGAGAGCTTATATTGTTTAATCCAGTAAAATTGTATTTACTATTTTCTTTAAGAACATTTTTTTATTACGTAATTGGGTGAATGAACTTAGGCATCACCTGGTGTTGATTGGTTACTGGAGCTCATAGAATGTCATCAGATACCTTGAGAAACAAGGTCAGTCTCAATTATATTGTAAAATGACAATTTCACCCTCTACACCGAAATACATGACTGTACGAATGCGTCGTAGTAGAAATAAACAGTAGTATGTATATGTGCGGACTAACAATACGCCCGACTACCAGTATTTGATTCCAATGGTTTTCCTATTACAGTAAGAACCATTCTCACCAATGCGAATTCAGTGAATGAACTTTATTACGCCGAAAAAACCTCGGAAATTGGTGACAAAAAGTGTAACACAGTCTTAGGAGTCGTGAAATAAGAGTGATGTCCATAAAATAAAATAATAAGCGCCCAATAAAATCTATCGTTGCGGCCGGGTTTGGGACAAATCTGTCAAATTCGTCTGGTCGATTGAGAGGGGGAACAAAAGGAAGACGTCAGGGGCGAAGTGGGTGAGAAGTGGTCGAAATTTGATCTGAAGCAGATCGCGATCGTAGTTGCCATCAATCGATGGGTAATTGGGAGCCATGTCAACCGAGTAAACGATACCGCCAATGTGACAAGAATATTGCCGTTTTATTTTATTTGCGGGGCTCGGAAGTCATTTTTGCAAATCTTTTCTTCTTGTATTTATTTCGTTTTCTTTGTATCATTTTTATGGCTAGGAGGCTATTTACATTTTAATTATGTGCATATAATAATAATATGTAGATGTTTTTTATTGGGTGGACGAGCTCACAGCCCACCTGGTGTTAAGTGGTTACTGGAGCCCATAGACATCTACGACGTAAATGCGCCACCCAACTTGAGATATCAGTTCTAAGGCCTCAGTGTAGTTGCAACGGTTGCCCCGCCCTTCAAACCGAAACGCAATGTTGTAAGAATATAATCTATATATTAATACGTGATGAAAAAACTTTGTACCCCTTTTTACGAAAATTGCGTGGACGGAGAAGTATGAAATTTCATAATGCATTCGAATAGCATAATGCTATTTTTTTTTAAATTATACATAAAAATTCATTAAATGAATAAAATAAAAATATTATATACACTACCATGCATTTGACACACACACACGAATATTATGTTCTTTTATTTATTGGTAGTCTGTGGTCAAATTTAGAATAGATTGATAATGTTTGTCTCCAATATTATTTATCAATAGGCTATGAAGTATTTGACAATAGACCCTTAATAATGTTCAAGCTTATAATTTAAATTAATTATAGTTGAATTTCGACTACCTACCGGGCGACCACTAGTTATATTAAATAAGTTATATTAACAATTTGCTTAATTTAATTCATTTCAATTTAGAGATTAAATATAAGTGAATTAAATTAAAACTTTCAAATATTGATTTCACCACAACGTTCCTTCATCAAGGGGTTCGTGAACAGTGGAAAAGTATGTATTTCCTTAGAAAAAACGTCGCATGCGGCTTCGATATCAGCGTAGTCGCATCGCTTCTAATAGGACATCGGCCGCTGTAATCTAAAGGCCATAGCGTCATAAGCAAATAACTTAAACTACATAATACTAGTTACTAATTATTTAAGCATCATATGTTTTTTATGTTTATTTTCCAATATTTTTTTACTAAATATTAATCATTTCAACTATGACGTTAGACAAAAATACGTAATCGATTCTTGATATGGACATCTGAATATCAACGCAAAGGGTTATGCAGAAACATTTCATCCGGCAGATGTAAACCTAAGCAATAATATGGTACATACAAATTCCTCTCTGACAGTTATATGACTGACATTTTCTTGAAAGCGACGTTTAATTAAACGCGATTCTGATCGGAACGGATTTTACCAAAACAATATCGTGTTACATCTGATCCGGAACGTGGAAATGGAAAATTAATTAACAACTAATTTGTGTTGTTGCACGTTTTTGTTATGAATTTTGATGCACGAAGCTAAGTTAAGATGTTGTTCTAAGAATTCTGATGCTTCGAGTTTTTCGCTGAACTGCTAATTAATTTCTAGAAAGATTTCGAGGTTAAACATCTTCATTGGAACGTTATTCAAATTTTATCGGGGTGAGACGTGGAGTGAGCACAAATGGTTTGATGCCGCTGTTCCGGATAAAATATCGAATGCTTCTGTCCTAAGCGAAACTGTTATTCTTATGTCATTTAGACTTCAATCTCACATGTCAAGTTGAGCACCATTATGAATTCAGAATGCTGCTCAACTTTCAACTTATTATGATTTTTTATAATCTCATCAACACTTATTGAAAACAACAGTAAAACAGCCGTCGACTAAATAATATACCACCAAATAATAGTATTGTAAATGAAAGCCATGGTCCGTAACACACAATCATTGAGCGCAGTTACTCGCCACACTGACTATAGTTTGTATCAATTAACGTTATAGTTAAGCATAGGGCAGGCACGCGGATCGAATCGCCCATCCGAGCGGCCGATTCACCGGAAATGACGCAGAAAATTGCTAGCCGCCTCACGTGGACGCAATATCCTACGACGACTTCCAATTATGTAGATTATGTACCTGACGATACACTCACATGGACATTATGTGTAACGGTTTTTAATGTTCCGACTTACACGAATATAATACAGAAATATAATAATTATTAAGTATTATTAGGACTAAAGTAAAGTGAATATATTATAGAAAAATAATTTCACAAATTTCAGATCTAATAAATGTTTCCTTTTTATATGTCATTATAGGCAGACGAGCATACGGTCTGTCTGGTCATGTTTAGTAATATGTCTAGTACTTATTGAGAAACAGCTTAAAAAAATTATTATAAAAAAGTTTCATTTTAAATATAGTTTTCTTTTCTAATTCAGGTATGTGCAGGTAAGTAGACAAAGGAGAAACCCCATTTTGGGCCTAAGCGTTACACGAATGGGATATGTACCAAAAAATTCGTCTATTTTGCTTGATTAACCTATTGAAATCTTAGCTTCATTGACAATGGCCAAGTGTAGAAAATAAGTTGAATTCAATTTTTTGTTTTAAACAATCTTTGTAAACATCTGCAACACTTATTTCAATATACATACGTAACTAGCTCCACAAACGTGCGGATTAGAATTAGAGCATCCATAAAATAGGATCGATTTAGTGGAAATCGAGTGTAAAAAATAATTAATACTCTTTTGCTTTAGGATAAATGACTGTTTTTATAGGTATTTTAATCAATGTAAATAGAGTATGGCCATCGAATCGTGACACAACTACTTACAATGGCGGCAATTCAAAATATCTACAACTGATAACATTAAATATAGCATGAAAGGATAGTTTTGCATTTTTATATTAATGTGACTATGCCTTAGAAAAATACAAATGTATCAAATCGTGTTATGTTATCTTTAATGTTGCCAACTGAAGATATTTTGGATTGCCGCTATTTAGTTGTGCCATGATTCGCCGGCCAGACTATAAACTTAATCTCATTGAATAACGTAACGTAAAGCACCAAAATCTACTAACATAAATCATTAAAAGAAATAAATAACTGTGCCAATATAACATGAAAAGTCGATTTGGTACTTTGAGTTTTTCTATGGTGTAGTTACATTAATAATTTTACTGGTGGTAGGATCTCTTGTGAGTCCGCGCCTCCCGCCCGCCTATTTTTGCCGTAAAGCAGTAATGCGTTTCAGTTTGAAGGGCGGGGCAGCCGTTGTAACTATACTGAGACCTTAGAACTTGTATCTCAAGGTGGTTGGCGCATTTATGTCGTAGATGACTATGGGCTCCAGTAACCACTTAAGATCAGGTGGGCTGTGAGCTCGTCGATAGGTATCTAAGCAATAAAAAATAAAAATAAAAAAGGCATGAAATAAAATTAAATGAAAGGTGATGAGATAATATGGGAGCACGTAATGATTTATATTTTATATAAAAAAGTTATCATATAAATATAGTTTTTCATATAAAAAAGTTTTCATTAAAATTGAAATAAGACTGACCCAAAGGTCTTAGTTACCAGGTCATAAAATCCCTTAAAAAAATCATTTCGTGCGCAGCGCGTTTCGCATTACGTTGTTTTTAATTTTTGGCTTTCGTTCGTTTTCGTAAACAACCTAACACGCGATTTCTCGTAACAGGTTCCATTTTTATTTTAAAGCAACCTGTTGCTGCAACAGGTTTTGTAAAAAATTACTCATCTTTAGTAGGAAACAGCCTCAAAAATATCGTTTTTATTAAAATATCTCGAACAATAAACATAACCTAAAATGTAAACATTGTCTGATTTTACCAATTTGGCCATTGCTGGGAGACCTGAAAATTGGGCTCATGAAACCTTCTTAGGTATTGTAACTTATGCCCAAATTCTAGGACTGTAACGCCAGGCCCAAGTTTGTATGGATTTCGGGTTTGTCCTTTTATTCATAAAATTTAGACTAAAAGTAACTAGTATTCGCCAATGATCGAAATTGGACCGTAATCACTGACAATCAAGATTTAGATTCATTTGATGTATTATATTTTCTCTTTGGTCTTCTTAAGATTTCGAAGAAGAAAATACTGATTTATTTCTAATTATTTTATTATTAGCACCGAAACTCATCAATAGAGAATAACCAAAAGAAAATCGGTTGACAAACAGAGAATAAAATGCTACTTCTTTGTATGGTGGCATAGCCAGCCCAATGCCTACTCCAAAACTACTACAATTATAAGAAGAGGCTAGACTTTTGATATTAATGTAAAACTCTAATATACACTTTTTTGTTAATACCGCGATGACATCATGATAGTTAGTAGTCGTTTATGGCATGTAATTGTGGCAGTTGCTATGATAGAATACAAAATACACGCATATGACAGATGCTTGAATCTCGCTAACGATATTTTAAGGATAAATTTGCATATACATAAGTGCCGAACAACAACATTCGGACCGTCGGTATACTGAACAATTTCATACGCTCGGTGGAAGATCTTCTTATTATCAAATACCTCTCAAATATTTATTGATAACGAAGGATTCTTTCGCATTTAAAAACGTAAATATTTGGTGGTATTTCATAATTTAACGGCATTAGTTAGAAATTACCCAGAATAGAGCTTCGAACACACACACGAAAAATATAAACAAAAATTCATTAGTTTATATTTTTTAATAAATCACAATTTCAATTTTTAATTTGAGACTTCATTTATGAAATCGCGTTTAATAAAGAAAAAAAAACATTAAATTATTATTGCTGTGCATTAAATATTTATAAAATACAATTAAAGCAAACGAAGCGATTCAAAACACGCGGCGTGCCACAACTCAAACCGTATTTGTTCAAATAATTTTATCTACATGCTAATACAAGACATAAAAACGTAATCTCGTCGAAAATAAACATGGCTGCTAATATTTTATGGCAAAAAGTTTAAAGAGGTCGACAATCGTACAGTGCGCTTAGTATTATTATTATATGCAACATGACTGTTGGAAAGTAGAATTTATCGAAGATTTTTTTTAGTCTCATTATTTTGTTAAGTTTCTGTCTGTAGTGCTAGATTTTTACATATATAAACTTACTTTTTTCTTTATTATATATGAAGGTACAATATTGTATATACAATTTGTATTTTTGTGTTATATTTATTTATAACCTATCATTTAGCTTAATTTAAATCGATTTTCCTTTAAAAATATGTAAAGCTATAAATAAATAGACCATCGAGTACAATTAACATACGACTATAAGTCTTCAAAATGATCCCCTGCATTCACATAATCGTAGACTGATATAATAATATTATGTACATTATAATACATGTTCTAATGAATACATTAATTTAAATTAAATACTCAGATGAAGATCAAACCAAATTATATATATATATAATATAAATTATAATAAACTATTTGACTTCTTTCTCTTTAGTCGAATAACTTTTTTATTTTACATTATTAAATATCCAACAAGACATGATAGATAATAGTAGTTTTTATATTTCAGAGTAGGGTAGGGTGGGTTTGATTATTACCATTTTGGAAGGGTAATGTAATGGTAGAAAGCTTACCTGGCTATCATGCTACCGATTTCTACCGCAAAGCTCTCATAAATTCTGGTTGAAAAAACAAAAACCACATAATCTGAACGTGGAACAATCTTAAATACCTACCTTTTTTAATAAGTTGAAATGAAAATTCGTTCAGTACTTTGTGGAAAATTATTCAAATAATAAAAAGTCCCGTTGTGCTGTCTATAGCAAGTGTCTGTATTGTCTAGTAAACATTCACATGTGGATCGAGGGCCAATCTGCATAATGAAAAGAGGTTATTGCGCGGATCGGACTAAGTCTGCAATTTCCCGCCTCAATTGTTATGGTCTCGGGAGCACTGCATATTGATTCTTAGTGTCGTGCTATTTTTTGCTATTGGTTACTGTGTAGCAGATTTAAAATGATAGGTTGGATCTAGGAGGGTCGACTTTAATGTTTTTACCGGCGGTTTTACGCCGTGGGGTTGGTACCACTATCCTACCTATTTTTCCCTTTTTTTTTCCTACCTGAGCTGAGAGACTTGAGAGGCTATTTCAGCGTAACCTTAACTGGTAGGTGAGCTCACGGGGCTCAAACCTGACGATGTTGCTAGCACGAACCCTAGCAAGAGCCGTGCTTCGCAGAATCTACCACCAGATCGGAAACGCGACCCACTGAGAAGATCCGGCGAGAAACTCAGTGGGCATTTTCCCGCAAACCAGTAATGCATTACGGTTTTAAGTGTGAGATAATCATAATACTATTGGCACTTGGACTCATGCTTCGAGGTGGGTGTTGGCATTCACGTTATAATGTCCGGCTAGCAGCTAGAAAGAGCAACCCCAACCTTTATCTAATTATTTAAAGTCATTTGCATTTCATGGGCCTTTCATTCTTAGAACAACTAAATGCATCGATATCTCAGTTTCAATATTTTTAGTTTTATCGCAACCTCAGTAAACCAAATTAAATAAAGTTGATTCGATTAAAATTTTAATAAATAAATAATAAAATAAAAAATTATAATTAACCTACTAAGAGATTATTTGATTAGGTAATTGTAATGGGACTATTAATTTTGTCTTGAGAATTTCTAACAACTTTGTAAACATAGCTGCGGCATCGTTACTACAAATATTTCGGCTTTAAAGAATATAATATGAAAGACTTAGACTAGATCCGAAATATAAAATTTATCCATATGACTATATTGCAACTGATATCAGAGCAACAGTCCGTGAAATCAACGTTCCATAGTACTAATAACGGTTACAGTATAAAATGAAATCGAAATACATTCTCAAGAATTCAGAATTGCTTAAGAAGAAAATGACAATGACCTCATCTACCAGTAAACTATGAAATTGTTGATAATTCCAAAAAAAAATAATAATAATTAAAACGCTAACATAGAATGCGGTTTATATACCACGTCACGATCAATGGCTCTAACTCATCCCGAGCGTCACGCGATCTGCCGTGTTCGGTTTTTTTTTTCATCAGATGAAAGCCCGTATTTATAAACTACGGTGAATAGTTTCAACGGACCAGCGGGTTACGAGTTTTTGCAACAAATGCACCCGTGGCTGATTCTGTTGAATGTTAATTGGCCTACGATATATACTACTACATGTTTGTTGTTTTTATTAGAAGAAAATTCCGTTTAAGCCTTACGTTTATTATATTATAAAAGGTAACTCTTGGAGGCGTGTAGCTATTAGATTGTTTTTATTGTGTTTCAAGCAATTTATGTTTTTATTTGGATCGTTTGGTTGAGCTATAATGTAAATCACTAAATCAGGTTTTGAATTGTAATTAATAGATACCGTTCACATATGTAAAGGGTTTTTCATTAACATTAGCGTTCCATGGTGAAATGTCACGACCAAATATGTGTTTATGTCAAATTTGACAGCTATTGCTTTACCAAGATGGCCGCTATGAGCTGTCATATTCGCGCGTCCCTATTGAAAAACCCTATAATTTTGAATTTATATTTTGCTATTATCTTCATCGTTCTATTAATTTCAGGATTTTAAAAATGATTTCTCTTTATAACTTATTTCCATATTAGATATACCAAACTTATATTTTCTATATTGCTACTTAACTAACTACACATTGATCAACGCACGTCTATATACATCAAATAGACTAAGCCTTTTGAAGTAACTGATGCGATATTGTAACCGGAACCTAGAGAATTTAGTAAATGAAGACTCGAGGTTATAATCTCAACTGAAATACAGTAACAATTCATGCCAAAAAGCACTTTATATTTTTTATCTCCAACGAACATTATCCAGCAAATCCCTAGAAAACAGATCTAAGAATTGCCCGCTATTAAACGCTCTATTATCGTGAAAGTGTTCTTAAACAGCCTTGCGCTGGTGAGACCGTAGTGAAGTCGATTAGACGAGATTATGTTGGAGCTATGCAGTTACTACGCAACTGCAAGCCACGATTGCTGTGTCATCGCATTTCAGCGAGAGCTACGTGACCCCATCAGCCAGTAATCCAACAGCACCTGGTTTTCAAATCTTCATTTCCTTTGCAACGATTTGTCGTGAAACCGTTCGTTCGGATACAATGGAAATGCTAAGTTTCAATTGGCTTGTTTTGAAATTCTATAACGTTTACTTGGAAACATTCCATACGAATATACGTGTTTATTTTTTTATTACGGCTTACAAGATTATTCCAAATCCAGAACACTACCTTCAAATATTTAGCCTGTGTTATTACATTTAAAATATCAACGATTACTTAAATAACTAGTAAAATCAATCTCGTTCTGACTCTTGTATATTTACGTTTTAGCAGTAATTAAAAATAAGGAAGCACAATTCCTATTTAATTGGCCGCCAATGCAGTCACAAGTCTTTCCGCGATGCTCAAAATTATTTCAAGCGAAATTAAAATGTTTACGACGAAGCATTAACCGGATCTTTCCGGAGTTTCTGTTAATTAATCTTTTAAGCTATTTAGTCAAAGAGAAGTAAATTCCTTTGGCAGCTTTATTGAATTCGTAAAGTTAGTTTTAAATAAGAAAGCATCGATACTGGTGTCTGAGCTCGGTACCCTTAAAGTGATTTCCCAACTTAATATAAAGTTACAAGATTGTGTAGACGGGGTTTCAAGCGTTTTATTGAGATTTTCGTTACAGACACTGTTCGTTTCAGAATTGATTAAACATATTTTTAGTTTATGAAAATAGAGTACTGTTGATGATGATGAAATTTTACGTTGATCAAATATAATCAAATCAAACCTTGTATTTTTTTGACTAAATACATCGCATGGATCCAGAAATGTGTTCTTAATATTTTTTAAATTTGGGTGTGAAGTGATCATCACTTAGATTTATAAACAACTATTGTACGGCATTACTATTGCAGTTAACACTAGAAGGGACGTAATTTTCATCAAATTAAGCACGCTAACGCGTCGTCGATAAAATTTGCATATATTATTCATCAATATTGATACAGTTTTCATCAAATTAATTGCTTATTTGTAACATAAATGTTGACAATGTAATCGCGAATATTGAATTACGAAAAGTATTGGATGCAGGAGATGAATCTGGCTTTTTGTTGAAACTCCTGTGGGAAATTCCGGGCAACACTGACGACAAAGCCTCGATTTATGCAGGGACCGCATTCCCGTCTAGCTGGATGACAATTTTGACATATAGAAATACGAACACAGGGATACAGACATTTGGAGAAATTCAGAATGTATGCTCTGTGAATGAAGACAGAAACAAAGTGAATTTAAAGAGTGGTAGATTTGAATAGGATTCGATTGTACAGGATTTTTGAAGTGAACGCAGTAAAGGTGTCTCAAGAAATTACCGGCTTATTCTATTTTGGCCTTATATCTGTCTGTGAAAATTTTAAAATAGTTACTGTTATATCAAAAGAACGATCGCAATAGGCATTTTGTATAATTCTTCTTAGTAATAACTCTGAGAACTTGATTAGAAATCAATGATAATACAAGAGACGCTGTCACTTCAATCTATATTGCGTGTTAGTAAAACAAACAAAAAAACTGTAAACCTAGTCAGTCCATAGGAATTGATAGCAATGTCGTGTACAAATCTTTTATAAGGCACGAGTTCCCGTTTGAAGAATCTTTGAGCTCTGCTAACGTACTAATAACATATAGGAGAAGCTATGTAGAACGCGTTATCTTATCTATGCGAAAATAAAAACAAAGTTACTATACTCCTTTACATACTGACATTTTCGCAAATTCGATTTACAAATTTACAAAAAAGTATTGCTTGTGCCTTATATATAGCTTTCCATTCCCTAAACACAACAGCCCTAAGACAATACGCAGACACAACTAAATCCAGTACAAATTCTAGGATCACAGACACACATAGTCGGTATTGTATCGGTGGGGAGTGGGACGCCTCAACCTGTTGCTTCAACTATTTTATTAGCGGGAATGTGTCGGCGCTCCATTCTTTATCGTTCTTTTGTTGTACGCCGTTTAGCGTACATTGTGCCCTGTAGTGATTGGATTCAAAACGCAAACAGAAAGCGCAGTTCCAATTTACTTTTGTATTTATTTATTGGAATTGATTGATATGTTTTAGCTCTAAAAGCTTAGAAGTTAAGCTAAGAGGCTACTTCTGTAGTTATTAAAATAGAAAAAAAATAGTAGTTACATGACGTTCTTGTTACCAACAGCTCATTTCGGCCAAGAATTAGTCTTTATTTCCAGAGATCTCAACTGTATGTCTCAAAGTGTATGCTGTTAACATTGATTCCTCGTACCATATGAACATCACAGAAAAAACTGTCAAACAAAGAAATTTAACGGTAGACAGCGGCTTGGCTTTGTTCCTGGCATTGCTAAGTCCATGGGCGACGGTAACCACTCACCATCAGGTGAGCCATATAAGCTAAAAGGTCAATAAAAAAAAAGCGACGTGATCCTAATTTAAATACATCTAAATCTGACTTGGACAAACGTATTTCTAACTAATTACAAATAAATGTGTTAATTCTTCTAATTCCCGTCGATGACGTGAATAAATGAATCCAAAGGTGCATAATAAGCCCGCAGAGTTATGTAGGTACAAGCTACAGTTCATGCGTTCCAGTTTAAAGGGTGGGAGGGCTTTGTAATAATTGCGACTTTTGACTTAAGGTAGGTAATGACATTCACGTTGTATCTCTGGAAACCGGGCAGACTGTGAGCTCGTCTACCCATCTAAGCAATACATATAATAATTCCTCTATACTTACACAAATAGGGTACAAAGTTCCACTTATGTTTTGGTTAAAACCATGGCTAAAACCATGGAAAGAAAGGAAAAAAATGAAACAATCCAAACCAACCTCAAAATAAAGGTAACAATCAATAAATTCAATAAAGGTGAATTAATTTCCTTGAAAAGTCTAATAAATTTGCGCTCTAGGGATTCAGATGTTGTTAAAAATTAATTCGTCAATTCCTTGAAGCCACAAGCCGAGAGCTCGAGGGTTTCCCTGCGTCGGAATGTAAGAACCCTTTTACAAGGAAAGTTACTCCTGTGGGAACGTTCTCTTTATCAGTCAGGTATTTAGCGGAGAAAATACAAATCGTCGAAATAACATCAAGAACATTACACCAATTAGTGAAAGATACGAAAGTATTATCATCGTCTTGTTTGCGATTACGCTTTTCTCATTTACTTAAGATGGGCAGATCGATAAACGATCTACCCCGTATTTATTAGTTACTAGCTTTTGCCCGCGACTTCGTCCGCGTGGCTTTATTTTAGAACAAATTTGGTTAGCATAAAACACTTTATAGTGAGCCAACCTTAACATATAGACATATGCTGTCGCGGACTTTTTTTAGATCTTTTGAAGAGGAACTATTCTGTGATACATTATTTTAGCGAAACTTTAACCGTTTCTGCAGCGCACGCGGCGGAAGCTCTCAAAAGGAAAAAAACCCCGAATTTGAAACAGTATTTTTGGTTTTGACGTGATGTTATATAGCCTATAACGTTCCTCAATAAATGGGTTATCTAACACTAAAATAATTTTTCAAATCAGACCCGTAATTCCTGAGATTAGCGTGTTCAAACAAAAACTCTTCAGCTTTATAATATTACAAAGTATAGATTGGAGCCCACAGACATCACGATGTGAATGCTTCCTCTCATCCGGAGATATTAAGCCGAATCCTAAACTGACTGTGCCGAAGTAGAAATAGTCAAAAGTCAAAATATACTTTTAAAATTGAATGGGTTTCTTTTCTAATGCACAATAATTTCCTACGTCGTGATAGATATCGTTACGTCACTACATTGTACGCTATCTACATTGTGAAGCTAAGAAATGTATACGTCATAAAGTCTACAAGTCATATAAAACAAAACACTATCAGTAGCCGAAATCCCGCTTCTCAAACCATCTGTAGCGTATTCATCACTAGTGTAGTTGTATTCGGATGTGGAGTGTCTATTATGTGCCCGTACGATGGAGGGCTCTCGACGCAAACCTGCATTGTTTTACCGACCGGACGCACTTGAGTCCCAACTTGGCCTATATTTACGTTACGACTATAATATGAACTTGCTTCTTTCATTTGCCTTTAGCGTTTTGAACTCGTTAATTTTTAATGATAATGGATACGTAATGGTTCTTGTCTTATGCGACGGTACAATTATATAAGCTAAGACGAGGGTTTTTAGTTCCTCTTTTAAAATTCAAATGTAAATCTAAATGTCAGCAGCATATAAAATTCTATCCTACATATTATGATTACATATATGTATACATCTATAAGACGGTACAACCATTTCCAGTTTCAAATATTCAGTTTACAAACATAAAAATATGGGTACCGTCTCAATATCGCTAATTTAGAAAGAGCTATTGCTAAGAATCTTATACTTAATAAGTATACAAGTGAAATAAATTGTTATCATTACTAACACGCAAACTCACGCCTAAACAGCACACGCGAACACAAGAATGCGGTACGACAAGTCAAACAACTGTTTTCCAACATTTACACAATACAACAAAACTACTTATGCTTTTGGCAAATTTTACCTATGTTGACTAAGCGCTGTTTACGGGACAAGTAAGCAGGGCGGCTGCGGACGTTGAGCCCCTAATACCCGGTCGCGTGTACCGTGCGGTTTCTGTAAGGGATTTGTAAGTTTCTTCTATTGGTACAAATGCTTATTTCTGTTCGCTGCAAGTTACGTAACTTCCCGCACCTTGTTTTTGGAGTCTCAACTAAACCTTTGATGTCTCGACGATTTGCGGTTCGTTTTCTGTCTAAGCGTTTCGTCGTGATTATCTGAAAAAGCTTTCTACTCGTGAATCTCCTTGTATCAAAACTAGTTGCTAATCCGATCAGAAGCTTTGAGCGTATTATATTTTTAAATAATCAGCTTAATCAAAAAAGAGATATCAGATTTTATGTATTTTTTTTTAAAACCAACGCTTATAGTAATCGCTTACCGCCCATGGACATCGACAAAACCAACAATAATCATGTCACCCACGTTTTATGAAATAATAATAAATGATGAACCTACATCAAACCAAAACATGCGTGCTGATAATGATACATGATTCGAGTAAACATCGAAAAATTACAATTTAGACAATCGATTTTACATTTAAACGTCACGTACCAGAAGCTCATTAACGGGAAATACGTGTACATCATTTACAAAAGTCATTCGTTTCCGAGACATAATATTATTCAGAGCTCGAATAAAATGAAAAGACACGCATTAAATTATGAATAAACAAAAGGCCTCGTTGAGTGTTCGACCGCGGACGGCGGAGTACAATCTATTATACAAAACAGCGAATACATCGCTCGGGAAAGCAACTAAGTGAGGAGTGACAAAACTTGAGTCGACGACTAATTAGCAATACAAACATGAATCAGAGGCTATTAGTTGTAATTGAATTGTCGCTGGCGGCGGAGTTCTCGCGGCGGCAAATTTAAATATCGCGCTTTACGAGGTTTCAGCGGAGCACTTTGTTCGCTGTTGTTATGAATGCGTAACTTTTAATTGCAAATTTTCGATGTCGACCGAAGACTCCACAGTAAAAAAAAAAAGGAAGCGCAAAATCTGATAAGGGAAAAATATTAGAAAAAATGCCGATGGAATGTTTTATGCAATCACTCAAATTATGAAATGCCTATTTTCATATTTCAGTGACTTAAGATGTTTTATATTTTGTACTTTTATTTTGTGCTGATTTAAGATATCTAAGAAATTCGCGGCCCATCCTGAGACAAAAGATGTAACTTACTGATCATATCGACATTTTGAAGTCGTCGTGGCCTAACGGATAAGACGTCCGGTGCATTCGTGTTGAGCGATGCACCGGTGTTCGAATCTCAGACGGGTACCAATTTTTCTAATGAAATACGTACTAAACAAATGTTCACGATTGACTTCCACGGTGAAGGAATAACATCGTGTAATAAAAATGAAACCCGCAAAATTATAATTTGCGTAATTACTGGTGGTAGGGCCTCTTGTGAGTCCGCGCGGGTGGGTACCACCACCCTGCCTATATCTGCCGTGAAGCAGTAATGCGTTTCGGTTTGAAGGGTGGGGCAGCCGTTGTAACTAAACTTGAGACCTTAGAACTTATATCTCAAGGTGGGTGGCGCATTTACGTTGTGATGTCCATGGGCTCCAGTAACCACTTAACACCAGGTGGGCTGTGAGCTCGTCCACTCATCTAAGCAATAAAATAAAAACATCACTACCTATCCTATAAGCCGGAAATAATAATTTCTTCACGACTGTAAAAGTTCACCCCATAAAAATTTCCTACTGCCAATACTGAGTTCAAAACTAGTTATTTATACTTATATATTAGGAGATATTTAACTGGAAAAACACATGAGCGTATGCTCATAGAAAGAAATACTTGAAAAAGTCGAAGAATTTGGAATCGCATAACCCTTAACATAGTTTTGCTATTAATTGCCATACGGAATATTCTTAGACTAGATCTCAGATTTTTTAACCCAATAATATGAAAATAAATAGGTAGGTAGGTAGTAAAGGCATATCACTTCAAAGAAATTTATTTTCCACATATTTCATATAAATGTAAAAATGTCAATCGATTTCTACATTGAATTTCAAAACCGGTCATTGTTTTCGGATCATCTAATAAATATTCATAGGAGACAAATGGCGCTAAATTACTGAGGCGAGCCGACCCGATCACAAGACCTCTACTCCGTTTTTTTTTTACAGCGACAATTTTTCACTGAAATTCATAAAACACTCCTGTCGTTGCTCCGAGGAAATTATCTCCCCCATTGACTAAAATTTTTCACGGCAAGTTTGACTTCAATCCATTACTTTTTCCCACTTTTATCTCGAAACCGTCACGGGAAAGTTAAATTGCGTTAATTGCGGACTTGGTTACTTTTCGTGGTAGCATTTCGCGATAAACTGAGCGAGTTTTTTTTTTTTTTTTAACGTGAATAATTATTGCGGCCGTCGAATAGTTTAGGAGCCGTGATAATGTTTTGAAGCATCATTTATTTTCTGCTTTTTTTTTTAACTCAACTTCCTCAAGAGACTTTATTGTTCATAATTGTAGCTCCAATTATTTTGAAGTATAAATTTATATAAATGTATGTATGTCTAAACGGATTTCGTTCGTGATTTACTCCCTGTACTTTAAGGTTAGCAGATTAAATCACATAATTATGTTGTCCTTGCAGTCCTACCTTGAAGTCGCAATTATATTGTTGCTTATCACCTTATATTTTTATCTACTAAAATAATAACGCCTTGCTGTTTAAGATTTTTAAATTGCGTAAATTATCTCACTAACCTCTTACTAAGTTATTACCCTTTTTTTTTACCGGGCACGAGGCAGATACCTCGTATATGAGGTTTACGTGTCTAGGTGGCGCGTAAGGTATGTGGGTCATGACGGTCCACAGACGTTGGAAGTGGACGACGGCCCTAAGGATGTTTTAGAGCCCTATCCACCAAACTCATGCCCTCTCTCACCCAACTTCCGATCTCCGTCCGGGGCTAGAATCCGGGCAGAGTAAGGGGCTTTCCGCGGTCAACACTACAACTAGACTCGCGCGCCACCCCGAAGAAGGATTTCCGTTGTCGATGTGTTAGTCGACGACCAACAACACCGGTCTCCGCGGTACGGCAGCCCGGGGAGTGCCGCTAGTGTTTCGGGATACCCCGCTGGGTCAGAACCAGCCTGCTGGGTCGAAACGCCAGACACCACCGATCAGGTTACTCTTTCAGTAAGTCTGGCGACGACGGTGTCAACGCCAATGAGGACTGCAATGCAACCGCAGTCGCTGCTGCGTCATCCAAACCTGCTGGTGACAAAATTAATAACCAACTTTAACTGATTTACTAAAGCCAATCTACTAAACATTTACTAGTAGCACACTTACTAATCCTTACTAAATTCAATCCGGAAAGCATGACGAATTTGAGGTATAAGTAACCAGCATGTGGAATCTATCCATGTGTGCTTCTATCACTACCAATGACTATATAAATTTATAATTGTGGCTGTTTTAATTTTTATGACCCGAAGGGATAAATAGCCGCTTCATCGTGAGATTTGTCCGTGGACATTAATTAAAAAAGTGTACAATTGAAAGTCGGGGTAGTCGAACTTTATGTTCAATTATGACGTAGATGCCGGGAACGTGTTATGAGTTTCTTCGGACACATCATGCGGTCTCCCAAACATGAATTAGAGAAGCTCATAATGACGGGTCGAATAGAAGGCAAGCGCGCCGTGGGCAGAACACCAGCCAGATGGTCAGATCTAGCAAGAGAAGCGTTCGGTGGTAGTCTGTACCATGCAGTCCATGCCACCCATGATCGGGCGCATTGGAAGTACGTCGCATGTGGTCGCGATCCTCAGTAGTGAGGGAACGATATAGAAGAAGAAGAGATGACGTAGACTGTAGATGTATGTGTTTGTCTCTTTCTAGTAGAGTTGTTTAGTTAAGGGAATTATTATATTATAAAAACATTTCACTATGAAAAGTTGATACACGGTATAAGTAATTAGGTAGCACGCGTCCTCGCGAAGCTAGTTCAAGTAGGTACGTTCCCGGACTAATTGCGTCACATACGTGGAAGGCGCTGACATATCCTCCGGTATCTTATTGCATCTTTGCAACCCCAGTCTAACACGAGTCTGCATTAATTACTCGAATTATATTCTGAGTGTGTTCGCAATTCACGTTAATATAGGATTACGTTTACGAAACTGCACAGATTGAAATTTTTCAATGTTTATTTCATTACAATTTAACTGGTGGTAGGACCTCTTGTGAGGGGTAGGTACCACCGCCCTGCCTATTTCTGCCGTGAAGCAGTAATGCGTTTCGGTTTGAAGGGTGGGGCAGCCGTTGTAACTATACTGAGATCTTAGAACTTATATCTCAAGGTGGGTGGCGCATTTACGTAGTAGATGTCCATGGGCTCCAGTAACCACTTAACACCAGGTGGGCTGCGAGCTCGTCCACCTGTCTAAGCAAAAAAATAAAAATACTTCTTTAAAAAAATTCATGAATACTTTTCCCATTAAAATTTAGAACCGTATATATTTAAATTTATTTAGTTAACTCTAAAAATCTGAATGGTCAAAATAATTTAATAACAAATAGTTCTCACATAAACGACAATCCGAAAATAATCTCTTTACGAAAAAATGTGCTAAGCAGTTTTTGATGCAGGTTAATTGCAGACAAAAGACCCGACTAGCAAAATTGAAAGGTAGTTTGTATGAGAATGGAATTCCACGAGTCAGCTGAGGGTGGATTACGTTTTTTCGGGCAAGTTTTGAGATTTCTGAATCCCTCCCACTGTCCCGTCAAATTTATGGTTTTCATAAATCCATATTATGAGTACTTTACAATTTGATGTAATTAAGTAGTGACGTAATAGTAATATCAAATAACTAACTAGCTTTTGCCCGTGACTCCGTCCGCGTGGAATAGGTACTTTGGCATAACGCTAAATTGTACCCCCCACTTCATTTACGTAGAATTTTTAGAATTATATTATATTAAGGAGCTATTTAAACCCCTATTTTGAAACATTATTTATTAGCCTATAGCCTTCCTCAGTAAATGGTCTATCTAAAACTGAAAGTTTTTTTTTAAAATGGGACCAGTAGTTCCTGAGTTTAGCGCGTTCAAACAAACAAACTCTACAGCTTTATAATATTAATAGTATAGATTAGTATTCATAAGCCGTTTCCAAAAAACATATAATTCGACTGTTATTAAATTTACTAAGATATTTTTCTTGAATTCTAAGTATCAAACAAGACTTATCGAAATCACATCTATATTTATAACTCAATAAACACACCTAATCGTTCAAGTACTTTAAGCACAGACATTCTACGAAAAGGAACGAAAATATTATAAGTATATATATATTTTTTTTATGTATTCCAAAACGTTCAAACGAAAACAATAACAGAACCTCCGGAGCACACGCGCGTACAAAGAAAATTCTTTAACAAAATGATAAAAGCCTCACGTAAATCATAAAAGGAACTTTGACCGATCGGCGTAAACTGATATTGATATATTTATTCTTAGATTGCTTTTCCGCCGCAAAAAAATAGCGGCACGTTGTTTGAGTTGGACAAACATTATCCCGGAATCGGGGCCGTCCCAATAACGTATACGTACGTATACGGTTAGAGTCCGTTTTCACTCACCAACTCTAATAAGTTCCGCAGAGAACGGACTTTACTATTTAAACCTATTTACTCGGCGAGTCAATAGCAGTGATTGTTTTTAATGAATACGAAATTCCGAGTTGCTATCTAATAGTATATTATATACACTATTAATACATACGAAGTCGATAGTTTAATGGATTTCGGGGATTTTTTTTTTGCTTTTTGGAAAAAAAATGACGTTACTTTTAAATATTATTATATTATGATGTTTTTTTTTCCCCCCCCGGGAATTTTCCCCCCACCGCGGAAAATGTTCGTGGACTTACGTAGGTGTTAAATACGTTTTCCATTTTTTTTAATTGGCACCTGTCTACCGGGTCTGGACACTAATATTCTTCTTCTCATTCGAACACTCTTAGCTACAGTAGTTCTGATTAACTTTGACTATCACTCGCGCGTCGGAGTATTTTTCAGAGTTGAGTTGATGGTTGTTACTTGGTCGGTCCATTGAACAGATTTTACGAGATCTAAAGTCATTGCCTCGTATCGAATTCTCTTCAATTCTGATAACTAGCTAATTAAATGAAAATCATAAAAAAATCTGAACGCATAATATACGAGTGTGTGCAGAAACACGTATGAATAAAACAAACGAATTTATCTGAGCAATCTATAAAGAGCCAGTTATATAAACGAATCTTTAATAAAATCAACAACTACTCTGATATACATCAGGCCTGTTAGAAACCTTACTAAACTTGTTTCAAAGGTTTTCGCCTTCTATAGTGCACGTAGTGTAAGACAACCGAGAGGTCCCCAGACTTTATCTGATCTAGTCCGTGGATTAATTAACTTAAATGCAACAAGTCCAAGTTTGTTCTCCTCTTCAGATAGACTGTCGCGTGTTTTATTATGGAAGCTACTGAATTAAATAAGCACCCGAGACCTCTTGGATTTTATTACGTTTCGCCATCGCCGAGTCGACAATCGCGTTATGATCTGTTTATTCTAGTTTAGCTTTTTTTAATATCAAAAGTGTTTTTTGATTCGTCTTGCAATAGCTACAAAGTTTATTTTGCAGCAAACAAAAAAAAAAACGTAATAATTTAGATCGAAAGCGTTCGCTACGAAATTAATAGGAAAATTTAATGTTAAACAAACAGCGAATACGCTTGTACTCTGATCGTTAGGTTTAATTAAAAAGAAATCGCTTACAAAACTCGGAAGTACGATACTCGTGTATATTTGTTTTATTATGTGTATTGTTTCCGTGAATACACTAGCTCCGACTAATTGACTTAAAACGTAACAAGTCAGTTTGCTTTTCAGAAAAACCCGTAGCATGTTTTTTTTTAATACAGACTTAAATAACGCTCGAGGCTGGCTTTCAGTGCGGAGAATAAAAAAAAAACCATTCGTATCTGCTAATAGGGACGATGAGATCTGCTTCCGACTTCCTTGGCAGCTAGAAAATTTTGTGTTTTTATTTGCCCTTAAAGAAGTTACAAATTTTATGGATATTTTGGGATTAAATTGAGTTTTAACTGTTTCTATGTACGCCTTCCATTCTCATTTTCAAATAGAACGATTTAATATCAATATGCTGTAAGTTCTCAAAACACGAATTACTTTACGACGGGCACATAAAAACTTGAGTATCAATAATTTAGATTCCATCATCGTAACAACATTCGAATCTAGGGTTACCATATTCCGGAGTCATAAAATTCTAGTCCCGAGACGGACATTCGAATTTATCCCATTCGTCCATTGAAATAGATTCGGGTCATTCGGGATGTACGGGAGGTTTGTAGGGTTGTACGGAAGCGGCCTAATGACGGCATCCAGCACAATAGCACGTGTGGACCCCTTGTTATTGGTATCTGACTTGACCGCTACGAGCGATTTGTCTAAATGAGATCCGGACCTCTTCAGTGCCACGTCTCGTTATGTTTTTTTTTTTTTTAACTTTTGTACCTCAAGTTATTCTTTCGAGTGTCACACAAATGAAAGGACCATCCACTTTTATTTGGAGTTCTGCTAGCCCTATATTTTGTGACTATACCATTCCATGTTAAAACGTATGTATAATAATATGTAAATAATAAACATTGTGAAACGATTTAATTTTGTTTAAAAATTTATTGAACGTGGGCTAATGATTATTTCCTTTTAAAACTATTAGATTTGGTTAATTAGTCAATCAAAATAGAAACAAAATAATGAAAATAGATTATTGAAAAATAGGCAATTTAGATTGTAGCATTTACCTTCATTCGGTATACATTAAACTATAATGAAATAGTCTTGTTAAGCATAGAAGTTTAAGTAGCCATCATACCTGGAGGTCTAACTTATTTACTCATAGAACCACAAACGACTTTAAGCCTTCCAGTTAAGGGCTTAGAGGTGAAAATAGTTAAATAGTTTAAAGGTTATAGATGCTTGTGTCCACCACAACTACCGTAATCCCAAATGCCGGCGATTAATCTTCGTTCCGGCTCTCACGAGGTGGTTTGTTGTGGGTAAATTTGTGGGGATAGCCACGATTTGCTGGCCACGGGTCCCTTGGGTCGTGTTCGTCATACATTAATCCTGGATAGATTTAATCACCTCTTTTATCGGCCTTAGATAAGAGACGTGAGCGAGATTCTTTGGAAAGTATTAAGATTTTTAGTATGGGAAAGTCGTAACAGGTTTGAATTTAGTTCATTAGCGTCATTAATTTAATGGTGTACAATTTTGGGTGTGTTCAACGTTAGTTTTAAAGCTGTTTAAATTATCTGACCAATTCGAACACGTTTTGTCATCGGCGAGGGACGACAGCGGAGAAAGTTTTGTTCGTTTTGTATCTTTTACCGTATGAGTATATTCCATGGGCGATAACCTAAAATAATTGTTTGAGGTGACTTATCTTTTACAGCCTCACCGGCTACCAGTTAATCTCTACTGCTTGGAACCGCTACGATCACCCTTATTACCCTCATATGAAATATCTTCCACGATATTTTCCACACGCCATAATATATGCTTCATTATAGCGCTCGGTACATGCTTCTTCGAATAAAGTTTGCTAAGGGGTTCTTAGTTGTAGATATAGAGTCTTGTACATCTGAATTCCATGGTAATCAATTATGTTCTGGGAGTGCTGTGTTACATTGCTGGCCTGTAACAGCAAAAAAATAAATAAACCAAAACACCCGGGCCTAGTGAAAACAATTGAATGCCGCAACATTATAAGACTCATAATGCCCGCACCGAATCGTGAACCCTTTGATTAGCAGGTGGTGTAAACAAGTCGCACCGATAAGCCTCAATAATTAGACCTTTCGTATATAATTTTCTTCGAAAACACATATTAGAACATTAATTTTGTATTATTTCTTAGTAATTTGGTGAGTGTCGTAGGCAAAGCGCGGCGAAGCGGGCCGCTGTCACGTGACTCGCCCCGCCCGCCTAATGTTTCACTCGCGTTACTGTGACAACTTCTACCTTTTACCAAATTGTATTTTCGTGTTCGGCCGAGTTTTCCTTATAAATACTGTCATTAAGACAGCGACACCGTGACAGCTGCTAATGTTTGTGGAAGTATCGAACCCATTTGTAAGTAATGTAAACAATACAATGCGTTATGACTTTAAGTGACCGCTCGTGTGATTGGAATTCGTATTTGCCTTCTGCTTCTGTATGAAATGAAAGCTTAGAAATCAGAACGATCGAAAAATCGGTAGTAAGAAAGATTTTTGTTTTCTGG
This sequence comes from Bombyx mori, assembly GCF_030269925.1. Lineage (NCBI taxonomy): Eukaryota > Metazoa > Arthropoda > Insecta > Lepidoptera > Bombycidae > Bombyx > Bombyx mori. The sequence goes on from NC_085128.1 coordinate 12,073,501, forward strand.
AATATCAAGTTATTTCTGTATTTACTAGCTGACCCGGCAGACTTCGTAGTGCCTCAATCGACAAATAAAATACTTAACTTTTGTATAAAATACACTTAAAACAAACAAAAGGAATCCGTTCGACGGGAGACACTTATTTTTATTTAACTCCAAGCATTTTCGTATTTATGTACCTTTTAAACCTTCTCTGGATTTCCACAAATAATTCAAGACCAAAATTAGCCAAATCGGTCCAGTCATTCTCGAGTTTTAGCGAGACTAACGAACAGCAATTCATTTTTATATATAACTATATATAGATAGATAAATAGATAAATGCGACGGCAACTTATCATAATCTGAATACAGCGGATTTCTAAATAAATATCGTTCAAAATATTATTTACCCAAGTTATTTAATATCGGTAAAAATTAACGTGTGAGATACACAGCTCGTGCCCATGTGGTGAGGGTATTAAGCGGGATGAAGTATAAACCCACAAATGATGTTAGATACGACTATAACGACAAGAACTCTCGCGAATAAATTAGAATAGGGGAAACGTGGAGGGGACAAAACGGTTTCTATCAACCTATGTTTTACGAATTCTAAAACGCGGCTACGAATTTTTCGAATGAAAACATTTTAAACCTCAAATCAGGAAAGTTCTCGCCACAAAACGACACGGGGGGCTCCTTCCAATCTTGAATCTTACTACAGTTGCCCTAATTTATGTTTTATTGTCCGATCTCGGGTTCAAGCAAGACAGGTCCATCAGATACTACACCAGTAAATTTGGTGTAGCACAGAGCAACATCAAGTTTAAAATGGGCTCTAAAGGACGATGAAGAGCGCCTCCTGGTACGTCATTACGAGGCCCCACGTCATTTGTTTATTAAACATCCACCGAGCTGGAACAAAATAATGGCGCCGTAGACTTTGTCACGGCCGCTTTCCCTGAAATTAAATCATAATGACGATGCGAACCTCACTAGCCGTCGTTTTCGGCAGGCACGACCTCTCCCCAGTTATCAAGTCCCATCTTGAGGTCAGAATGAATGGGATTTTTTAAAAGCTTTGGCGTGACAACTGTCATAGTTATGAAAGGAATCACGTTGAGTGGCGCGCAGTCGTTATACAGAATGTTCTCGAAATAAACCGCTTTTTTAACGACCTTGCTTTTTTGCGGGTGAATAATCGATATCAAAAATGAGAAATTAAAAAGGAAACTTTTTTTTTATACGAGACGGTGTTATGAAATACGATAAATATTTTTGATCAATATAATTAATTACATTACAGGTTAAACTACACCGTGTGACATGAAATATAAAGTTTGTTTGAAACAAATAAGATTTTGTTTTGATTATTAAATTATTATTTGCAAGTTTTAAAATAACCTTTCTTTTAATTTATTTCGTTAGCACACAAAATTAAAATACTTGATATTATATTAAGATTAACTATGAGCCGTCTTAATTGAGACGGTCTTGACTGCGTCGGTCTATGGCAGTGTTCATAGTAAAAAGTACCCCATCCTGAGCGGGATCCGAAATGATTACCAAACAAACCCTCAATTTAATTTAACTTTTACCCAAATAGTGTAATTATAGAAGCAGCAGATTAATGAGCTTGTGTTATCCTATTTCCAATAATGGGCTGATATTTTTTTTTTACTATAAGATATTTGAGTTGTAGGACGCGTCGTTAGCAAGTAAGGGTACATAAATCTGTTTGACGTTTAAAAATACTTTTAAAGTTTAATCCCGCATTACTGTCATTATATTGTTTCCAGAGTTTCGTATACATCACAATTTTCGTGGCCGTGGACGTCTGTTGTATACGCAAGATTATGCTGTGAAGGTAGTTTTAATAATATCTACGACTCGTGATAACCAAAGAAAGCACTAGACTCAATTTGAGTTTAAATTGTATTGACCGATGCGACCGTGCAATAGTTTAATTATACGGTAGGTACCAATTGCTCCAAGGGAAGACATGCCTGGCAAGCTTTCATTATTGAATTTCACAATCGAAGAGAAAATCGTGTAGAAAATGTATTTTGTAATTGTTATTTTTATTTACGTAAAAAGTTGTTGAGTGAGTTCATCTGGTACCATAATGGCGAACATCTTTTCCGTGAAGCTGCTAATAAAAATACGCAATTCTGATTTCGGCGTGTCTCACAATGAGCGCTGCTAGCAGTTTATCATCAGAATTTAAAATGGTCATGACGACTGTAACTTATCAGCCCACAGACGTCCACTGCTGGACATAAGCCTCCCCCAAGCCTCGCCACAAAGACTGGTCCTGCGCTGCCTGCATCCAGCGGATCCCCGCGAACCTCGATAGATCGTCGGTCCATTTTGTGGGAGGCCTGGCCTACCCACGTTACGTCGTCCGGTACGCGGTCGCCACTCAAGAACTTTCTGGCCCCAACGGCCATCCGTTCTACGAGCAATGTGTCCTGCCCACTGCCACTTCAATATCGCAATCCTTTTGGCTATGTCGGTTACCATGGATTTCCTGCGAATCTCCTCGTTTCTGATTTGATCTCGCAGGGAAACTCCGTGCATAGCACTCTCCATTGCTCTTTGGGTGACTTTGAGCCTTCTCATAAGGCCCATTGTGAGCGACCACGTCTCAGTGCCATATGTCATCACTGGCAACACACACTGGTCAAAGACTCTCGTCTTGAGACACTGTGGTATTTGCGATGAGAAGATTTTACGTAGCTTTCCGAATTTGACGACCGTAACAATAAACTATATTTTTGCACAATCAATTCCAACCATTGTAATCGAAGAAATATTGTAATATTTTTTATTGCTTTGTTGGATGGTGAGCTCACAGCCCACCTGGTGTTAAGTGGTTACTGGAGCCCATAGACATCTACAACGTAAATGCGCCACCCACCTTGAGATATAAGTTCTAAGGTCTCAGTATTGTTACAACGACTGCCCCACCCTTCAAATCGAAACGCATTACTGCTTCACGGCAGAAATAGGCACGGTGGTGGTACCTACCCGTGCGGACTCACAAAAGGTCCTGCCACCAGTAAAAAGTACCTGTTAACGCTTAATAAAAAAATGATTGACATGTTAAAGAAAATATGTGTAATATATATATTTTTAACGCGAAATGGTACATTTCCTGTACAGTAACATCGAGGAAAACGGACGTTCAATTCCCGGAGCCGAGCAACTGCCAAGCGCATCAATGTCATATCAATTACCTCGTAAACTTTTCTTATGTGACATTTTTATTTTATTATTTTGTTTCTAAAATATTACCATAGTGTTGGGGGACTTCGTTTGAACTGCGCCTTTGTTATATTGTTTTTGTTTTTTGTTGAAGTGAAAACTTCTTTAGAATCGTTGTGATTTCAAACCGGATGCAACGGAAAAAACGACAGGTAAGAGACACAAATACAAAAATGTGTAGGATGAAGCCAGCAAAGAATGAGACAGAAATATACATACTATTTAATACAGCGCCATCTGTGAGATTTTTTAATACTAACGTGTGTATGAAAGCTCTTGTAGTGAATTTTAATTTAGGATTATACGTGAAATTAAAATATCAATTCACAGAGGGCGCTACCTTACAATTATTTACTAATGACAAAATTTTACATATACTTAAGACGTTTAGGATCATTGTATTTTAATTTTGGAAGGTTTCACTTCTACCACGAGTGAATTGCACACATTTTGTTTTTTTTTTTTTATTTACTTAATACTCACAGAAACAATTTCATTGACCGATTGGGAGCAAGCACCTTTGCGATATTGGTGATTAAAAAGACTTATTTAGAAACTGCTTAAACTGCTCCTAGTTTTCGAATATCAGCTAAACTGGAAGAGGGGTCGGGCTCCACTTGGAGGATAACGACTTTTTTATTGCATGAACGAACTCAAGATCCACCTGGTATTAAGTGGTTACTGGAGCCCAATAGCCGAGAACAACGTAAATGCCGCCATCCACTTTGAGTTATAAGTCTCAGTTTATAGAGCAACGTGTAACGGCTTTCCCACTCTTCAAACCGGAACGAATTACTGCTCCTGCAGAAATAGGCAGGGTGATAATACCTACTCGTAGTGGTGGGTCATAAGACGTCATACGAATAATTACGCAAATTATTTAATAAATTTAAACGGTTTTTAGTTTTTTCATGCAATGCTATTTATTCTTCATTGTGGAAGCTATTCCTGAACGTATTTATATTAAGTAGGTATTTCATTATCTAAGCTATTAGTCTATTTAATTTTTATTATTTCTTATTACGAAGTAAAAGGCCTTATATTATTAATCTAATCTAATCTTAATGAAGAAATATGTAAAGTGATTTTTTTTTAATGCATCATTCTTAGTTCGATGGCATTGTAATTTTTCCTAAAGGCCAGTTCACAGCGTTTACATAAGCATTTAGTTTCTGCACCGTCCTACGTCAGCAAGTCGAAGCACACACATAAATCCAGACGAAGCATGCGCTCCCTGGGGATAAGTGTGGAGTAATTTGCGAACATACGAGCTTGCTCGACTTGGCGCGGACATTAACTATTAAATTCGTTGCATATTAAACTACAACCTTAGCTGTAATCCGGAGACGACCGGAACACCAAGCTCACGTCCCCTTAAGAGTCTTCAGTGCATTCTTTAACTACTCCACTAAATAATATTGAATCACAATCATCAAAAATATGAACATATTATTGAACAGGCCAAAATTTTAATCTTACGATTCAACCTAACGCGATTGTTCTGGAAACATTCGAATATCGAAGTATAAAAGTGAACTTCGAATATGAAGTCGTCGTGGCCTAAAGGATAAGACGTTCAGTGCATTCGTGTTGAACGATGCAGTGGTGTTCGATTCCCGCAGGCGGGTACCAATTTTTCTAATGAAATACGTACTTAACAAATGTTCACGATTGACTTCCACGGTGAAGGAATAACATCGTGTACCTAATAAAAATCAAACCCGCAAAGTTATGATTTGCGTAATTACTGGTGGTAGGACTTCTTGTGAGTCCGCACGGGTAGGTACCAACACCCTGCCTATTTCTACCGTGAAGCAGTAATGCGTTTCGGTTTGAAGGGTGGGGTAACCGTTGTAACTATATTGAGACCTTAGAACTTATATCTCAAGGTGTTGAACAGGCCAAAATCACAATCTTACGATTCAACCTAGCACGATTGTTCTGGAAACATTCATATGAATATCGAAGTATAAAAATAATGTTGATCGCCTAATTGGTCTGATGAAAAGCGATGACCCCTATTCTACTGGGTGTTAGTTCGACTCTCAGTTCGAGTCGATTCCGATCTTTGAAAGGTATTTTTCCAGAGCCTGGGAGTGCTTATTTCGATAAAATTTTAAGTCTAAGTCGTTGAATGTGAAATCCTCAATTACATGATTAAATCGACAACATAACAACAAAAACAAAGCAGCAAACGTATAGAAAAGAACCAGCCACCACGCATCATATATAATTTACATGAAGGAAATACTATACTCTTTTGATATTAGTCGTATTTTAAGTTATAAATGACTTCAAGGACGTGGCATCAGTTGATACAGTAGTCCTCAAAGAGAAGAATTAAGTCGGAAAATACCCACTTTATTCAACAGGGAACAGGCACTCTGTCCTGCTGAGGAGCACGAAACCCACTTGACACGCTTCATTTTTACCTTTTTTAAATCTAAACTGGAACGAGGGTGCCTTTTCTATGCGCCACGTATCAGGTGTATGTAGTAAAACACATTTTCGTAATATTTTGTAATTTCTATAATTTTTTTAATATTTTTTTTATTGCTTAGATGGGTGGACGAGCTCACCAGCCCACCTGGTGTTAAGTGGTTACTGGAGCCCATAGACATCTACAACGTAAATGCCGCCACCCACCTTCAGATATGAGCTCTAAGGTCTCAGTATAGTTACATGCGGTATTCGTGTTACGGAACCTATAATTTAACTGTTGTTATGTTACGGCAAGAAGAACTTTTCCCATCGGGTGCGGTGCACTGCAGCGTTCGTGGCAATGCACTTTCGCTGACCCCTTGCCTCCTCCCACGGAATCTTTCTCTGTCACCCCAACAGCTTTCCTAGAAAGCTATCTCGCTTGCACGCGTGTTTGCGCTCGCGCTTCCCGAGCACCGAGGTAATAACATTCTACGACGCGGTACACCGCCGGAGTGGAACGGGTTCTTTCGACGAATCCGACGATTATCTGTACGAGACAATGGTCAGAATTAGTACTCGATGGCTTCACGAGAGCTATCGAAATATTGACAGTATCTGACGTCACGTTTCTGATAAACGAATGCGCGTAACAGCCGCGAGATATGTCCACGATAAAATATCAGCGCTCTGATACTGATGCAATTGCAAAATCTTGTCAAACATAACTTTGACGTGTCGAAACATTACCCGAGAACAGTGTGCTTAGTGCGAGTTTTTTTACCTTTTCGATAGGGGCGCTGTACCAACTGCATACAAAATTGGGTTAACTTTTACGCTATCGAGAACGTTAAAAAACTCGCACTAAGCACTCTGCTCTCGTTCAGAATACCGACTTCTTATTAATGAGCTATAGTCCGTCGCTTAAGTTAAAGAAAGCGCAACGCTAGCTTGGTTGTATCACAACAATATAATCTCGACCGACGAGTTCCGTAATGTATGAGCAATTGGTGCTACATTCGTTCATTTGCTCCGAGTAACTGGAATAACTTTCTTGGTTAGGAGAACGCGACGAGTGTCTTTGTTAACGCCCTATATAGTTCGCTTTTATCTACATGCATTCTAGGTGAACGATCTTCCTACACAATATTTCTACGTCAACGCTGCAGTCGGCACAATTCTAAGTATACATAAAATAAATTTACGCTTCTATTTTTTGTAGTCTCGATTTGAGTTCGGTTTACTTGTAGAGTATCGCGAGACAGAGTCAAGTTACGGATTACGTGGGAGTGCGCCAGAATGATCCCTTGTCGCGAGATGAGACGACGGGTATGCGATCAGGCGAGGATGATATTTCGACTTTATATATCAAAAATTTAGGACGACATTCGTTAGCATCGGACTCGAGGGACGCCGTTCTAGGCTTGCCAGCATACTGTGAAAGCGCGGTTTCAAAAGCCTTAAAAGCAACGTGCGCTTTGTTGTATTTCGAGACGTGGGTTTGTGGGTTAGAGTACAGATTCGTTTGGCTAGCCGCTGTTGGTTTGGACCGTTGAGACTGGGAAAATTCCATAGCTCAATGAGTAATTTAAAAATTCAAAAACTCGTCGAGGCCCGACATGCGCCAGGTGAAGCGATCCGACGAGTGGCGCTTTGCAATCGACACTGTTATCTGTACAACGTTACATGGCAACACGCAACAAGAATAAACCCGCGCTGATGGATAACATGGTTACCTAAATGTATTATCCGCTGTAACATATTATAACAATACAATATACGTAATGGAAATTGTTACTGCAAATATGCTTTAGATTGTTTGTACGTACTAAAATTACTATATCTAATACTCATTCTGGAGCATTATGTAATGCTGGTAAACGAGAAAGGGGGAAATTTATATCCCCTTACATCAATCCCTTTGTTAGTTCTAATTAGTAAACATGTAGCAATCAAATCGCGCAAGTTCCGTCGGTCTGAGCTATTTTAAAATTAAATTCTTTTCTCTCATGCATTCCAGAGCACGATTACAGCGCAATCGGCAAACTTCGGTTTTCGAATTCCCAAACAGATAGTATTTGATTGCAATTTAATTATTCAGCCTTCATACGTTATTTTGTTGGCGTTGTTTAGAGAAACTCTGAATTAGACTGCTGAGGAATGCATGTTTTTATATGAGGTATATTTTTTATTTTTTTATTGCTGAGATGGGTGGACGAGCTCACAGCCCACCTGGTGTTAAATGGTTACTGGAGCCCATAGACATCTACAACGTAAATGCGCCACCCACCTTGAGATATAAGTTCTAAGGTCTCAAGTATAGTTACAACGGCTGCCCCACCCTTCTAACCGAAACGCATTACTGCTTCACTGCAGAAATAGCTACCGCAACAAAACAAATTTTTAAAATTCTATACCCTTCATAGGTCGATACTAATTATGATGATTAGTTGTCACCGTTGCTTCTGGAGGTCCAGGATTACAAGGTTACAGCCAAGCCGATCGCTGCGGATTCCCCTATAAAGTCGTTTGAAGAAGGGCAGTCATAACGCTGAAGGAACATTTTGGAGGCAAGTTTATTCCGAAACCGGATGTTACCTAGCCTTAACAATCTCCGGACATAGGAGTATGGAATATGCGATGGTTTATGATCGGATAATTTCACCATGTCGTATACGATAAGATACTTAGAGAATTATATCCGCAAAATTATAATTTGCGTCATCACTGGTGGTAGGACCTCTTGGGAGTCCGCACGGGTAGGTACCACCACCCCGCCTATTTCCGCCGTGAAGCAGTAATGTGTTTCGGTTCGAAGGGTGGCGTAGCCGTTGTAACTATACTGAGACCTTAGAACTTATATCTCGAGGTGGATGGCGCATTTACGTAGTAGATGTCTATGGGCTCCAGTAACCACTTAACACTAGGTGGGCTGTGAGCTTGTCCATCCATCTAAGCAATAAAAAAAAAACCGAACGATCCTCTTTGGTATGGAGTCAAATGACTTCCATTTGACTCCATACCAAAGCTGGTCTTTTAGAGTCCTTGCCCAGAGATTAGGAGTATAACACGCAATGCCGACCTTAGGTATAATTTCTAAAGCATAAGTCGTTATCAAAGTATGAAGGATCGCTACCTTCTGTTACCTCCAAACCGTTCAATCATTCGTAACATTATGACCATATTTGGTCGAGGATTTTTATATGAAACTTCGCAAATTGTTATTGTCTCTAACATTTTGTAGATATGTTCATTTTAAGATAATGATCATATTAATAATTGATAAAAGTATTGCGAAATGCAAGTCGAGACGAGAAATGAAATCAAGCAATTCGAAAGCAGATTTTCGCAAAAACTAGACCTGATCGTGTGCCTCATTGCTTAAATTGTCAAAAAACTTAAACTTTACCTTTATAGAACTAGTAATGTAACTTCTCTGTCGCTTTAATGAATCAAGAGAAATATTTGACTACGGGATCAATACCACAAAACCTTAGCGAGTATTTTTCACAATTTATTACAAATAAGCATAAAACCCACTTTTCATCTCAAAATAATAAGCGGCCTCGAATCTTAAAAACTGGGAGGGAAATAATTACAGTTATTAGTAATTACAAACTCGTGGTGTACGAACGAATCTTGAAAGTTAACCAGCTCGAAAATGGTTTAATCGTTTCTCGTACAAATTCAACGCTAATTCCTTTACGCATAAAGTGTAAAATTGTTTAATTCTAGCAGCTTAACTTGCACAAGTCGAATTTTAAAGTTGGAACATAGACTTTATGAAAAAGTCGTTTAGTATCAATTCAACTTGACTTTGATTATGAGATTATTAAGGTATGCGATAATGAACGTAAAGGTAATTGCGATTAAGGATTAAATTTATTTGTTCGTTTTGCTTTCTCTCGCTACGGATGCGGTTGAAACATGCGAGTATTAGAAACTGCAGTGTAATCTGTGTTTGTATTTATAGCGCGGACGGAAAATAAAATTAAAATTGTTTATGAACGTATACTGCATGCAATTTTGCATAAAAAATCATCAGTACCTACAATCAATAATAGATTTATTATTAGTTTATGCCAAAATAGAATAAAATAATAAATTTAATACTAAAAATATATTAGTGAACTGCATTAAGGCATATTCTTCAATTTTCACGACCCTCAAACTTTACGATTTAACCGCTTCCTTTCATTTGAAATCTGAAACACCTGCATTCTTATGAAAGGGGGTATCGTGAATATGAAAACCCAGATTTAACAAACTGCCAGACCTCAAGATATTCCTAGCTCTTTCTGTGCGCAAAGAAACGTAAATGACAAATTCTAATATAAAAATTGAGAAATAGTTGACGCATTAAACAAACGTCGAAGAGAAACAAAATCTTAATCGTCTGTGAATATGAAAACTGATTCGAAGCGCTGGTGATAATAAAAAACAATTGACTTGGAATCAAACCGGTGGTAGGACCTCTTGTGAGTCCGCGCGGGTAGGTACCACCACCCTGCCTATTTCTGCCGTGAAGCAGTAATGCGTTTCGATTTGAAGGGTAGGGCAGCCGTTGTAACTATACTTGAGACCTTAGAACTTATATCTCAAGGTGGTGGCGCATTTACGTTGTAGATGTCTATGGGCTCCAGTAACCACTTAACACCAGGTGGGCTGTGAGCTCGTCCACCCATCTACGCAATAAAAAAAATTTGTAAAATTACTTTTAATTACAGGACAATGCAATTTAATTATACTTTAACTATTATATTTTCACAAAATCGCACATTGAACTTTGCACTAAATACTTCAGTATCATAAACACAACAGACCAACTATAGCTATGTTATCAGATTGCCTCCCACGCGTTCAGTACCGTGTACATACACTTTAGGATCCGCCTTATCAATTAAACCCTCAACTAAAACTAATCTCATTGACGTTCCACGTGCGAAACACATGTAATGACATCATACGCGTTATCTTTTACGATCGATTCGAATCGGGTAACGGCTGCGTCCAACTTTCTTGAAAACTGAAGGCTTTGAGCTAAACTAGGAGTTAGCTAGTTTGTGTTCAAATCTTTTAGCTCCTTTTACCTAATCATAAGCGGCTACCACAAAAATTTCGGTGTCCAAATCTACCTGACAATTTGTGGTTATATTCTACTTTACAATCCCTTAGAACAGCAGGACGGTGGCCAGGCCGTGAGTAATAGCATGTTCAGTTTTGCGGATTATATAATAGTAAATCACACCCGATCATCTGGCTATCCAAACTAGAATTCACTGTACTATTGGAACCACTTAAATTAGAATAATTATAAACTACGCTATAGTTTTCATTGATTGTAGTAATTATACAAAAAATCATTGGTGGTAGGACCTCTTGGGAGTCCGCACGGGTAGGTATCACCACCCCGCCTATTTCCGCCGTGAAGCAGTAATGCGTTTCGGTTCGAAGGGTGGGGTAGCTGTTGTAGTTATACTGAGACCGTAGAACTAATGTCTCGAGTTGGGTGGCGCATTTACGTTGTAGATGTCTATGGGCTCCAGTAATCACTGAACACCAGGTGGGCTGTGAGCTCGTCCAACCATCTAAGCAATAAAAAAAAATCGTTGACTAAACCAAAATATATTCCTATGACTCGGAGTACATCATATTTACTGAATTTTATATTCCAAAATTGCATCTTTAATTTGCTTTAATAAATGCGGTTATTGACCATGTACAGAATTAATATGAAAGGTTAAATTGTAGCATCAAAATTATGGATGCACAAATAGGTGTGCGAATAATCAAATAGGTAGTTAATTTATTTATTTCTAGTGTTAGTAACAAAATGACTTACCGTCTCGGACGCTGTGTAACGCCCGTTGCTGCACTCAAGTAGTGAAGATTCACTCACCTGAAACAAATTATTTTTAAAACATTAATCGCATTCCAAAATATTAATTTTGGTTCATAAAGATGAAATCAAATCAAACCAAATCAAACAATTTTTATTCAACATAAATGAAAGTACATAATAGTTGAACGTCAAAAGAACTACGCCAATTCACAAAAACTAGCCTCCGTCCTGAGAAGAATTGGCAAGAAATCAGCGGGCATGTCTTTTTTTTTTAATATTAGATTATTGTTATTTTAAACATAACCTAGACGAAGTATTAACCGCAAAAATCGTCCTTCCACTTGGCAGGCCATAAGTTCATCGACCCGTCTTAATATTTAACACGTACTAGCTTTTCATTGTCAAAACATACTCAAACCTAAACTAATATGTCATATTTTAAGAGAGAATATCTCATTATATCTCTGAACCACTATTCGTAACCTTTTTGTCTCTTTCAAATTTGTCCATCCCACTGCGGCTTTTAATTATCTCAACAGATTTAGAATAGCTTTATTTTTGATATAAATTAATAACTACTTAGTCGACATCCCTATTCCGAATATGTGTGTACAAAGTGTTCACTGTTAGACCCAAACGTACGAATCATACGGGCCGAGGAGAACAGGCCACAATCTCCGCTTAACTTCATTATTAAAGCGAATTGCTAAACGTTCCTATTGTTGACCACGGCCCCACACCCCTGGTCCCGAGTTTAAGGGGGCGGTTAGTCATGCAAATAGAGATCAACTGGAAACAAGAGCCCTCGTGGGATTCAAAATGTGTCCCGCTGTTTTGGTGTCGGAGGAACTTCGTTAACTAAGACTTCAATCGCAGGAATACGACGATTCATTTATATTATTTTTGTATAAATGTATAACTATATAATTATTTTTTTTAATATATAAACCTGTACGAATTCCCTGAGTAATCGTTCCTTTAGTCTAGTTTCACTTTTTTTCTTCATCGTTTATTTAGTGTTTAAATTCATTAATGTCAGTAGAAATGTATTTATTATGATCATGTTTTAAATATTAATTGTTATTTTAAATCACTACAACACACAATGAATTCTATTGCTATTCCGAGACTGGCAATGATAAAATTAAGAATGATCAGCACGCATCAACATAGTTTGCAAAGAATATAAAATAAATGAGTATGAAATTAATAAAAAAAAAAAGAAAACAGCAATCCACTCTAGAAAAGCCGGCTTGCCCCGAATACTATGTATAGGATTACCAAAATGTCCAATTGGTAAACAAATCGTTTTGAAAATATGGAACAATAGTTTCCAAAACTGAAAGTCAATTGAATGCGACGAAGGCTAAAATGATTTCACGTTAATACACGCTTAAAGCACAAAGGACCGTAATGGAGAATGGATTTATGGATCGTTGGATTAATAATGCAATTGTAGCAATGTTGCCTGAGTTCCGGATAGAAATGCAATCGGCACGAACAATAATGATGTGTTGAGCGACCGTCGATGAAATTTGTTTCGTATTAGGATGAGGTATTGGAATGTTTTCATTAATTGCTTTTACTTTAATGAGTTTTATTTGTAGTTATTTAGTTTTAGACTCAAAAGGTGCATAGAAAATATAGCTAAAAAATTAAATATATAACAGAAAATGATGCACGAAATGTGGTAAAGTTTTTACCTTATGTATTGTATATATCATATTGTTGATGTCCTGTCTATTTTTATTAAGTACATGCACGAGATGAGCTTAATAACCAAATCTCATGGGTTGATTCGCTGAAGTTTCTGTGGATGCCAGTATTTTTTAGAACAAAGCTATTTAATGCAGCTAAGCTTTTATATAAATATATAATATACCCTTAATAAGGTTTATCTGCTACTAATTATAATATCTATAGTCAAGAGTTTTCATATTAAACAACATTATTATGTCAACTTTTTTTTACTGGTGATTTTAATGGTGGTAGGACCTCTTGTGAGTCCGCGCGGGTAGGTGTCACCACCCTGCCTATTTCTGCCGTGAAGCAGTGATGCGTTTCGGTTTGAAGGGCGGGGCAGCCGTCATAACTATACTGAGACCTTTGAACTGATATCTAAAAATGGGTGGCGCATTTACGTCGTAGATGTCTGTGGGCTCCAGGAACCACTTAACATCAGGTGGGCTGTGAGCTAGTCCACCCATCTAAACAATAAAAAAAACCAGACGCAAAAAGAAAAGCATGACTTATCATTTATGACTTACCATAAAAGCGATCGGCAAGCGGGGCATTGGCCACATGCGTTTGTCTACGTTAATTATTATTGTCAGTATTGTATTCAATATAATATAATCAGAAATATAATAAGTAGTTTATGAACAAAAAAATTTTGCGGGTTTGATTTTTATTACACGACGTTATTCCTTCAGCGTGGAAGTCAATCGTGAAGATTTTGTTAACAACGTATTTCATTGGAAAAATTGGTACTCACCTGCGGGATTCGAACACCGGTGCATCGTTCGATACGAATGCACCGGACGTCTTATCCTTTAGGCCACGACGACTTCAATTAAAACGACTATTAAAAATTATAACTATCTTATAATTTTTATGATGGATCGTCATCGTCAGTCAGCTATTTTGAAGTTTTGAAAATTATGGCTAGCCTGATGGTAATCGCCATTAGTCATTGTGGCTCACGGACATCAGTAATGCTATAGGTACAACTAAGCGGCTGTCTTCGGCCGCGTAGATATACAAATACATCAAACTTGTAGGTGCGCATTAAAAACGAACGATTTTAAATCATAATGAAGAGAAAAAAAAATTCTAAAAATCTGAACTTCGCTTTCGACGTTGAAAAATCAAACATTGTACGGATTTTTTTTGCCGTACATTACATTGGAATGTGAACAATGGCATCGAAAGTATTGTAAAACGATCCTCTGATACGGACTACCTTTATTGAGCGAATTCCTAAGGTTCCATTATATCTGTTTAATTTGGGCAAGCTAAACATATTTATAAATTACATTAAATAATATGGAATATATAAATGTGCGACATTTAAATAGCATATTAACAAAAAATGATAATAAGATTTTTGTGGTTTTTTGTCTATTCTAATTTTTATTTAAATGGACAGGCGAAGTCAGCAACGTGAGGTCCACCTTAAGTCATCGGGTTCAAGTGTCAATTTTATCCAACCCTCCGAAATCGGAACGCATGACTGATTCTGGACAGAAATAGGCAGGATTTTATTCAACGTCATTATTATATTGTACTATTAATGAACGTGGCCGGTATATGCATTCTGATTCTGCAGAAGTTATTTATGCCGGTTTAAAAAGGTTTTTTCCTTGAAACAATCCAATTGTGACTTTTGACTTGTGTTGAACCTTATTTTAGATAATTATGTCTCTGCTTATCTATTAAACACTTCTAAAAATCCACTGTTCCAACGGCCAGCTCACTAAAATTAACAATTTCAATTGTCTCAAAAAATCGTGCCAAATGACATTTTAATAATAACTAGAGGTCCCACAGTAGGCGTCAAATACATGGTATGTAGCATGTGTAATGTTTTCTTTATTGATTTAATGTATCTTTTATGCATTATTTAAAAAAAATATTAGCATTGTGCACTTCTTCTCTGTAAGTGTGGAAAATTTCATACTCCGCCGTCCGCGCAATTTTCGTAAAAAGGGATACAAAGTTTTTGCTTCACGTATTAATATATAGATAAAATAGATAGACGCGAATCAATCACGTAAAGAAACGTTTACATTTCAGATATTTGCAAGTGACGAAGCGACAAAATGCGCAAAGTTACTCGCTACGTCGAGCACGATCTCAGCTCACTGGATCACACCAACTCATGGATTCTATTGATGCTCATTCCACGTATTGCTCGATTTTCATCGATTTTATTCAGCCATCTTCCGATTTACTTTGTAACTTCCCAACCGGAAAGCTTTGTGAAACTATAGCAAATAAATAAACAAATTATTAGATTTTTTTTAAATTTATAAATGGGTGTCTTATTTTTTTTATCGCATAATTGGCATTGCTTTTAAAAATACAGGCTGCTATTCAACATGACCAGCCCTTGCGAATTACTTTATTAACAAAACACCGTTAATGTGTATATATAATCTTCACAAAACTACGCATGAAAATGATTCCATTTGTACCAACATAAACTGCCCAAAAGCATGCAAGCTCAAACATGAAAACGAACTTATTTATTTAAATGTGTCTGTACAATTCTGACTAATTTTAATACGGCTGGGTAAAAGTGATAAACATTTGGTAAAACATCTTTAAATAATATACAATCATAACCGAAGCTTGTAAAAATATAAACTTAAATATTCACTTTAATTAATTTGAAACATAAACGAAACTTCTCACAGTTGGCTGCAAGTAAATCTTCGTCTTGTTACTCAGTAAAACTAGCTTTGTGCCAGACAAGGGATTTTCTTGGAAACTTCAACAGAATACAATGATGTTGCTCCGGGGTGATCACAAGGTAATTCAGCGCCAACTTGTTGCACTTACATGTCTTTAAAACTTGACTATTTGACTATCTAATTAATTAAACAAAACTATGTTTGCTGTAATACTGTTCAGGAATTCATGAGTTGAGTTGCCAACAAAGTCGATGTCGGTGAATCTCTTTGTGTAAGGAGTTCAGAGCTCATATAACGAAAACTGTACTGTAAACTAGAACTACTCGTGTTGTTTGTACGCGTTCCAATCTTTGGACCAAGAAAATACCATTCCTTAACGAAGTATCGAAAATAGTTTGAAGGCACCTTACGCTCGGTTCATTAGCTGGTCTACGTCGACTTATGTCAGGTTATGTTCAAAACTTAATAAACTTCAAACAATACCCAGGAAGATGCGTTGTCAGAACTTGCGAAACTCCAAGTTAAACTGGCAACTGTGGAAGTTTCACCCCCTATTAAAATACATATTGCGTTTAATATATTAATAACATACCTTCGGTTCACGCCTGTTATTAATAGATTTAGTAAACGGGGCTACGAGAAAGCTCTAAATGCAAACGTAAACTGGGACTGCACTTGAAATCAAGAATGTAAGCGCAGTTAAGTCAATGACACTGCAATGGCGTCCACATTATGATGCTTCGACGAATTTGTGCGACGAAACATATGCGGAATGCCTTCCAGTTTAACAGTTCACTTCGAAGAAGTAGCATAAATAAATTTGTATCGAAGAACATTCTGAAAATTTATTTGGTCAAAATAAAACTTGAGAAATGTACAGCTTAGGCTCATTCGCAAATGTTTTCACATCACTGACAAAGAAAAACTTTTTGATGAAATGTCTCTTGTAAAGGAAGAAGAAATAGTTTGCCGCAAAGTCGTTCGATTTCATTAAACCGCACAAGTTCTCATAAGCAACGGAACTTCGCTAACTACGAATTAGTTTTCATCTTCAAAGTAGACATTCCTGAGGTAAATAAAATATTGGAATCGAGGTCCTGAGATACTCGAAACTCAGTGACGATGGTCCCAATTCCTTGCCTTTGATCACAGGGTACTTGGGGACTTTTCTCGTCAAATTTCCAAAAAACTCGGCTTTGTTTGTGCGAGTTGTTTGACCACTTCTTTTTTGTTTTGATGGCAATCGAAATGCGAATTATAGATCACGTTATTGGCGAGTACACTTAAAATACTGAGCGAAATGTATAACAATTGTGTTAATTTGTCAGGAAATATGGTAGGTATAATGTCCTAATAACTGAAAGCTATCACTATAAATAGCATGTCCGTAAAATAAAAATATTACGGTAAGGAACATTTTATGACTCACACGTGAAGAATGTTCTACATTATTTAATTTCAGGCTAAGACTATGGTGCATTATTTTCTCCGCTTATAATATGAAACAATTTTTTAAACAGAGCTATAAAGCAAAGCCTTTTAGAGCCAACTCGGCTAGCTCACCGGAAATTTAATAAAGAGAACCTCTTTCTATAACGTCTAGAATTATTTAAAATAATTCATATCATACGAGAACTTTATTTTTTGTTATCCATTACTTTTAATTTGGAAAACATAGACTCTAACATTAAAGATATGATCCATATAATACATAAATTTGAAAGAATCTTTGCTAATATTTTACATAGAATTCAGAAATGAAATAGAATATCCAAGCAAATAATAAAAGTCGATTAAGAAAAAGCTTATTTCTTTCTTTTTTAATTCAAAGAGCAATTTGAGCGGCGTCATAAACTCACGATATACGTATATTAATCAAATGCTTTATTCCAACTGTGTTCCGAAGCTCTTCGTACATACATCTTTATTAATCCTTTGTATGCTTTCGACTAGTTCCGAAACCGTAATCTCATATATTCAAAGCACGTCGAATGTTTATTAACATATCGACCATGAAACGGACAGAAGCAAATCTCTGCCGATTTTTTCCGTTTTTCCGGTGCAGACGGTGCCTATTCAGTGAGAATTTTTTGCTGTGACGCCCAACGAACTATTTTCCTGAAAAAAAAAAGAATATCGATGCCATGAGTATCTATGTACGCAGAAAAAACGAGAGGTTACATCCTGTTGAACTGAGGTATCGCTTTAATGGATTACGGAGTATTGGTTTTTGGGGAAAAATGTGTGTATCTAAGTCACGTTTCGGTTCGTGAGATTGCACGTTAAATAAACACATTTTAGCTGTGGCTATTTTGATAACAGTAATTACAAATGGTTAC
This sequence comes from Bombyx mori, assembly GCF_030269925.1. Classification (NCBI taxonomy): domain Eukaryota; kingdom Metazoa; phylum Arthropoda; class Insecta; order Lepidoptera; family Bombycidae; genus Bombyx; species Bombyx mori. The sequence continues at coordinate 12,091,761 of NC_085128.1, forward strand.
TTTACTACATAGTATAAAACAAAGTCGCTTTCTCTGTCCCTATATCTGTCTGTCCCTGTGTGTGCTTAAATATTTAAAATTACGCAACGGATTTTGATGCGGTTTTTTTTAATAGATAGAGTGATTAAAAAGGAAGGTTTATATGTATAATAAAATCCATTAAATAGTGGAAAGATTAATAATAAATTACAGTTTCCGAAGCGAAGCGAGGGCGGGTCGCTAGTAAGATATAAGACAGTCAAGTCTAGTTAATCATTCTTACTTGTGGATGGGCTTTTAGTTCGCTGGCATCTTTACCGCGCTTCTGTCTATTTCTAAGCCGAATTGGTTATAGGTTCCAGATTGAAGGGTGGCTACCTTTCCAATACCCTGGAAAATTGCATGACAGTAATCACGCCATGTTTATTCTAGGCAGACTGTATCTGATCATCCACTTGCGGAATAAGTAGTCCTTTCATAGTAAGGTGACAACACTTTACAAAACATGCATTCCCCATTTACGACGAAGGCGTGTCTGGTGTTGGATCACGCGGCCCGCACCCACATAGACTCCATCCAAATGTTACAGTCTAATTTAAGTGAGATCTCAAGCCCATCCGCTAGTCTATGAAGCTAACATTGAAGACTACTACGCGACAGTGATGCAGCACAAAGCCCCCATCATCGTGGCTGTCGCTAACTATACCCTGTCATCTAGTCGTGTGCTCACGCAGCAGTCGGTCACCCTCAACGCCGTAGACAGGTCCTGTTCAATTCACTCGATCCACACTTAGATGTTTGAAGCTTCTAGTTCTAACTCTAAGAGCAGTCATAGCACAGATCACCGCACTCGCAGAACTCACGAGGTCCACGACCCACCTGATGTTAAATGCTTACCGGAGCCCATAGACATCTACAACGTAAATCCCGACACCCACTTTGAGACATGACAAAAGGTCTCACTTTTAACTACAGCTGCCCAGCTCCTTCAAACCGAAACGCATTACTGCTTCACGGCAGAAATAGGCAGAATGGTGGTACCTACCCATCCGGACTCGCCAAACGTCCTACCACCAGTAAATGAAATTACATTATATAGATACTCATTTTATTAATGAATTAGCCCTTGCTCGCTCACACGTCCTTATGAATCTGAAAAGATCGTCAGCCATCTTTCCTAAACAAAAATGTATGCAATAGGAAAATTGAGCTCAAACCTACGATGGTACACAAGACTAACGATGGCATTCCAGTCGGCAGATTTAAAACGTGACTACCTAAAATAAATTTTATTCCACAAAATTTTAACATGACAATATGAATAAAACGACAAATAAATTGTAAACGTTCGTATTGAATGATGTTTACATTGCATCCATCGAATCTTCGAGACGTTTCTATTCGCAAGCATCTCGCAACGTCAACTCCAGCAAACACGAGAAAATGAAAATAAATAGAGACATACTTACAAACGTTATGCGACGCAGAAAAATGAATCTGTCTAAACGAAAAGGGGGACAAAAGATTAATTGAAAATCGATACATGGACATACCTTCGTGAATCTATCAAAACACCTACAGAGTTTGCTTCAAAACGATAGATATCGTCGGACCGAATTATACTGTCAGTCGTGATTAATGCTGACTTATGACACGGTTTATTGACTCTTCCGAATGACGCTGACTCCGCATATTAAGAGAAAAAGCAGCTCGTCACGAGGAAAAGGTCCTTTCCGGACTAATTAAATGAAATGGTAATAATGATTTATTATTTGCAATTTGCATTAATTAACAATTCGTTCGCATTAAATTTACTCGGTGACGCTAAATCAAATTGAAATTTGATTGCGAGTAAGAATACAAGTAGTAAAATACTATGTATAATGATATACAAACCGTTATACGCGACAAACTAAAACTTGGTTTGATTAAAAGTATTGAATTCTGAATTTGATACTTTACAAAGTACATGAACATCAGAAAATAACGAGGTTACGTATCAATTAGTTCCATTTTCCCCTTTTTTTTTATATTCTGAGCCATTAAATAGCTCTGGTTTATTTGAAAACCATTAGCGAGCCGAATGGATACGGTTTGAATCATCGATAAAATGAATGGCTGTCTTTCACAAAGGCCCGGCATGGGGGTCGAATGTGAATCGAAATTATTAAATCAACTTTAGTAAAATATCTGGGATGAAATGATTTTTTTTTTTAATTTACGTACGCAAAATATCTACCGTCCTCTGTTAATTAGAGGTAATAAATCACTGAGTATTACACTCCATTGATCGTATATTTAGGCTTCATTTTTGGAAAATGCCATTTAGTAGAGAAGCAGCTAAGGCGTATCGCACGTGGCTTAATTGGGTCGAATATATTGCTGAAAAAATTCGATTATGAATATAAAGATGGATGAGTTGTGTCATTGAAAAGCAATGAAAAGGGAAGGGCCGGCAAATTTTTAATTACTTTTAAACCGATACAAAACCGCTCCAAAGAACACAATCAACGCTGGGTGCACAACACTAAATCAAAACAAACTTCCGACTGGATCCCTTTTACCAACTTTCTAAATAACGGCGAACAATCTTTTTCATTAAAAATCTCCATGAGCCCGATTATTAGGGGAGTAAAACGCCTCCGGTGGGCCAAAGCGAGTTTGCGAATTCGCCTTAAGATTTTCGCGAGGTCAAACTTGGGAATGTTAACAGATAATTACGGGCAAGTTTTAGCTAGTACGAGACATTTAACAGATGCTTTATTCGGGAGAGCGCGGCCGCGAGCGCACGATGAATGCTAATGAGATATTGCTTTAAATAAGCGTCGCTTTTATACGCTACGGCATAAGATCTCGTTTTGCGTAACCGCCCAATCGAACCGAGCTTTCGGGAAGCGCCCGTTAACACATTTGGATTCGTGTCTAAGGTTAATTAGATTAGTATCCAACAATGCTACGCAGATGTTATGGAAAAACAGATTGGGTGTGTTTTATTAAATTGTATCGTTATTGTCGGTTCGGGAATTGAAAACTTTGAGAATGTCAATAATTACAACGCCGCATTGTTGTGATGAGTCCGAAGTTTTCAGATGTTTACCTAACTTTTGTATAATTCGATGCTAAATAGATATTTTAATAGGAGTAATTTAATATCGTAAAATATACGATTCTAAAGCTCGGCGGAGGTGGAATTCATCAGAAGTTCAGGATTCCCGAGAGCTCTAAGATACCGGCAATTTACATGAGTTGTTGCAGTCATACATCCTTCCGTGCGTTACGGACCAATTAATTTTACACGGAAACGGATATGCGAAGCAAGGCGCAAACGGGTTCATCACACGAATAACATACACCTCGGTTAGTTTGTGTGCTAATACACTAGTTGTGCTTCGAATGTTCGCTTACTAAATACGTTAATTTAAGGTTGCTACGCTAAAAGCATTTTCTGTTTACAAATATGTAAAAGGCATCTTTTTAAAAAAGGTATCTTTAATTTGGACGTATGCTTATGTTTTACTGGTTAATTGACAGACGACCTTATGTTTGATCTCGTAGTGTACGGTTATCAGAGGTCAATGTTTTTCACATCAAGACTACGATGGTCTGTCTTAAGTAACGAGGTAGCCTCAATTATATTACATATATATTACATATATAAGTCGTCGTGGCCTAAAGGATAAGACGTCCGGTGCATTCGTATGTAGCGATTCACTGGTGTTCGAATCCCGCAGGCGGGTACCATTTTTTCTAATGAAATACGTACTTAACAAATGTTCACGATTGACTTCCACGGTGAAGGAATAGCATCGTGTAATAAAAATCAAACCCGCAAAATTATAATTTGCGTAATTACTGGTGGTAGGACCTCTTGTGAGTCCGCACGGGTAGGTACCACCGCCCCGCCTATTTCTGCCGTGAAGCAGTAATGCGTTTCGGTTTGAAGGGTGGGGCAGCCGTTGTGACAATACTGAGACCTTAGAACTATATCTCAAGGTGTGTGGCGCATTTACGTTCTAGACGTCTATGGGGTCCAGTAATCACTTAACACCAGGTAGGCTGTGAGCTCGTACACACATCTAAGCAATAAAAATAAAATAAAACGCATATTATAAAGATTTTCCGACTCTTTAAATTGCTTTAAATGCTTGATAGAAGGGGTAAGCAGTGCTGTTATATCAATCGAGTTTTATTAGGGAATTAGATAGGAAAATACATAAATACGATTAAAAGTGTTGATGGTAGGAAAGTAGTGGCCCAAGGAATCTAAGGGTCAGAGGCATATCTATTGTTTGTGATCAAAACACACGCAATTCTAGTTGCATAAAATTGTCTTCAGAATTGTCTTCAAATTAAAAGGATCTAGTTAGTATAATACCTAGTTTTAAATTTCAATGCCCTCTTCTGAGAGGAACACAATAGACCAATAGGGTCATGTCATCTTGGCTCAACAGTGTATTTATTATTCATAGCGATAAGTATTCTGACAGGAATCGACAGTCTTTATCTTTAATATCGATCTTGAAATTGAAACGGCCGTCTGGTGTAGTGGTAAGTGACATGGTCACTACACAAGGGGGTCGCGGGTTCGAATCCCGCCAAGGGAGGATATTTATATGATAAATATAAATGTCTTTTCCAGGGTTATGGATGTATATTAAATATGTGTATGTGTATAATAAAAAATCTTACATTTATTTCCGTTATCTGGTACCTGTAACACAAGTTCTTTACGAACTTATTACAGGACCAGTTAACGTGGCGTGATTGTTAGTAAATATTTATTTATTTATTTATCTATTTACTACACTACATTCGGCCACCTACGAGATGGACCGACGACCTGGTAAGAACCGCTGGGTCACGTTGGATGCAGGTGAAAACGGACCGGCCGCACTGGCGATCACTTGGAGAGGCCTATGTTCAGCAGTGGACAATGGACAGGCTGAGATGATGATGATGATGATGATGATGATGATGATTCACTACATGTAGAGTACCAGTATACTGTGATTCCTGATGTCTAATTTTAAAGTATAAGCTCTAAAGCTTAGAAACCAGATGTTCTGATATGTAGGCCTGAAGCCTAGCTTAAGCACCAGTCTCTCTAAAATATTGCTCTTTATCATTTGTAATCTAAATTTGTAAAATTATTTATAGTGTAAGCTAAATTAAAGCACATGTTATGGAGTGCTTTTTCTCTTTGCTTTAGTTTCAGTGCAATTATTCAAGGAGCTAAACTTCGAAAACAACGTAAAAGCCTAATTTATTCCGCCCAGGAAACGGAAGGGCAGCAGGTCGCGTCATTATATGCATAATGCAACATGCATCGCATGCGTTCAGCATACTAACGTCTAGGCATGTGTCGGACCGCCTTAATCGCGGATAATCCTAAGATTATATCATTAGCATTATACATATATAAATAAAAACTTACTGAATCCATTCTTAATATCAGTCAAATTTCATTTTGAGTAATAATCGGATAACGTATCTCTTTTTGGCTTTATCGGTAATTACAGAAAATCCTTAGCACAGTGTTTAAGGTACAAAAGACACCGTTTGCATTGAGTGTTGTTGAAAATCGAATACGTAGACTTAATTCCGATGCATCTAATACTTTACATGGAAATTAACAAGAATCAAGAAATAATTTTACATAAATTTAGACAGTGCTTAGAGCAATATATAAATGATCAGCTAGACAAAGTTCGTTAGGAATAACAATGCATTTTTTTTATATTGCTTAGATAGATGGGTGAGGTCACAGCCCACCTAGTTGTTAGGTGGTTACTAGAGCCCATAGACATCTACAGCGTGAATGCGCCACCCACCTTGAGATATAAGTTCTAAGGTCCCAGTATAGTTACAACGGCTGCCCCACCCTTCAAACCGAAACGCATTACTGCTTCAGGGCAGTAATAGTCAGGGTGGTGATACCTAACCGTGCGAAATCACAAGAGGTCCTACCACCTGTAAAAAAAAATTCCATTTGATATATTTGTAATTTCTGGTATGTTTTGATTCTGATTTTGCACTGTATATTTGAAACTATCTTTCATGCATAAATTTTTTATCGGATATGAATAAAATATATAAAACGAACCTCCAGAATATGATCATTAAATATTATTAATTTTTTATTTATTTATAACTTTATATACTAGACAGTATAAAGGCGGACTTAATGCCATAGGCATTCTCTGACAGTCTAGTCTCTGCCAAGATGAACTTTGGTAGGTGTAGTGTGATAATGATATTACTTAAACATATGTTTTTTATTGCTTAGATGGGTGGACGAGCTCACAGCCCACCTGGTGTCAAGTGGTTACTGGAGCCCATAGACATCCAGAACGTAAATGCGCCACCCACCTTGAGATATAAGTTCTAAAGTCTCAAGTATAGTTACAACGACTGCCCCACCCTTCAAACCGAAACGCATTACTGCTTCACGGCAGAAATAGGCAGGGTGGTGGTACCTACCCGCGCGGACTCACAAGAGGTCCTACCACCAGTAAAAAATATATAAATATGTATATATAATATTAGTTTCAATATAATTCCTATTGATTTTACAGTCAAAGTAAATCCGTTCATAGATTCGAACGTGTACTTTATTAACACAACTTTTTAAACAATATAGTAGCCGGTGCGTTTGTTTGGCGTCTGGTGTATTTCACTCGCCGAGAGCTATCGTTATTGTTGTAAATCACCAGCCGTACTTGCTAGAATTTATTTTTAAAACTATGACTATTTAAATAGTGGCCGCATTTAGGCGTAACCATTCGGTTTTTTTTTTCGAATGGCTATTTAACTGTTGCCATGTTAATTTTTATCATCATAAAAGAAACACTGGAACGCGTTATTGGGGACGTATCTTTTGTGGTGCTGTTACGAAAGTCCGATACGCATTAGTCGGCCTTCGTCTTGAATGGCGCTATGCGTTCTTGTATTACGTGAAGGAATGTCAAGCTTAACAATTACTAAGTGAGTAACTTAAATTTGAAAAACGTAATTTTTATGAACGCGACCTGGGAATCTGTGAGAAATTGGTTATTTTATCGGTCTAATTTTTTTTTTTTGTGTATTGATCAGTTGTTATTGAAACTATTACTGAAGAATAAGGATACATTCAACATGTGGGATTTATTGAAATCGTCCTTGACGCGGTTCCGCCGTAGCTTAGAAGATAAGAATTCCGGTGTAATCGTATGAAGCGATAGCACTATGCTAATGTTTAAATCCCGCAGAAAGGTACCAATATTTCTAAGGGAATAAGTATTTAACACAAGTTCACAAATGACTTCCACATAAAGTGTATTTGCTGGTTATAGAGCGCACTGAAAGTCCATACAGGTAGGCATCACCGTCCTGCCTATTTCTATCGCTAAGTAGTTACACCTTCCGATCTGATGAATGAAACAGACTCTAGACAAAACAATTGAGATTTCAATCTCATGTATCAAGATAGATGATGGCATTGACGTTGCAATATTCATTGGACACAGGTACTTATTTAACGCCAATCTTGGTCATTTATTTCTGCAATTTTAATAAATAGTATATTATTACATTATAAAGATCGCTAAAATATAATACTTATATGAGAAAAGTTGAACACTAGGGCGGAAAATAGAATGTTATTCAATTTTAACTAAAGTAGCTTGTTGTACAGCGGGCAATATTTACTCAAGATCTGGGCAAGATCTTTTATTAAAAAAATATTTATCGTAATTTTTAACATCATCCTTTATATCTCACAGAAAAGGTCTCGAAGTCTAGGAAGCTTCTAGAAAAACATGATAAACGACTATTGAAGTACCATAACTCAAGCGTATAGGCTTTTTTGCAGAAAACCACCGGCCGTAATTCACGCACGGCTACACATCTGCAGAATGCAATTTACAATAAATTACGTTGATATTAATAAGTAGGTACGTAGGTTAAGGGTTGGATAATGGTTCGGCCATTCATCGCACGATAAATTGCGAGTGGAGACACAGTGTAGTCAGATTACGTGTTCTAATATCCGGAATAAGCCGAGGATCGAGGGTCTATTCTCGAGAATTGTCGCTTCCGAAGTTTTTCGAACTTTTGCGAGTAAGATTTTTTTTTTGTGGGTCGAAGCGATTATACAATAATTGTTTCGACGATGTAAGAAAATTCTGACTGTATCATGATTTATTGTTTCATGAATTACGGAATGGGAATACGAACTTCTAATGATTCGGTCAAATCTACCTATATATATTAATACGTGAAGCAGAAACTTTGTACGAAAATTGCGCCAAACGGAGGAGTACGAAATTTTCCACACTTATAGAGAATATAGAGAAGAAGTGCACAATGCTAATATTTTTTAAAATAATGCATAAAAGATACATTAAATCTATAAAGAAAACATTACACACACTACATACCATGTATTTGACGCACACACGCATGCATACTATTTATTGTCAAACTTTTGTTGTCAAATTGAGAATAAATATTGTTTGTCTTTGTTAATATTTTTTATAGTGTGGTCTTGGCGAAATTTGTGATTATAGAATATAAAATACAATCATAATAATATACAAACTTACAATTCCAATTAATTATAGTCGAATTTCGACTACTGCGGGACCACTAGTTTTGTTAATTTCACAATGTCACGTTGTTTTAAGTAAGGTATTGAAAAAAAAAACAGGAATTCCATTCGGAAATGAAAGTTGAATTTCGTACCTACATCAAATAAAAATGTTATTCCCCAAATATTGACATGCAAATTTACTGTGTCAATGTTTCACGAAATATTAGGCCGAATACAAATTTGACGAATCAGAATTCAATCTCATCCACGTATTTACAAATTGAACGTATCCAACGGTAAACTCTTTGAGAGCGTTCCTGTTTAGACACACACAAGCCCAGTGATAGCTTACTCAAGCGACCGACGAAAATAATGTTAATTTCTTTTTCCGAACACATTTCGTGAGGCATCAGGCGTTTCCTCGTGAAATTACAGCGGCGACCTGTCGTGATGAGGAAATCGTAGTAATTTGTGAGCCTAATGTAAGTTATATGTTTTTTTAGGTGGAGTATTTCCGCTAAGAAACTTTTGGAAAGTCACAACAAAAACAAGGGACTTCTCGTACTTTTAGTACCTACTCCAATAATAGATATTATAGCAATTGATAATGTGTATTAAGATTGGAGCCCACAAAGATATCGACAAAACCAAACTATAGAACAAACACAAAGATCTGTTTAACATTCGCCGAGCGGTTGACAGATTAACTCCAATATTATCCTTCGAACGCGACCCGGCTACAGAAGTACAGACATCGATACGAGTCAAATCTTAACACTTAATCCTCACTAAACACTATTACATAGACCACGTAAATTTATTCGACGGAGATCGCTAACGAAACAGATAAACTTTCATTGTCGCCGACAAAGTTCTAAGCGGTACACTAACGAATAGAAAATTGAACTCTATTGCTTATGCTCAAGTTTCGGAACTGATCGGCAAAGGACGAAATCAGTGGTGTCGGTGCAAAATGAGATACGTAGTTGATTGACAGAAGTCACGCTGTACATTGTATTGAGGGATTGGGGGAACTTAAACTGTCAGGCTTGTTACCAAGTTGAATGGGTCGTAGGCTTAGCGCAGATCGCAAACTGCTGCTTTGATCTTCATAACAGCTAATTAATTGGGTAAGGAAAGCTTAACCAAACGCATTGACGGGCCGAGAATTCTCGCCGTGTTTCTCTTTAAACAACTTAAGGGACCGAGATTGTTTAATGATTACCTTACGGTGCGAATTTTCCGCTATCGCCTCTTGAGATATGTTAATAATATGAGACCATTCTGTGTATCTTATGGGTTCTAGTATTTGATTTCGTTTGACAATTTCATTGGGTTATTTGTGTAAAACAAACATTTTATTTAAATTCCGTAAGATGACGTCACATCGGAGCCATTCAGGCATTTATTACGGTACTGGTGATTACAAAGCGTTTCATTCATGATCCAACAAACGTCCGTGGTGTACAAACGCGTCACTTCAACGGAGAGGTATAATTTTCGCAAGGCATGCGAGTCGGAACGCACACTGCATGAATAACGTCGGCAAGTAAACAGCCCACAGGTAATTCTGGTATTCATGTCTCGATTCAGCACTAGCACAATTAACGCAGACGAAGTGGCCTCAAAACGAACGAGTATTGTATAACTTGAGACCTAATTTGAAATTTATGAAAGACTTTCTTCGAACCTTTAATTGGGCGGATGGTTGGTTATATTGTAGAATAAATGAATTATAAACATTAATTTTGTTTACACATTAGTTCAATTAGCGAGATAGCTTTGTTCGTGTTTTATCTCTTTACAAGCGGCCCGCTCCGGCTCCGCTCGGGTCTTTAACAAAAATTTCAACGATATTTGACGTTGTTTTATTTTTTTAAATAAAATATCACTTATTGCGACAAAACTATAATAGTTACAAATATGCTGTCCCGACACATTTTGTAAATAATAATGTGTTCTGCAAAGTCGTAGTACATTATTTTATTCTATCATCAATAGTTTTAGGGCACACGATGTAAAGAATATTTTAGGTAACTTTTTTACACCTTTGGTTACATTATTGGAGTTTTAGTAAGAATCCCTATTTTTAAAAAAAAAAATATTATAGCCTATGTCACTCGGGAATAGTGTAGCTTCCAAACAGTGAAAGAATTTTTCAAATCAGTTCAGTAGTTTCGGAGCCTATTCAATACAAACAAACAAACGTCGTCAACAAACAAACGTTGAAGTCGTCGTGGCCTAAAGGATAAAACGTTCGGTGCATTCGTATGTAGCGATGCACCGGTGTTCGAATCCCGCAGACGGGTACCAATTTTTCTAATGAAATACGTACTCAACAAATGTTCACGATTGACTTCCACGGTGAAGGAATAACATCGTGTAATAAAAATCAAACCCGCAAAATTATAATTTGCGTAATCTCTGGTGGTAAGACCTCTTGGGAGTCCGCACGGGTAGGTACCACCACCCCGCCTATTTCCGCCGTGAAGCAGTAATGCGTTTCGGTTCGAAGGGTAGGGTAGCCGTTGTAACTATACTGAGACCTCGGAACTTATATCTCAAGGTGGGTGGCGCGTTTACGTTGTAGATGTCTATGGGCTCCAGTAACCACTTAACATCAGGTGGGCTGTGAGATCGTCCATCCATCTAAGCAATAAAAAAAAAAAATAGCAAATCTTTCCTCTTTATAATATTATATATAAGTATTATAAGTATAGATTTCAAAATTCTAATATTAGATGAATTATTTTGTACTGCAGCCAAAGTACATATACATACACTATAAAACATACGTTCGATGTTGAACGCCCTCATAAAAATATATGGATTTTAATTGATAGTACTTTACGTGCTACCGTGCTTGTTTGCAACAGGATACATGGCGAGCAATTCTACTATAATATTTTATATCTATAAAACGAATGGCAAATAAAAAAATATTTATTAAAAACGAAATATATTATTTCTCTTTAGAAAAATAAAATCATTTTAGTTTTATTGCGTTCAACTGACAATAGAACAACTTTATCATTCCAACGAGTGTCTCTAGAATTTCACACAAATTCGTAGTGGTAATAAAAATGAAAGGAATACACGAATTATATTGTTTATATTTTATTGCTAATTATTTTATTTTTATTTGTACACACAGTTAATATAATACAGTAATTGCGATAAGATATAAAAAAAATGGCGAGCTTAACTCAACAATTGAGTTATCTACCAGCTAACCGTTCTTAAAGAAGGAAAGCTTTACATGAGTGGGTAGATGAGTACAATCTAATTAATTTAATTATTGATACTATAGATAATAACAATAAAAATAATAAAAATAAACACTAATACATAATATATCAAACTATATACATACACAATTACACACATAAATAACATAAACATATATATCCACGTACATATATAATGAAATACATAAAACAAACAAACAAAATACATAAAATTATTACAATGGAGTCCTAAACAGAATTTAGTATCTTAAATACTGCGATGCGTTCCTACGCACTATTCCCTCCCCATAGCTGCTGAAATCATTGAATGTCTTTGTAGTAATTTAGAAAAAGTTTAGACAAAAATTTGGTGGTTATTTTATTGAACTTGATTGATAAATACGAATGCATAATTAGTAGGATGCAGTACCCTTAATTTAACAATATTTATAATATTACATCACATACAAACTACTATTGCATTCTTCAAATAAACAAGGTACTTTTCGTCTTATTTTACGAATCACACATAAAATGTATTAGACAATAATTGTACTGCCCAATGGCGGTTGAGTCTATTCCCTAAGTAAACAGTTGGTAATGCCCGATAAGTAAGTTGCACCACGAGCAAAATCCTCACTCCGAGACCGGAGTTACGATTTGTATGAGGAGGGTTAAGTAGATCTTATCTTAAAATTAATAACGATTGGATCGCCTTATTTTATAAAGGTGCCTATCCTTGAAGAAGATTAGCAATGTTAAGCCTGAGTTTAAGTTGTGAAAGGTTAGAGCTGTTATCGGAGGATTGAAATTCTGTGGAAAGTACCGATTTTTCTAAAGAATACTTAAGTAGTTGATAAGTATTTTGGACGTAAGTGCGTTATTGATATACGCCTGATAGCCTGCGAACCTATTTGGCTTGACTTGAGGACGGATCTACATATTTAAAAATTTTTTTTTATAGGAATATTATTTTCATTTGTGTGCTGTGATATATACAAACATCTCTTCCTTTTTTTTTATTGCTTAGATGGTTGGACGAGCTCACAGCCCACCTGGTGTTAAGTGGTTACTGGAGCCCATAGACATCCACAACGTAAATGCGCCACCCACCTTGAGATATAAGTTCTAAGGTCTCAAGTATAGTTACAACGGCTGCTCCACCCTTCAAGCCGAAACGCATTACTGCTTCACGGCAGAAATAGGCGGGGTGGTGGTACCTACCCGTGCGGACTCACATGAGGTCCTACCACCAGAAACCTTCCATGAAGCAGTCATATACACCAGTTTTGTGGGTGGGACTGCTGCTTTACCAGTGGAGTCGTAGTTGTTATTTATACCGGTAATGACTTAACTCATTGAAGCATGCGCTCTTCTAGTGTGATTGTTGTTTTTCTAAGATACGACGTTTAATATAAAGTAGAATAATTACATTAAATAAATTAAAAACAACGAATATGTACTTGGAACAAATTTTTAAATAAAATAAATAAATAATAATAATAAATATTTACTAACAATCACGCCACGTTAACTGGTCCCGTTATAAGTTCGTAAAGAACTTGTGTTACAGGTACCAGATAACGGAAATAAATATAAGATTTTTATTATACACATACATACATTTAATATACATCCATAACCCTGGAAAAGACATTTATATTTATTTATCATACAAATATCTTCCCTTGGCGGGATTCGAACCCGCGACCCCCTTGTGTAGTGACCATGTCACTTACCACTACACCAGACGGACGTTAAAATGCTTTTGTTAGAGGGATCGTAGTTGAAAGAATAATCAAACAACGTAAAAGCAAGCAACAATGTAAGCATGTTTAAAACCGAACTGTAGGATCTAGAGTAAGTACGCGTTATTATGGCCACTACTAAGCTTGGCCCATCAAACGCTACTGGTAATGGACTATGTTTTATTATTATAATTTCCTTGTATCGCATTCTGTGTGAGGCGTATAAATCTTATAATAAATTTTATATCAATAAAAACCTTTTGTATTATGTTTATTTAAATAAATATTTTTTTACTGCAACAACATTATTATATTATTAAAATATAATCTTTATTTATTATTAAAAAAAAAGAACATAATATTCCTAACCTAAAAGTACATGTTATTATCCGCAACATGCTTCATCAGATTGCAGAAATAGAATTATCAGCAACATGCTTCGTCAAAACTAAATTGCGAAAAGAACTATATTGTGTTGTGTTACCCAGGTTTTCACATACGCAGCTTCTTTAGTCGAAATAGATATAGTTTTTCATAAACCATAAAACGCATATTGCGACAATTACCATATGACGATAGCACGTAAATTATACGTTCAATACGGCGCCGTTTTTATTATTGTTTTCACTGTTCGAAAAACCATAAAACATGTATATGTGCAGTCTACGCGACTGAATGTTGTCATTGAACATTTTAAAACCGATAATCAAACAGAAAATGATTGCTCACCGAATGCTAGTGATAGTTTGTTTCAGATCGTTGGACGGATTCAAGGTTTTTTTTTATATTTTATTCAATATCTTCACTTATACTTTCATTAATAGCTTTCAAATTTCTAGCTTCATGGTTACTGTCTTCAGTAATAGATGGTAAGTTTTTTTTTTGGAAATTCCATCGGTAGCACCCATTTTCCTATATTTTTTTTGGAAGCAGCTATCTATGCAGCTATTTTATTTTGGAGATCGGACAGCATTGTACCAATTTTATGTTTCGATATGGGTGAAGCCAATTGACGAGGACGATTTGGTATATACCTCTGGGCCTCGGAAACCTTCAAGTGCACCTATGAGCTTGTCTTTTACCGAACAGAATGTATTACGGTTTTCCCGTTCTCACAACAAAACGCATGAATACTTGACATAAATAGACAGGGTCGTGGTATCTTTTCGAGTGTGCCTACAATACGCTCAGCCCGTAAATCTATAGACAACATAAAATTAAATAGACAAAAGAATACAACAAAAAATCCACTTTAGCGACCAAGTACCCGCACAATAATCTCGACCGCCCCGATGATTGTCCAAAGCATCGGGCACTCAGAACACAAACCGCAGCTTCGAAAGGTAAAAATCAATAATTATGATGTTTCGGTGACCGGGTGTTTGGTTATCCGAACGTTTTATCGTCTGCCCGAGTTTTCTGCTTTCACGATAACATAACTCTGATTAGAGATAATGAAATGTGGAACTAATGTTTTTAATTCATTACACTTTTTTTTGGAACGAAGTTCCTTATGGGACGATGCGGAGGGGTACCCTAACCGGGAAAAAACGTCCGTAACGTAAGATTTTTATTAGTAATGCACAGAGTGTACGACTTAACTTTGTAATAACGTACAAATTAGTAATGCACACAGTGTATGACTTAACTTTGTAATAACCTACTACGTTTAATTTTCTTTATACCTCGAATAGAACTTAAAATTAATATTTTGATAATAAGGAACTTCGTTCCTATCCGATGTCCCAGGACATCACACATTTTTTTTTCTGTGCGAAAGTCTGTCCGAAAAAAGTAATCTAGCAGATAGTTCGTAATAAGGGGTTGCCGAGGACCACAGGCATGATTCTAGATGGGGCGCGATGCATTTATAGACATGAGGTGGATATTTCGATTGTATTTAGTAATCACTTGACACAAGGCTGTTGGTGAGTTTGTTCACCTACTTAAATAAAATAAAACAATACTAATTGGGAAGATCCTTCATTAAAGCTACCTGTAGTATTATTTAATACAATAAGTTTATTAGTAGAACGGATAAAGTAAATCACTATCGAAACATCCACATACGTAGTGTTAGTTTAAGAAAGGTAAACCAAAGCTTCAAATACCGAACGAATAATTTGGCAAACGTTTTAAAACTCCAACGAATAAACAACAGAGAAAATCAGTATCGGCTCCAGAATTACGCGTAAGCAGATAAATAAATCCTCGGGACCGTATCTCTGAATACTAGCACGATCTGTTCTGTTGTCGATAAATCCATCCTCACTCACTTCCATAACGCACTCCCAACTTAACAGATAAAACTTTGACCCGTTTAGTTCGATTATACAAGACGCCGACTTCCTCTATGACCCCCTACTTGAGGTTACAAATTTAGGCGCTACCTATTTAAACGGCGCAGTGCCAAATATCCACGTATGTAATTTAACCAAAGTGCGGTTCACACCGGTTCGTGTGTGTATGTAGGACTGTGAAACGAAATAAATCTCGGACTGGGAACCCAGCGATTTATAAGCAACCGGTGATTTGTAAGAAACCCACCGGGAGAGACACGAATTTGATTACGAAGGAAAATGGGCTTGAAAATTTTGCAATTGTAATGTTTAATAATAAATTATTTCACATTGCCGCGGTGTTCGGTGAAGCTTTTATGTGCCTTTCGTGATTTATTGTCTACAAGATTTTGTGGAATTCGGATTTAAATTGAATAATTGCATTCTTTTCATTTGATCTTATCTATCTTATCTTTATCTTTAGTCAATCAGTGATTTGCTTGATATTTTGTTCGAGTTTGAAGATTTTTGCCGATAGGTGTACTAGCTTAAGGCGCTTCTCGTTTTAAACAGCTACCGGAGCTCATAAAGACTATAATGCCGCTACCCAGATATAGAGTACAGTTCAGGTATCGAAGCGTTGTCATCCTTATTTAAACGAAGTGAAAAACAAAACTTCTTTGCAGCAGATATCTTCAGAGCAATGATGCCATCTCATACAGACGCATGACAGATCCTACTAGTTACGTAGTAAGACAAGGTGAGGGTACAACCAGTACGTTAGGATAATTACGAAGCAAAAAATAAGTATTAAAGTAAGAGATTCAAGAATATGGGCTCATATACTGTGCCCTGAACTAGTTTTTGAGCAGATCACGTAAAATTATTTTACTTGTGACTGAAGCAAAATTGATATCTTCCTTCTAATCTTTTATTCCATTAATCCATGGTCCACTTGATTTCCTAAGCCCATAGACATTATTACAACAGCATGAATACCGATGCTCATCTCGAAACATGAAGTTGAAGTTTGAAATACATTGTTTAACTGCTGTGCCTGTATGTTCCTACAAATCAGATTGAATAACTATTTCATGGTAGAAAGAGGCAGATTGTACCTACTTAAGGTACTCGCTACCGTCAGTAAAAACCGACTGGCGATCGTAGAGCGCTGAGACCGTTACTGCCGATTCTCTGGTGAATCTCTTAGTCGCCTTTTATAACTCTGTGGAATGCTTAACGACGAAGGGAAGATCTGCCACCCAGCGGATAGTGTTGTATAATGGCTACCGTCGCAACACCTACGGGAAGAAACGGAGTGAAACTATTCTAGGTCAAAGCGTGGGGTAGGGTTGCAGGGGGGACGGACCCCCTTTTCGACCTCAACACGATTACTGTGATGCGATGTCGACAATTAAAGTTACATTGCAAAATATCGATCGAATAGGCCGACACTATACAACTATTTCTTCTATTCAGAAAAATCTAAACAAAATACACGAGAGTAACAATAACACTTCTTTTATCAGACAAAAAATAATTTACCCAAAAAAATAAAAATAAAAACTCTCCTTTTCTTTGTAAAACTGACCTTGCATCGTGCATTAAAATCAACAAGTTTTTTTTTTTAAAAACACTCCAAACTTTTTATCCCTCCCTACAAATTAATATTTATTTGGCGTGCAAGCGGTACGGTATCTCCCCATAGGTAAAGTAGCTAAGTTCCGTAGTACTGTCATCATTTAAGCCCCACATTAGCAAAACTTGCGCCGTTTATACTGACACCTGGGACCGCCGCGACACACTACTCGATATTTTACTACGAGAATTAACTGTCCTACAAAATGTAATTTTCAAGTTGGCACAACTTATCGCAGTCGCTTAAGTTCACAGGATTTTGATTGAGAGTCTATTAAATAATTTTTTTTCAGTTAAGCGAGAGTTACATGCGCGTCGCTTCATTAAACTAGATAAGCTTCGCTCGTTTTTTTTATTATAACACCATCTTGTTGTGTCTTTAAACCAATAAAAATAGTATTATTATTCGCCAATAGATGTCGTAAAGTTGATTATTTTGAATGACGAATAAAACAATATTTTCTGAAAATAAATCGTAGCTAGATCGATTTATCGCCGACGAAATCCCCTGTATACTAAATTTTATGAAAATCGTTGGAGCCGTTTCCGAGAGTCAGATTATATATATAATATATACAAGAATTGCTCGTTTAAAGGTATAAGATTGTTTGAGCATAAATAATTATTTTCGCGATTACGGTATTAATGCGCCCCCGATATTTAACTAGGTTTAAATTTATAATTTAGAAATAATTGATACGCATTGCATTTTCCCGGGATAAAGAGTTGTTTATGTCACTCTCTAGTCTACAACTATTAGTCTGTAGATCCTTTAATAAGTAAAATCACGAAACAAAAAATTGTCGTATTTATTATATCTTATACTTGGTGTTGTGCGGGTCATGTCATCCACTATAATAAAAAGTGTCCTAACTCTTAATCGAGATTATAGCATGTGTCATTACTAATTTACATCCAATTCCCGTCAGTTGTGCAATTTTGATAGCCTTTAATATTGATAATATAATTATAATGGTATACCTGCATACTTAGCTATATTTGCTATATGAAAAGTTAGCGTAAGTACCTACTATAGGGGTCCGCCTTCGATTCCAGATCTTAATCACCATTTTTGTCGCTGTTTGAAGGGACATATTCTTGTCTCGTATTTAGTTTCAGTAACCATAATTTGAAACTTATAAAACATATTTTATTTTGATGTAAGTTCTGTTATATTGAGATTATAAAGTAATACTGGATGATTACTGCTCATTGTTAAAACATCTATTGCTCTTGTCAATAGTATTACAAAATATGGTCAGAATGACTGTTGAAACATAGATAGAGGTATTGAGTTCAGCTCAGTAAAGTCATTGAGTACAGAATAGACCAGTGAATCCGTAGCTTTCAAATGTAAACAAAAAAACTAAAAGAAACTGACGGAGGTTCTTTTCAAACGCAAACCGAAGTGAATACGTTCTACACGTTCACGGGAGAATAGAATTTAAATTTACAGTGTCTACCTTAACCAAATCGTTGGATATCGACCCGTGCTCTACCTGAGACCTAAAGGGCTTTCTGAAAGCCTTCTGTTTGTACAACCCGGTTCAGAGCTTAAGTATAATCGGGGCGGTTCTCTTCTTCATTCAAATTCTTTGACAGCACGTTCAACTAGTGTGATAAAATTTACATGCGTTAAAAATATATTAATTTTAAAATGAAAAGTGAAATTTGGCCAATCAAGTTATTGATATTAAATTTAAAAGTCGTCGTGGCTTAAAAGGATATGACGTCCAGTGCATTCGTATCTAGCGATGCAATGGTATTCGAATCCCACAGGCGGGTACCATTTTTTCTAATGAAATACGTAGGTACTTGACCAATTGTTCACGATCGACTTCCACGGTGAAAGAATAACATCGTGTAATAAAAATCAAACCAGCAAAGTAATAATTTGCGTAATTACTGGTGGTAGGACCTCTTGTGAGTCCACACGGGTAGGTATCACCACCCCGCCTATTTCTGCCGTGAGGCAGTGATGCATTTTGGTCTGAAGAAGAGGTGGGGTAGCCGTTGTAACTATACTGAGACCTTAGAACTTATATCTCAAGGTAGGTGGCGTATTAACGTTGTAAATGTCTATGGGATCCAGTAACCTCTTAACACCAGGTGGGCTGTGAGCTCGTCCACCCATCTAAGTTATGAAAAAAAAAAACTAATATTTGACTGTACTCACCAAATATAATCAAGTACATAAAAACAAAAAAAAACACACACACACACACATACACAGGAAATAAAACAAAACCTACTACTTACGCTGTAACCAACGTAAATCTACTTGAATTTTCTCTAACAACCACGTACCTGAGAACAAAAACAAAAAGAGTTGTTAATAAAACGCCATCAGGTCAGAGAGTAGAAAAATTAATTCAATTAATGCTATACGAAATCGAAACAGAATTCCCGATACGCTTTAGCTGCGTTTGAAACAAACCAATACCCTCGCTGGGGAGCCACAGTGCGCCGGTTAATCGCCGCCAACTAGTGGGTAATCCTTTCTGGTGGTGTGCATATAACGACTGCATTCCGACCCGCGTCGCGTTCCAAGCGCATACACTGAAATTGCTACACTCGAACCGCTCAAAGCGATGACGGGCCGTATCGTAGCTCGATGTACATCAGCAGCGTATGAGAGCGACACGCTAGCGATCACTTTGTCGGTATTTTGTACAACTAGTACGAAATATTTTTGAATTGAGGTCATATCAGCTTCTCCTTGACGTGTAGGTGAGTAGGTAGGGCTCAAACCGGGTGTGTTGCTAGCATTGGCCCTAGCAAGGATCGGAAACGCGACCCACTGAGATGATCCCGCGAGAAACTCAGTGGGCTGTGTCTATGGGTTAATTCACTCGTTGAGCTCTTTAACTTTGTGTGCCCACAAGTATTTTATTGAGATGATTCTTTATTCGAATAAATTAGACGAGAAGCGGTATCTGGAGTTTGTTCTTAAAGTTCAAACTGTCTGTCGCCGGTCTATGCAAGTGACGCTCAATTCGCCAGCTCTTTGACCGAAATGGCGCGTGCCGTTTCCCAACTTACACCAACTTCGGACGCTTTCAAATCTCACCCGCTTCACAAAGTCAATTCGATGAGTTTTGGAACGAAGGTCCTTATGGGACGAGGAGGGGTACCCTAACCGGGAAAAAACGTCCGTAACGTAAGATTTTTATTAGTAATGCAAACAGTGAACGACTTCACTTTGTAATAACGTACAAAAAATAACATATTTTTTATTTATTTTTATCAATAAAAAAATCATAGTAAAAAATGTATACCCGAATAATTATTTTCTTTATACCTCGAATAGAACTTAAAATCAATATTTTTATAATATGGAACTTCGTTCCTATCCGGTCTCCCATGACACCACACATCTTTTTTTTAGCTTTTTTGGGGCTAAAGAAAACTAGGAA
Organism: Bombyx mori; assembly: GCF_030269925.1. Classification (NCBI taxonomy): domain Eukaryota; kingdom Metazoa; phylum Arthropoda; class Insecta; order Lepidoptera; family Bombycidae; genus Bombyx; species Bombyx mori. The sequence goes on from NC_085128.1 coordinate 12,112,617, forward strand.
TATTGTCCGGTACTTTCACAGAGATTGTCTGAATGGGAGGCTGAGAGCTGCGCCGGCGCCGCGTGCATTGCCCTCGCGTGTCCCCGCGCCCTTCCCCCAAGACGTGGTACGAACGCGACTGACTGCATTCCGGCGCGCTTCCTGACCAGAGCAAGTGCGCGGCATTACGCTGTAAGTACGCAGTCTGTCCCCCGCGCCACGCTCGCCCTGGCTCCTAGCTTACTACCGAGGGCTACACAAAGAAAAACGAAAACATCTCATTTCGGCACGGCAACGTAATTCAATAAAAAAATGTCTGATCAATGGCACCGCCTTTTGATGTGTAGAAGCGACGAGACTTTTCTCCTTTTAAAATAATCATAAAATCTAATACGAAAAAAAAAAGGGAAAACTCCTCGCTCGATGCTCGCTTGTTCCGAGTAAGCCCTTTGTAATCTAATGCATTAAGATTATTAGGTTGTTGTAACATCATCTTATTTCTTTAAAAATTTACTGGTGATTTAGAATATTCTGACTGAGGAAGGTTCGTAGAAAACATTTTATATTTTGCTTATTGATTTCAATCTGAAAAGCTGTATGAATTTTCGAATCAAATAGCAGATGAACTAGCTGAGTGAGATCACAGTTCAAAGTGAGTAATTAATACCAGCGAGGAATTATCAAACGTAGATTCCGATTATGCTCTCAGCGGCTCCGCGTAACGTACTACACATAACTCAGGCCCGACGGTTCAAAAGCAAAAAGTACGGAAACGCCCGTAATAGTCTGCCTGCTGAAAGCGTTTTCCATGAGGCTTTTAAGCGCTTATCTTCAGAATGATAGCCGTTGCCGGACGTTGAAAGGTTGTGACGGCAATTTGCTTACATTAGGACATTCCCCATTCAGACATCGGTACACGAAAAGCTTAAGTTTCATTTTTGCCTTGTTAATTTAGGAATTGATGTAAGACGCCAATCGAACCAAAGCCAGTCAACTATGAACTCGAAACATATTATTCAGGTATCCATAATGCTACAGAGACTGATGCGTCGGTTCGTTCAATTCAATTGAGTATTATATTGTTTCAGAACGTAAGGCTACGTTGATACGACTTTGAAACGGAATACAAATTTAACCTTGTAATTCTTGGACAAAATACTGAAATGACAGCTAAATTTCTCTTCTGTACTCATTATTCGATTGTTATTTTAGCGTTCTCTATTACTGTACGTTATAAAAAGTAGCCGTGCAACGTAATTTTATTAAGTGAACGAATCTAGCTAATAATAAACTGTTTATAATTCAGTAGATTATAAAATCTCGGGTAGGCTACGAGAGTGCGGTCTCCAGTTGTGTTTGTTTTCCTCTGCTATTTCTGGCTCGCGTCCGCGGCGATTGTTCCATAAGTTATGGCCGTTGAGGTTAAAAAACAAAACTATCAGAGAATAAAAGTGAAAATATTGAACGAACCCTATATATTATGTTACGGGGGATTTATCGTAAGTGTTCTTTGGAGTTGTGTTAGGAATTTTTCGAGGTTCCAGCTTTACGCTGTGGGTTATTGAAACGATTATTTTCAAAAATTTATTTTGCTTTCCACGAACTTAAAGATCCTTGGTGTATCCTATCATTTTGTCTCTAAGCAGAGGCGCGAATTCTGTCGCCTTCTTACAGAAATTCAGACGAAGTTTCAATTGAATTTGAACAGCTGCTTTTACGTGGTTCACTTTGTGGCTAGAAAATACAAATTTCAGCTATTCTTCAGCGGTATCAGCACGATAATGATGCCTAAGACAAATAAACTCTTTCTTAGATTTTTTGCAATACAAGAAAAATCGAAAATATACTATAACACAAAAACGTAGATATTTGCGAGGTATGTTTGCATGCATCGCGCTGACGCGGTACCTGGCAGTTGCTCACGATTCAATTGCGACCGATAGTTTCGGTATCCAGATCGTTATTGCTCCAAAGTAAACCAATATTGCCGTTAATGGTCGATCAGTTTCAACGTTTGCAAGCATTTTTCTCGGATTTCTGTTTCGAAGTCGGATTCGTGGCGACCGTGATACCTTTATGAAATCCCGCTTCCCACATTGCAGATTAAAATAATGAGTTTCACTTTTTTTCTGTGACTCTGCAGTTTTCCAGATTCAAGACTTTGATTTGGATTTAAATATATTCAGGTGTGTTGGTTTTATTAAAGTGACCAATAAAGGTCGCTCGATACTGTATTTTAACGATTGGAAAATTAAGAATTTTTATGAACGGCTTTACGCAAAGTTGATGAGTTTGGCGAAATAGTGGTACCATCTTATCCCTCCTCGTCAATGGATAGCAGCGTTTTCCGAGCGTTATACCAGCATGCTTTGATCACGAGATTTTTTTTGCAAATTTATGTATTCTCAAACTAGAGGAAGAGGTAGACCTAAGAAAAAATGGATGGATGTGTGAAAAATGATATGAGTAAGAGAGAAGTCAGCGAAGAAATGGTATATGATAGAGGAGTATGGAAGGAAAAAACATGCTGCGCCGACCCCAGATGACTGGGAGAAGGCAAGGGGAATGATGATGATGATGTATAGCCAAACTGGCATGGCCAACGATGGCTGGTCGCGGTATCTGGTGGACGTCAGCAAAACGAAGGCACAGCCAAGAAATAAGGTTAAAATACACCCCTGAAGAAAATTTTCTTAGAGCTAGTGATTTTATATAAATTATTAAGAAGATTATGACAAAATGATATTATTAAATAAATTCCGAATTTCTAAACTATTTAAACATTTTGTGAAGATTAAATCATTGTTCGGAGCTTTTATCGTCTTCCATCTTAAATTGCACAAAAGAAATTGACAATATTAAAAATTACTAGACTCGTAACAAAGGTACAAGAAATATTTTTTTTGTCGGTAGCTCAAAAGGAAGGTTAAAAGTTAATAAGCTTATGTACAATCTACCTCTTTTATGCTGACCCGAGAATTTTTTCATGCCATATTTTTTCATAACCTGCACTATAAAGAAAGAATTTTCCACTTCTCCGTGACGTATTTCTTCACAATACCCTTTCTTCGCATAATGCTATTGTTGAAGAAGCAGTACAATTATTATTAAAAAAAATATTTCTTAATACTTTTCCATAGACAATCAGTAAGTCCTTTTGTTTTTAAAATACCGTGTTCTTACATTGTCTTGAAAAAAAGATAAAAGGCAGATTCGGTTTTAATTGATTCTTTTTCCCGCTTTTTTTTTAATTCTTTATTAGAGCCATACACCTATTAGGTTAAATCGGCTTCCTGCTTTTAATGATCAAAAAATTTTTTTACTTTATTTCATTTTTCCTGCCAATCACAGTAAGTCAAATATTTCGATTTTAAAACAATTTCAAATGTTTCTTTGAACACCACGTCCGATGATTCTAAAACGCGATACAAACAAATAAATAACACTTTAATTATTAAAGCAGCGGTTGAGTTTCACCCGATATTAATATTACGCGAGAGAGCCGACGAGGAGATATTCAACGAAATTGCAGTTGGAAAAGATCCTATTAATGAACGTCCTGAAGGTCTTTGTCCGCTGTCGAAGCATTTCCTGCACAATCGCTCAGAAACCGAGTAATTATGGAGAAAAATTCGTTAGTCCGTACCGTGCGTCACTGGGAAAATTTATAAGTCGATTCTCAAAAGAACTAGTTGTCCAACAAGTCAGTTTTGTGACAGTAAAAGGTTACGTGGTTTACATGAAACAGGAAAGGAATTTTAATTTAATTTGTATACGAGAAAATCGCTTACAGATCTGTACAGTACTAGTAAGTCAAAGTTTATGTACCTTCGAGCATTTAGTCTATAATAATATGAGTTATGTATCTTCGAGCATTTAATCCATATAATTAATTACATTCCATCAAAACTCGCACAGATTTTCTGCCACTGTAGGAAAAGAGTTTATTTTAGAATGTTATCATTGTGTGGAAAAGTTTGACGCCTAGTCATTTGAACTGATGTATTTCATATATTTAACGATATTGGATTGATACGCTAGTATATTTAATAAAGGAATTCACTGTGTACTTTTACACACTCAAAGAGCTGCAGTTAATTTTCATCAAAGTTCACTTTGCATTTTGAAAGGGCACTTAAAGCTCAATTTAATTAAAAAGGAATATTTTTTTAAAGAGGTTTGTGCGTAATATACCGATTGTGCTTCAGACTGTACTGAACATAAATCAGTCAGTTCTAGAAGTAGTAGGTACTAAAACTCGTCTAAAAAAAACGGAAATCCACAACAAAGACATTCTGACTTTTCTTTGAAAAATCGCACGTCTAGGTTCAGGTAGCCTTGAGATTTTGTTTTAGACTATTGACACTGTGTGGTGAGTGATCACCGTTGCCCATGGACATCAAAAACGTCAAGGGTACATCAGAAACGCATCTGAACGCCAGTCTACGAGACTAAATGATTATGTACTGGATTATTTGCATGTACTTCTAGAGAAGACCCTAAAAATGGCCAGAAATTCAATAGCGGGACAGACCAGTATTCTCAATATTCCCAAATGTATTTTTTTGTTCTTTACACCTAAACAGAGGTAAACTTAGTTACGGTACCATAAAAACATAACGTAAATGAAAATTAATTACACTATGTACTTGCTATCAGAATTAAATTAATATCATTTTGCAAAACATTCGCGGTCATCCACAATGCGATTTTAATTTCCTGCTTTATTCAAGACCTAGACTTAATTCCCCTTCGCAGTGTTTTGAAGTTATAAAAGTATTGTAACAAACAATTTACAGATTTATATCAATTGATCAAAAACCACTGGATCATTGTCTAATCGAAAAGGTTTCCGGTTACAAACACTTATTTTCAATCACAATTTACAATCTAAACTACAATTAGATGATTTAACAGAACTTAAATCGCAAAAAAGCCTCGCGTACATGAATCTTCATATTATTTTAACAAAAGAGTAGCTACAAATAGTAAGAAGCTGGTTTTTACAGACACCCGTCGTATCTTTAGTGAGTTACTAACACATATTATTGTACATCTGTTCTGCTCTCGCGTATGGTACGATTAAAAAGAGCGAGTGTGATGGAGAATTAAGAAATTTTAAAGTACGGTCGGTAAGCTCAGTCGACACTTGAATCTACGTTCCGGTTCGTAGTCGGCACGATGACCTTATATTATTTATGGATTGGAGTAAAATGTGGGCGAAAGCGTTGTGAAATTTTACGAAGACATACTGGGTAGTATTTTTAGTTACATTTGAATATTCGATATAATAAGAAGTTGTTTTTAACAAAATTAATTTATAGTTCATAACGACAATTCGAATTGTTTATATTATATATTAGAGTCGCTTTTAGTGTTGTTACTTGATGATACACCTCAAGCACTTAACATTATTTAATATTGACTTTTTTTTACTGCTCAGATGGGTGGACGAGCTCACAGCCCACCTGATGTTAAGTGGTTACTGGAGCCCATAGACATCTACAACATAAATGCGCCACCCACCTTGAGATATAAGTTCTAAGGTCTCAAGCATAGTTACAAAGGCTTCCCCACCTGTCAAACCGAAACGCATTACTGCTTCATGGCAGAAATAGGCAGGGCGATGGTACCTACCCGCGCGGATTCACAAGCGGTCCTACCACCAGTAAGTACCCTGTCTATCGGTGAGTGAAACAAGACGCTATTAACATAACTGTCATAACAGATCATTTAAAAATATAGTCTGTGTTTATTGCTATAAGCACCATTTTAAAACCAGTCTCCCCAATTATTCTGTTGGTCGGCGGCTTGTCTAATCATCGTATAATCAAACGCTAACCGCTTAACACCGATACTATATAATTATAATATGTTATGAATTTTTCTCAAAACACGCGATGACGCAACTGGGCCCCTAGGAGTGCAACTTTTTATATGCGTGGCCGTAAAATGACCAATCTTGATTTCAGTAGAGCTTTTGTCTTCGAATTTGCGGGACAAGTGACTTGTATTATCGTTGTCGAAAAAAATATACGGATTATTTGGAATTGAAACGGAAAATTCACATTTGATCATTTTCTTTTTGAAATTTAATTTCAATGTCACCAATGAGCGTATGAGCTTACGGCCTGAGTTACTGACCAAAGGCATCGGGAATGTCGACGGACTTGAAACTCGAAGATCAATTACCATCGAAAACGACTACGAGATGATACCGGCATCTCGTTTTTACCATCGCACCGCCCGCCACCGGAGAGAGTTCATCCATACTACCTGGAGCCACTGCGGTCATCTACAGTGCGTTTCCAGAGATCTTTTTTGCCATGTACCATCCGGCTATGGAATGAGCTCCCCTCCACGGTGTTTCCCGAGCGCTATGACATGTCCTTCTTCAAACGAGGCTTGTGGAGAGTATTAAGCGGTAGGCAACGGCTTGGCTCTGCCCCTGGCATAGCTGAAGTCCATGGGCGACGGTACCCACTCACCATCAGGTGGGCCGTATGCTCGTCTGCCTACAAGGGCAATAAAAAAAAACCCTACCCAACAAATAGTATGATAGGTGTATTCGTAGGTTGCTGGGTTCTAAAAACATATTTGGGCCCGCCATTCGCACTCAATATCTGTGAACTGTCCCGCATACTCCGCGCGCTTTCTGGACGCGGACACCTCACGCATGAGGCTTGGTCCCACGCCCGAAACAAAAGAAAAAAAGTAAACTATACCCTGTCCTTTTTTGACATTCCTACCACCCTAATCACACTACTAAGCTAATAATCAGATTTAATCAATATATTGCTTTCCCCACGACCAATGTTTGTTTGCTTAACGATTTTAGTCAATTTTATTATTCCACGAAAAAGACTAATAATTTGGAAAATAGGTTTTTTAGATAGCTTTAGTTATAGATGATGTCGCTTACGATACAGTTAATGTCCACAGATGTTTCAATTTTACTACGTGAATACGATTCACTTTGTACAGATATAAAAAGGCCTAAGTCTCAATTAGCACTGTAACCCCATTGCGTTATTAATCAAAACTACATGTACTTTAAGCCGGAACATTTTTCTTTGCATTTAATATGGTAAATACTTTGTACTGATTGAAATAATAAACAATTTTAGTTTTTATTAAAGACCAGCTGACCCGGCAGACTTCGTAGTGCCTCAATCGATAAATAAAGGACCTAAACTTTTGTATAAAATAAACTTAAAACAAACAAAAGGGATCCGTCCGACGGGGGACACATCAAAGGGAAAACCAAAATTGTTATTTTTATTTCATTCCAAGCATTTTCATATTTATCTACCTTTTAAACCTTCTCTGGACTTCCACAAATAATTCAAGACCAAAATTAGCCAAATCGGTTCAGCCGCTCTCGAGTTTTAGCGAGACTAACGAACAGCATTTCATTTTTATATTTATATAGATAAATATTAAGTGCACAAATTTATAAATTATACAAAATAATCTCTACGGATTGATTGAAAACTCTGGTTCTACGGAAGCACTTCGGTTGTTTCGGTTTTGTAAATTATATTCCATTGGGAGCGTTGATAGTTTAAGATGATCCCGATCTCGTTTTTGCCATCGCAACGTCTGCCGGAGACGAGTTTATGTGCTCGGTCCAGAATCACTGCATTCATCAAGAGCGCGTTTCCCGACATAATTTTTGCTATATGCCACCCGCCTTTGGAAAGAAATTCCTTCTTCAAGCTTCCCACAGCCCACTTAGTTTCCTGTCGGATCTTCTCAGTGGGTCGCGATTCCGATCCGGTGGTAGATTCCGCGAAGCACTGCTACTGATAGGGTTAGTCTTACTAAATTCTCTCAGGCTGAGACGTGAACTCACTAATTATCCAGGCTGAGCTGGAAATAGTCTCTTAAGCTACCAGCGAATAGGTAGCATTTTTGTTTGGTTGTAGGTTTGGCTATTTTCCTGGCATTGCTAACGTCGATGAGCAAAGGTAACTACCTACTCACAATTAGCTGGGCCATATGTTTGACTGACTACAACTATCATAAATAAAACAAAGACTATTTCTGTTAGTTTCGATTCTATAGCCAAGATATAGTTGAAGTCATAAATTACAGTAGCATTTGGAATAGTACGGTACAGTAATAATTAGTTTTAAATTTTTTTATTACGATGTTTACATGGTAGTAAAGTTTTCTAAGAATATATTAATATATATTATACATATTTATATTTCACTGTTATCTAAAACTTAAAATCGTTGAAATAATGATAAAATGACGGCATATTTAAACAAAAGGAGTACAAACGGAGGAGGATACTGCAAAACTAGTAATTTTTTAAAGTGATATTGTATTTAGTTGACTTTGCCAAGGCCCGACCATATTGTGGTATCAACGCTTGAATTATTAAAATAGATGATAGTGAATTTAAAATTTGTATAATTTTTGAGGAGATTTTTAATGTTTAATTGTTCGTTGCACTCCACAAATTTAATTTGAAATCTGTACACTGTTAATCCTAATTACCATTTTTGATTAGTATAACGTTCACAAGTCATTCACTTAAAACTATAATGTATAATTTCAAACTCAAACATCTAAAGACGTAGCTCTCGGTTTTGCGGAATTTAGAGAGCGCATTTTTTTTTAAAGTTTATTTTTATTGTTCTTGTAGGCAGACGAGCCACACGGCCCACCTGATGGTGAGTGGTTACCGTCGCCCATAGACTTCAGCAATGCCAGGGGCAGAGCCGGGCCGCTGCCTACCGCTCAATACTCTCCACAAGCCTCGTTTGAAAATAGAGTTCGAAACTCTCTCGATTTAAGATTATCGTCACACAGAACCGTAACTTTCTCAGTGAAACCGTCACAGGCGAGCCATCATCATCATCATCACGTGACAGAATTTCTGAATTAATCGTTGAATCGGAATTAATGCATTCATTAGATGAATGCAATTAGGCGAACATTGGCGAATACCGTTACGCGCGGCCGCACACCGCAGCTTTCCAAGTAAACGGTGAAAATTGATCACATATAAACGCGATACAAGAATATCTTACACGACTTATTAGTAAATGTGTGTAAGCTATCACTGGTGGTAGGACCTCTTGGGCGTCCGCACGGATAGGTACCACCACCCTGCCTATTTCCGCCGTGAAGCAGTAATGCGTTTCGGTTCGAAGGGTGGGGGTAGCCGTTGTAACTATACTGTGAGACCTTAGAACTTATATCTCGAGGGGGATTTACGTTCTAGATGTCTATGGGCTCCAGTAACCACTTAACACCAGGTGGGCTGTGAACTCGTCTACCCATCTAAGCAATAAAAATAAAAAATAAAAAAAAGTTACTACTCTGGGTTAGACTAGACTGTATTTTTTTGGTTCTTCTGTAGTATATAGTCGGATGAGTTAATTGACTTTTTGTTATTAGATTATGCTCACATACGAAAAGACGGCTTACGGAACCATCATTCATGTCATTATCCGTGATTAATGTAATTCTTGTTGTCTGGCCTAATATTGCATGCAATAGTGATCCTTATTTGATTCTGATACAAGCAGTATTCTTCTTTTTCTTCACCTTATCCCACTAAGTGGGATCGGTACAGCAAATTTTTCTCTTCCATTCTCTTCTATCAGCCATCATCTCAACACTCACTCCTCTCTCTCTCATATCGTCATTCACACACTCCATCCATGTTTTCTTTGGTCGACCTCTTCCCCCTCAACCTTGCACTACTATTTCCATTTATCTCCTAGTCTCACATGCATCTTCTCTCTACGCATCACATGTCCATACCACGCTAACCGTCCGCTCTTTAATTTGTTATCAGTATTAGAAGTATTTTTCCCAATCTATATCTATACTAATATTATAAAGAGGAAAGATTTGTTTGTTTATTTGTTTCGAATAGGCTCCGAAACTACTGGACCGATTTGAAAAATTCTTTTTCCATTAGAAGCCGACATTGTCCCTGATGAACATAGGCAATTTTTTTTTTTTTTTTTAATTTTTTTGTTTGTTTCATATGTGTTTTAATGTTTCCGAAGCGAAGCGAGGGCGGGTCGCTAGTACTTTATAAATCACTAGCGACCCACCCTCGCTTCGCTTTGGGAAACGTAATTTATTATTGATTTTTCCACTATTTAATGTATATTATTATACATATAAACCTTCCTCTTCAATCACTCTATCTATTAAAAAAAACCGCATCAAAATCAGTTGCGTAGTTTTAAAGATTTAAGCATACACAGGGACAGAGATAAGAACAGAGAAAGCAACTTTGTTTTCTACTATGTAGTGATAATGAAATATTACTAAGCAGAATCAAATCATGATTTCGTACGGTATAAATTAATTGCAAATGAAGGACGCCGCCGTATCCAAGTATAGAGTATTCCGTTATCTAGACGCAGACTTCCTTGAAGTATAAGCATGGTAATGGTTCTTCATTCTTCGGTAACATTTTGTGGTCCGTTATAAATGGTCGTCGCTCTGAACAGTGACGTGCGTGATGTAAATTCAAACGATATTATTCAAATGAACATTAGCAGTGATTTTCTCTTACACTTTTTTCTGTTTTTTGTTTGTTTCGTAACAACGACAATGCGTAGACTAGTTTAAGTGAATAAGGAAAATGTACATGAAAATATCCGCCAACTAGATTAGACATTTTTTTTTCTTACATGGTTGGACGAGCTCACAGCCCACCTGGTGTTAAGTAGTTACTGGAGCCCATAGACATCCACAACGTAAATGCGCCAACCACATTGAGATATAAGATCTTAGGTCTCAAGTATGGTTACATAGTGAAAGGGATTTGATTACGTTAAATTATTCGAAGCGTTCTCAACTGACCGTGTTATGAAAGAAAATTAAGACGAGGAATAAATATTATCATAAACACATCCAACGGTTGCTCTTAATGAGAAAACTTTGATGCAAGTCTTTCATTCGAGTCGAAGCTCTCTGTCATTGAGTTGCGCCTCTGTGCATACGTAGATAAGGCACCTGAAGCGAAGTAAGTGTACACAAATAAAAGTTGATTTGTTATCGAGTGCCGAGAGTGTTTCGTTCGATTTCCGCTTCGCCCCTAAGTTCCGGGATTGCATTCGAAATCGCGTTAAAAGTTTACATTCACGAAGTTGTCGGCGCGAGTTTAAAACGTTATTTCGGTTAAAGATAACAAAAGTCCCGCCAGACAAATTCGAAGAGTCGTATTTTCCGATTTTGAATATTTGTACTTTGTGGAACGCGGTGTCATGAATGTTCTTAACAGTCACTAATTAGATTAATATTAATAGATTATTGCTTATAAATATTAACTAAATAGGAGAACAGTTTGAAGTGTCAAAGTTCATCAATTAATTTCAATATTCTCACGAGATCAATATAGTCGAAGTTAAATTCGCCGCGGAGACGTTAATACGCTTAACTTATGCGTGCGAACTTGAACTTCTCTTAGTTACGACTTACGAGCCAAGTTAAGCAAGTAAGGAACGCTTAGTTCGCTTGTCTATGAATAACTTCATTAAACGACATTACATGGTAAATAATAGATATTTATATTTGGGTCGGTACAAGTTTTGATCTGTGTGCTATTCGTGTCGTATTCAAGGTTTGGAAGCAGCGATCGTATCGCTTTATATTATTTGTCGGCCCGAGAGACTTATTATCAGATCTGTTCGTTCGTAATTTTGGCAGCGTCGTATTCTCCACTTGTGGAAAGTTCTAGATAAAGCTATAGAAGAAGATATAAACCGGATACGGAAGTTGTGCGGACTTACCATGTTAGAGAGCAGCAGTCGATGTTGTTTAGCGACTTGGGGATCTAGAGCTTGGAGTGGGAGAGCGAGGGTCAACGGGAGAGGCAGTGGCAACGGGAGTGGATGCGGAGCCGGCTGCACGAGCAGCGGCGGGCAGCAAGCGCACGGCGTCACGTAGGACACGCACCCGAGCTGCGGTGGGAACAGCGTGCCGGCGGCCTCCTCGAGGCCTCGCACTCGTCTCTCACGACCGCATCCGCGGCCGACCTCCGAGCGTTCGACGGTCTCTTGCACCGCCGACTTCCCGAAACTCAACTCGACTCTCGTACTCTTTAGTGCCGTGCCTTAACAGCCGACCTGATAATACAGGTCACTTCGGACGACGCGCGGGAACTTTGAAAGTTCTCAAATGACTCCCAAAGTGCGGAAAAAGTATCGAAACTCGAGCGCTAAGTTACGGGATAGGACCGGATCGCCGCGAGAAAGCGGGAAACTAAGTGATCGGGAGAAGCGAGAAACGACGCGCAGGGCTCGCGAGAGTGTGGAGAGAGTGGCGTCGTGCACGGAGCACAAGTCGCCAGGCCGGCGTTTGGCGGTGGACTGAACGGCGAGGCAGGTGCGCGAGACGCGCGGAGGGCACTGGGGGCGGGCCCACCTGACTCACCTGGGCGCCTGCGCCGCGCTCGCTCAGCCTCCGCGACCACATCTCCCTACATCTCTACGCTCTCTCTTACTTTTAAACGCTACTCTAGTGTGCGGCGAACGGACCTTCCGCTGCAACTTTTAACACTTGATATGAAAACTTTCGAAGTTCATACGACTGAATATGATATGGACATTACGTTGTGGCTATTAGGTTTGTTTTTTGTTACTTTTTTTTGTTTAATGAAAAATGAAAACGTTATCAATATTTTTCAATATTAATGAAAAAAAAATTATTTTTAGAGAGAATGTCCCGTTTTTTAAATGACAACTGCATTGCACAAACCAAGCTTTCTCATGGTTCGTTGAAGAGAAAATCCGAAAATCGCTGAAAATTGACGACTCAACGTCGCAAATAAGCGAGCATTATCTTGCGGAAATCTTTAACGGGTAACGGGGACAAATCGCATTGATCTCAGAGGTCCGACTTTCGTTAAAGGACATCTGAGCACGCGATGTAAGCTCATTGTACGTGCTTACGGAGGATTAGGCACCTTTTAACGTCGCGCACTATTTACCTTTCCTTTCTGAAAGCGGGAGACACAGCTTACTCCGTCTCGTTAGTGGACGAGGAGTAAACAAATAAGGATTTACCTGAACAGGTTCCACTTGAAAGCACGCTTAATTCCATTAGAAATCTTATTTTATTCGAATGTAAATAAAATAAACAAGCTTAAGCTGTCTGTGGAACGAGCGAAGCGGTTACAATTAATTTTTAATTATGTGCATCCTTATTTGACAAAGTTTATCAAAGTCTGAGATTTTACATATTATTTTTAAAGAATTATGAAGTTTTACAACTTACTAGATTTCGCAGAAAGCAAAGGATATTCGGCGAAAATGCTATCAAAAAAAAAAGTGTATCTATCGCTTCTTTGTTGCTCTTCTAATAGATAACATGATTAGATCGATGAGCTTAATACATAAAACATAGTTTAGAAATCGTCGTGACCTATGAATGATTAATAACGTGTAATAAAACTCAATACCGCAAAAATTATAATTTGCGTGATTGCGTACAATTGAGACAAATCTTAAAGTGGATGGCGGCATTCACGTTGTCATGTCAAGAGCTCCAGTAAACATTTAACACCAGGTCTTGGCCAGGTCCAAGGTGCAGCGGCTTGGCTCTGTCCCTGGCATTGCTGAAGTCCACTGACGACGGTAACCAATCACCATCAGATGGGCTGTATACTCGTCTGCCTACAAAAGTAATAATAAAAATAAAATAAAAAGTCGACTATGAGCTCACACACCTGTCTAAGTAATTAAAAACTCAAATTTAAAACCTTTTTTTTATAGAAACTAGCGATCCGCACTCGCTTCGCTTCGGAAACTGTAATTTGTTATTGATTTCTCCACTATTTAATGGACTTTATTATACATATAAACCTTCCTCTTCAGTCACTCTATCTATTAAAAGAAACTGCATCAAAATCCGTTGCGTAGTTTTAAAGACTTAAGCATACATATGGATATAGGGACAGAGAAAGCGACTTTGTTTTATACTGTGTAGTGATATGTTAAAATCGCAAACATATTTATCCAATCCATTTAAATGACACATCAATAAACACAAACCTTCCGAAGAATAACTTAAATTTGAATTTATCGGTTCTTACTTTAGCCTAGTTTTCCACAAAAAGTAATAAAGCGACAGAAATACAATTAATTGCTTAATAAAATACTTTATTAAATTGTGAACTCAACTAATCATTTCATTTTATTAACGCATTTCTGACTTGCCTCCTTCATTTTATCGGATATTTATTTATTATCGAAAAGCCTCCATTATTTGTAATAAAGTTGAAGCCTTTTGACGAACTAACGAGAAATTGTTATTAAAACAGATTACTATTATGATTTCCATTTGTAATTAATTTCTTAGTTGTCGGTATATTGTAGATAGATTTTTGTATACACCAAATATAAATTAAAAAAACATTTTTTTTAAATTGGTTGCTCACTTCTCGGAAATTTTGTTTATTAATTAACTACTTTTAATTTGTCAAAACATTTAACTATTTCTTTAAGTCAATTCGTAACCATTTTCTGGATGTTAAAAATTGCTTTAACCCGAATTGAATTTTTCAAATTTAAGAATGTTTAAATAATTCAAAACTCCTTTAATCAAATACTTAATAAAATTCAAACGTTTACTTATAAATAATAAAAAAAATTAAACGAATTTAAATTATATGAGATAATTGTTATGAGAACGCGTATCAATTATTTTTGCACGTAAATTTGTACGTACGTATAGTTACATTAAATTTATATCAAAGCACATAAGTTGATGCCATGGTATAGAAATATAAAATGTACCGGCTGTGGATTCTTTAAGCTGAAACATGACTGGTACCACAGAGAAATGAGAGGCAGTAGTGAACCGTGGTTTAAGCCGCAAGACAGAGAAAATGCCAGCGTCGATGTTCAATCTGAAAGTTTTTTTAAATATGAACATATTAATATCGTGGAACTTAATGTTCATAATTTTAAATTTTATTCAATTCAAAACAATTCTTATGTGGAATTAAACGCTTCTTTTACTGCTGTTTTATTTATTCCTCCCATCTAGGTATTGTATTGAATAATGTTCATTACCAATTTAACAAACTATGGTGTAATGGGTAAGACTGATGCTAATGGTAGGCAGTGGCTTGCTCCTTAGCTCCATGGCTCCTGGAATTGTTGACGGGCATGAGCGACGGTAACCACTCCACCATCAAGTACACTTACAAGGGCTATAAAAAGAGGTGTATGGAATTAAGATTATACCACTGTATGTCTTTTTCTATGTATATTTGTATGTATTACTTACGTGATCACGAATGACTTTTTGTTGAATATTTTTAGCAATATCAACCCGAAAATTTGTAAACATGCGTTACACTTTATTATTGCAAAAACACAGACGAGCTCACAGATAACACAATCAGGGCTACACCCCCTTTTTTTCAGGCAGGGGGAGAACCTCCTACGAAGTGTCCGCGCCTCGGGGCTAAGCGGGGTATCTGAGACTTGACCCACGGTCTGCATTTTGGGAGCAGACCGTGGACCCAAGGATATATACCCTTCCTCCTATCTTTTCCTACCCATGTCCTACCATCACTGGAAATGCTAAGACAAATTCGGGTAGGACACTAGGGTCAGTTTAATCGGTTATTCTTAGCCAACACATTTCAAATAAAATCAATGGATTACCACAAAAATATTAATTTTTTTAACGTAAAAGGAATATTTCAATTTAGAAAGGGATACAAATCAAAATGAATACTTTCAAAACACAAAGCTAATCGTCTACTATATCCTATCATGCTCCACTGTTTTCGATAGTATTAATTTAATTCTCGTCATCGGCACATACGAGGTAATTAAGGGGAATTATCAGCTTGTTTTTGAAGACACAGAAACGTTATCTCTGTTACACTAATTAGATTAACTTACCCTTAAGCCAATATGTTCAAGACGTTCGGGATTCAATTATAACAGGGAAGATTCATGAGGTTTTTATTTTCCTCTAATCGTAATACCTTCCACAAAAAATTGTTCGTTTTTGTGATTTATGTACATAATATAACAATGTTTGTTCATGTATGTTGAAGCTATTTTAAAAGGGAAAGTATTCTTGTGGCTTGTTATAGATGCAGCAACCGATGCATATATTGAATTGTTTTCGCAATCAGATTATTTCTGTTAATTTTTCCCGGGGAGCAATCGTCATAACGCAACTGTCACCATCTGGTTAAAACCAGAGTTCTAAGCTATGAGAGTTGTTGAATGAGACAATGTAAATAGGTTTCACAAACTGAAAACATAGTGGTACCTTGCCAATCTAAAAAATTCGCAATTCGCAAGAAAGACAGATGATTTTTACTACAATTAATTAGTTTTTCACAAAAAAAAATTGTATTTTATCAAAACCGTTGAAATTATAGCAGCCCCATACTTTTAAATTCGTTCAGCAAAGTGTAAGTTACATTATGAAATTGGGTGGATAATTAGCAAAAAGGAAAGGATTTCACGGTTCATGACGTCATGGCCTGTAAATGCGAATGTGTAAGAGAGATAGCACAATATGCTCATGCTCTACATTTAAAAAAAGCACCAAACTCTAGAGCTGCAATCCTTTAAAAGATCATAACGTGAATTTATCTCAACCAAGTGTTATCATAAAAATGAACAAATTTATTGATGCAATGCAAACACATGTCGCCACTGAGAGGAAGCGCCAAGAGTCGAGTTACACGCTACGTCACGCGTGATCCAAATCGCGCCTACTGCTAACATATCAGCAAACACGGAGTAGCCCTGTGTTCATGAATTGAAGAATACTAACATGCGTATTCTTTCATATTAGGCTTTTGTTTAGATCACACATTAGATTACAGTAAGGCTCACGTAAGGCAGCAAGGCACGCAAGGCTCTACTGGTGGTAGGACCTCTTGTGAGTCCGCACGGGTAGGTACCACTACCCCGCCTATTTCTACTGTGAAGCAGTAATGCGTTTTGGTTTGAAGGGTGGGGCAGCCGTTCTAACTATACTGAGACCTTAGACCTTATATCTCAAGGTGGGTGGCGGCATTTACGTTGTAGATGTCTATGAGCTCCAGTAACTACTTAACACCAGGTGGGCTGTGAGCTCGTCCACCGATCAATGCAATAAAAAATAAAAAAGGCATTTTGCGGTTTGTCGCAGCACTATTGTATCCCTAATTTTTTTACTGCCTAAATGTGTGATCGAGCTCACAGTTCTACCTTAACTGTTGACTGGAATCCATAGACATCAATACGTGAATGCTACAATCCGCCTAAGAAATGAGATCGAAGTCTCAATTTTATGATTATAACCACCATGCAGATCGTAAAGCAATACTGCTTTCGTGGCAGAAATAGGCAGGACGATGGTGCCTACTTTTGCGGACAAAAAACGCCCTACCACCAAAATAAATTGGAGACCACTAAATATTACCGACGTTTCTGCTTTTTCATTACATTTCATGCTTGAATATTGTACCCCCTATGAGATATGATGTCGAAGTCCCATTTATATTGTATACTGGATGTTTCACTTATTAAGCTAGTAAGTACGTGTAGCTCCACCATATATTTAGGGTTATCATTCGCCCAAAAAAAACGCAGACCAGACAACGCGTTCTTAATTTGGCTCAAATTCAATTTAGCATTGTAACACAAATCTGAAAAAAAAAAACGTGATACTCTTCATTGATCGATTTATAAGTAACACTAACATAAAAGAAATAATTAAAAAAAAAAAACAATCACTTAAATCTAAAACATATCGTACAAAGAACGCTAGTAATTTTCCTTCAATCTACATTCAAAAACCGCTCTGACTAGTGTGACTCAATTGACTAGTGGTAGGTATGTGTGTGCGAATTCCACATTCAAGTTAGAAGGCTGTCGCGCCTGCACGGCCTCAGGTCATTGAACCGGCGCTCGCGCCAAGCCGTCTACAAAACTGATTATGTAACATGACCTTAACATTGTCACTGTTGAACTAACCTTATTCAAAACGTCCTTGCGACTGTCTCATGATAATATCTCGGTGTTATTTTGGAAAATAATTTAAAAAAATTGGGGTCGGAAATTTGTAATCTACATAATTAGAAATTAAAACAGTTTTAGAAGGTTTTCTCGTCTTTGCCTTAGAAGAAACAAGTTGAATATTGCTCGATATCAATAGTCAAATATGGTCCGACATCTTTTTACAAAAAATCACTATTTTTGCAGTATTATTGTTTTTAAAGCTGAACTATATTATTATTAACTTTTTTGATCATAAATTTAGTCACGAAGCAATTGTTGAAAGCATGGAAATAATGAATATCCTAACTTATACCTGAAAATTAAATATTGGTTTTGATAATTTGTTTCGCCTCATATTTCAACATGAGTTTAGATTATGATGTTTCCAATAGCTCTATATCAACAGTTAAGCCACGGGCAAATTATTCAGTGGCAGCACTGGAATATTGTTATAAAAAACGCTATAATATCCATTATTTTATGCATATGTTGTACTTATTGTTAAAAGGGCAGTAAGAAGGATTATCACAATGTTGGAAAATTAATTAAATAGCTTCAACTTCATAATTATTATATTTTAAGAACAAAAATTAAGTATTATGGACACCAATTTACTTTTATACTCTGTTAAATCTGTGATTAAGAATAATGGAACTATACTCAATTTACTAAAAACAAACTAGCTGTATATGCATTATAGTTTCTTTTGAAAAATTAGCTAAGCGTATTCACTGTTTGAGCATAATGTACTGGACGTAGAGTGTACCGACCACCCACCACTACCCGCTACTAGGTACTTTGTACTAGGGTCTTTCTTGTTTATTTTTAGCAAGCAGCAACCGCGTCTTTTGGCTTCAAGAATTGAAAATAAATTAACTGAACAGACAGACAGACAGACCTAGAAAAGCTTGACCTCCGGTATCAAGGAAGGAAATTCGCGCTTTAGTGACCTGGGAAACTAATCTACCGAAAAAATGTCTTTATATTAGTTTCGTACATATAATACTTGTGTTTTTGATTTATGCGTCTTAGCTTAAATAGGTAGTGATTCTAAAAAATTTACATAATTAAAAAGACGTCTAAAATTTGTAAACTAATGTTTCTACATTATAAGCAATGTAGTCCAATAAAAAAATAGCTGTTGCCCGGAATCATCGACCAGTAGGAAGCGTAGGAGGCAGTTACCGATCGTCTTTGGCGTACATTATAGACGGATGTTCCCGTTTTGCCTTCGGAAACTATCTCTTTACACATGGTAATTAAATGTTAATGCTCTGTTCTTAAATATGCCTCGCGCTTGTAATATTACATGCGCTATGCCTGTGTTTTTAGTATTTTAATTAATTTCGATCTGTGGAGACCTTGCTGTCATAGGATAATACAAAAGTGTTCGCTTTCATGCTTTATTAAACAGGTACTTAGATGTATTATATCAATTACCATAAATGGGAAAGTTTGCTTGATTGTTATATCTCGTTCGCGGAGCAATGGAATGCTAATTTTATCAGTAAGCTTATGCGTCAGAGAGCAATGTATACATACATTACTATTGATTAATTGACGTGTCCCAATATTTTACAAATACAACAACCCCTGAGCACAGCTATATGATACTTTGTGACTTAAAATGGAGATTGAAAAACACAATGTAGCTTCATCTCAATCATCACGTCCAAACAATTAACAGTGACGAAACTCATTTAAAATTACTGCCTAATTATTTACGCATTAATTTGTTCTTAATTGACTTTCAGTCGCTGAAATCGGAGACCTGTTCATTCCTGTTAAGCAATTAAACGAAATAAATTATAATTTATTTACTTTTCTATTTAAAACAAGTTAGACCCATCCAATATTGATTAGTACTGTTTTGTACAATTTGCGTTGGGGTTGTGTTGGATGTTACTGTTTTTTTTAAGGTAACTTTACATACAATGAAAGTTTTTTTAAGGTGCCAATCTAATCTAAGCTAATTTTTCGATCGACGCACTGCCTTATCTGAGTTTGAGTGGTTTTGTAGAATTCTACACATAATAAAAAATAAATTGAAATGGAAATTTCATTTGTGACGAAATGGTGTTCTAAATTTATAAAAATTTAGTACTTTAACGCTGGTGTTTATTAAGTACACATTTTATAATTTACTGACGACCCGCCCTCGCTTCGCTTCGGAAACTGTAATTTATTATTGATTTCTCCACTATTTATTTGATGTTATTATACATATAAACCTTCCTCTACAATCACTCTTATCTATTAAAAAAACTGCATCAAAATCCGTTGCGTAGTTTTAAAGATTTAAGCATACATAGGGACAGACAGATATAGGGACAGAGAAAGCGACTTTGTTTTATACTATGTAGTGATCAAGCAAAGAACGCTTACAAATTCTGATTATTTTTCTTCCATTCAGCCTGCCTAGTAGAGGAACAGTAATGCTGTAGGCATACGCTCATACAACACGAGCACCAAAGTAAATTTACTAACCGTATACAACTTTTTAAAATAGTTAAATTTAATTCTACATACTTAACAAGCTTATCATATCACAGTAAAACATTTGAAACAACAAACAAAACAGTCTTTAATCCATCCGGACACACGAAGAATTCAAAATAACGGACGTTTAAAACAAGTAAAAACACAAAACAAACGTATCGAACGTAAGTAAATCGACCGTGGAACGCGAGAACAAAACGGAATAAATTGTTTTAATAAGGCATAAATTGTTTAAGTAAAAAAACAATTGCGAAGAATACCTACGCGGCTGACCATGGCATTTACGCTTTACTGGACTCTTTGGACGATGCGTTCTGCATTTTTTTGCAAGTACATAAGCCTCAGTTCACCTGATGCGTTTCTGATCAATGAATCCCAAAACTAGATTTTGAGGGTCTCGTTTTTACGAAAACTTACAGACATCCCAAATACGAATGTCGAAGAATCAATTGTGTTCTACAAAATTGTATAATTTTTTGTATACAGGCTTTGTTCATGGAAGAAATAGACAACACTCTCTGTGGACCCACAATACAATCTTAGACTAGAATTTTAAGAAATGGTGCTTACTTACTATACGAAGGTTGGTCAGTCTGATTGATTGTGACGATTAAAGGGTGCAGATGTAGGAAATGTCGTAATTGTAAAAATGCGGATATAAGACACAGATCCTTTCGATCGGATTCAATGTACTTATCTATACTAATATTATAAAGAGGAAGGATTTGTTTGTTTGTTTTTATTGAATCGGCTCCGAGCCTACTGAACCGATTTAAAAATTCTTTCACTGTTGGAAAGCTATGCTATCCCCGGGTGACATAGGCTATCTTTATTACATTTTCAATAAAAATAGGGATATTTGAAACTCCAATAATGTAAAAATTACCTTTTTTTTTACATCGCGTGCGCTACTACCCAAGCGAAACCGGGGCGGGCGCTAGTTTCTAATAAACAAAACCATACTTGAATCGTTGTGAAGGCGGCCTAATACTGGTTTTTGCAGTTTATTTGCGCCGTAATTCTACCATAACTGTTACCTCTGCGATGCAACGGGACGTTATGCTTTGATGGACTCTTGGTAATGCAAAGTTCACCACGTGTGGATGATTTTTTATTTATTTTTTTGATGGCATCTAAGCAATTAAAAACAAAATGGTTGAACGAGCTCATAGCCCACCTGGTGATAAGTGGTTACTGGAGATATAAGTTCTAAGGTCTCAAGTATGGTTACAACGGCTACCTTACCCTTCAAACCGAAACGCATTACTGCTTCACGGCAGAAATAGGCAGGGTGGTGGTACCTACCCGTGCGGACTCACAAGACGTTTTACCACCAGTAATAAAACAGCGTAACAGCGTTAGTTAATGTACTTTGCTGTTGGATAGTTTTATAGCAGTTCTGTTTGATTAGCATCGATATTCAGATGAGCTCGATCGTTAACTATTGCGTCAGCGCTCATAGACTTGACCCATTTTATGGGCAACAACTTGGCTGTGGCCCTGGGTTTGCTTTGTCCTTGAGCAACGATGACTATTTATCATCAGGTGGGCCGTAAACTCGTATACCGACAAATGAAATAAAAGAAAACCTTGAAAGTTGAAGGGTTTTTGCTTTTTAAACCGAAATATGTAAGTCTTCGCCGCAGAAAGGACAAAATCACCAACCCGAGTGGATTCACAGTAAGCCATATTACAAGTTCTATTATCCGGCCGTCGAGTGAACGCTATCGACATAACTTATATTTAGAGTAAAATTTTAACATTTATTTATAATAGTCGACGTGATTTTTGAAATTGAATGCAAGCCATTTGTTCGATTATTGACACATTCTATCAGCGGCCGGGCAGCATACACGTTACTTGTAATGAACTTAGATAAGGGTCAATGCTAACTATTAAGCCTCAAAGAAAGCATACACCGCTAACTTATAATTATCAGTCTTTATCATGTAGTGTGCAGCTCGCCTAACCTTATATTTGTAACTGCACACACTAAATTATGACAGTATTACACGAATTCTCGACTTGAACAGTTCCTTTTTTATTTTGCCTACATCACTCCAACCCAATCATGAACCTTGATCTCTTTAAATACAAGCCATGCTTACCCTAAGAAAAACGGTTTAATATTTTGAATAATTATTTCCTTTCCGTTGAGGTTCGCCTACGTGGAGTACGTTTATTTTGTATGGGCGAAGACCCACGCTTAGCGGTGGGATGAAAGGCCTATATTCTTTCCCGGGTCTCATACTATTTCCAAATCGAATTAAGTAAATAATATCCATTCAGCAGTCTGGGCATAAGAAAGTAACAGAGTTTTTCTTCAAATATTATTGATTGTGTAATCTCTATCTATCTAACATTTTAATTTGTATTTCTTTCTAATCTCCGTCTAAAATTTAAGAGTACAAAAGGAAATTCGAAAAATCTTTAAACGACGACAATCTTTTCTACAATTTCTGATTTTAATGAATCTATAGCCTTCCTTCTGTTCCAATTCTCTGTCTACCTATGGAGATTACATGAAAACTAGTTCGGTAGTTACGGAGATTTGTGCAAACAAACATATGACAGGCAGACAGATATTTATTGAAAAAATTGAAAAAATTTATTAAAACATCTTTAGAAGAAAGCAGTGAATCTACTATTAGTACCTTTCCTTATTTATAGTATATCAGATTTTACTGTATCAATATTTATTGATGACTAGCTGACCCGGCAAACTTCGTAGTGCCTCAATCGATAAATAAAAGACACATCAAGGGGACACATCAAAGGAAAACAAAATTGATTGTTTTTATATAATTCCGAGCTTTTTTATATTTTCTCACTTTTTAAACCTTCCCTGGACTTTCACGAATAATTCAAGACCAAAATTAGCCAAATCGGTCCAGCCGTTCTCGAGTTTTAGCGAGACTAACGAACAGCAATTCATTTTTATATATATAGATGATTCAGTACTGTCTCTTTTTTGTTTTTTTCTAAATCCACGACATAACATAGATAATATTCTTGGCTTAATACAAAATATACTCGTAAACTAGAGACAGACTAAAATTTATGCAATGCATAATTCATTCATTTTGTTTTTTATTTGAACTCTCTAACAAGAAAACAAGTAAAAATTATTCAACAATATTTGTTTACAAAAGCCTCATTAAAATTCTACATTAACGAATAGCATCTACACAATACGCCAATTCATTCCGCTGAAATTTCAGTTTAGTGCTTTCACTGGAATATGCTTATGCACGTAACTGAATGCTCATTATTAAATTATAATAGAAGTTGTACCAAATACGTTGTGGTTGCATTAATTACAATTTATTATGCTGAAACGCCGGAAAACATTCTAAATAGTCGAATAGTACACGAAAATTATAGATTAGTTAACGTAGACAATCGATATTTTATTTATAGCATGTTCATAATGTTGTTTTGTGTTTGACGCGATTATATCCGATTGCTTGCGGATGTTAAAATTTTGTTAAATGGATGCTTGTTAAGGCATTGTTGCTTTAATTCCACTATATTCAAGTCATGTTTTCTTTCTGTTAATAGATTTTGCCAAAGCTGTTGAAGCGATATATAAATGAAATTATTTAGTAACCCTTTACATATTTTTTTAAACAATTATTTATTCATTATTAAATAGTGTTCGCACAGCTATTTCATAATAATTTCAAGATTTAGGTTCATTTCACATTTTATTTTTTTGTTTGTTACAACTCTTCATCATTTAAAGGTGAAAAGGATAGAAGAAGGAATTGTTTATTGATAGCATTAGAGCTGGTTATTATTTATTTACTAAAAAAAATCGAATAAAAACCTGAGAAATGTTACTGAACTTTTTTGTCTTTACTTATTTATAAAAATATATATTTCTATACTAGATAGGTAAATGATCTCACAGTCTGACTAGTGTTAAATGGTTACCGAATCCCATAGACATCAAAACATGAATATCACGACCATGAGATCAAAGCCTCGATTTTTTTTGTAATATAGCTCTATATTATTACTCTTTTTCACACGAACAGTGAGCAATGCCAGGGCCAGAGCCGAGCGGCTGCTTATAATTAAACTCTTCTTACCCTTCAAACAAGAATGCACGACTGCTTCGAACGTGAATGGCTCTTATTACGAACAATTTCACGAAGTTAATCTCGTTATAACTTTAATTAAATACGAAGAGTAATCTATAACAATCAAAAACGAAAAAAAAAACACGAAAAAGGATTCTCGAAAATTAAACAATTTCAATATCGACAAAATGTTCTTGCGAACAGATCCAACGCTGTTTCCAGCGTCAACTACGGATCAAATTAAAAACGGAATTTATTATAAATGTTCATTAATTATTAAATGCAATACTGGGCGATGCGAGAGGGTCCGGGCTCTGACCGCACGACGTGTTTTTGCAACGAAATTTACAGGTACAAACAGAATAGGATATTTAGATTAACACTGTAAAGGGATACGCAACTTTGTAAAGTCGTCAACGTTGAGAGGGTAATTAGTTCCTCGCATAAAATATCACTATAACCTGGCCTTAGTGTCTGCCACATTATATTTTATTTAAAATCCTTTTACGAAGGTGTTAAAGTGGAAAACGTAAGTAAATTAAGGTATTATTAATTTTAAGTTTATCCTGATATTTTTAGAGACTTTTATTTGTTCATTTTTAAATGTGCCGCCTGGCAGAGTGACTCTTTTAGCCCGAAGCGTCATGTTGTTTTATATGAGTCGTCTATTATCAAAGGTGGCAATCTGTGCATTTGGACAAAAAAAATTTATTGATATGTCAATACAGATTGATTTGAATATAATCGTCTCCTTCAAAGAATACGGTTCAAAACCTGTATTAAATAAAGGTTAATACTTGACCTGTTATTTATCTAAGATGTCGTTCAGAAGAGTTTTGTGACTGCCAATGGAATACAAAGTCAATACTTCGTTTTTCTGATTTACCAATAATTGTCCAAAAGTCACATTGCCGGCTTTGATAATAGTCGACTCATATATTCATGTGTCACACGTAGGTTTAAAAATAATATTGTTGAATTAAACTCGCGAAAATAAATAAATAGTGAAAATGGATCACCAAGTTCTGGACATATTTGATTGAGAAAAAAAAAACGCTATTCAACCGGTTTCGATAATCTAGATTTATAGCGGCGAAAGCGAGATGAAAAAGATTTTTCTATTGACAATACGTTAACCTCGAATATCTGCTTACCGTACAAATACGCGCTATTTGAATAACTTACAATAGGGCAATACTTTTCCCTTACTAAACTCGAATAGAAAATACATGACACTTTCCCGATTATTCGGCTAAAGGCTTCTGATTTATATTTATAGGAAACGGCACGTAATCCTCGCGTAGAAGATAATCCGACACTTCTGTATGCTAGTTTTTTGTATTTCGAAAAAACTTTTCTCGGTGGAATTACACGTGTTTTTTTTTTTATTAAATATGAAAACTTTTCTAACTTCACGACAGAAAAAGTTTTTTTTTTTTGTATAAAAAAATATCAACATGCTTAAATTTAAATAAAACGGGCAACGAATTCACACGTGTAGAGCAACTTCCACTAAATTAGGGTCTATTGTGTCATCCCTGAAAAATCCACGGAACAGCGAAACTACCGGAAACTTTCGACTTGAATGCCAAATTAGTCTTTTGAACGTCTGTTTGCAATAATAGTGGGCACAAAGGGCCACGACACGGAATTAAATATGAATATTTGTCTGGGCCTCGTCAACAGAATTTTCGGAAGGTTCAAATCTCTAGTTCTTCATGACTTTGTAGCGGTTTGCAAGCACCAAACGACGGTTTACTTAGGTCGTGTCCTCCGGGCTACTTAGGACGTCCCTACTCATGAACGAATACGAAAACGTATTTG
Organism: Bombyx mori; assembly: GCF_030269925.1. Classification (NCBI taxonomy): domain Eukaryota; kingdom Metazoa; phylum Arthropoda; class Insecta; order Lepidoptera; family Bombycidae; genus Bombyx; species Bombyx mori. The sequence goes on from NC_085128.1 coordinate 12,139,006, forward strand.
CTTTGTGACTTACAAATGCCCCTTGGTAATATGACTACATTGTTAATAAATAAGTTGCAAGAGTGAGTCTTGTAAAAGTTTGGCGACGCGTGCAAGATTGTTGTAGTGGGACGGAGAGAGCAATGTGGACTTAAGTAATTTAATTACGCTCGTAAAATTTGAAATGTACACCGACCAATAAATTTATACGTAATCCACACATTTTTAGGAATGCCTTATATTTTTTAGGATAGTACGAATTAGTAAGAATATTTTGTAGGTAATGTTGACGTATTTTGTCAAATATAAATATTACATTTTAACTATTTGTAGACATTAAATATTCTGTGTATATTTATCAAGCGATGCGATGCGACCGACATAGTGGGTATCGAAATCCAGCAGGCTGGTTCCAATTTTCGTAATCAAATACTTAAGTTTTAATATATATTTACGAACGACTTCTAAAATGTACGAATAATATAGTGTAAAAATCAAACATACTGTTGTACATTAAAATTGAAATTCATACTGATTGGGCCGTAAGCACTTGCTTCCTAACTAACTATAAAAATTGAACAAAAAAATGCATCTGTAATTTTTTACTAGCAAACATGTAGCTTAGTTTCATAATATTTCTCTCTTACTTAGAGCATTGTTTCGATTTCTTTTCATTGAAAGCTCTGTAGATTACAAACACTTCCACGAATTCATTACCACTCTGTGTATCTATACTAATATTATAAAGAGGAACGATTTGTTTGTTTGTTTGTATTGAATAGGCTCCGAAACTACTGAACGGATTTGAAAAATTCTTTCATTGTTTGGAAGCTACACTATTCCCGAGTGACATAGGTAATAATCTTTTTTGAAAAAAATTAAGGATCCTTATTAAAACTCCAATAATGTAACCCAACGTGTAAAAATATTACCTTTTTTTTAACGCTGGGGAATCCATTTACGGATACCCGGTCGAGGTAAAAAAATTACCTAAAATATTCTTTACATCGCGTGCCCTACGAAAACTATTGATGATAGTATAAAATAATGTACTACGACTTTGTAGAATACATTATTATTTACAAAAAGTGTCGCGACAGCATATGTCTAACTATTATTGTTAAGCCGCAATAAGTGTTCTTTTGTTTAAAAAAATAAAACAACGTCAAATTTCGTTCAAATTTTTGTTAAAGATCCGAGCGAAGCCGGAGCGGGCCGCTAGTTTACAATATATTTGTCTTAAGTGCAGACAAAGCGCACCTCTCTCGACTCTCGTTAAACAAGGGGAAGCGTTCGAGGTAATTGATTTAAAATGTACATGTCGAATGTTAATGAGTCTGTACATATCCACAGATTTACGTAAACACTAGAAACGCCCATAAACCGCTGACTTAATCCATCGGTAACAACTTAAAAGTAGCGCAATTTAAAAAAAAATTATATATTGCTCTTTCTCCGTTCTAGTACAGACTAATTTTACTGATCCACGTAGACTAGTTTTGATAATAAAAGCTTGGGTTTTTGAGATAGTTCACTTGGCTCGGTTGAGTAATTTTCTTCTGCATAATTAATTAAGTTTAACAACTATTTAGGGCGTACTTCGGAGATTTACTGAACATAAAAGCCGTATCAATCTCACTGAGTGCCCGTTTGGTACGATAACGCTCGTATTTCTCATTATCATTATTGCGGTTAATTAAATTTTTGGTTCCTTAACCTTATTACGGGTAAAACTAGGAACGGGGCTGTAATAATGTAATTGGTTCGATTGAATTTGAACAGCTGCTGGTAGGACGTGACGCTGAGAAGCTGAACAAAGTTTGGCGATTGAGGGTCTAGTTGAGATTTTTAAAATTCGTACGTTTACTTCTAAATGACAGAGACAGAGAGGGGTGACATTTTTATTTAAAACTAGCTGTACCCGTCCGCTGGCCATTTAAAATTAACATTATTATTTCTCACCCCCACAAAGATTCTCATCATTACCGCCCCCGCAACTGATGTAGGGAGTCCAACCCTCATAAATATTAGCCTATCCATTAAGTACATGTATTTTCTACATGGATACCAAGTTTCAAATCAATCGGATGCATGGTTCAGTAGTTATAACGGAACATCCGTAAAAACCACTGTAGATTTATATATCAGTGTTATATATTAGTATAGATATGTCGCCATACAAAGATATTGTAGAAGTGCATCCACAGTGAATACGTGGTGGCGGGAGCGATATAAGGAGCGTAAATGTGGCCACAGTGCGCAGAGAGCTGTTTTTATCGTGTATATGTATTTCAGTTACCGAAAGTCGATGCGAATTTTCAATATATATGTTCTGAAATGTGTTGTACTTAAAACGATTTTCATGATATGAATTAAAAAAAAATTGTCGCCGTCAACCTCGATACGTCCGATCTTAAATTCAATCGTATAGTATAACGCCTATCCTGCCTTTCCAAATGGAATGTATGAGCACTTTTTACCTGCCAGTGCGGGCTCATAGCCTTGGCACTAGGAAAAAGTAAGTATTGTTTTTTTTTTGTTTTATTGCTTAGATGGGTAGACGAGCTTACGGCTCACCTGGTGTTAAGTGGTTACCGGAGCCCATAAACATCTACAACCTAAATGCCGCCATCCACCTTGAGACCTTAGTTCTAAGGTCTCAGTATAGTTACAACGGCTGCCCTACACTTCAAACCGGAACGCATTACTGCTTTACGGCAGAAATTACTGGTGGTAGGACCTCTTGTGAGTCCGCACGGGCAGGTACCACCTCCCTGCCTATTTCAGTCGTGAAGCAGTAATGCGTTTCGGTTTGAAAGGTGGGGCAGCCGTTGTAACTATACTGAGACCTTTGAACTTAACTCAAGGTGCGTGGCGCATTTACGTTGTAGATGTCTATGGGCTCCAGTAACCACTTAACACCAGGTGGGCTGTGAGCTCATCCACTTATATAAGCAATAAAAAAATAATAAAAAATAGACGGGGCGGTGGTACCTACCCGCGCGGACTCACAAGAGGTCCTACCACCAGTAGGCATTGGAGTAAAGTACGTGTTTGGTACCTGCCCGCTAGATTTGAAAACCAGAATAGTCATACGAATACCACGGGCATCTTATCATTCAGGAAGAATTCGACATTTGCTTACCAATTCCCCCGAAGATCAAAAATCGTAAGCGGTAAGTATTTTGTCAACTAGATCATAATATTTGATTATTTGAGTCGACTATTATCAAAGCCGGCAATGTGACTTTTGGACAATTATTGGTAAATCAGAAAAACGAATTATTGACTTTGTATTCCATTGGCAGTCACAAAACTCTTCTGAACGACATCTTAGATAAATAACAGGTTAAGCATTAACCTTTATTTAATGCAGGTTTTGAACCGTATTCTTTAAAAGAGACGATTATATTCAAATCAATCTGTATTGACATATCAATAATATTTTTTTGTCCAAATGCACAGATTGCCACCTTTGATAATAGACGACTCATTTTAAGTACTGTTTCATTGACACCACCATCCTACTTATTCCTACCAAGACTTCCTCTTACCTTCTACGCAGAATATTGACCAATTCAATGGAAATATGACTTTAAACTCATATTATAACCATAAGTGCTGCCGATTTATAAATAGTCAAGTTTATGAGACAAATATTTTTTGTGATTTTTCAATAATAGCTCCGTCTTCATTACAAGGCTGTCTCATAATCCGAATAATATATTTTGAGCCTATATGTCTTCAGCGTTATAAATGGTTACATCATTTTCATTGAATTATTATTGAAGGACCATTAATTTAATTGGCTTGGTGTTTGCAAAGGATTCGTCGATTCCAATCAGCCGAGATTCCATCATCTGTTTCTTATGAACAGTATACCTCTGGGGTCTGGCTTTAGTAAAAGCTTTTCTTGTTTATAAAACTTTTTGAAGTCATGTTTAATGTTTATACATAGTAAATTGTGATCTATGATTTTAGTAGAGAGCTTGTTATTGTGCACGAAAATTAATATGCACAGCTTTTAAGATAAACGCTTGATTATTTTAGAACAAATATTTTAAAGGAAGAAAGGAAAAATCGATGAAATTAGAGAGTGCTGTGAAATAAATCTTCCTTGAACTGCCAACCACAACTATATCTACGTGGTACATCCGATTTTTGTTTATGGTTTAGCATTCAAAGGAATAATATTTTTAATTATATCTATATATTAATACGTGAAGCAAAAACTTTGTATCCGTTTTTACGAAAATTGCGCGGACGGAGGAGTATGAAACACTGCACACTTATAGAGAATATAGAGAAGAAGTGCACAATGCTAATTTTTTTTTTAATAATGCATAAAATATACATTAAATCAATAATGAAAACATTACACACACTACGTACCATGTATTTGACGCACACACGCATGCATACTATGTATTGTCAAACTTTGGTTCTTGGCGTCTGTTGTCAAATTGAGAATAGATTAAATATTGTTTGTCTTTGTTAATATTTTTTTAGTGTAGTCTTGGCGAAATTTGTGATTATAGAAGTATATAAGTATAAAATACAATCATAATAGTGTACAAACTGACAATGCCAATTAATTATAGTCGAATTTCGACTACTGTGAGACCTCTTGTATATATAGATTTGTATGTGCATAAATTTAATTTAATAATATGCCACCAAATATCTTTCTGTTATTTTAATTGAAATTAGTATTTTCTTCGATTTTCGCGAATCATAAACATAATTAAAACTATTATACTTTTATGGTTTTAAACTAATTCACAATTTTCGTCAGACGTCTGTACCGGCAAAAACTGTAAATCATTTGAAACGTCAGATCCATTGTAATTATAGTAACTAGAGGTCCCGCAGTAATCGAAATTCGACTATAATTAATTGGAATTGTCAGTTTGTACACTATTATGATTGTATTTTATACTTATAGGCTCAAAAATTTCGCCAATACTACACTATAAAAAAATATTAATAAAGACAAACAATATTTATTTTGATCTATTCTCAATTTGACAACAGACGTCAAGAACAAAAGTTTGACAATAAATAAATAATAGTATGAATGCGTGTGTGCGTCAAATACATGGTAGTGTGTGTAATGTTTTCTTTATTGATTTAATGTATTATTAATGCATAATTTTAAAAAAATATTAGCATTGTGCTATATTCTCTATAAGTGTGGAAAGTTTTATACTCCCCCGTCCGCGCAATTTTCGTAAAAAGGGATACAAAGTTTTTGCTTCACGTATTAATATATAGATAAACATTATTAAACCGTAAAAAGTTTTTGTTTTTGACGGATTACTGATACAATATAAGGATAGGTGGTACCATCACTTTGGTCGCGATATAGTTATGTCTTCTGGGTAATTTAAACCTTAAGGGTGGGACAGCATTAATTTTATGAGGTACTTCGTTTTCGTAATTTTTCTCCAATCGTTTTTATGTAAATTACGGCTAACACTTCGAATGATTTATCATGCTGGTACTCATGATGTTTTATAGAATCAGCTACGAAAAAAAAAAAAACTTAAATCCCGCATACCTCTGCATTAGAAATTGTAATATGTATAAAATAATATACAGTAAGCTCCTTTCAGGGCCGTGGTACATTAACAGCAGAACTCTCAGGAGATTGTTAGCTTTAAATGTAAAGTCATTACATATTAACAAAATTCTGTGTTTACGTACCTAACTAAGCTTACAAGTTACCTAGGTGATAACTTAGAAAATCGGCTTACTACTCGAATCCCCAGAGCAATAGTTTCGAGAACTTACCATATTAAACACACAAGTACTATGATATTTTAACGCGTATACATATACCTCCAATTTTTTAATTACGTCAGTATTAGTTTTGTAAGCTTAATCGAAATGCAAGCCGCGTGTTCGACACACTTGGTGTGGTTATGTGGGTAGACACAATTATATAAAGGGCTGTTAAAATTATCGAGTAATGAATTCGGGATGCTGATGGGGCTAACCCGATACAGTATTTCATCCGTAATACTTCCTGCCGATTTTGAGGTTGACAGTTACAGTTTCCAATTTTTCAATTTTTTTTCAAGACCAGACGGTTAGCGTGGTATGGACATGTGATGCGTAGAAAGAAAATGCATGTGACTAGAAGACGCATGGAAATGATAGTGCAGGGTAAAGAGGGAAGAAAGAGGTCGACCGAAAAAGACATGGATGGAGTGTGTGAATGACGATATCACAGAGAGAGGAGTGAGCGTTGTGATAACGACTGATAGAAGAGAATGGAAGAGAAAAATTAGCCCCCACCTAGTGGGATAAGGTGAAGAAAAAGAAGAAGTTACAGTTTTCAATGTCAACGAACTCTTAAACATTCTAACTTGATAACAAAAATTCTTATAACTGTACATGAAATTTCTAACAAAATATGATTATGTAGATAAATTGTGAGAAACGCTACCGAGTTAGTCACAAAAAGCAATTAATTAACCGATGATTTTATTTATAGATTGACATGAGCTTCTTACAAACTATGTACGATACCCTCAAAGTATATTATTATGACATACCGCATTCCCAAAAAAATTACAACTTTCTTTATTACATAGTACAGAGACAAAAGTGTGAACGCTCATGGGCTTTTTTGTGAGTACTTAATAAAAATAATTAAGAAAGCTGATATTGTGTATAATAGTTTTACTGCTTATGTAATTCTTAAAATGTAGTCATAATTTAAATTGAATTTAGAATCGAATTAAATGTATAGGTATCGGTAGCACGATTCGAATTTTGAGGCCGATCCCAATTTTTTTAGGTAAGCCAGTACCAAATCACTGTTAACAAATGACTGTTACAGTCATTTCTTCTACTAAAATATTATCCGGATATTAGAAAAATTTGAAAATTTTCATAATCGAATCAACGCAAGTCGAAGTGCGACCTTAAGGTAAATAATTGGTCATGCCGCCTATATCTATCACAAAGCATCTATTCCATTTTCTGGGCATTTTTGTTTATGACACAAAGTTCAGTAGGTTGCGGCTTGGCTGTGCCTCAGACATTGCTGATGTCCATGAGCGACGGTGACTACTTACAATCAAATGGGCCGTATGCTTGACTGCCTACAAAGAAAATAAAACGCTTTGACCACAAGTGTTGAGAGTTTTCCACAAATGATTACACGAAATCACAATTTTGCTAAAATGGAAAATATCATATACAGAACGGGAAATGAATAACAACTTTACGGAGATAGTAAAAATAGCCAGAGGGATGCGAACTGCGCTCATTAAAGCACTCTTATTCGAGTAAGCAGACTTTCTTCGGTTGACTGCGCACAGAAAAGTTGATTTAATCAGATCAGGTATTCGGAATGAGTTCAAAGTGTGCCCAGCCGTGCGGACCTGGGCGTCACCTCTGCTCGCGGCAGTTACAAAACAAGAAACATCTCTTGTTATATTATAATATTCACTTTTCCCCTCCCTGCCCCCCGACCCCGTGGTCCCTTCCGAAAGCTCTTAATGCCAAGGCGGCCTGACCTCATGCCGGTTCCATTAAGCCGTTTATACATTATGTATGAATTTGTTATGCCGTTTGATGTAAAGAAGCTTCAGCCCAGGTAGTGATAAGGTTTCAGGTTGAATTTCTCTAAATATTTGACAGGTTTTAGCGCTCCATTTATTAATTTGAGAGGCGTTAGGTTTGACACTTGTCACGAAGTTGTGACAGTAAAAAATATAAGATAAGGAATAAGTACCTACCTATTTGATTTTTAATGTATACTATATTAGATAATGATAATATATTATTATGTATACGTACATATAAAATATATGTTATGTATATTTTTAAAAAATAATTTTATTCAGCGAATTTCTGCTCCACTATCGACGTTATCTCGTGTGTACGTTTTAATGTAGTAGTACATAAGTTTATGACTGAATTTTAAATTTGAGTTATTTAGACATTTAATTATCGATTTTATTACCATACTGCATGTAACATTGGACACCAATAATTTGTTTTAAATAACGATTTCAAGAATCAAAGCATTTTTTTTTAACTCAATTACGGTTCTTTGTAATTTTTTATACCAGATTTAACAAAAGCTAATTTGTAGGAAGTAGGTGACAGTGATCACGTTGTAATGTCTTTGGTTCCGGTAGCCCCTTTACACCAGGTTGGCCGTGAGCACGTTGGTGCAGCTACGTAATATATTTTATTACAAATAACCATTTTTTATATTATATTATGTACGGAACCTCTATAGGACACAAGTCCTACTCGCGTTCGTCCATACAACAAGTAAAAATAATCTACTCCCTTTCAAAGCCAACTAAAAGTTCCAAACAAAACGACATGAAGCTTTCATGAAACGAAAATATGTACGTTCTATCAAAAAAAAAAAAAAAACACATTAAAATGTTTACAAATTTACTTCCGCAAACGAATTTGGCGCTGAATAAATTTCGAGCTTAATACGAATGCGCAAAGTTTTTTTTTCTGTGTGAAAGATGTAAAACAGGTCAACGCAGATGTTAATGAAGAAACATTGAAAACTACTGGTTCCCTGTGGCTCGGGCGGAAAAGTTGTTACGAAATAAAAACAAACCAAAACCGAAACCCCATTCACTCCGGCTTCGGACCGTGCAGCTCTGATGTAGTCAGCTATCGGAAAGATTTCATACATTTATCACAGCAGTTCATACATTTAGATATCACTGAAAATAAATAGCTGTGTGATAAAAACAAAATATTGCGTAACTATTGCGTTTAAAAATCATTACGATTTATCATCAGCATGACGACATTAAAATTATAAGGTGGTTGCGCCCGCGGCCCAGCTCGAATATATTAGGGTACTAAATTATTTTCAGAAAAATAGTAATAATGCCATCTATTAATTACTACTATAAACGCGGCTTAAAACTTTGTGGCGCATCACTATTCAATGCGTGCGCCCATCACTACGCGATCGCGTAACGAGGTAGCGCGTGTTAAGACGGGCGCAAACTCACGCGCCAGCAGTCAATGCGACGAGCCCATAACTTAAAACCTAAATTAAATACAGTCAACTTAATTATTTTTCAGATAACCACCAAGTGGTTTAGAATTAAAACCAAAAATCTAATTTCGAGCATGGATCATGGATCCACGGATGGAGCATGCATCGCAGCAAGAGAATTTTGCTGCGATCCATTATATATTATTATATTATAGGGTCTAATTTTTTGATGACGTAACAGGCTAAAAAAACAAGCTTACGGCCCACCCGGTATCATGTAGTTACCGAAACCCATAGTCATCCAATATGAAAGCCGCCACCCACCTGAAAACATGACGTTAAATTCTCTTGCAAACTGAATCAACAGAAATAGACAGCCAATCGTTGGCTCCATAGTGTGCCTTAAATAAATTACAAATAATATTTATAAAAAACGTATAGACAATTAAAACGTCTTAATCAAATAAACTTTTTAATTGAACTATAAAAATTTCAGTCAAAATAATGACAACGTATTTTGATGCAAATTTGTCTTCTAAAACGACCTCTCAGGGCTTTCCTTGTTGAAATGCTTAAAACGTTAAGTAAATGGCGAAATGATTGCTATGCACCTCGTTACAGAAGCTATCACAGCTTATTGTAAATCAGATAGTTCATTATTGTTTTCTTTCATCGAGAAATCGTTTTAATTGTTTATTTTTCTTCAGCTGATACTTTTACTGAATATGATGCTAGAACAGATAGATATTAGTCAAAGTATAAGTTACCATCACGCTGTCTCTAGGATGAGAGCAGTAGCACTAGCAGTTAACCTTTTAAATAAGTAGTTTTTCTTACTGGTGGTAGGACCTCTTGTGAGTCCGCACGGGTAGGTACCACCGCCCTGCCTATTTCTGCCGTGAAGCAGTAATGCGTTTCGGTTTGAAGGGTGGGGCAGCCGTTGTAACTATACTGAGACCTTACAACTTATATCTCAAGGTGGGTGGCGCATTTACGTTGTAGATGTCTATGGGCTCCAGTAACCACTTAACAACAGGTGGGCTGTGAGCTCGTCCACCCATCTAAGCAATAAAAAAAAAATAAAAAAAAATAGTGCAAAAATGTTGTTAGCTGCAACAACAACTGCAGAAACATACTTTAAGCTGGAATGAATGATGCTCGAACGCTACGAACACAAATACCGATTTGTTTTTACAATTAAAAATGTTTTCTAAGTATTCTGTGGCCTCACTACTGGTGGTAGGACCTCTTGTGATTCCTCACCTGGTTGGCTGTGAGCTTGTCCAACTATCTATGCCATAAAAAAATCATTGATCTTCTTGTGAATCTGTCATCTGTAAGAAGGGTTTTGAGCTCAATTCCCGGTCATAGGTAGTATCTTTGGAACGTCGACTAGAGCCAAAGAGACGACGAGTAGATGACGGATCAGAGATAGCCCGTCGACTTCGACTTCGATGCTAGGATGTTGTGGTAGAGATGATCGTCGGATCTACTATCCTTGGGTGGGGAGACACGGGCTTCTTGCGAAGCATGTCATCCTCGGTCCAAGGCATGCTCAATTAGCTCCATCTCGTCACAGACTCAGACGCATGCTGTTCAACGAAAGCTGCTATCGATGGCTGCTGACCGAAAAAAAAACTATTACCACAGAGTGCTTTCATTTTACGCAGCCATTATCGGGAGCGTTGATTTAACTCTGAAAGGGTTATCTTAACTGTGAATACTATATGGTACCCGTACAAGTTTTTATAATGGATTTCAAAGACGAATTTCCAGACGAATGAGATTATATTTTTCTATTGTAATAACAAGTTCTTTTGAGTTCTCTGCAAAACGACGTTCTCGTAGTCAAGCGAAATAAAATGTTCAAATGTTCTGTTCAATGGCTCGACAGTATTTGTAGGATCGCGAGTAACTACCGGATAAGATTGGCTCAATACTTGGATGAATGGAAGAGAGATGTAATTATGACGATGTACTTAGATAATACTGGCTATATGATTTTTTTTTGGAACGAAGTTCTTATCGCGCGTTGTGAAAGGGGGCTAGACGGAAAAAATTCTTACGAAAAGTTGTCACGACACTTTTTAGATCCGTCATTCTGACCAGTCAACGTGTAGGCGCTTATCGCGTCACATTGCTCGTATATAGCGTTTCAACAATAGTAATTTAGTTCATAGTATTGTTTTTTTCTTCTTCATAATGCCGTAATTTATTATTATAACTTAAAAAAAAAATTACAATTCCTTCACTAATTAATCGAACGGAACTTCGTTCCATCCGGGTGTCCCTTGACATCTCTGAAGTTTTTTATTTTTTTTTATTACTTAGATGTGTGGACGAGCTCACAGCCCACCTGGTGTTAAGTGGTTACTGGAGCCCATAGACATCTACAACGTAAATGCGCCACACACCTTGAGATATAATTCTAAGGTCTCAGTATTGTCACAATGGCTGCCCCGCCCTTCAAACCGAAACGCATTACTGCTCCACGGCAGAAATAGGCGGGGCAGTGGTACCTACCTGTGCGGACTCACAAGAGGTCCTATCACCAGTAAAAATATGTTGCAAATTCATTACGATTTGAAGTTTTGGATAACTGTCCATTTCTGAACTACAAACGGACGTAGAGACATTAAATTGCAGCAGACCCATTAGTAATCTGTTTGAATGTAACTTGTTGAATATTTAAGATCCCCAGATACCTTACAGGCAATAACGTTTTCTGATTATACAACGAAACTAAGATGTGAATTCGTGCATTCTGAACTAGCTCTTTGAATAACGGAGAGGTTTATAAAATTCAGTACAAACATTCTTAAACTGTTTGATATTTTTTGTACAGATACACAAAAATAAGTACCTGGATTTCTGACATTTAGCCAAACCAAGTACATGTGTTTTAAAATGTAAGGCATTTTTTTTTTTACGAAATATGTATATATATGTAGAGCTATAATCCGTCTAGGGAAAAAACCCACTGTTCTTTGTTATTTCAATGTAAAGTAAAAATTCCTAATTTAGCATCGACAACAATGACGACAGATTGCACGTGAAAAATGAACTCCGATACAGTCAACGGTACAATGCGTTTCGATTCGAATGGACGTGTTCCGCGAATGACGTACCAAGCCATCCCTTTGATGGCAGATTCCCCTTTGTTTTATCAACTACAAAAAAAAATTTAATTAATTTAGTAAGTTTTCAATGGGATTTCACGACCCGTTTTACCGATATGATGAACCGCATATATCGAACTGGTTGTTTATGTACTAAGCTAAAATTGGATATTTCAATTACATTAGGACGCCGCTGTAGAAGAATATAACCACTATCGGAGTATTTGAGGAATACATCGAAACTTGGTGTATGAAAAAATAATATAGTACAGGAGATTAAGGACGAACGCCGAGATTAAAGAACCGACTGGTGTTTGAACCACACATTAAAGGTGAAACTAAAGCACACCCACTCGGCTGGTTCCGCAACGGCTGGTTGGGCGACCCAAGTACCATTGGAAAGATCAGGTGGAGGAAAACGTGCTGAAACCCCAGGTCATCCAGTTTTAGAAAGCAGCACATGACCACAAGGAATGGAGTCTCGTGGTATTTTACTGCATTACTTTTAATTACTTAGGTAGTTTTTCACCAAACTTACCAGTATATTTTCGACCGTTACAGCTTGCGAAAGCCGTTGACGAAATCAGCAACAATGTCACGAAAACAGAAATAGAGTTTAGTAAATGCGGTAATCAACATTGCGGACAAAAAAGAAAACTAGAATTCAGTAGTCGGTATGAAGCCGGTGACCGATGTTACGGCCACGGACAATGTAACGTAATCTCACTGGTAGAACGGCCAGGTTATAAACTGCAGTAGACGTAAGCTTCTCACTGCTGATACTTTAATGTTATGTCCAACCACCCCGTATTCAGGGAGATTACAGAACAAAATATAAAAAAAATGTTGCTTTCACTCGTGAATTGTACTGTCACTGTTAAACTTAAGCGGTTAATAGACAAGCAAGCTATTTCCTATAACTTCTAATGTGTTACAGTACAATTCCGTTTTTATAAGTTGAATAAGCTTATAATAATATAATAAGCTTATAACCCACGTAGCGTTAAATGATTTCGGAAGCACAGTGACATCCCAAAATGCTACCGCACGAGTCGAGATGATAGTTGAAAGTATCATTATTATTATTAGCAGATCCGGAATGCTTCACGGCATATACAGGCAATGCGATAATTCCCACTTCAAAGCATTTTGATGTAAGTACATAATTAAATAAACTTACTAAAAAACTTTCGTCACTATGCTCTAACTATGAAGAACATAAGAATTTTTTGCCACAGTTATTTTGCCATATGAACCTCAATTCAATTTGTGTAGTTTTATATAATATTGGTCCCGCAGTAGTCAAGATTCAACTATAATTAATTGGAATTTTATGTTAAACATTATTATGGTTCTATTGTCAAACATATACATAAACATACTTCTATAATATAATCACAGATTTCGCCAACCTACACTATAGATAAATAACATTAAAGACAAACAATATTAAGTAATCTATTCTCAATTTGACGACAGACTTTAAGCATTGACAAAAGTTTGACAATTGACAATAAACAAAGAGTATATTTTTATGTATGTGTGTGTGTCAAATACATGGTAGTATGTGTAATGTTTTTTTTATTGATTTAAAGCATTTTTTAAGCATAATTTAAAAAAAATAGCATTCTGCACTCCTTCTCTATATTCTCTATAAGTATGGGAAATTTCATACATACTCTTTCGTCCGCGCAATTTTCGTAATAAGGGGTACAAAGTTTTTGCTTCACATAATAATATTTTGTATATATTAAATATCGCGCAGGAAACTTTGAATTGTGCTGAAATGCATCCAGCTTTGAGGTAACGGAGGCAACTTGGACCTTTGATTGCGAATCGCAAATGTTTGCCTTCGCACACGAGAGCCGCATCAATTATTCAAATAACTCCGCACACAGAGTGACTAGACGAGTAATTTTGCGAATATTACCTCTAGAGGGGCACGATATGTAAGCAGCTTACAAGTTTTGCGCCAAATAACTTAGGGACACCCGGTAAATGGCTCTTGTGATAAGTATGCAAGTCCGCGTTTCAGAGCCTAGTTGTTAGTTAAGAGGATATTAATCCGATGAAAAGACCCATTGATCGTATCTAGGCCTTTTGGAGTTTGCTCGACAGGATTATATTTACTAATTAACAATTTAATTGGAATCGGGACGCTTTTGTCGACAGGTCCATTGAATTTTAGTAAACAAAATTGAAACTTTTAATCGTGATTGTCTTTTACGTATTTTCTAATATAGTACATAATAATATAACTAAACCGTTGATATTTGAATGGTGGAAATATTAAGCACTGAAACAACGTCGACGTCGCCCAAAACACGTCATTACGGATCCCCCGATCCATTAACGGTGCTTTTAGGTACCACAAGCACCGGTCACCGTCCTCGTCGAACCCGTTGCTTGCTACAAAGGGCTCAACTCAACGAGCGAATTAGCCCCGTGAGCTCACCTGCATGTTAGGGCGAAGCTGAAATAGCCTCCCAAGGCCATTAGCATTGGTAGGAAATAAAATAAAAAACTGAAACAACCACTGAAAAAAGGTAAGCTTTAAATAGGAGAAAGATACAATTAGAATAAAGTCAGTATGATTTTGACTCTAAGAGGGAAGGAGGATTAAAGAGGTCACGAAGCTGACATAGTAGGATTAACTGAACGTAGCCGTGTCAGCAAATAAATGATGCTCTTTTGAACGGATACCGCATTCAATTGAAGAGATGTCGAATGGGTACTTTTTTTTGTACTTGCCAATTAAACAGAATCAAAGAGTCAACATTTTTTCAGATAACTAATATATCGTTTTCGTTATTGCAAAACGGTTCAGGTACATAGAAACTATTTCGAATTTGACCGTCCTATAAGTAGATTACTCTAGATATCTTTGAAATGAAATTGGTGCTATTAGACTGTCGTAAAGAGTTATTGAAGTGTTAAGCACCTATAATGCAACGGTACCATGAATCAATAATCTCTATCTCTGAATTAAAAAAGATCTCTGAAGGTAACTGGCTTAAGATTGGATATACGCCACATGCGTTTATCTGAATGATAAGTACGTAATTTTGCGTTTTTAGCCGAGTACCGATAGCTAACAATCAGTTAAAAAAATAAGGTTTGAATTGCCCAAGAAACGAGTTTGCAATTTATACAATTGACATTTTGAACAGTGACAATGTCAAGAGAAAGAAAAAAGTTCGTAGTATTTTGGGAGATATATTTAATAATAAACTCTGCCTGTTATCTGTATCAGGAGCGGTCTAACGACTTGAAAGAGTAGACAGAGATTGTGATGTTGATAATTAAAAATAGTTAAATATAAGAGAGTAGGTATAACAAAATTCGCAGTCCTCTTCCAGTTAACGATAGCATCCGTTGATTCCCTTGAAAATAGGCTTAGTCGGTCGCGAACACGTCAATAAATCTGACACTTGTCAACAGCGAAAACGCTTACATTTTCTCCGCTTTTGATTTTAATGGCGAGAAAAAAATATATACAAAAAATGTTATCTTTAGCATTTATAGTACGAGATGGATTAGATTCTTAACTTTAGTGTCATTGCGTATTTTATAAACCTATGTGTATTTCAGGACTTTTGTAGTCTCATTCATAGGCATTAAATATTCGAGTAAAATCTATATCTTCTCTCTATCTAATATATTAAATTCTCGTGTCACAATGTTCGTTCCCATACTCCTCCGAAACCGCTTGACCGATTCTCATGAAAATTTTTATGCACATTCAGTAAGCCTGAGAATCGGTTACTATCTATTTTTCATACCCCTAAGTGATTAGGGTTGTCCACCCCTAAAATTTTTTTTTTTTATTTGGACTTTTTTTTTGTTATAATGTGGTATTATGTGGTTGAATGAGGTTTTGTTATTTTTATTATATATTCCCTCAACGTTCACAGCGCTACATGTCTCTTTCACTCATTTACCACATCCTTACACACTTACAATAAGTTAGTTTTTTTTTCTACACTAGAAATTCCCTAGAAATCTTATATATGGCAAAACAATGTTTGCCGGGACAGCTAGTATTATATAAAAATGAATTGCTGTTCGTTAGTCTCGCTAAAAGTCGAGAACGGCTGGACGGATTTGGCTAATTTTGGTCTTGAATTATTTGTGGAAGTCCAGAGAAGGTTTAAAAGGTAGATAAATATGAAAATAATCTCGGAATTAAATAAAAATAACAATTTTGTTTTTCCTCTGATGTGTCGCCCGTCGGACGGATTCCTTTTGTTTGTTTTAAGTTTATTTTATGCAAAAGTTTAAGTATTTTATTTATCGATTGAGGCACTACGAAGTCTGCCGGATCAGCTAGTTATTAATAATAATTCAAGTATCAAATTATCAAAACGCATTGATTTTGTTTAATTTAATGGAAAATAGTAAAGGTTTTTTTTTTTTTTATCAAGGTGAATTTATAACATTGCATTGTCGTATGAAAGACGAAATTAGAAAGAGAACGTTCATTTAAAATCTTCACATTCCGCTGAACAAATAAATACTTCTGAGTCAGTTATAAAATTCGGAAAAAATAATATTCCTTGCATCAGAAATACGAGAATTTTATACGAACTGTTTGGAAAAAATTCGCCAAGCATCTTTAATGAAGTAGTTATAAAATTTAAAAAGAGAAGAAGGAACGAATCCCTTCCGCAAAAAGTAAACATAGTTCCACTAATTGAGTTGTAACTTAGTCTTCCTCTAGTGTGTACCATCACAGCGATTCCCTCGTATTTAGCGAAGATAAAAAACAAAACAAACTTCATTGCGATGTTTATTTTACCAGCATTTCAATTATACGCAGCTCAGAATGAACCTTAACCAGAGCTATTACAGTTTACATTTAATTCAAAGAGTTGCATTCAGCTGCAAGTACATTTACGAATTCGTATTTTAAGCTTCGCTTCAGAATCACAGGATATTAGATAATGGTAATAGGTACAAAATGTACTGTCAATGTTAACACAAGTCGGTTTTTCCCCGGTTCTTATTTTGTGAAAATTATAGAATAAATTATTGTGTGTTTAAAACGTTAATTTTTTAATGCAGCTAGCATTAAGCATTCTTTAATTTCATATTTATCGGAGTCATTTTTAACAAGCGTAATTAAAAAGTCCTCGGAGACTATAGACGTCGGTGTGAATTCGCAAGGTACAACACTCATTTATATTAAAACACCGCTGTTTTTTTTTACCCTTCAAACAGGAACCGATGATTATTTTGGCGCAGGTAGATAAGTATTTATTTCTAATATTACTGCAGAGTCGCATAGATCGGTATGAAACCGCGAATTTGACTCCTTACTTTATGGCTAATCCCAAAGTGAAGCTATTTTTATTTGTAACCTGTATGTTGGATGTAGTATCAGAACTTATTTAATACCATGGATGAGAAAAAGCCGATGTTAATAAGCACCAGATCTAAAATATACCAACCTGCCTATTTCTGCCGTGAAGCAGTAATGCGTTTCGGTTTGAAGGGTGGGGCAGCCGTTGTAACTATACTTGAGACCTTAGAACTTATATCTCAAGGTGGGTGGCGCATTTACGTTGTGGATGTCTACGGGCTCCTGTAACCACTTAACACCAGGTGGGCTGTGAGCTCGTCCACCCATCTAAGCAATAAAAAAAAAAACGTGAATGATCCATCTTCTCCCACTCTCAAAACCAGAATACATTACTGGTTCGCGGCAGACATAGATATTGTTATAGTACCCATCGTTGCGGTATCTATCACAAGACCATGCCGCAAGTCATTGAATAAATAATTTTTACTCGTCTGATTTTTGTCACACCATGTTATTCCTTCAGCGTGGTCAAATTCAATTCAAATTCAAATTCAAAATCATTTATTTCAACTTAGATGTCAGTATGACACACTTGTTGACTGTCAAAATACAAATAACAATGTTAACTCTACCACCGGTTCCAAAAAAAGCCACAGTCCTGAGAAGAACCGGCGAAACAAACTCAGCGGGCTTTTTTTTTTGTTTTTTCTCAAATATTTTCTTTTTTTTAAATAATTAGAAATATTCACAATAAAAGAAAAAACAAGTCAAAAAAATACAATTAAAATAATAATAATAATAATGAAAAATGAAAAGGCCAGGAGCGAGCGCCTCATTCCCACGTAGTGCCATCTAGTAAATAATCCTTAACTTTATAATATGCCTTGTTGCACAAACGTTCCTTAACAGTTTTTTTAAATCTATGAACAGGTAGTAGTTGAACGTTTAGTGGGATCTTGTTGAAAAGCCGTTTTTGGAAACGATTCGTTACAGCTTGTGGAGCTAGTAGTTGGGTAGTGTGATGTGATTCTATTATTAGTAAGAGTGATCGATGTATCAATCCTTTAACTTCTATGAAGCAGCAGTATTGCAATGCTTTATGTAAATTTTGTTTTATCAATTTCATTAAATGATGAGTAAAAATTTTGTAGTTTATTTAAATTAAATTTATTATATGACGCTTAGTTTATTGGATTTATTATAAAAAAAAGGATAAACTTTATCAAAAACAGTTTCTTCCGCAAACACCATTAGGATTAACAAAATCCCCTTTCGCAGCTCTAATTTCGCCTTAATCAACGAATAATAAATACACAAAATCATATTTATAATTAAGTTAAACATCGACCGCCATTATCCGCTTTGTTAAATTTTTAATTAGAATCGGAAGTTATGACTTGTATACCTGACATAGGTACCAGTTTGAAGTTGAACCATAAACTTCTCTTTGTTTATACAACTCGGAGTTTGGGAAGCAGGTAAGTTTTAGAACATTGCGGTTTTAATGATCTAATATTAAACGAACGCTGAAGGTATTAATTAAGGATTCGGTGTTTAATAGCTACGGAGAAATTACTAACGCTTGGCCGTAATTCGCCTGTGAGGCTCTGTTGTATCGGATACCCGTTAATACGTTTAGATATTTTTTTGTTATTAATTTAATCCTTTCTATGAAATATTAACGATATGAAACTTTATAAATTTCTTGCCTTTTATCATTCCGAATCGAGTTCAAATTGCTGTATTGTATCTGATAATTACGTGGGGCAAAAAATCCCTTAAATCGGATGCTTTAAAATACAAAATCAAAATTAATTAGACTTTTGATGATAAAGGACGAAGAAAGATGAAGAAGATGGCATGAGAACTAAAAGTGAACACAGGTGTTTTGTGTTATTCCAAGTATGCGTTTTAGATAAAATTGTGTTAAAAAATGTATGGGAGGAAAACAAATTCAAATTTAGCACTAGCGGAAATAGTAATTAACTCATTCCACTCGATTTTTATATAGCAGAGTGCGTGTTGATATAGTAATTGATTTTTGGAAACTCGACCTAACAACAATCACATAATGAGATGTCAATAGCCCGACGGGAAAAAAGAAAATTTATATTAAGACAATATGTATTACGAGAGTTTAATCTCGCGTTATAGGTTTCGTTGTGATGGACTGCATCGACGTCACCCAAAACACGTCATTTCGGATCCTCCCGATCCACTAACGGTGCTTTTAGGTACCTCAAGCACCGGTCATCGTTCTCGTCGAACCTGTCGCTTGCGATGAAGGGCTCAACGAGTAAATTAACCCACAGACACACACAGCCCACTGAGTTTCTCGCTGGATCTTCTCAGTGGGTCGTGTTTCCGATCCGGTGGTAGATTCTGCGAAGCACGGCTCTTGCTAGGGTTCGTGTTAGCAACGTCGTCAGGTTTGAGCCCAGTGAGCTTCACCTACTAGTTCGGTGAATCTGGAATAACTCCTCGAGGTTGCTAGAATAGGCGGGAAAAAAATGGACTGAAGGAATCTTTACTGCTCAGCTCTCTTCAATTTACAGTCCGTACCGACTATATTTTGCAATGTTTCAAATTTGGAATATATATTATAGAAATGCATTCGTATCAAGCGATGACGGTGTTCGAATCCCGCAGGCAGGTCCCAATTTTTCTAATGAAATACGTCCTCGACAAATATTCAGGATTGACGTAATAAAAATGAAACCTGTAACATTTTAATTTGCGTAATTACTGGTAAATTATTACCAATACAATTTTGGAAGAGCCTGTAAGGCCTAAATAGAACATATAGGTATATAACATAAATAGAGATATTTACATTTTTTGATAGATGGATCTGTTTTTGGCTATGTTACAATCGTCAACCTGTTTCACCGTAAAAATGTCTATAGCGAATTATAATAATAATTATGTCACCAACATTCCCTGTATAACCGAAACGCATTACTGTTTCGCGGCAGAAATCGGCACCTACACGTGTGAGCTTACAATACGCTTTACCACGAATTGTTATTATTATTCTTTCAAATTAGAAGTCGTTCATAAGCATGCATTAACTACCCAATTATTTGACTTGTAAACGAATACTAGAATTTTTTTAATTGAAATTAGAATTTACATTCTCATAAACAGGAAAACATAGAATTTCTAGTCTTCTGAAAACTTCGGTCCTTAAACAACTGCAGTGAAAAGACTATCATTCTTGTGACTCCACTTTACGAGCAGGAATTGACTACCAATTCTATAAAGATCCGACATTCCAAAGGTTTTATATTTATTACTCGAATATGAGTGCCGGAACGAAGAACGGTGTTCATTCCAGAAAACAATTAATTATTTTTGATGCCCCAAGGAAATTAAATGTGTAAAACAGCTTTAATGTGCGATCGTATCAAGGAATGAACCAATCGAATAAAATAATGTTCACAAAAAGTATGTAAGAAGTTGTTATAAAAATAATTTACTAACGAATTCGAAATTATACAATTTCTATTCTGTCACAATGTCTATTATTTCGAATATAAACGAGAGAAATGGCAGAATTCTTATACTCGCCCGTACAATCTAAGAATATGTTTTACCTTTAAATTTTTTAATATTAGTTCTATGCATTTTATATCTATATATATAAAAATGAATTGCTCTTCGTTAGTCTCGCTAAAACTCGAGAACGGCTAGACCGATTTGGCTAATTTTGGTCTTGAATTGTTTGTGGAAGTCCAGTGAAGGTTTAAAAGGTAGATAAATATGAAAATGCTCGGAATTAAAAAAATAACAATTTGTTTTTCCTTTGATGTGTCCCCCGTGGGACGGATTCCTTTTATCTGTTTTAAGTTTATTTTATACAAAAGCTTAGGTCTTTTATTTATCGATTGAGGCACTACGAAGTCTGCCGGGTCAGCTAGTTTATGATAAATTTAATGAGGTATGTACGTGACTTATGATTTAAATCTCGGCACTGATTTGTCCACAAGCGCGAATAAACAATAAAAATAAAGCAATTCATTTACGTTGCCCGTATAAAATTATTATGCAAAATTGTCTGCAACGTTTTTTCGCATGTCCCACCCAAATGAGCATTGTAATACATTTTTGCATTGTCAACTTCGCGCTTCAAGATAATTTATGACCCGTCCATAAATTTTCTCACTTGTTACGTGTGACTAATAGCGTTTTATTTTCGTCTTTTAAAATATTCATGTCAACTGTTTACTTTTTTAAAGTAACGCGAAAGAACTTATTTCCCATCACGTGCAACGTTAGGAACACGGCGGTACTTACATTGTTACATCAATCGGCTTCTGAAATAATTTAACTCCAAGTGAGTTCGTCCGATGTCGCGCCTTAAATAATTATTGGCCACAGCCTATCACGAGGATTGCATTCGTTGATCTAACTACTTTTGTACGCACCAAGCGTAGGCTTAAAACATGCCGTATCATAATTACTTAAAATGATAATTCTACGGATGGTCAACAAGCAATTAATTCCGCGGAGTAGACATTGGAGATGGACACAACTATTATTGTAACGTGACATGTTTATATTTTCCAAAAATAAATTGCTATTTTTCATAGATGTAGTGAATTTATTGATTTCAATTAGAATTAATGTTGTTTATTGCAATATTCAGAATAGAACCAATAGGGAGTGGATCCCTTTGCCTTACACAGCCGCTTGAAGTTGTGACAGCTATGTTGCGTATGTCAACTGTCACGAAGCCACGACGACAATTTGAGATAGGTCGATCTCCGGAGACATGTTTTTTTCGGACAAAACTCGCGCCGAGAAGAACAGTACGATTTATAAGTAAGGATGTATTAAGATTAAAACCCGCAATAAAATGTGATAGCCACATTGGGGCCAATTTTTAATTAACCAATCCAAAACATGAGAAAAAAATGAAATAATGAAAAAATTGTCACATTTGAAAACTATAAAATGTATTTCAATAGAAACACACCCACGACATAGCCATCGAGGTACCCTTATAGCGGAATCTCGCTTAGTCGTAACGCTACAATCAGAACCAGATTTCGAAGGCAAATTATTCAAACCCCTAATAGAGCACGGTTCGCCCTTAACTAATGAGGCGTGCCCTCAGAACGATTTCTATCAATCTGATGGTTCGTTCTTACGGGCACATACGTCTCTATGCTTCGCTGACTCCACCAATTCGTATCCTTAGAGTTTAATAAGGGATGTAACCAGAAAATAGGCTGGGGAGGATCCGAGAAAACGATTCGTGGTTTGAGAAATTTGGCGTTTTAATGATGATATCCTGAGACGGCTTCAATGGTGTACTCAAGTGGAAATATTTAAATTAGTTCGTGTTCAGATCGCACGAGTACCAAAATCTGCAATAGCCTAATAATATATCTCAGTCAGTACTTTTATTTCCTATCTAAGCTGATAGCCTTGAAAGGCGAGGCAGCGTAACCTTAACTAGTAGGTGAGCTCACGGGGTTCAAACCGGAGTGATGCTAACACTGACCCTAGCAAGAGCAGTGCTTCGCAGAATCTACCACCGCATCAAAAACGCGACCCACTCAGAGATCCGGCGAGAAACTCAGTGGGCTATGGGTTCATTCGCACGTGGAGCCCTCCGTCGCAAGCGACGGGTTCAACGAGGACGATGACCGGTGGTACCTAAAAGCACCGTTAATGGATCGGGAGGATCCATAATGACGTGTTTTGGGCGACGTCGACTGTTTACCATTTGGTCTACAGGATCGGGTATGTCAGTCAGTACAATGCATCAGTTATATCTTATACAAAATTTAGCGCCCATGAGCAACAGTAGGTAAATAACCTATACCTTGTATACCGTAAACTCTTAAAAAAAATACCAGTCAAAATCTAATAATGTTGCACTAACAGCAGACGACTTGTCTCATTTTATACAATTCATACAATAATATATTCTGTAACTTTAGAACTACAAACACAAGATTTGGCCTACGCAAAAATGTACACTAAAAAATTAAATTCGTTTCGTTATTATAGTGTTAATATTGTAGTATTGTCATCTTTTCTATTGATACTGGTCAGGATATTAGAGTGAAATTATAGAATTATTCTATTATCATTAGTTGGTTGAGGTATGCGGAAACTTTTGAATTAATCGGACGTCTAGAAGTCAATAAAAACGACGTTCAAAGTTTCAATTACATACAAACAAATAGACATATCGATTTAATGAAATTGTGTAAAAAAAATAAAAGTGTTATTGACTGTTTATTCGTAAAATGTCAATAATGGGTCTAGAATACCAAATTTCATATTGTTGTTAATTATTTTAAGGCTTAATTTGCTATAAAATCAAATATCGAATATAAATTGTGTTTAATCAGAATTTAAGTCATTTACTTAAGAGAATAGAAAATACCTAGTCAGGTCATAAATTCTGTCACATGTTTAATGTAAAATAATTGAAACAAGTTTATTCATTATGTAACCATTCATGTACCAAAATGAACTTAACAAAACATAGATTCTTATAACACTAAAGTTTATTCAAAATGACCTCCGTGATTTTGAATACAGGCCTTCAATCTGCGCGGCCAGTGGTCTATCGCAGCACGAACGAGGTCCATGTCAATATCGGCGGCTGCCTTAATCAAGGATGTCTTGAGTGACTCCAAATTGGGATGAGGCTTTGAGCACACCTTTTCCTCCAAGTGTTGCCATATCTTGTAATCTAACGGATTCAAATCTGGACTAGAGGAGGGCCAGTCTTCGTGCCGGATGAAGTCGATTTCACGCGCCGCCAGCCAGTCTTGTGTGCTCTTCGCTCTATGAGCTGGCGCCGAATCTTGTTGGAATACCCAGTGCCTGTTATTGAACATGGTATGAGAAACAGGTTCCACAAGGTTCGTCACGACTGTATTTTGATACACAACTGCATTCGTTTTTACACCTTTCTCACAAAAATGTACCTCTGTTAAGCTCCAATAAGAAACTCCCAATCATACCATGAGCGAGGATGGAAAATGACCTCGTTGGACACGCGGAATACGGTTGCTCGCTTCTTCACTACTGTGTGCGTACACCTTATCATTTTGTTTGTTGTAGCTCTCTTCTACGGTAAAAATTTTTTCATCCGAAAAAAGAATTTCCCGATATTTTTTTCCCGCGTACCGCTTCAACAAAGCGCGGCATCTCTTCAGTCTCAGGTCCATTAGACGAGCATTCAAACGATGTCCTGTTTTTCTTCGATATGCCCGAAGCCCTAAGTCTTCATTTAACACCCTTTTCACCGTGGTTCTGCTTAACCCCATCTGAAGGGCCAACAGTTTCTGCTTACGTTTGGGATTTCTTTGAATTCGCGCCTTCACAGCTTTTATCACTGCTGGAGTCCTAACAGACCGAGGGCGACCACTTCTTGACCTGTCATCTACACTAGAGTCTTCATTGTATCGTTTGATGGTACGATAAACGAATCTTTTTTGGTTATATTCAAATTTTTCAGTATGTTAAAAAATTGATTTGCGCGTAACCGCAACGATGCAACGCAATAACTGCAACACGGTCTTCTTTAAGCGTCCACTCCATATTTAAAAATGAGTAAAATTCTAAAAGTATACATTTTTATTTTCATGAACAATTCGAAATTCGAATTCAATAAACTTTTTTGTGGCCAGCATTCTAAAAGAAAAGTTTTTACTGTGTGACAATACTTATGACCTGACTAGTTATATACAAATAGACCGCATACTATACTATCTTGATATTAATACGGCAGGGTTCAGAGTGACTAGTCTTTAATAAAAACAAAGACCCAGTTTCTAAAGGTGTATTAATTAAACCAAGCCAGGCGCTGTACGAGATGCATGTTATTTCAATAAAAAGGCTTATAATATGACGCTACCGTTCATGCATATAAGTGGGTATGAAGCGACGAAGTTAATTAAATTATTAAGGTATATTGGAGGCTAAATTATTGATGCTATAAATTCGACAAAACCATGGCGGTCGTATGCTAAGAGAATATTGCTATCTTGAATTACGAAATATACCCTACAGTCTTTCAAATATTTTGGTACATCTTCACCTGAATTTGATCTCTATGTTGTCTTTTGCTTTGGTTATTTCCATCTCATCCATACAAATTTCATGAGTGATGTGATATCAATTGTTTACAGTTTGATATTTGAAAATAAGTCATTATTTAAATTTGATTTGATCTATTAAATAATAAACAAACAAATAAATATAAAGTTCTTCGTGCACATAATTATTTTAAGGACGTATTCTCGGGAAAATGGGATCTGCACTGGATTCCGAATCATTACATTGCACAGCCGCATCATTCGTTACAAATGAACCGAGAATGAATATTCAAGACGTAATTGAACTAACGACGAAGAAATCGAATTCGATTTTGTTTTGTATAAAGTTTGAACAGAGCCTCATGAGGGTTTTTGAGATCAAAAATTCATAAGATACCAGTAAGCCAACATGCACTTTCTTTACTGGCACATCACTAAATAAGCTACAGATTATTCATAACATAATTAATTCCCACGAACAATACGGAATGTACACAGAAATACAATGTAAAAAGCAGACGATATTATCTCGGCTTACCGGAACTGTTGATGCTCAACAGCCGATTCAATTAAGTGGGCAATTATTAAAACATCGCTCGACAAAATTAATTTCAAACTTATTAATTAACAGTACAGTGCATTTTTATTTTGTTTTAATTAGTACAAACAGTACGAGACACAATTCATTATTCGAATTGCGAATATAAAGGACAAAACAATGCAATCAAAACATAAATATTATATAAAACATGAAACCGCTGCCCTCATTGAAGAATTAGATATAAATCTAAATTGCATTCGACTGTCACTTATTTTCGGATAAGACTTTGGGATTGATTTATTCCGGGATCAAACTTTACAAAGTTATTAGATGACTCATAAAACGCCGGACAGTGCTAAAAATGGGAAAACAAAATTTGCATTGAACTTATTTACATTTCCCATAAAACTCAATAAAGCGTTAAACTATCGAAAATAACAGTTTTAATTGAATCCAGTGGTTCAACGGTGTGAGAGCTTACGCGAAAAATGTATTCATTGTTCAATGCCTGTAACTGGCCTTTTGTGTTCATTGAACATTTGTATTTAAATTTCAGGCTTGGTTATTGAAGGCTATTTAATATTTTCGTGACGACGACCCACATGATTGAGAGTTGTCAACAATCATACTGCTGCTTAACCATAATCTGGATTTATTTGTTCACGATTTCAATGGAATAGAAATTTTCGCTGTGCCGATCCCATCTAGACCCATTTCAGGCAAGTGAGTTTACGGATTACCTAGTATTAAATGGTCAATGAAACCCAAGGAAGTTACAACATAACTTCCGCAGCCAACCTTGAACTAAGGTCTCAGTATAGTTACAACGGCTACCCCACCCTTCGAACCGAAACGCATTACTGCTATTTGCACATAGATATGAACAACGATTCACGTTTATCCGGAAGAATACAAACATTGCTATGCACATTAAAATGAAACAAAAAATATATAAAATATACAAAAACACATCAAACGGCTGAATTAATTACCATAGTATTTAAAACAAACAAAATATAATTAATAGCTAACCATTTAAAATTACAAGCGAGCGGTACATAGAAACCGGCGCGGCCATTGCTTTTGCTTTCACATATTTAAATTTAATTAACTTTCAAGCGCACATCTCCTTTGTGCTTCAGGACCAAGGAACGGAATGTTTGCCGGGCAAAAGAGGCCAGAAGCTCGATCTATAGTTGTTTATGTTGACTTCGTAAATAATTGATATATGATTTTTAAGCTATTGCATAGTTTTTATCGCGGGCTTTGAGCGCGGCGACCGAATAATGAAATTCCGTAACGAAAATAAAACCTAACACCCCCACTCCGCCTACCATATAGCTCGCGTTCAACACATTCACTGTGTAGTGTTTGTGAATAAGCGCGCAGCGTCATGAAAAGTCTGCCCATCTCTCTCTCGCGCGGTCTAGCTTATGAGTGTGAAGGGGACAGTTAATGTTTAATGTTTATAAATATAGCGTGGTCTTACTTTTTATTGTTTTAATATTAAATTATTATTGTTTATTTATAATTGCATCAGTTGATAAAAAATGCTATGCAATAGCTTTACCGCGGTAGCCCCCGAGTGCCACACGTTTTTTTTTCTTGTAAACGTATCTAATTAAAAATAAGTCTTGATGAAGTCATTACAAGTAGACAAGTCTAAAAAGGTGCTAGATAAAAATATGTACCAAATCCCCTGAGTAACAAAAAAATTATGACTCACGAGATGATTTGAAACATCGATTTAAGACAGAAAAAAGTTTATATTACAGATAACGAACGCACTTTACTTTTCATATGACGTCATATAATTTATATATAAATTTAATTTTGATCAGCACAATTTTCCTAGGTACGAATAGAGCCGTCTAAGAACTTAAATCTGTATTTGTGAATTTAAAAATATTATTATATATGGTCCAACAAAATTATGAATCACCGTACATTCTACAGATACCGCTCTCCCACTTGAATTCTTGCTCTAAAAAAGGCTTTTTATTCCATTTAAATCAGTGTCTCACAGAATGAATAGCCCTGCCATTAATTAGAGATTTTATTTCATATAAAACGTCCTATTGAATAATATTATGAATAGTAGCGCGGTTCTTTTTTTTTTTTTTTTTTTTTTTTTTATTGCCCTTGTAGGCAGACGAGCATACGGCCCACCTGATGGTGAGTGGTTACCGTTGCCCATGGACTTCAGCAATGCCAGGGGCAGAACCAAGCCGCTGCCTACCGCTTAATACTCTCCACAAGCCTCGTTTGAAGAAGGACATGTCATAGCGCTCGGGAAACACCGTGGAGGGGAGCTCATTCCATAGCCGGATGGTACGTGGCAAAAAAGATCTCTGGAAACGCACTGTGGATGACCGCAGTGGCTCCAGGTAGTACGGATGAACTCTACTCCGGTGGCGGGCGGTGCGATGGTAAAAACGAGATGCCGGTATCATCTCGAACAATTCCTCAGAGCACTCCCCATGGAACATACGGTACAAAATACAGAGGGAACCGAAGTCCCTCCGCAGACCCAGAGGTTCCAAACGATCCGTGAGATTGGGATTATCGACAATCCGAACGGCCCTCCTCTGTATGGAGTCAAATGGAAGAAGCTGGTATTTGGGAGCCCCGGCCCAGAGATGGGAGCAGTACTCCACGCGAGGCCGGACTTGTGCTTTATAAAGCAGAAGCCTTTGTCCAGGCGTGAAGTACCGCTTCGCTCTGTTGAGGACTCCCAGCATTTTGGACGCCAACTTGGCTTTGCCTTCCAAATGACTCCGAAACTGGACATCGCTCGAAATGTCGACCCCAAGTATCCCAATACTCTCGGAAGGTTGCAGGGATACTCCTTGGAATTGCGGCGCCATGACAAAGGGTTCCTTCTTCGCAGTGAACGCGCAAACTTGTGTCTTTAACGGGTTGAATTGAACCAAGTTCAATTCACCCCATTTGGAGACTCGCCCCAGAGAGCTCTCCACTTCAGACACAAGTTTTGATCGTCTCTCTTGCACCACGCTTCGAGAGAGACTCTGATGGCCGATATATCGCGCATCCCCCGTGCTGTCATCCGCATAGCAATGCATGCCATCAATAGACAGCATGTCATTGATATACAGGATGAAAAGCGTGGGGGAGAGCACCGAACCTTGTGGAACGCCAGCGTTAATGGTCATGGTATCAGAACAGTCACCGTCTACAACGACCGTGATGCTCCGCCCATCCAAAAAGCTAGCGATCCACTTGCAGAGACCCTCGGGGATTCCGTAAGATGGTAGCTTCG
The DNA here is from genome assembly GCF_030269925.1 of Bombyx mori. Lineage (NCBI taxonomy): Eukaryota > Metazoa > Arthropoda > Insecta > Lepidoptera > Bombycidae > Bombyx > Bombyx mori. The sequence goes on from NC_085128.1 coordinate 12,168,288, forward strand.
ACAGAAGTGCCCTATGCCAGACCCTGTCGAAGGCCTTCGCGATATCAAGGCTCACAGCAAGAGCCTCGCCCTTGCTCTCCAAGGCTTCAGCCCACCTGTGAGTAAGGTATACAAGAAGATCGCCAGCTGAGCGACCGTGACGGAAACCGTACTGTCGGTCACTGATCAGCTGGCGATCCTCAAGATACTTCAGGAGTTGTATATTTATAATTCGCTCCATCACCTTGGAAAGCAAGGAAGTTATCGCGATAGGCCTATAGCTCGATGGGTCCGACCGGTCACCCTTCTTGGGGATAGGGTGGACGTGGGCGTTCTTCCATGAAGACGGAACCCTGTTAGTGCAATAAGAGAGGCGATACAAACGCGTTAGCGCAGGCGTCAGCTCAGGGGCGCACCTTTTCAGAACCACAGCAGGAATGCCGTCCGGCCCACTCGACTTATGGACGTCCAGGAGTCGGAGTTCCCGCCTGACTGCACACTGTGTAAAGCAGATCTCCGGCAGGGAACTATCACACCGGGAGATGTTCGGTGGTGTGGCACCCCCGTCGTCCACAGTCGAGTTCGAGGCGAAGAGTTTGACCAGAAGGTCAGCCTTCTCTTTCGCACTATGGGCCAGACTGTCATCGGACTTGCGTAGTGGTGGGAGACTAGACCTGCAGAAGTTACCTTCTGCAGCCTTAGCGAGCGACCAGAAAGCACGGCTCCCGGCGGGATAGCTCTTCAGTCGCTCGCCAATTCTGGCAACGTGCTCCGACTTCGCCCTGGCAATAGCCCTCTTATAGGACCTAGAAGCGGCGTTAAATTTCCGCCTTTCCTCAGAGGTATTAGGATCCTGGCGTCTCCTGGCATCATTCCATGCCGCGTATGCGGACCGCTTGAGGCGTGCAGCGTCCCGACTGGCATTGTTATACCAGGGTCCACTGCGACCCCCGACGGGCACCTTGGAAGAAGGAATGAACAGTTCCATCCCCCGAAGCACCACGTTTTTAAGTCGGTCCGCACAGACGTCAGGATCACCAGAGGAAAAGCAGAGCCGCCCCCATGGGTAGGATGCGTAAAATTCACGCAACCCATCCCAATCTGCTGACATATACCGCCAAACTCTTCGATACCCGGTCGTCATTCGACGACCAGGACGAGAGATCGGTACTGCAGCACGGATAAGGCAGTGATCAGACGATCCAAGTGGAGCGTCGACCACCACACTGTATCCGGCCGGATCGGTGGTCAGCAGAAGGTCCAACAGAGAGGGCTCGTGCCCCTCAATATCTGGGACACGGGTGGGCTGTGTCACCAGCTGGGAGAAGCCGTAGGCCAGAGCGAAATCGTAGGCAGCCCGACCCGGGAGGTCAGTGGTTCTGGACCCCAACCACTCTTGGTGGTGAGCGTTAAAGTCTCCAAGAACCACCACCTCCGCAGATGGGTACTGCTCAAGCACGCGGTTAGTCCCCTCTTGCACATGCTCTATCAGAGCTGAACCTGCATCACTGCTGTGGGACCTGTACAGGCATGCGTAGACTCGGGTACAACCCCCGTCATCTACGCGCAGCCACAAGATGGACAGGTCCCGTTGTTCGAGGCCTCGTAGACGGCGACAACAGACATCAGCCCGGACGAATACACACACCCCGGCTTTACGCAGGAAGTTGTGCTCCAATACGTAGCCGGGGTATTCAAGGTACGAAGTGTCATCCGGAGCAGATATCTGTGTCTCCGTCAGAAAAAGGAGGGCAGGCTGCGCCGTCTCAAGATGGTGGTGTACGGCGTCGAGGTTACTATGTAGGCCCCTTACATTGCTGAAATCCACATTAAATGTGGAATGGGGCATCGCCGACAAAAACCTTTTCCTTTTTTTAACTGTCATATTTTTTCTTTTTTGGAGAGTGGGATTGGGTGGGGTAGGAAGTTCGAGGCAAAATCATGACAATACCTGAATAAAGCGCGGAACACAGTACGTGCTTGACCACGGGTTGCGTGAGAGACTGACGCAGGGCATGGAAGGGCCCCCAGTCCACCCTGCGTGCGATCGCCGGGATCCACTCCGGTCTCCGACTCCGGCACGACGACCGCACGACAGGATTTTACACCGGTTGGCGGGACAGCTTCCCGGGGCGGAGTTTAGTAGTGACACCCGGGTTCAGGTCCCCAACTGACCGGCGGGCGGCGGCGAACACCGTTTCACTGGGTCTCCCTATACCCCCGTCAAACAATCACGTCCCGCGAGCTTGCACGCACGTCTGCTCCGCATGTTCCAGGTATCATCAAGATTCACCCCGAACAAGGAAGAGGAAAGGGAAGGAATAAAACTGGCTCTCCAACCCACACGCCGGAACACAGCTAGGCTATTTGGCGGCGGACTCTAGTTGGAGGGTGGTCGCCAGCCAGTCGGACTAGGTCCTACCACCGATTATGTATTCGGCTCCCGTTTAGCACCACCCAGGGGTCACTTGTAGGGAATCGTGGGTTAAACCTACGGAAGCGGGAAGCAATCGACCCCCAAAAGGTTCTTAAGTGTGTCAACTTATTTTTTATACTCTTAATAAAATGCAATTACAAAATTAAAACCATTTTGGAGATCACGGAAACAGGTATACAAAATACTGGAAATGAAACTACAGATTAAACTACAAAAGTAGTTCCGAATCCTTAACCTGGTAAATTTTGTTTTAACGGAGAACAACTTTTCTAAGAAATACTGTTTTCTGTTTTTTTTTTTTTTTGGAACGAATTTCCTTATCGCGCGTTGTGAAAGGGGGCTAGACCGGAAAAAATTCTTACGAAAAGTTGTCACGACACTTTTTATTTTTAGAGATACTACTGCCATCTATAAATTTTTATGGGAACAGCTTAGACTGTTGAAATTATGGAATGAGAGCAACAGTTACTAACGCATCTAACATCTGTATTATATTATAATATGAATGTCACACAATAATAATAGAGAAGTAATGAAATGTTTAGCAATTATAAAATTTGGCGAGCCACAAAAAAAACAGCATTGAAATCATTTGGTCGGCGTACAAAGATTTTGTTTGCAATTAAAAAAATCAGGCAGCAATCCTTGTTGGAACGAACAGCAGAAGATTTTTATTATTTATGTATAGTCTTAGTATAATTAATGGCTATAGTGTCTAATGTATAGTCTATTTATAATAATAATATATAGATTATTTTTTAAATGGATCTTAACGTAAATTGGGTTTTGAAAATTAATATAATAATATGCTCTATACTAATATTATAAATATGAAAGCATTAATATTTGGATGTTTGTTGTTAAATAACGCAACAATAGCACGAACGTATTTTAATTGAAATATCGCGCAAAAATTTTTTATAACCAGGATGAATACATAAACGAAACTACAGAGTGTATGCGAGTGAAACGGCAAGGCAGGTCTAGCTAGGAATTAAAACGAAAAGTTTTAATCTATATACACCCACAACCTAGGGATATAATCCGAACGAATACCAATATATTAAAAACTACATATTTCTGCCGGGAAGCAATTCATTCTGGTTTGAAGGGTGGGGAAGATACAATAGAAAACAACTGAAGCTTCATCCCCGTGTATCAAAGTGGATAGCGCCATTCATGTTCTGAGGTTCACATGCTCTAGTAACACAATGTGGGCCGTGTTCACTAATGAAGCTGGATTGATCCCGTAATCTATTTTATTTTATTTTATTTGGAAGACAAACAGTGAACTTAAACTATATAAAATCTAATCATACAACTAAACACCACTTAAATGTCTCCGCATTTAAATAACTAAAAACGATTGTGGCGTCGCATCGCCTAAAATTAAATAATTAAAGCAAAATGTAAAATAAAAAAATAAAAAACCAATTTGAAAAAAGTAGTAAATAGAAAACAATCAATTAGAAATTTGCATTCAAGCATCGACTGACTAATGTTCTCCTAATACTCTTAGTAGAGGTGTATTAGGAGCACCATCGTACCATCCATCAACTAAATCTCCGCTATCTAGAATCATCATCTTTATCCACAGCTCAAATTTAAATTTTAGTTTTGCAACGAATATTTTATCTAACGTTTGAACTCTATTCACTAAAGGCTATGACATGTATTTCTTTAAGCAAGGTTTGATAAGATTAAGCAACGGCTTAGCTCTGAAAGTGCATAGTGCTATCTGATCTACTAACAGTCTGCGTAGGCTTCGTTCCATCTTCTTTCCATCGTACGAAGATTATTTGTTCAACGATGACTTTTGAGTGCAAAATTTAGGGGCACTTCAAAAAAACAATTGACAGAAGTAATAAAATACACGAATTAAATAAAGAAATCCAAGCCGAATCTCGACTCTAACGAATAAACATCTAATTAAAACAAGCATTCGAACATAATCACTAAGTAGAAACAAGCTCTCGGACTACTAAAGACTCATTGAACACCAATTACCTCGAAGGCCTCCAAAAGCCTTTAATTAAATCCTTCTCCGATGACGTCATAATTATAGAATAAATTGGACTGAGACACCCTTGTTTCGTTAATTTCGTGAATGAAACAATCTTTTGTATTAAATAAATAAAAAATAAGGCGGCTAGAAATAATTGCCTATGGACTTTATTTAATATTCGATTTCAATTCCGAATAATTTATCTAAAATATGTTAAAAAGGATAGATTCACAATCAACTCGACTTATAAAATCGATTTTCACATTCGAATATTCATTGAATTATATTTAATATTTAAGTATACATTACCGATTTTTAATAAACAATGTAAAGAAAGGAATTTTAACAAAAATATTTTCTACAATTATTCCATTAAAATACTCTTAAAGAAAATAACAAAGCTCCATCATTGATATGCCTTAATGGACACTCAATTAAAAAAAAAAGAATTATGTCATCCTTTTATCAACCATAAAAAAACTAGCTCTTGAACAAGGAACATCAAATTATGAATAATTCTGTTTTACACAGCAAATGGAACACGAAAGGAGGATGGAAAAAAAACATAAATTTTCAGCTTATTTGCGTTGTCTTGTTTTGTTTATTTTTGCGTGCATATACAAAGAGACTGAAAGTCTAGAGTACGAGAAGGTGGCAAATGTAGAGAACGATAGTAGAGACGCTAAAATTGTAACTATGTATAAGTTGAATCCAAGTTTCAGGAAGGTTTTTTTTTTCCACAGGAGAAAATCGCCGGATCCCCGGCAGGTGAGGAAGATAGATAGTTTTAGCAGATGGTTTACCTGGTGTTTTTGTTCGTAATGGGTATGACAATCTATGAACTCAAACCATCGAGGCGAAACGTAAAAGTGGTTCCATATAGAGTAGGGTAGATGAGCACAGTGGTAAAAAGGAATTGATGGGATAATCTCAAATTAACACATAGAATAATACTGTTTGATGGAAAAAAAAATACGTCCTGTTTTATCAACATGCAATAAAAAGGAGAGCATGAAGTGAAGAAGAACGAATATATTTTTCATAAAATTAAATTAAACAACCCCTTGGGCATATTAGTCGCTTATCTCACGGTCTGCTTGGTTTGTGAAATCATATCAGGAATGATTAAATACAAAAGTTCAATGCATCTAAAGTTAGAGGTAAAGAAGTTTCGGAAGATAATAATTTAATTTTGATACCATCATGAAAATATAGAAAAACTAATAAAATGTGATATTGCTACCTTTTGGTTTATAAAATTCAAAATTTTAGTTGTGTTCTGTTTACGTGCTATGTATATTAAGTGTTCTATAACGTTTGTAATAATATAATGCAAACCGTAGAGCCAAAAAGGGACTAAGTAAAATAAACAGAAAAAATCCCTGACTATGTTTGCAGTTGCAGCACTTTGCAGTTGATATACTACTGGAGCTAAAACCAAAGCAGAGTTGACGTCAGGCAGGTAGGTGTTAAAACTTGTGCCAATTCTAATGCAGAACTGCGCTGACCTGAAATTATATGGGATAAGGGCAAGAAAAGATAATTCCAAAGATACTGAATTTATCTTTTCTAAGAAAAATTCAAAATAGGAATCGAATCATGCCGTATTTAAAAATAGTTTTTGTATTTATTGGTTTGGCTAATAATGAAAAACTGGAAATAAATAGGATGAAACAAATCCATACCGAAACCGAAAAGCAGCGCAAAAAAATCTCCATAAAGTTTTTAATCAAATAATTAAATCCCAAAAAAACTAAGAATCTGTATTCGAACGATACCGTACACCGAGTTAACTCAACTCTACGATCGGTACGAAATGGCCATTATAAACTGATCCAGGCGGTCCATCATTATCGATAAAAACGTCGTAAATACCATTTTTTTTTATTTTCTTCCATCAAAATATAGGTATATACCTGAAACAGTCCGAAACAAACGTTAATTGGTAACGCAATCCAGGGTTTGTACAAATAAGCCAAGTTTAATTGGACGATAGTTGGTGTACTTTGATATCGGCTGCACGCCTAATAACTTAATTAAATATGAGTAATTTCACCAGGGTCCGAACAACAAATTGAGGTATCCGAAACTTTAATTCTTGGGTGCGACCCGTATTAAACATAGACCTTGCCAGTTTTGTAAATAATAGTTTCAGTTGAACCATACATTGATTTATTTAGTACGCTTTATTGAACACCATATCATACCGATAAAAGCAATATTTTTCAGGCAATCTTTGTTTAAATAATGTGACAAGAAATATCTAAGGAAATTATCGTTTCAATAGTATTATAATAATAATGCTGGTTAATTTCACTATTCCTCAGGAAAGGCCTCATGAAAGAATAGAATAAATTTCTAAGAAAATTACAGGATTATTTTTTTTAGAAATTTATTCTATTCTACTCAAGTGACTGCCTCTATGTGGAATGTTAATTCAACTGTCACTAAACTAAAACTGAAAGCTTCGAAGAATAATGCCTCTAGAAGCTTTCTCTATCCAGTTGGTTAAAGACCTGGTAGAGAAGACGCTCATTCTTGACACAACGCACGTTGTAATGAGTTCTAGCCACAGATGGCTTAGATATATTTAAACCGCTTGTGGCAATCTATCTTTTAATAGTTTAAAAAAAAAAAAGTATTATTTGAAATAAGTACAACTTCAAAAAACCCATTTGTAATTTATAACAATTATAAAACACACTGTTAATAAAATAAAATAAAAGATTGTCCTTGTAGACAGACGAGCATTCGACCCGCCTAATGGTGAGTGATTATCGTCGCCCATGGATCTCAGCAATGCTAACGGGTAGAGCCAAGCCGCTGCCTACCGTTAAAATAATGAAATAGTCAAATGATTAAAATAAATTAAATTAAATAAATTAAAAATAAAATAATCAAATTATTGCTGAAATATAGGTCTTGGATAAAGTAACACCTACAACCAAACAACCCATTTTATTGTAAATAAATTTAAAATTCAGTCGTAAATATATTGCGTGTAGACGGGAGATATTATTGTCTAATGAATAATTATAATTTCACTCCCTTTTTTATTTCATTTCACTACCATAATAATATATGGAGTTCTTTTTTCCTTTCCTACCTATTCTAGTAACCTCTAGGGGTTATTCTATGGGCTTAAGGAGCTTACAAGCCATCTAGTATTAAGTAGTTACCGAACCTCATAGACATCAAAATACGAACGAATTTACGTTGTAGATGTCTGTTGGCTCCAGCAACCACTTAAGACTAGGTAGGCTGTGAGGTCTTCCACCCATCTAAGCAATAAAAAAAATATCGAAATCTCCATTTTAGTACGAATACCCCACCTTTGAAACTGGAGCGTGACTACTTTACGGCAGAAATGGCAGGGTGGCGATATCTACGTTAGACTTGAAAATACGCATATTCATAAACCATAATAAAAATGCTTTGTCCACTTGAACAGTTTCGATAACACAATATTGCACAGACAAAAGTGGCGTGCGAAAGTCTCTTTAAAAGTTTGCTCAACCATATCGTAATTATCTGTTTGTTATCGTGGAACGCCTAAAAAAACACGTGTGCTGTAGATAAAAGCGAGTGTCCCGGCCACATTACCTGTGAATATTCATTTTGTACGTACACGTAAAACAATTTGCCAGTCAAATGAGTTTTCTAAAAAGCCGATTAAGCGAAAACTAAAATTGGTTAGTTATTTATCGGACCTGCTTTTAAATGACACGGTATTATCGTTTCGGCGTCCGCTTATAAATATTTAAAGCTCGCGTTTGAATAGAGCTATTTGTAATTAATAGTATTTTATAATGTGAAACTGTGTCCACGACTAATTTTAGAATTTCATTTCTGAAGGAATGACGTTCTAATTCTTAAATTAAATGTGGTTTTCGACTACTGACTTTTTTATAGCATAAAATGTCAAACTTTATTATAATTGAGGTGACATCAGCCATGAACTTTTGTCAATTTGTCAATGTTTTGTATTGATGATCACTTTGTTGGTGCAACTTATTAAATAAATAAATAAATAAATAATTCCAGTACTCATCAGTGGAGCCGTTGAAGAAATCATCAGGACACTTAATTAGTGCTGATTCGTGAGAATAATACATACCTTTATTCGTTTTTTTTTCACTTAAAAAAAGTAATTCAGCTTACCTGAAACAAACAAAATAAATATTTAAGTCACATTTCACATTTTCCTTCCAGAAATTAATTTTCTTGACTTGAAATTTAGTACTTGTAAATATTATATTGCTGATTTGTAAATTTGATTTTTGTTGTTGTTGATGTTTATGGGCTCCGATAACTATGAAGCACATGTCGATTTCGCTCACTCATCTATGAAAAAAAAACATAAAAAGTACTACCAGATTTTGTATTAAATTAATTCTTAGTCCCAAGCATGACTTAAAATATTATCTTCTAACAGAAACACACCCATTTTATCTTTTATGTAGCAAGCATTCCTGAAAATAGCGTTAGTTGAATCACAAAAAGTACGCATTAACTAAGTCCCATCATATCGGAATTAATGATCTCTTCACACAATCTCTAGGGACTAATTGAGGTATAATAGATAAGTTCTATGCTAGAATTTTGCTAAGCTTTGTTGCTTCATTTAATAATTTGTTCTTGTTATGATTTTTGTTTAGGTGAATTTCAAGTTTACTTCTTGCTTGATGTCTCATATCAAACTTAACTTAATTTATACCTAGCTGCCAGTAGTCTGTAAGAGTGATTCTGGCTTCACCTTGATTGGCGGACAAACTTGCGGGCTCAACTTGAAAAAGTTTGCTAACATCTGCCTTATCAAGAGCAGCGCTTCTCTGAAGCTATCACCGGGTTAGAATCGAGACCCACTGAGAAAGCGGCGATAAACTTAGTGGGTTACTAACTTTACTGATTGTATAGATAATCCAAAACGCTGCAATTATATTAGTAACATTGGTCAGTACCATAGCATGAAAAAACAACGAAAAAAAAGATGTGTGGTGTCGTGGGACACCGGTTAGGAACGAAGTTCCTTAATATAAAAATATTAAATTTAAGTTCTATTCGTGGTATAAAGAAAAAATAACTCGGGTATACATTTTTCATTATGATTTCTTTATTGATAAAAATAATCGTAAGGATCAACCACCCCACAGTGAAATGGAACAGCCTATTCTCTACGCCAGGTAAGTATGATTAAGCAAAAGAAATACGAGAATGTCTATCAACTGTGTAACATCTCGTCACCGCGGTTCAGGAATTGTTGAATTTACGTGCAGCGACATCTGTTGATAACAAACTTAATAGAAAAAAATCTTACGTTACGGATGTTTTTTCCCGGTTAGGGCATCCCTCCGCATCGTCCCATTAGGAACTTCGTTCCAAAAAATACTGTTAAGTAACAAAAGGAAGCTAGAAATAGTCAGGGACACGGTACCTGCTCATACGGATTCACAAAACGCAACAATCTTTTTCGAGTGCAAACATGTAGTCATCAATATTTGGCGGTGCGCTGTTTGCACTCCTGAGCGGGGTAACATCGAGGCTTTTATACTAACATTTAAACAGCGCGTCGGCTTCGGAGAAGATTAAGGTTTTGGATGTGTTCCATGTTCAAAACTGTTACACATCTGGTTTCAGCTATTAGCTGGTTGAATATTTTCAGGTGAATGTTATTTTTATGAAATTTACTTATTTTTAAAGGTCAATTTACTAATGAATAAATCGATATAATTCACACATTACACACATAATATGTATATGCTTGAAAAATCATAGAGCGAATTTAGATTTGTTTAAGCGTCTCCATTATAATAATTTATTTTAACTAATTTTCACATTAAGATAGACGTAACATTTTTCCGTTACTTACTTTTCCGGGAAAATCATTTAAATACGTCAAACTAACATTTATTTTGACTCGGCATATTTGGCTTACAGTACACCCTTCCGAAGCCAACTAACCTTAAGATGACGTTATCAAATCCGGTTTAAGATGCAGCCCTTTCACGATAAGGCCACCAGATGTCTCCATCCTTGTAATTGCGTCCTTTGTGCCATTTCTAATGAAAGGTTGGCGAAACTGATATAGCTATCTTTAATCAAAGAGAAACTTGTGCGTTATGCGGGTGTTTGACAGCGGATGTCACAGACAATGTACGGATTACGTCGAAAATAATTATGACCGCAAGCGAAGTTAGAGGGATATTCGATAGTTGTCAGTGCATTGTGATTCACTGCAGTACACCGAATGAAATTCAAGTTGAGATTTTTATTTGAATTATTTGAAAATCATTTCATATACATCAATTTATAATGTATACAAATAAGAAAAAACCTTTTTGTTCCAAGGTCTCAATGTAATGGGCTACGTTCGGACATTTTGTAAATCATAAAAATTCCAATTCGTACGGCAGCATTGAAGTGTAAGGAAACTAATCTCTTTGAGACAATACTAAAGCAATATCTCTGGTTTACGACAGCCCATGCTGACTACAACTACAAATATTTGAACAATTCTCCTTGCCACCCATTGTCTAGGTCAAAGTAATTTTGGCGTCCTCTGTGGCGGTAATTTAATTTTGCATTAAGATCATCAGTTTAACTCGTCTGGTTAACCATTCTATTAGGCTTACTTTGAAGCTAAACGTCCATAAATTAGCCATGATCTTCATTGAATTAGTAAAACAGTTTTGAGATTTGAATGAATGTACATATGTATTACTATATATTTTCAAGTTATAAATATATAAAAATGTTCGTTAGTCTCGCTAAAACTTGAGAACGGCTGGACCGGTTTGGCTAATTTTGGTCTTGAATTATTTGTGGAAGTCTAGAGAAGGTTTAAAAGGTTTATATAAATATGTAAAATGCTCCGAATTAAATAAAAATAACAATTTTGTTTAGCTTTGAAGTCCCCCCCATCGGAGGGATTCCTTTTCTTTGTTTTAAGTTTATTTTATATAAAAGTTTAGGTATTTTGTTTATCGATTGAGGCACTACGAAGTCTGCCGGGTCAGCTAGTATCTTTACAAATATTTAAATTATATAAAAATTTATTTTAATTATAATTGCGAAAATATTATGTATGAGTTCGTTACAATGTTTTTTTATGGCAATACAAACCTAATACGTATGCAAGAAGGACTTCCGCAATGAAGAAAAAACTTCAACTATAAAAAGATAAATCTAAAAGTTTTATAAATATTGGAAAAATTCTAGAAGTAGGGCGCATTATGAACGGGTGCGGACAGTTGCGATTATGCTGTTTAATCTGCCACATAGTTTTAAAAAACAGTTGTGACTTTGAATTCATGTGGTGAAATAATAATCTATGGGCACTGATAGTCACTGAATAGTAGGTAGGAGCATTATCCTTTTTTTTTTCCTACCTAAGCTGGTAGCCTTGAGAGGCTATTCCAGCGTAACCTTAACTAGTAGGTGAGCTCACGGGGCTCAAACCTGACGAAGTTGCTAACACGAACTCTAGCAAGAGCCGTGCTTCGCAGAATTTACCACCGGATCGGAAACGCGACCCACTGAGTAGATCCGGCGAGAAACTCCGTGGGCTGTGTCTGAGGGTTAATTTACTCGTCGAGCCCTTCGTCGCAAGCGACGGGTTCGACGAGAACGGTGACCGGTGCTTGAAGTACCTAAAAGCACCGTTAGTGGATCGGGAGGATCCGAGATGACGTGTTTGGGGCGACGTCGACTGCTTTCCATTCTTTCCGCAGGATCGGGAATGTAGTTACTTATCCATATGCCAACAAGAAAAAACTGAGTAAGAAAAAGTTGAATACAAAGATGCTCTTATTATGCGATATAGGCGTCGACTTTGAGAATACTACACTACATACGAGAATTATGTTAAGAACCGCATAAATCTCTACTCAGCCACGGCGGAAGTAAATTATATATGATTCTATTCTGAGATCTGTTTAATGAATTTACGTGTTTTTGCGTATAATTTTGAGGTTCAATTTTTTTTAATATCGTTGTGTCTTGAGCTTATATAGGCGGGTTATAGAATGTGACATATCATGACAGCGTGAGATATAAAATTGTGTTTGTTCTTTAATTTAATTTTTTCCTCGAAACTAACAAATAGATGACGTCACAAGTGTGTATATTAAAAATTTATAGTTATAATATGAATTTCTGTAACGATTCGATTCTTATCATCAGTTCATTCGATTCTTACTATTACTAAATGTTCTGAAACAAATAAATACCTTGAAAAAACTCTACCCCGTAAAAATGGTTTTAATTTAATTGCATTTTATTGTAACAATGATATTTGAATTTTACTTTTTTCATTATGAGAATTACTCACTTTTGTTTTTGTTACATCGTATCCCCAGTTCTACGGTTAGTATTATTGTTACGCTGGTAAGAGTAACGCCATCTATCGCCAAATAGCCGAACGAATATCGAAGGATCTAGTAACATCTAGAACGCTCGAGGAGTACAACGCCATCTATTTTCAGATAGCGGAAATACAATACTTGAAATGTGTGGAATATTCACGATTATTCTAGGGATGTGGTATCGGCTATAAAAGCGTTGCAGGGGTGGCATGCCGTCAGTCAGTAATCGGAACTACTCGAAGCGAAACAGCGAACGAATCACCCGAAGCGAAGCGGAAGAAACGAATTAAGAATTTGAAAGTGTTTGTGAAGTGTTTTAAGTGTTCTAAGTGTTGAATACAGTTTTTAGTTGTACTTTGGTGGAATTTTATTTATCCCGAACCTCAGCGCGTATCAATATGTATACGGAATAACTGTAAGTTTGAACATGCCTTTGGCCTCAGCCGTTGACCTTTAACTATGGCCACTGGAATTAACTACTCGGGCGTGGGGGGTCATACACTAGTTTGGCTTTGGATTCCATGAAAGTACTTCCTTACATAACCAAAATGCATAGCAAAGAACGGCTAACCGTCACTATTACAGTGCTAAGCCGTTTTATTTGCAAGAAGCGAGTTACGCTCCGGCGCATAAGGTCAGTTCCTCGGCGGGCTCATACATCACTTAGTCGCCCGAATGGGCTCTAGCGCGCATGCGCCAAAAGTAATTTTCCAACTTCAACGAAACTACGTTTTGCCCCTGGGATTTTAGATATTTTGGACACGGCTTTTGAGACGTTTGGGCGGAATCAAAAATATTCACGAGTAGTTATATCAGAAAATGAGATAGTGTAGGGCCTAAATATTGTGATATTTCTAACGTATTTCTCTATTTTATTAGGCTTTTATTAGCTTCAGACGTATGTATGTAACGGACCCTTTGTACATGATTTTGACCCCCTTCAAAACGTCGGATCAACTCGAAATTTGGCATACTTATTAAGGACCGATGAGAATTCAACATTTAAGAAAATATTGACAAAATTGAAATTCAAGTAAAAATGAAAAATTAATAATAGTTTAAAAAAACTAAAAAAAAATACGCTTTTATAGAAAATGTAACTAAAAAAAGAAAATCAATTTTAATAAATTTGAATTAAAAATAGTGTAAGAAAAAATTATTTGCTTGGATGAATGGGGTGCTTTTCAGGATATTGTCAAAATAACCCTTCTACTCATATCTGTTCATAAAATATATTTTATAACTACTGATAGCACCCCATGCTTTTTTTACAATAAAATCATTTTTTCTTACACTATTTTTATTTAATTTTTTTTATTTTTAAACTATTATTTATTATCAAGTGTAGTCGAAAAAGCTTTTACTACATGCGCCGTCGTCAAAGCTTAAAAATATCGATGTGTTTATTTTTGGACATGTTTTACATAATTAAATACATCTCTCTATGTTACGTAAAAAGTCTAATAATGACTTTTTCGTATAAATGTACACAAAAATCACACTGTATATAACTTTTTTAACAACATACATTTTTTAAATATGAACCCAGATGACCGGCCGGGAACTGCTGATTAAATTACGGTCCTTTTGATCACCGGTCGACCGACATGCGTACTCGTGATGGGATTCAAAAAATAAAAATATTAAAATTAAAAAGTCAATTGAATTTGCTTGTTTTCATTAGAGCCGCGGCGAGGCGACGTCAATCCACACAGCCAATTACAACTCCGTATTTATCTAGGAAATTATTTAAAATCTACGAATACGACGAGAGCTTAAAACACCAATTATAAGTGAATGAAACATTTTCAAACATCAATAGACGAGCAAAGTTAAATAGAAATTTGCTGTCTTTCAATTAGGTCAAAGCGAAATAACTTTGACTAATAAGGTAGCGAGATAGTGGCTTGTCATTGACATTGACGTCCATGTTAGAAGGTAAACACTCACCAGCTGAACCTAGTAATGAGTGGTCACCTAAAAGGAGCCACCAATGATCGTGAAAGTTATAACACAAGCTAAGTATTTTCCATGTCACCTCATTTTCTTACACAATATCGAAGATATGAAATAGAAAGTACAGAAATCACTGTGACCTGAGTAGTAGGTAGTAGTTAAGCAACATTTTCCCAAGTTATCTCAAAATTATTACAAGTACAAAAAACGATCGCTTATCTGTAAACGTGCCATGAATTTCAATAAATCGACGTGAAAGCATTGAAGTTTCTTCACAAATCGGCTTCGCAAATTGAGTCTCATGGGTCGATGGCATTTACCTATCGCACCCAACCGACTCGCTAACTAGTCGATGTCGTATAAAATATTGCTGATTCAAATAAAAAAAACCGATTGCTATCTCACTTTGATGTTGTCAGAGGAAATGAGATCTGCTTCCGATCCGCGAGAAAAGAAAAACCTTCCCGATTCGAAGTTCCGTAGACGCTAACCGGAACCCCTTTTAATATTGATTCAATATTTATCCGACCTCGGTGCAGCTGCTCAATGCATTACGGCTGAAACGATTGATCTTGTGATTTTATTATAGCTTTACCTGATTTGTAGCTTCATAGTTTTTAGAAAATTATACGGACGAGAACTCTTTTGAATTAGTTTTACTGGTGCCAGGACCTCTTGTGAGTCCGCACGGGTAGGTACCACTAACCTGCCTATTTCTACCGTGAACCAGTAATGCGTTTCGGTTTGAAGGGTGGGGCAGCCGTTGTAACTATACTGAGACCTTCGAACTCATATCTCAAGGTGGGTGGCGGCATTTGCGTTGTAGTTGTCTATGGGCTCCAGTAACCACTTAACAACAGGTGGGCTGTGAGCTCGTCCACCAAGGTATGCAATAAAAAAAAGAAATAAAGAAAATCCACCTCTTTTTAACTTATTACTACTTATACTTCTTTTACTTCAAGAACGTGTGATAGTTTCTGTTGCTGCAATTAAAATGTAGTCAAACTTAATGTTAATGGGCCCTTTTTTATTGCTTTACAGATCACGGCTTATCTGTGGTCATCTGCGTATCGAATTAGAATTGTTATGTTTTCGGATTATCCGATTTGTGTAAGTTTTACGTTTTTTTTTGTTTAATAT
Source organism: Bombyx mori (assembly GCF_030269925.1). Taxonomy (NCBI): domain Eukaryota; kingdom Metazoa; phylum Arthropoda; class Insecta; order Lepidoptera; family Bombycidae; genus Bombyx; species Bombyx mori. The sequence goes on from NC_085128.1 coordinate 12,184,168, forward strand.
TTTCAGCTTCACTTGACGATTGATAATATAATGTTTGATCAATCAATTGTAATACATAAAGCGTACTTATACATAGTCAGGTCATAAATTCTGTCACATGTTTAATGTAAAATAATTGAAACAAGTTTATTCATTATGTAACCATTCATATACCAAAATGAACTTAGCAAAACATAGATTCTTATGACACTAAAGTTTATTCAAAATGACCTCCGTGATTTTGAATACAGGCCTTCAATCTGCGCGGCCAGTCGTCTATCGCAGCACGAACGAGGTCCATGTCAATATCGGCGGCTGCCTTAATCAAGGATGTCTTGAGTGACTCCAAATTGAGATGAGGCTTTGAGCATGCCTTTTCCTCCAAGTGTTGCCATATCTTGTAATCTAACGGATTCAAATCTGGACTGGAGGACGGCCAGTCTTCGTGCCGGATGAAGTCGATTTCACGCGCCGCCAGCCAGTCTTGTGTGCTCTTCGCTCTATGAGCTGTGGCCGAATCTTGTTGGAATACCCAGTGCCTGTTATTGAACATGGTATGAGAAACAGGTTCCACAAGGTTCGTCAGGACTGTATTTTGATACACAACTGCATTCGTTTTTACACCTTTCTCACAAAAATGTACCTCTGTTAAGCCCCAATAAGAAACTCCCAACCATACCATGATCGAGGATGGAAAATGACCTCGTTGGACACGCGGAATACGATTGCTCGCTTTTTAACTACTGTGTGCGTACACCTTATCATTTTGTTTGTTGTAGCTCTCTTCTACGGTAAAAATTTTTTCATCCGAAAAAAGAATTTCCCGATATTTTTTTCCCGCGTACCGCTTCAACAAAGCGCGGCATCTCTTCAGTCTCAGGTCCATTAGACGAGCATTCAAGCGATGTCCTGTTTTTCTTCGATATGCCCAAAGCCCTAAGTCTTCATTTAACATCCTTTTCACCGTGGTTCTGCTTAACCCCATCTGAAGGGCCAACAGTTTCTGCTTACGTTTGGGATTTCTTTGAATTCACGCCTTCACAGCTTTTATCACTGCTGGAGTCCTAACAGACCGAGGGCGACCACTTCTTGACCTGTCATCTACACTAGAGTCTTCATTGTACCGTTTGATGGTACGATAAACAAATCTTTTGGTTATATTGAAATTTTTCAGTATGTTAAAAATTTGAATTGGCCCGTAACCGCAACGATGCAACGCAATAACTGCAACACGGTCTTCTTTAAGCGTCCACTCCATATTTAAAAATGAGTATAATTCTAAAAGTATACATTTTTTATTTTCATGAACAATTCGAAATTCGAATTCAATAAACTTTTTTGTGGCCAGCATTCTAAAAGAAAAGTTTTTACTGTGTGACAATACTTATCACCTGACTAGGTATAAAGGTTGGTACAGAACCATACAGGCTGTGCCCGTGTTAGCTTTGCATTTCAAAAGTCTTCCCGCTAGCTAACGGGACGAATAGCACATCATATCACCGGTAAGGGGTCGGTGTCGACTTTTGACCGTTTCGAGTGCCGATCTAATTTGTGGAATCGAGGAGGCATGTGAAATTTAATCGATTTAAGTCATAGCTAAAACGAATTCAAACATTAGCAATTCTAAGATTTCGCACAAAACGTGTACTAGGAAATTGGTGACGCTTGAGATTGATTACAGGGGTATAGTTTCTACAAACTGTAATTGAAATCGATCAGACTCTCTTTGAAACTAACACATTTAATATGAAGAAGAAGATCGGATCCACCCCGATGCTCTAGAATTATTCAAGTAATGTCTAGAGTTGCAGAGGGCGGTTTGCAAAAGTTTACAATTACTGTGGGTCATGTATGAAGGCATACAGAGGCACAAACTGCTTATTTTTGCGAGGAGTGTAATAGCTATTAAACAAATTGGAACTTCGACCATAATATGCCTATGGGCATTCAGTTATAATATCAGTTTACTTCGACTATCACTCAAATTCTACTACCAAAAAAAAACCAAATGGTCCAATAAACGTTCAATATTTATTTAAGTTTCCAAAAATCGTAGTCACATTTTATATAATAATTATTATTTCGCAAATATCTTATTTTAAGGCGACGCTTCGAAAACTTTTCAGTTTTCTTATTCACTGTTCACTGAAAATATAATAAGTGCGTCAATACCAAATCGACGCGGAAAAAATACGTGAAAATTTCTAAATCATAATATTTTGTCTCACTCAACCCAAAACAAGAATTTGACGTGTTATATATTATGCCAAAAATATACACATGCATACAAGTTATGAAGTAGATACACAAGGCACCATCATACTTCGAATTTCAAATATATTATTATATTCTGATAGCGCTCAGTGTCAATCCTAGACTAGAAGTACACTACTCCGTACCCTTAACCAACGAGGCGAATGAAGGAAAGGCAAAAAAATGGTTGTTAAAATAATTATAAAAGGAATTTTGAACTTTATATAATACTATCTAAAGCTATTTAGAAATTTTCGCCCCAGAAGAAACGATTACGGACTGAATAAAAGACAGTAAGATGTGAAACCTCGAATCCCATTTACAAAAAAAAAAAAAAAAACTCTACTTGAATTAGAAAATTGAATTCCGAATCAAGTTTCAATACTTTTAACTTATAAACTATACCGTAGCTGAATGACACTACGAGTATACCATCATGAAATTTAAACTAACAAAATGGAACATGCTGTCGAAATTGTTAATTAAAATAAACTAAAAACGTAAACGACCGCACGCAGATCAAATGTATCTATTTCAATTTGGATGTCCAATGTTAATTCGCGGTCAGCGATGCTCATATTAATTATGTTTTATACATATATGTAGAAGCTCATTACAAATGGAATTGGCCAGAGTGCGGTCGCTTCTGTGTCTTACTTTAATACGCTGCGTTTGACAGGATTTATATTATGCGGTCAACGGATTATTTTGGTAGTATCCTGCTTGCATTAAGCTGGCGATTGACATGGGCGTACGATTTCGCAATGTAACATTCGCAACGAGCGCAAGTCTTACGAAATCTGCTAGAAGTACACTAAAAGATTTTACACGATCCTTCTGTTAACGCCATCTTACTTGAAAAACCAATCCGCCCTTCAAACAGAGATGCCTCATAGATTTGCAGCAGAAATAAAAGCGATGCTGAAGTCGTACCGTCAATGAAATTTGTATTATGGATAAACACATACACACGCACACAGACGCACGCACGCACGCACGCACGAACGCACGCACGCACGCACGCACGCACACACACACACACACACACATTCCACAGTCCTAAGATATAATTATCTCTCATGTAACGGGTGATTTAATCTCGCACGTAACAAATAACTTTTACGGCAAATCGAACCCGCAACCCGTTCTGCAGATGTTCACTAGCCATTCTAATGACCGCGCGGTGTTAGTCAGTCTGAAATTATACGTTCACATTGTCAAGTCGCGACCAGTCTCTCATCCGTCCACGGTCTAATTCATATTATTAGTGCTGGCGTGTTGTCAGTTCCTATAAGTCGATACACAATGAAATCTGTCCTAAAGTATCATACTGGTTTGAAGGTAAAATGGCCATTAATATAATGACATTTCATATTCTGAGTTTAAGATCTAAAGAGGACAGTTGCACTAATGCTATGTTATTCTATGTCTGTAACGATATCTCTAATGGCTCAGTACATTCATTATATTATACCACTGACACAAGTCAGTCGCCAGTCACACGTGTATTGATTTTTAAAATTATTACCTTTATTTCGCGCTATTTGATTTTCTTAGATTTTAGCTAATATTTAGGTTTTATTGTAAGCATTAAGCATCATTTGCGTTTCAATTGAAGAACTGTACGTTTATTCAGAATTCAATACAATTTATAGTATGTTGTTTTTTTTATGCTTAGGTACCTGGACGAGCTCACAGCCTGGTGTTAAGTGGATAATGGAGCCCATAGACATCTACAACGTAAATGCGCCACCCACCTTGAGATATAAGTTCTAAGGTCTCAAGTACAGTTACAACGGCTGCCCCACCCTTCAAACCGAAACGCATTACTGCTTCACGGCAGAGATAAGCAGGGCGGTGGTACATACCCGCGCGGACTCATAAGAGGTTCTAGCACTAATAGGGACGTCAAAATTATTAAAGAGAAAAATAGACTATACAAAGTATCAAAACAAATACAACGATTAACGGTGCGTTCTTATCTCAACATAATTATACATTTTTCATACGTGCTATGAGGTTATGCTGAATCTTTTCAATGCTACGAGAAGCCTCCGATTACCCCCGTTTTTCCGCCCCGTATCACTTCTCGCAAACGCTTTCTTTATCCAATTATCCGAAGATAAATCTCACCTGTGACTGCTGAGGAAATAACGAAAACCTTATGTTAGGGAAAAGTTATATTTCCACAAATCCTGGCTTTTTCTCTTCGTTTGACTTACTGAAACGGCGCGTCACGTTCGTAATGATATCTTTGCGTTTGTGATTTAATTTCTGTTTCGTTTTTCAATTTATTAAGAACACTGTTACTGGGTTTTATCTCGCATTTATATTGTGACTGGCTCTTCCGCGGTTACAGTAACTAGATATTTTCAAGGTTGATTTAAATTGTAATATGTACAAAATAAAGGTGAGATTAAATTTACTGGTGGTATTTATTTACTGGTGGTAGGACCTTTTGTGAGTCCGCGCGGGTGGGTACCACCACCCTGCCTATTTTTGCCGTGAAGCAGTAATGCGTTTCGGTTTGAAGGGTGGGGCAGCCGTTGTAACTTACTTGAGACCTTAGAACTTATATCTCAAGGTGGATGGCGCATTTACGTTGTGGATGTCTATGGTCTCCAGTAACCACTTAACATTAGGTGGGCTGTGAGCTTGTCCACCCATCTAAGCAATAAAAAATAATAATTGAATATCGTGCTTACATACTAATGGCATGAGTTTTGAAATTGATGTTATTTGTACAATGGATAAATTTGAAACAAAACATAAAAACTTTAAAAATTAAACCAAAATTTAACATTAGTGATAATTAAATTGAAACTGTAGCACATGTTACTAAAATATAAACAAAACTTACCTGTAAAAAGAAAACATTAAAAAAAATGCACACAAGCACACACTCCGAATATTAAAAATTCAAACACAAGTAGCATGAATGTTAAACATTGCTTAGAGTGTAAGACGTCACAAAATAAACTTCAGAACAGCCCTACTTTCATCTAAAATACTCTAATTAGTTAATTTTATTGGTTCATTCTAATGTGCAATCGTGACCAAGTTATCTCAAGAATTTAAGTTTTGTCCAAACAAGATTAAAAGCTTCATTTTAACATTGTCTTAATTCCACGATGCTCTGAACGAGAGCGTAATTTTTTTTTTTTATACCTTAGCAGGTATGTCTTTGATGATGTCCACGGCCAACGCCTCTTGAGTAGGTGGGCAAATAGCTTATTTGCTTTAGTCAAGATTCAAGAAATACATTTACATTTTAAGATGTTTATATTTCAATTCAGTATTTTAAGTTTGAATGTATTAAAATTACATACAAATTGAAATGAATAGAACACGAACATATCTGTGAATATTGCACGTACGTAATTCAAAAGGTAAATCCGTAATGCGTTCCGAGTCGGGTGTTTGATTTATTTTGCGGTTTGTGAGTGATTTAGAAATGTATTTACAAAGTGAAGCCCAAAACAGACGAAAGGGTTAGCGTGGCGTAAATTGAGAGCGGTGAATAATTCATATACGTATATTTGTGAATTACCTTAACCATTTCACGTAATGCGTCAGTCCGGTCGCCAGTCGGAGACGTCGGGGCTCAACTAAGTTCAACTTTACTTTAATTTTATATACACTACTTGTTCTACTTAAAGTTTTCTTTTACTGTCTTCAGTTGGAGTTCAGGATAATAGCGGGTCCTGAAAATCAATTCGTAGCGTTAGTGAGTTGCAACGAAAGAGCGAGTATTGAAAAATGACTTCAATGCTATGTAGTCGTATACTTTCTTCGGCTTTTGCGAGTCTCAAACGTAATTTACTTCTACTAATTTACTACTAATTTACTAACTACTTTTGCGATTTTATCTCGCCTTTACTGTTTTCATTTTATTACAATTCCACAGTTTTCATCCTCACCTACAACTAAGATGTTATTCGTCGGCATTGAAATATTGTGAATATTGTGAAATATTCAAACCGTAAACTAGTCTATACTAATATTGTAAAGGGGAAAGATTTGTTTGTTTGTATAGAATAGGATCCGAAACTACTGAACCGATTTGAAAAATTATTTCACTGTTTGGAAGCTACACTATACCCGAGTGACATAGGCTATATTCTTTTAAAAAACAATGAGGGATCCTTACTAAAACTCCAATAATGTAACCCAAGGTGTAAAAAAATTACCTAAAATATTCTGTGCATAGCGTGGGGGCGGGCAGCTAGTTTTAAATATAGTGACGAACCGACATATGAAAGAAGTTCTATACCCAACAAGAGCACGAGACATTAAATCGAAAGTGTTGTAGGTAGGCATTGCAGTGCGCTTCCGAACTGAATATTGGCATTCCCGCTTTTTTAAGCGACTTTCGAGTTTGCTCGCCGGAATTAGTTTACGTCAACATTCTATCGAGTATTCCTTTCAAGAAGCTAAGCGACGGTGGCTGATAATTTGTGCCGTGTTAGGTAAACAAGATCGGCGTAATTTTTGATGTAATCGGAACGTCCACGCCGCGATCCGTTTAAATTTTGTTGATCTTTGTGACATTTTAAATGGAAAACATCTTATTTTCGTGTCCCAGCTTTATAGTTACTTATTTATAAGCTTCAGCTATAGCTTAGAAACGAGTTTTCAATAAAAACAAATTAAAGCTTCGAAGGAGTCTCACGCTGTGTCTCACAATCAAACTATTATTGATTCAGTCATTATTTAATTTTTAATTGTTCAATATGTTTAGCTTTTTTTATTAAGTGATAATAATCCTGTTTTTTTGGTGAACTATTTATTAATTGATCATGACTTAGTTTATTTCGTTATTTACATTATTGGTATGTTTATATACCTATACTTTAGGCGAGAACGTTAATTCCAAAATACTTTATTGCACTCTGGTTCACCAAAATATAGGCAATATCTACTGGTAGTTCGCACAAGTAGGTACTACCACCCTGCCTATTTTTACCGTGAAGCAGTAATGCGTTTCAGTTTGAAGTGTGGGGCAGCTTTTTTACTATAAAAATTATCGCTTTGAGGAATAAATTTGCCCATTGTACTTTAGTTTTAAGGTTAGTTTTTCTCATTCACTTTCTCTGTACTTTTTATTTATTGCTGATTACCGGAGCCCATAAACATCTGCAGGTCCCAGTGCTTCAAGTACAGCACGTAAAGAGAATAGTGTTAAATTTGTGTTAAAAATAATAAAAACACTTTTATTTTTTCTCTCTCTCTTTTTCTCCACCTTATCCCACTAGGTGGGGTCGGCACAGCTAATTTTTCTCTTCCATTCTCTTCTATCAGCCGTCATCTCAACACTCACTCCTCTCTCTCTCTCATATCGTCATTCACACACTCCATCCATGTCTTCTTCGGTCGACCTCTTCCCCCTCTACCTTGCACTACCATTTGCATATATCTCCTAGTCACATGCATCTTCTCTCTACGCATCACATGTCCATACCTCGCTAACTTTTGATTATTTTTTATCATTTATATTCCTTCTATAATACAAGCACACATCCTTTGATATTCTGTTTGAAACGTATTTTCGTATGTCTATATTTTTTCTGCTCTGCAAGCTTACAGATAAAACAAATAAAGCTAGCGCATCGAAACAGCGGGCACTGCGTTCGGTATTTGGCCAATATTCATGTTTTCTCATATATGCTGCGGACGTCTATTTTTTAAACAGTACTACAATATTGAGAGTACATCGTTGTTACTTCATAATACTCGAGTTTATTGTTATCGAACGAACAAAACTTTTTGCATCATTGTTGCGATGCCTCTGATATTATAACGGTTTAAGGGAAACACTTATTATGAAAAAAACAATGATTATGGTATAGATGTTAGGTTAAGTTCTTTTTTATTGTTTTATAATGTTTTGGGTGGTAAAGTAATATTTCATACAGCCATTGCACACGTGATCGGGCTAATGAATAGATATTGGAAATAAATATAGTTAACAACTAAAAAAACAATTGGCTATTAGAAACTAAAAACTTTTTTTTGTTCTGTTGATCTTGGTAATGATATTAGGCAAGTCAATTGGAAGAAAATGTTCAAGTTAGTGAAAATTACTTTCAAAGATTTCCTTCCATAGGTAGATAAATAGATAGATACGACCCAAGCCAGCACAAGCGTCCTAATTTAAATGTATGTATGTGTATACATATATTATGTACGACTGGCTGGGTGGTGCAGTAATTAGCGCTCCTAACTGATGTGACAAGTTTCGTGGGTTCGATTCCAACAAAGGGCAATAATTCGTGTGATGAACGAGTTTGTTTGCACTTTGTATGTTTATTGTTTTTTTTATGTATGTGTATATTTAAACGTATATAAGTATGTTTGTCAGTCTCTGGTAGCCATAACACAGGGAATCCTAAATTAGGGCCGAATGACCATGCATAATATGTTACAATTATTATTATTATTAGTTTGTATTCACTTTCAGATATTAAAGTTCATACTTGAATATTTTTAGTGGACGAACTCACGGCCTATCTTGTGTGACGTGGATATCGGAGCCCATAGACATCAACAAGGTAAATGCCACCACCCAACGGCTGCCCCACCCTTTAATCCCCACAAATTACTGGCTTACGGCAGAAATAGGCGGGGTTGCGGAACCAACCCATCTGGGCTGACAACAAGCCCTACTACCAGTCAGAAGTATTTATGTTTATCAAAATGCATTTTTTAATCTTATTGTTTTTTTTTTTAATTAGGCCTGAATTTGATTGAATCTAACTTGCTCCATCGAAGCATAAGTTCATCCCGGATATTTAGAATTATAGTACCATTTTAGAAATCAGTTTTGGCACAAACCATCTTTCTCTAGAATAAACGCTAAAACACGATGTTTTGTAAGGCGCTATTGATATTTTTTCCAACAAAATAAGTCTGTAAATAATTCTCAACGTCAAGCTGCGACTTGGTTGTATCCCTGGTATTACGATAGAAGACGGTAATCATTCATCATCCGAAACATCATGGGCCTGCCTTCGAGGACAATTTTTTTCTGCTTTAAAAACTTGTCTAAGAAACGTAAAAAAACTACTTAAAAATATAATAATGATTTATTAGAGATTTACAAACAATTCGAGCAGACGATAAATATGGATCTCGTGAATAAATTTCAAGACTACAAAAATCATTATAATATGTACATTTTTGATTTTTCTATAAGCTTCATATTATTCTTTCAGGAGCGCTCGTCGTAAGTAGCCTTTTAAAAGTAAAAACCGACAAAAGAATATCAACAGGCTTGTCTTTTTCAATATTTTTTCTAAGATAAAAAGTTACGTTGCCCTTATTCACAAGTTAAGAGAAGATTTCCATCTAAAGTCTTGGAAACAATAAAGCTAGAATACAAAGAGAATATAACATGTGAATAGTGATGTGTTATGTTTGCAACTGTGTTGCGATACTTTAAAAATAGTAACGCGAAATACATTTGAAGTAAATCGCGGACAGGTACGTCAGTCAGTTTTAAATATTGATAGGTTGAAATGACAATAATATATTACAAACATTTATTAGACTAAGGTTTAAGTCTTAATTATATAGTGTAACAGCTGCCTCACTCTTCATCCTGGAACGCATTGCTGAGTCGTGGCAGAAATAAGCCGTGTGGTGGATACCCATGTAGGCTCGTAAGACCCTTTACCGCTAGTAATTACGCAAATCATCGTATATTTTTTTTTCTAGTTTGATTTCTCGATGTTACCCCTTTATTGTGAAAATTATTCGTGAACACGTTTCCAGTTCGCATTTTAAAATAAAATGCGGAATTTCAACATTGACATGGTCACATCGCTTATATAAACACGCTGGGTGGCTTAGGTTTTTGACCAGAATGACTTCAAAATTCATGACTGGTCACTAGGTTTAGCTTAATTAAAAAATAGTTACATTATTTTACTTTGGCTCAATAACATTTAAGTAGATAATACAGTGTAAAAACTCGAGAAAACCACCAAAGAATATTCTTATTTAATAATTTACGAAATATCAAGTTGCTTCGCCTTTATGAGAATATTAAATACTTTAGCAGCGAAACGAGTAATTTTATTAATTAAAGTTTTAATTTTCTTGCTTGAGATTTTTCATTATATAGTTGGGTAATAAGTAATGAAGGGTTGAAAGGGTTATGTTTTATAACGACATTTTCATTTATTCAGCTCTGAAAAATTCCCCTTTGTAGCTTATTGAATACTTTTGTTTAAAACATTTTCTGAAGTAATTAGCTAACATGTTATATTAAATTATTGAAACGTGATGAATTGGTTTGCAAATATTTTTTTTACCAACAAGCACGTATCGCTTTGGATGTAGAGAAATGTGACGGCTATGAAGAAGCATAATCATATAAGATGGCGTTTCCTACGGCCTCACGGTATGCAACACCAGTAAAAGTTTAGCTGTGTGGGCTTTTAGAATAGCACCACCCCATCTCTTCCTACCAGTCTCGTAAAAGGCAACAAAAGAGATTCACTGGGGTATGTCCAGCAGGTTTTTTTGCGTATTAAACCAGGCTACTGCGAACGTCTACTAGCATTTACACCAAACGACCTCATATCTCAAGATGGCTAACGGTATACATAATATAATATCTATGGGGTTCGACAGCCGTTTAACATCATCGTAAGTTTGCCACGTTTTGACATCGCCACAATGCTCACATTATGTTAGTTTCTGACAATTGCTCACACCTAACACCTACCAAAAAGCAATTTCCCACGATAATGTTAAATGAAAATAAATCTACACCACGCTTCCACTAATAAACAAGTTAACAATTTTATCGTTTCCATCTAGTTGGCAGTGTACTTAATCACCGGGGAATTAAGTCTTCGTGTCCGGAAACGGGCCGTCCGCGTCGCTTACGTTCCGGATTGCCGGAAGTTTTGCTTGTATTCTAACACCAACTGTGGCTTCTTGGTCGATGACTTGATTAGATTCGTTTGAATGTTCATTTTGCATGGATGATTATTTGAAATAGCAGCTAGGGTCAATCAAGCTCCGAGGCTTTTGAATGTAGCTGTGATAAGTATCATTCTTTAAATAGGTTTTTAAGCTATTGCATAGATTTTATGGCGAGCCTTGAGCGCGGCGACCGAATCATGAAATTCCGTAACGAAAAACACTTTACACTCCTCACTCCGCCTACCATGTAGCTCGCGTTCAACACATTCGCACTTTGCGCTTGTGTAGTGTTTGTAAATAAGCGCGCGGCGTGACGTCGCACTGCATGAGCATCATGAAAAGTCTGCCCATCTACGCGGTCTAGCTTATGAGTGTGAAGGGGACAGCTAATATTTAAAAATATAGCGTGGTCTTATTTTTGTTATTGTTTTAATATGAAATTATTATTTTCTAATTGTAATTGCATAAGTTGATAAAAAATGCTTTGCAATAGCTTTACCGCGGCAGTCCCCGAGTGCCACACGTCTTTTCACTGGTTCGAGTTCACGATCCGCCTTATGTTATCGAAGTTTTTAGACCATTCTTTTATTTGGTCAACGTGCTAAACCTAATATGAGTTAATTCGTGAAATCATAGTATCAAGTCATGCAAGCTCAACTCGCCCTGCCTTCAGTTTAGAAGATAAGAATAATGAATAAAGTTAGACCGAAAATATATTGGTCATAGCTGTATTTTGATTCAATCTGAACGCTGAAACCTCACCTAAAGCATATAAATAGATTTTCGATCACTGAGAATCATTTTCGAGAGTGAACCTAATTACCAAAGGATTGGACATTCTCGAATAGAGTTCTGCTCTGTTATGTTCTGATAGCTAAGGTTCGGATTCCCGCTGTAATTTTGCTAGTGCTGTATTAAGAACTAAAATTCTGTTAATAATTTTACTATAATTTCAAAACTAAAATCAGATTGTCACTTTTATTTTTTGAAGGAAATATAATAATGTACATATATGTACCCTTTTTCTGTGAATGAAGCTATCATAAGCTTAGTATCAATCTTCTCAAACCTAAGGGAATGAGCACGATGGCGTTAGATTGTACGATGTGGTTTAAAAATAATAACTGTGTGATTCTAATTTCTAATTATCCAATCCCAAGAATAAGTATTATTCAAAATTAAATCCTCGTTGGCGTAATGAAATTTTAATTTTGGCAATGTTACTCGATAAAAATTCAAAGTGACATTAAAAGTATATGAAAAAAAAAACATATATAAAAATTACAAACGTACGTCATAAATTGCTACTGGTGGTAGGACAGCTTGTGAGTCCACACGGGTAGGTACCACGACCCTGTCTATTTCTGCCATGATGCAGTAATGCGTTTCGGGTTGAAGAGCGGGGCAGCCGTTGTACTGTTAAAAGTGAGACCTTACAACTCATATCTCAAGGTAGGTGGCGGCATTTACGTTGTAAATGTCTATGGGTTCCAGTAACCACGCAGGCCGCGAGCTCGTCTACTCATCTAAGCAATAAATAAATCAAAAATTGAACACGACAATAGGTATTAATGTTTCGAAATGACCAACTTTCACCCCGAGAACTGACAATAAAACATTTTTCCCACCCGGTGACCGACGAAATGAAAAGCTTAATTGACCTCGACAGAAGTACAGTAGGCATATTATGGTTTATTTTTGTGTTTCTGTTTTATCAATTTTCAGTAACTATCTAGTTGCTACCACGGTATTACGAATATCAACTCTTAAATTTTCATTAGTTCGCATTCGTCACCATGATGCTAACAATTTCAATACATTAGTAGGCGGCTGTTAACTCTGACTCGTAAAATACCCTACGTCACGGAATTGCTTAGAAAGGCTCTCGAATTTTAAAGTTAAATTCTACTCGCATAATAGTTTGCTTGGCAATTTATCAAAGGCTACCGGTACGCTGTCTCGGTAACCTCTAGCTGTTTCTACTCTTTGGTATCGTTATCTTCTATTCGGCTACCGTCTGGTTCCCAAATTAATCCTCTCCTCTTGGGTTTCTTCTTGATTATGCGGCACGAATAATGAAATCATCTGCCAATCGATTGCAATAAAAAAAAAAACATCGTTTTTACTTTTTTTAGTGTTTCCTCCGTTACATAATAATATACATATTATATCGAGGGGTGGAACTCTCACCCCACGATATGCAAATACGCAGACGTGATAAAACAGACTTTAAAAAAAAGGTTTATAAAAATATATGAACGAAATCACTTTCCACCACGTATTAGTATCGTCTGTTTCACCTGAGATACCGAAACCGATTGCTGTTTGGTGACAGAAATTATCATGATGGTAGTAATGGCGGTGCTGGCTTATAATACGCTCTACCTAAATTAAAATTTCCAACTAGACGAACACTACATGTATTTTTGTACTCATGGATATAGGATATTCAAGTTGGTGCTGTTCTTATTCCAATAGTAGAGCCCTTCAGTAAATATGTATGTAGAGTGCCATTGACACGCATACCTCAAATTACACAGATAGCAACTGTTAAAAGTTAATTTATTTGACACCGCGTAGTCAATGAGTGTGCTTTCACAAAGTTCGAAGTTAACTTTGGCTTTGTTGTTACTTATACTTAGTGTAGAAGTGTTTTTTCACAGTTTAGAATATACCTGTGAATAATATAGTGTTCGGTCATTTACCTTATCACCATTTCGAACATTAGAAATATAATGAATTTAAAAATAGATTTCAAAAATGAATAATTTTCCAGTCTAATTACATAAAAATTTTACGTCTTCAATTAAGTTTATGGACGGATGTTGTTCAAATGACTTATTTTATTAGTGAACGCCATAAAACTCAACTCTTAATTAAAATTTCAGAATTGTATCAACATTAAAAACTTTCAATTATTAAGCTGTTTTTTTTTCCATAACAATATCGATGCTTTACATTGATACCGACAAATTAGTCTAATGATGGATAATATTGATCGATCATTGTAATATGTACATTTGCCTGGGTTTTTTTGTCAATCCTTCTTTATCAATCCTCTTAGTAGTCTTTTAGTTTGTGAGTCCTCACTGAATACAAAATAAATACTTCGTAGCTAAGGTAAGCAATATGGTAATATGCTCGTGACCTTATTCGCTCACAACACTTCTATTGCTAGTCTCCCCGGGACACCAGGCTAAGTGGCCCCTTGCTGTGTTGTGCTGTACAGTTAGTGTGTGCCCACAGTGCGTGTGTTTTCATCTAGCGGTGCTGCTTCGGGTTGGAGACATTCCGAACAGCGTAACGCAGGACCCGGGAACAGGTGAGTTGATTGACACTATTCTATTCTTAACATTGGTTAATAGCGGGTAGGTGTCGATCAGCCTGTGAAAGCTGCGAAGCCGTTTTATTTGGTAATAAAACTGGTTTTCGTGAGCGCCATCGAGTCTGGCCGCCCGTGTCTGTTCCCAGTCCTCCCCTACCCTTTGGGGTTAGGAGGGGCTGTTACCAACACCCGAAGGCCAATCCTTCACAGGTCTGCGGCGTCGGAGCCATCACAGGTAGGTCTTAAGTTTAAGTTTAAGTTTAGTGTAGATTGTATATAATTGATTCCCTTTATAATTCACATTACTAGTATTAATTCAGTTCATATTTTTCTTATTCATAATTGTCAATATTTAAGTAGTTAAGTTTTTAATTAATCATTTAAGTAGTATTGCTAGTGCCGTCTCGCTCTAAGCGAATAACAACGAGTCTCAATTATATACAAACCGCACATTCAATTTGCATCTTTTTTCAATTCTACCCTCTTATACATTAATATTTTTCCATACATTAATAAATTTTCCATCCATCTAAATACGTAATTTCATACCGTAATTCAATATTGGCATACCGATCGACAATATTAAGCTGCCCCTGTCGATGTTCATCACATTAGGCACGGTTGTTGGTTGCGGTTTTCGGTCGATCTGTCCTGTTAAGTAGTATTCTGTGTCAATTAATTAAAACTTCCTTATTTATTGTTTTCTAATATTCCACTATATTATTTTAAGAACTTAGCGGTTTTCGGTGTAGTGCTGAGTGGGAAGGGGAGTTCGACCCCTACGGTTGTGGATCGCTCGGCCGTTGAACCCTGGGCTTCCTGATCCAGAACCTGTGTTTCTGGACCCTCAAATCCGGGGCAATCCGGCCCTGCGATCTTCTGGCCGGGGTTCGTCCTCCGGGACCCGTCTTGGGTGCACCCTTACCGCTACCATAGATTAGATTAGTAATATCGAAGTTATTTCCTCTCTCTATAGTTATCACTATCATTTGTACTATTATTTTATTAGATATCAACATAATTTTTTCTCATTTAACTTAACTTTTTAATGAATTATTAATTAGTATTAGTGATAGGTGCTGATGGCTGCAACCGCCTCCGTATTGTAGTATTGTAGTTTTGTAGCTTTGTTGTGTTGTAATATTGTTCGTATATTGTCCTTCGTTAGTCTATATAAGCATAAAATTTTAGTTATTAACTGTATATTAATTCCTAATTCGTTTTTCTATTTTTTATTTTTACTACCCACTAGTTTTGTAATTTTGATTAATTGATTTTCTTTCTTTATTTATTAATTGAATTTAAATCGAACTTAGTTGATTCTTTTTCTTTTTGTAAATCACAGACATTAGACATTAATAGTAATACAGACCTTGTTTAAATTTCACCCCTTCCTTTCATTATTTACTTTATTTAATAACTGGCAGTGACTGATAGGGTCAGCAATAATTAGCTGTAAATTAGTAAAGACTTCATAGTGAGGGTGCTCCTGATGTCCGCGTGACCGACTTAGGATAGCCATATCATGTCTGATGGGGCTTCTCCCCCCATCGTCAGCACACCCGGCCCGTCCCGGAAGGGACGTCAAGCAATGGACGAACTATACGTCCGTCGCCCAATCCCACGAGCCCGACCGGTCCCGATGGACCCCGGCAAGGACGATTCGGCCGGTCCTTCGGTCCCGGCCCGGGTCTCCCAGGGGATCGGACCGGGGGAAGGTTTCCTTCCCTTGTCGACCGATTACCCTGGGACTCCTCGGCCGAGAAAGAAGGCCAGGTCTGAGTCCGACCGAGGTTCATCGGAGGACCAAGACAAACGACCGCGACTAGGTCCCTCCTCTAAATCGGAAGGAGAGGATAGCGAGGCCACGTCCTCCTCCCCCTCCTCCTCCCAATCTTCCACTCCAGACTCATCTCGATCCTCATCCCCTACTGGGAGTCCCATCCCAGCAGTCAAACCTGTTCCCAAACCGAGGGCCCCCGTCAGGACAGGGGTAGCCCCACGCCTACTTAGATCCCCTCCCCGATCCCCCTCCCCTACCATTTCCCCTATCCCGGTGGATTCGACTCGAGGTGCCCCCGCCCTAAGCGGCACGGCGGGCAATCTGGACTCTACCAGATATATGGACCTCGAGTCCACCAAAGCCCAACAACCCATCCCCTCTACGTCCTACGCGACCATAGCCGCATCTCAACCCCCAGTGGGCACACGCCCCAAGCCTACCCAACCGCAAGTTCCCCTACCCCCGAGGCCGAGGGGTCGGGCCCAGGAGGAGCTCCGCCGTCATCCACCTATCATGGTGGAAGCTCTCCCGAACTGGTCTCGCCATATGGCGGCCATTAGGGAGCGCCTCGGTAGGGCTCCTTCTGCCAGACCCCACGGCGCCGGTTTCCGCTTCCTGCCGTCATCGGCGGAGGAGTACAGGGTGATCCAGGACTATCTTTCAAGGGCCTCCGCTGCAGACAAAACCATCAAATGGTTTTGTTACGCGCTGTCGGAGGAAATACCCTCGAAGGTGGCTGTCCGGGGTCTCCCTGCTGACACCGATGCGGCGGAAGTAACGAACGCCCTCAAGGAGCTGGGCTTTCCTGCCCGATATGCCCGGTGCATCCAGGCCAAGAGGGGGAGACAGGGCTGCGTATTTTTCGTGGCTCTGGACCACCTCTCCAAGGGTGACCTCGCCCGGCTGTATACAGTTAACGAACTGTTATACTTGCCGGGGGTGACGGTCGAGGGATGGCGTCCAACCCGGGGACCTGCGCAGTGTCACCGCTGCCAGGCCTTCGGGCACGCGTCCACGAACTGTCACCGTGCGGTCCGCTGCGTTCGATGTGCCGGCGAGCACATTGTGGCGGACTGCCCGAGGCCAAGGGATGGCCCATTATCCTGCGCTAATTGCGGGAAGGACCACGCCGCCACTGATCGGCGGTGTGTGGTCTACCGCAAGAGGGCCAGGATGATGGGAGTAACCATCCCCCCTCCTGTTCCACCGGTGCCACGGCCCAGGAATGTCCCAGCACCAACTGCTCCTGTCGTGCCTGTACCTGTACCCATCCTCAAGGGGAAGGGGAAGGGGAAAGGGAAATCTTCCCAAACCCCAGCCCCTCCCCCTCCTAGTACCTTCCCGTCTGTCTCGGTAGTGGAGGCAGCACCGTCAGCGTCCACGCTGATGGCGCAGGCCAACCCGCCGCGACAGACTAAAAAGCCCACTCCTACTCCTCGTGGCCGAGCCCAAATTGAAGCTGTCAATACAGCCCACGTCACTCGCCAGACAGCAGGCCCAGCCACTAAGACGTCAAAAAATAAAAATAAAAATAAAAAAAAGAAAGAGAAGAAAAAGCTCAAAAAGAAATTGGCGAGAGAGCTCAGTGTCGCCAATATGGAAGTCGACCAACAACCTCAGGAGGCCATAGAGGCCAACGTAACCGAAGACACCATCCCTCCACAATTGGAGGGTCAAACCATGCCTCAAGCCCAACCCGAGACGTTGGGCAATACTCTGCCCCCTCTTCCTCCCCGCCCTCAGCGCGAGCAGCGCAGCGGTCGGCAGGCCTCACAACCTGCCGGCTTTGCTGCATGGCTCCTCGCGCTCTGGGAGAAATTGTCCGAGGTGGTCTCCGGAGTGATCCGCGAGATCGCCTCGGGAGCCAGCCCTTTCGGGGCTCTCTTGTCGGGGTTCTACCGAATGATTGCGCAGTTCAATGGCTAGCCAGGAACTGCGCATCATTTATTGGAACCCCGGCGGGGTAAAACCCCGCAAGAACGAGCTCTTGGTTCTCGCCCGGGAGTACAACCCTGAGGTTGTGCTCCTGGGCGAGACCAAGCTACGTCCTCGGGATGTGTTCAGGATTCCAAACTACTTCATGTACCGACGTGACGAGGTGAGTCCTGCCGGGACGCCGTTCAGGGGCACTGCGGCGCTCGTCAGGCGAGACGTGGTACATGATCAGTTGGATTTGCTGGCCTTCACATCGACAAGGTCGATCGGTGTGAGGATCCACACCTCGGGGGGAGATATGCGGGTTTATGCCGCGTATAGACCCCCGGGGCCTGATTTTCATCCCGGGGACATAAGAAGGGTCCTGAGTTGCGACAGCCGCCCAGCTCTGCTGGTCGGGGACCTCAACGCGAAGCACGTCGCGTGGGGCTCCCGACTGAACTCAGCAGTGGGCAGGCGGCTGTTAGAAGATGCCGATAGGGGCGACTACTCTGTGGTCGGCCCCGACGAACCCACGCACATTCCGACCGCCGCGCAACTCCAGCCCGACGTGTTGGATGTGTGCGTTCACAAGGGGCTACGGTGCCCCTTAACTATTGAGGCACTGTACGACCTGGGTACCCCCCATCTCCCTATCCTGGTGACACTGGGAATGGGGCTTACCCGGGTTGCGACCTCGCCCCTACGACCGAAGGTCGACTGGGAGCTCTTTAAGAGACTCCTAGTCGACCTTCCCGTAATTCAGGACCCCAACACCCCTGAGGGGGTCGACGACGCGGCAGTCCGCCTTGTCGACTCCATCAGGGGAGCGATCGACCAGGCGACGACTCTTGTGCCCAGCGGCGGGCCCAGAGGTATACTCCCGGCCCATCTGAAAGCGATTATTCGCCGGAAGAGGGGCCTGAGGAGGCTCTGGGCGACAACTCGTTGTCCCAGGATCAAGCGCGAGCTTAATGAGCTGGAAGCGGAGTTGGCGGCGAAGATTAGCTCCTATCGGGGCTATGCGTGGGAGGAACGGATCGAGGAGGCCCGTGAGGACCCCTCGTCCGTGTCCCTCCACCGACTTTGCCGCCAGCTCTCAAATCGGCCTGCCCCGACTTGTCCACTCGTGGACGAGAGGGGCAACCGATGCTTCTCGGCTCAGGCCCGCGCCGATGTCCTGGCCGTAATGCTGGAGCGGCAGTTCGCTCCAAATAACTCTGCACCCTCAGAGGCCGCATTCCACCAATCGGTGGAAGAGAGCGTAGCAAGCCTACTCTCCTCCCCGGTGCCACCGTTGGGAGATGGTGATTTCATCACTCCCAGTGAATTGCGCCTCTCCATCAAGCGGATGAAGAGGCGCAAGGCGCCGGGCGAGGACGGTATTCCCTCCCTCGCATTTTTCCACTTCCCCGAAACGGTCGTGTCATTCATGACACGACTGTTCAATTCCATTCTGTCCACAGGACACTTCCCGGGAACTTGGAAATTGGGCAAGGTTATTGCCCTGCCCAAACCCGGCAAGGATAGGAGAAATCCCTCCAGTTATCGTCCGATCACTCTGCTGTCGCATATGGGCAAGTTGTTCGAGCGGCTGCTGCTGAGAAGGGTGTCGCCGCACATCCTTCTCAGACCCGAGCAATTCGGGTTTCGCAGCGGTCACTCGACAACGCTGCAATTGGTCCGCGTTATGCACCACTTGGCGGATCGGCCCAACGCGCGCCAGTACACGGCCGCAGTCTTTCTCGATATCGAGAAGGCCTTCGACCGTGTCTGGCATGCGGGACTGATCTACAAGCTGTTGCAGAACACGGACCTCCAGCACGCCTATGTGCGACTGCTGGGGTCGTACCTGGAGGGAAGATCCTTCCTTGTCGCGGTCGAGGGCGCAAAGTCGTCGGTGCGCCCAGTCACGGCCGGAGTTCCCCAGGGAAGCGTCCTGGCACCAGTCCTCTACGCTCTCTACACCAACGACATTCCCACGCTTGAGGGCAACCTCCAAGCGTGGGAAGCCGACGTGAAGTTGGCGCTGTTTGCCGACGACAGCGCCTACTTCTCGTCCTCTAATTTCCCCTCTGCGGCCATTTCGAGGATGCAGAGGCTGTTGGACCTACTGCCCCAGTGGCTGGACCGATGGAGGGTCGCGGTCAACGTGGGGAAGACCGCGGCTATCCTCTTCGGTCCGGTCCGCACAAGAGCCGTCCCAGGACAGCTCAGTCTCCGTGGAGTCAATGTCGAGTTTAGGCCCAGTGTCCGATACCTGGGAGTCAGTATCGACCGGAGTTTGAGGATGACCGCCCACGCCAAGTCGGCGTTGGCGGCCGCCCGCTATGCGAGGTTTCTCCTCCGGCCGGTGTTGGCCTCCAGGTTGCCGACCAGGACTAGACTCGGCATTTACAAGACGTATGTCCGTTCCCGTATCACGTACGCAGCTGCGGCCTGGTATCACCTCATCCCGCAGATCATGCGGGTGAAGTTACAGGCCCAGCAGAATCTGGCTCTTCGCACGATAGTCGGAGCAGGGCGTTACGTCAGAAATGACGTAATCGCCCGGGATCTAGATGTGGAGTCGCTCGAGGAGTTCATTCGGAGGCTAGCTCGTAATATATACGAGCGGGCTGACGGTGGACCCCACGAGCATCTCCACAATATAGCTCCCTTGCACGCCAGACCACCTGATGGTCAGGCGCTACCAAGGGAGCTACTGGAACCCCCGGCTATGGTAAGATAGTCGGCTTAACCGGAGTGATATGGGAGTGCTCATAATGAGTGCCCCCATGGGACTGAGCTGTCCACACTCTTCATCTCCCCCCACACTGTTGGGGTGCCCCCCTATGGGGACCCATTTCTACCGCCCGTTTGGGTGGACCACTCCCCCTTAAGGGGAGTGATTTACGTCGGTCCCTCCCCGCGACGGTCTTCCCCTTCTGGGGAGCCCTTAGCGGGTGAGCGCCAAACTAGTGCCGCGGCTCCCCCTCTGACTTGTAGAGGTGGGGCCGCGGCATGGGGCCGGTGGCGGGCCCCACGGTGCTGACTGTTGTTTTTTGTAGTTGTAAATAGTTAGTATAGTTAGTTAGATTAGTTTTAGTTAGTTTATAGTTTAGTAGTTAGAAAAAAAAAAAAAAAAAAAAAAAAAAAAAAAAAAAAAAAAAAAAAAAAAAAAAAAAAAAAAAAAAAAAAAAAAAAAAAAAAAAAAACCGTAGGAAGCAGAAGACAGCAGCCGGCGCCGGGGAGACTCCTCCGCGGGCATCACTCCGTCCAAGAGAACCAAGCCCATCGTATTATGTATATGTATATATGTTTTGTCGATGTAGTGCAGCCGTGCACGCTGCGAACAGCGTACCTTCCCCTAGTCCTCCCCGCATCTACTTCACCCCTGCCCCATGTGGCAGGGAGCTTCGTCCCGGGCAGTGGGGATTGCCCCGAGGCCCGTTCCGTGCCCCCGAAAGGGGGTACGACGACCCTTCTTGTCTTGTCTATTGCTAGTAATTACGAATATTTATAAACTCTTATATTGGATTTTATCACCCGATGTTATTCCTTCTTCGCGCTACACATGCTAAGCAGTTTCATAGTTACTTAGGGAAATTGGTAATCCTATCGCACCTACTGTTGTGGGTGCACCTAATGCACATTAAATTTATACTACGTTCAAAAACACGAGTGTATCATCTAATAATCCATGTATTCCCAATCTCTATATATAAAAATGAATTGCTGTTCGTTAGTCTCGCTAAAACTCGAGAACGGCTGGACCGATTTGGCTAATTTTGGTCTTGAATTATTTGTGGAAGTCCAGAGGTTTAAAAGGTAGATAAACATGAAAATGCTCGGAATTAAATGAAAATAACAATTTTGTTTTTCCTTTGATGTATCCCTCGTTGGACGGATTCCTTTTGTTTATTTTATACAAAAGTTTAGGTATTTTATTAAGGCACTACGAAGTCTGCCGGGTCAGCTAGTAATCAATAAAATGTTTTAAGTGTACTAATTAAACAAAAACCCAAACACAATATCGTAAGTACTTTCTTGTCTCCAACTTTGTTTCCTAAGTCAATGGAAGGCTACGACTGCTATCAATTGTCACCTGTAAGCAATAATCGAAACAACGGCACAACTTACCTATTGGGAGGGCCCTTTATTAGAAAACTTTTATCCCTCATATACGTTGAGGACACATGGAAAAATAAAAGTTGGCTGTACGTGGTGTAAATAAGACATAACGACCGACATCCAAAGCTGGGATTAAAGTTAACGATAGCCGATAGTATTGTTTGGCGGTTCAATATAACATGATGTGTAAGCCGATAGAAAATTCCTACGCTGATAATGCAAGCATATAGTTTCTAAGAAGGATTAAAATAAAATGTAACTGTCGTAACAGTACAGAATAGATGAAAAAGATGGAATGTGATCTAGTCCATTCTAGTTGTTCGCGACGGACATGAATAAATGTAGAATAGATATTATTCGCGACGGACATTGATAGTTTAAAATAGATAGAAAATATAGTAATAGATAAATAGTTAAATAGAGATATGTTCGCAAAGTACAGCGAGATTTAATAGAAATAGACAATGTCCGTAAATAGACTGTATGTTAAAAATAGTTGTAACATAAAATAGAGTGTAAACATAGTAAAAATGTCCGTAAATAGATAAAGAATATCCGAATAAATAGTTATATTAAGAATATGTTGGCGTAAAATAGACAATAAATAGATAGTACGCTAAACATAGAAATAAGTAATTTGTAAATATTGTATTTTGTTTGTAAATAAAGATTGGTCCTCGTGGTCTTTAATTTGGCGTGGGAACGCAGGAGCGAGTCACAATACGGGCAACTAATAGAGCGACTAGGCAAACAATAGGCGAGCGAGGCGGCCGAGAGAACAATAGACGCCCACCGTGCTCGGACTCATAATAGCGCTGGCCGAGTGCGTGTGGGCGACCATAAATAAGGGGCCTTTTTTTTTTTTTTTTTTCGGGTAGAGGGCCGAACCTCCTACGAGGTCCCCGCGCAAAAGGGGCGCGCGGGGTATGTGAGACTCAACGATCTGCATGGTGTTGTGAGCAGACCGCGGGCCCAAGGATTTTAGAGCCCACCCACTAAACGACTCCTCTGCACTCTTACACCCGACGTCCGATCCCCTCCGAGGTCAGAACCCGGATGAGGTAGGGGGGCTACCGCGGTCAACACTACAACCAGACGGCGCGGCTCACCCCAAGGACGCCCAGCCGACGGAGCCTTCGAGGCGAATCGAAGGCTCTGAAACGTCGGCCGTCTCGGTACGGCAGCCCGTCGGGCCGCCCAGACGGTGCCGCTGGTGTCCCGGAATACCCCGCTGGATCAGAACCAGCCTGCCGGGTCGGGACGCGATACACCGTCGACCGGTCGCTCTAATCACTCCACGGCAGCGCGCTAGAGTGCTGGTAGCGCGCCGCGCGGCCTCACCCCCTCAGGTCGCCCCTTGACCTTCACCGGGGGGAGGCCGCCACCTACAGGGGCCGGGACGTACGGGCGTATTCCCGCCTCCGGCCCCCGGCTCGACGGCGACGGATCGGTGCGGAAAGGGAAGAGCTCTCCCTCTCTCGCTCCGCCGCCTCCTTCTGCGAGATGGTGGACTCGCAGAAGTCGAGCATCGCCTTCCAGGACGCGTCGCTGCCGAGCATCGTAGCCACGACGCGCGGCAGCGAGAGGTCCTCTCCTATGACCGCGACGAGGGCGGCGCGTTGCTCGTCGAATCCAGAGCAACGCGCCAATGTATGTTCCGCTGTGTCTTCCTCGTCGCGGTCCGCGCAGTGGTGGCACTGCGCCGTCGGTTCCCTTCCGGCTATCTTAAATAGGTACCGGCCAAAACACCCATGGCCGGTCAACATCTGCGTCAGCCGGAAGGTGAGGCATCCGCGGTCGCGGCCCACCCAGTCCGCGAGAACCGGGCGGACCGCCTCGACGGTACGGAGGCCGGCCGACGGGTCCGCCAAGCGGCGAGACCACGCCTCCAGCACGGACCGCCGAGATTGGAGCCTCCGCGCTCGAACTACTCCTTCGCCGGGGCGCCCTTCCCCCCTAGAGCGGAGGTCGCTACGCCACCGGTAATCGGCAGCGAGCGCCTCCGCCTCCAGGTCCCAGGGTGGCGCCCCGGCGAGCAAGCACGCCGCCTCGAAGGAGACGGTGCGGTATCCTCGGATCGCCCTGACCGCGATCGCGCGCTGCGGACGTCGCAGCGCGGCGACGTTCTGGCGGGTCAGGGCGTGGCACCATACGGGCGCGCCGTATAGTGCCATCGACCGCACCACCCCCATGTAGAGGCGGCGCGCCACCTGATCGGGACCCCCGACGTTTGGAAGCAGCCGGCTCAAAGAGCCGGCCGTCGCCATCAGTCGAGGGCCCAACTTCGCAAAGTGAGCGCGGAAGTTCCACCGACCATCCAGTTCAAGGCCGAGGTACCGAAGACCGGTCACCCCGACCCCGACGCGGACGCCTCCGATCACGAGGTGGGCACCCAGAGGCGGCGCTCGTCCCGGCCCGTGAAACAACAGAGCCTGGGTTTTGTCGAGCGCCACCTCGAGTCCCAGCCGTCGGATCCTTGTGACGACGTGTGCCACGCCTGCGCACGCCAGACGGGCAGACTCCCGGTAGTCCCTCCCCGGAGCCACGACCAACGTGTCGTCGGCGTAACAAATTACGCTCAGCCCGGGGAGGGGACCCCGAATTACGCCCCGCAGGACCCAGTCGTAGCCGATGTTCCACAGCAGGGGGCCCAGTACAGACCCCTGCGGAACACCGCGCTCGACGGGGAAGCGGTACATCGCCCCACCGTGTCCGATGCACTGGATCGACCTGCCCTCGAGGTAGGAGCCGATCAGTCGGCGGAGGTATGCGGGGACGCCGTGATACTCCAGCGCCCCCGCGATCACCGACCAGGGCAGGGTGTTGAAGGCGTTCCTTACATCTAAGGATAACGCCATCGCCACCCCGCCCCGGGATACGGCTTCATCGGAGAGGGCCCGCACGCGCAGAATTGCGTCGATAGTCGAGCGGCCCTCTCTGAAGCCGTATTGCTCCGCCGAAAGATCGGGACCAGTCTCGGTCAGGTGCCGGACGATGCGGGCCGCGACGATCCTCTCGAGCATCTTGCCCGCTTCGTCCAGCAACACGATGGGGCGATAGCCCGCGGGTGAGTCCGCGGGGCGCCCGTCCTTCCGCAGAAGGACCAGTCTGCCCGTCTTCCATTTCGACGGGAACCGTCCCGACTCGAGGCACGCTTCGAAAAGCCCCCCGAGCCGGTCCCCTAGGGCCTCGAAGGCCAAGCTCCAGACCCGGCCGTGAACGCCGTCAGGGCCGGGGGCCGCGTCCTTCGCTCTCATTCTGGACACGGCCGCATGGATCTCCGCCCCCGTGATAGGGGGAGGGGGCTCCTCGGCAGCGGGAACGCTGGGGCGACGCGGAGGCGTGCCCCACGTGGCGTCCATCTGGGGGGGCTCAAAGTCCCCCCCCGCTGCCGGCGGGAAAAGCGCGGAAACTATTTCCCGCAGCTGCCGAGGCTGGAGCCGCTCGGTCAACGGGAGCGCCCACGGCTGCAGTTTCCTGCGAACCATCTTGTATGGGCGCCCCCAGGGATCTTCGTCGAGCGACTCCAGGAGAGTCTTCATGCTCTGCTTCTTGGCCTCGCCGATGGCCAGCTGCAGCGCCGTCTGCTTTTGACGACAGTCAGCGTGCAGCTGGGCCGCCGTCTCCGCGAACGCAGCGTCGCGACGACGGCGTCGGCGGTGGCGTGCGCTCCGGCGGCGCGCCCTCACGCACTCCTCGCGGAGTCTTGCGATCTCGGGCGACCACCAGAACGCACCCCCACGTGGTGCTCGGGGGCCGACCCGGGGCATGGCGGCATCGCAAATGTTTGCCATGGTGCCCCGGAACCAGTCGACCTCCGCATCCACGTCCGCGAGCCGCGCGGGTTTTGGCGCCCACGCAGCAACAGCGGCCGCCTCCATCAGCAACTCCTTGTTCATCCGTTTCAAGGCCCACCTGGGGAACGAACGGGGCGCACCTTGCGGGAGCTCCTCCTCGCCGCGGGCGCCCGCAGCTGACGACGACGACAAGGAGGAGGCGGAGAGCTCGAATCGGACGTATCTGTGGTCCGAGAGCGTCTCCGCCCCCTCGAGTACGCGCCAGCCGCGGGTGCGGCGCACGGCGGACGGGGACGCGAACGTCACGTCCACGTGAGATTCCCCGTTCCACCGCACGCAAGTCGCGACCGTGCCTCTGTTTAGGAGACAGAGGCCGGTCGCGATCGCCCACTCCGAAAGGGCCTCGCCTCGCGCATCCGTGCGGGGGGAACCCCAAGCCGTGCACTTGGCATTGAAGTCCCCCGCGACGATGACAGGGCGGGACCCGAGGCGGTGTAAAAGCGCCTCGAGCCCGCCCAGAAACCGCTCGAACTCGGCGAGGCTCCTGTTCGGAGAAAAGTACGCCCCGATCACGACGGTCCCGTCGATCCTAGCCGCGACGTACCCGGGTCCCCTGGCCACCATATCCAAGGGGGGTAACGCCGCGGACTGTCTCAGTACGATGGCCACGGAGCCGTCGACGTCCCCGATCCAGCAGTCCTGGTCAGTGGGGACGAAGTACGGCTCCGCGGCGACAGCGACGTCGATTGACCACTCCGCCATGGTGTGGACGAGGAGATCCTGTGCCCTGGCGGAGTGGTTCAAATTACTTTGAAGGAAGCGATGGACACAACCCATTACGGGGCTACGTCCATCGCTCCCTCGTCTGTCCCGCCCTGCGGCTCGATAACAGCCGCGGCGGGAACTGACTCGCCGGCTGCCCTTGTTGCAGCCGGCTTCTTTTTCTTTCCGCCCCTCCTCGTTTTTGTAGAGGAGGGGGCGGACTTGCACGCCGGGCCCCCGGCCCGGTGGTCGGCCTTCCTTTTAGCCGCGTCGCACAAGACGCAGTGCGGCGCGGCTGCGGTGCAGGAGGCTGCCTTGTGCCCCGGTTGGCCGCAGCGGAAGCACAGGTTGCTGCGGTCCACTGTCGAGGGGCACTTGGCGAGGCCGTGGCCGGTGCCGAAGCACCGAAGACAGCGCCACGGCCTGCTCTCCTGCAGTTGCACGTGGGCCACAACCCAGCCCACGCGCAGCCATCCTGGGCTATCTGAAGGCCGACCCTGTGGAGGGGTGGCCAGGAGGTTCGCCGTTGCGATGGGGCAACGCGCCCACGCCGTCCGGGTACCGGAGTAGGTTGCCCGGAGCTCCCCGACTTTGACGTCGGCGAGGGCGCAGTTGCCCTGCGACGCGATGGCCGCGGCGACCTCCTCCTTCGTGGCGCACTCGTCGAGGCCCGTGATTTTGACTTCTCCCATCTTCACGGGCCGGGCGATGCGCACCACCTCGGGGTCCGGCAGGATCTCCCTCAGCCGGGCCGCCAATTTTTCGGCCGCGGCGTTTGTGTTGGGGCCGGGGCACTCTATAAGACGAGCCCCGTTGGCCGTCTGCCGGACCTTGATGCCCCCCTCCACGCCGAGGGCGTCCACATTCACGCCGCCGCGCGCCTGGGTCATCACCTCGTGGTAGGTGATGCCCTTTTCTTTGCCGGCCGGCAGCAGCTCCACTACCACTGCAGCCGACCGCGGGGCGCGCGGCCTCCTTCGTCCAGGTCGGCCCCTCGGCTCCGCTCGACCCTCTTGGCGGGGAGCGGTGGCCGCAGGGGCGGGCTTGGGGCGCGGCGCGGCAGGCGCCGCTACCTTTTTTGGCCCTCGCCGCACCACCGTCGTCCAGGCCTCGTCCATGTTGGCCGGGGCCGGGGGCAGCGGGCGAGGCTGGGGGGTCGGTGCCGGTTTGGCGGCGTTGACGCCCCCCTTCTTCTTGTTTCGGCTCCTGCCGGGCCCTGCCTTCGCAGGTTGGGGCGGGGCAGGAGCGGACGCCGGTTTTTTCGTGGGGGCTGGTTTCGAAGCCCTTGTAGCCGCAGACGTAGAAACAGTCACGGCGGGAATCTGCACGGATGTTGCTGTCTTCTTAGGGCCGCTGTATGTTTTTGTAGCGGCCCTGCGGGGTGCTGGCACAGGCACACTTCCCTTCACCTCGTGAGCGAGGGGCGGTCTCGCACGCTCCACCTTGGAGCTGCGTGCATCCAAGATTAAGAGCCGCCGCCTCAGCTCTTCGGCCTCATCGCCAGGTTCTGCTGCTTCGGGCAGAGGAAGGACAGGGGCCGAGCTGCGTTGCCGCTCAACGAGGTCGGCAACCATCGTTCGCAACTCGGCCATGTCGACGCGGAGCTGTCCGTTCTCCGCCCGAAGTTGGCCATTCTCTTTGGCCAGTTGCTCGAGGCGGACGTGCTGCAGGGCCACTTCCTGCCTCAAGCCCGCCGTCTCCGTGGTTGTGGTGCGGTCTACGACGTCCTGCAGTCTCTCTTCCAGGGTCGCCGCTCCGGATTTTAGGGCCCGCACATAATCGCCTTTAAGTCCTTTAGCCGATTTTTTGGCTATAGTGGCAACCATCTCCTTGACAATATTGCACGCTCGGAGGGGGTCAGAAGGACCCACCTCCGTTAGGGAGCGCTCCAGTCGCTCGACCTCTCCCACCTCTGTCCCGTTTTGTGCCTTTCGGCAGGCGGCTCTGGACTGCGCCAAGGAGGCAGCGTCCAGTCCGCGGAAAGAGATTGTGTCGCAATCGGTGGCAGGCGGCGCCGCAGCAGCCGCCGGCCCTTCCGCCAACGCCATATATTTGGCGCTGGCGGGCTCACCCTCCGAGGAGTCGGACGGAGGAACAGATGCCGGCTGACGAGCCGACTTCCTCTTCCGCCGAGTCCGCTTTTGCACGCTGTCTGCGAACAGCACTGGCGTCTCCCGCCCACTAGACGCGTCGCCCCTCGCGGAGCTCCGTGCCGAGTATAGCGAGATTAAGCTTTCGCAGCGCTCTAGGACCACGGTTGGGACTCTGTCCCTTACGCGACCCGTGTTGTCGCCCACTACGTTTTGGCATTGTTTGCCCCCCCCAGAAACGGTGGGGCAGCGTGCGGCCGATTGCTCGACCGCACGGAGGGATTCTCCCCCCGCGGAGCGGGAGGTACCCTCCTGGGGTAATAAATCTTTAACAGGTGCCATATTTCATTTTGTCCTTTTTTATTAACCAGGGGTCGGTCCCCTGGGGTCTGGTTGGTACCCTTGGGACTGGACTCCCTCCAGCCATTCATCCCATCGCCGGGCACCAGAGCTTAGGATTGGGGCATTTTTTAAAGAGGTTTACGTCCTCGCGGCCCCGTGCCTCGCGGCAGCGGCCCCCGTCCCCCACGCGGTGAGGATTACGGGTTGGCCGGCAGCCCGCCGAGTGCAACGAGCAACACGACAGACCACCGCCCGACGCTCAAACGAGCAACGACGACGAAGCCACGCCGGTATACCGGTACCCCCCTCTGGAGGGCGTGCCCCTGTAGCCGAAGCCGGGGACATGGCGACCAGCGGCCGGAAGATGCGTAAGCAACGCCGGCTCACTTCTCCATCAAAGGGCAGGCCAAAAGTGGCCCACCACCACCCGTGGGTTACGTCCGAAACGGGTCGGACGTGACCCGAAGAAAAAAGAAAAAGGGGGAAGAAAGGGGAAAAGAGAGGGAGCCCGAGCGTCTCCAGGAGGAACACCCTTCAGCGAGTGAAGGGCGTGGAGAGCCCGCAACTCCCCCTGCTGGTTTTGGTCCGCGTCATCCGATCTCTTTCGTTGCAAAGCCTAACTAGGCTACCCTACACCTACACCTAACCTACCTCCCTAACACCTAAGAATCCTTGCAACGAAAAAGATCGGACGATACCCCTGGGAGTGGGACTGTTCCCAGAGGATCCCGAGGGGCCTTTTTTTTTTTTTTTTTTTTTTTTCGGGTAGAGGGCCGAACCTCCTACGAGGTCCCCGCGCAAAAGGGGCGCGCGGGGTATGTGAGACTCAACGATCTGCATGGTGTTGTGAGCAGACCGCGGGCCCAAGGATTTTAGAGCCCACCCACTAAACGACTCCTCTGCACTCTTACACCCGACGTCCGATCCCCTCCGAGGTCAGAACCCGGATGAGGTAGGGGGGCTACCGCGGTCAACACTACAACCAGACGGCGCGGCTCACCCCAAGGACGCCCAGCCGACGGAGCCTTCGAGGCGAATCGAAGGCTCTGAAACGTCGGCCGTCTCGGTACGGCAGCCCGTCGGGCCGCCCAGACGGTGCCGCTGGTGTCCCGGAATACCCCGCTGGACCAGAACCAGCCTGCCGGGTCGGGACGCGATACACCGTCGACCGGTCGCTCTATTCACTCCACGGCAGCGCGCTAGAGTGCTGGTAGCGCGCCGCGCGGCCTCACCCCCTCAGGTCGCCCCTTATCCCGAGGGGCCTACCTCGCTGCAAATTTTTTTCTCGCTCACGACTCGGTCGTGCGCGGACGTGCTTTCCGATCCGTGGCCCGCTTGCGAGCTGCGTCTCTGAACTCACAGCTGTGCTCGACAGTTTAGTGACCGTGAATACATTCTCGTTTACGACTCGGTTGTGTGTGAACGTGCCTTCCAATCCGTTGGTCGCTTGCGACCTACGCATCGGAATACACATTTGTGCGTGATAGTGTTGTGACCGTGAATACCCACCTCATACCAACTGTCTTTTTCAAGGCAACCAATCGCTACGATCAGGCTTCCTGTGGCACTATCACAGGCTAGCGATTTCCTAACCCTTCCCAAAACAACAGTCTTTTTCAAGACTAGACCCCCGCTCGCGATTCTGCCTGCTGTAGCAATATACAGCCCGAGCGGGTTCCTTTCCTTTTCCCCGCCGATTGCCGTTTTCACGGCATAGGCATTCCCCCCCCCTGCTCCTTGCTGTCCTGCAGCACAGGGGGGTTACAAATCCTATCCGGGGCCTCGCCTTTCGGCGAGTTCAACAAAAGTCCCGGGGCCGCCCCCCCCGGGCAAGAAGACAGGAAAAATGGAAGAAATTAGTGAAAGTGTTATCAGTGACAGTGATTTTGTCGGGTTCCTCCGGGAAAGGTACCCGACAATTAGGGCCGAGTACGTTAGGTATAGGGCCTCTCGTGGCAATCCCTCTCCCCCCGGGTCCGTCGCCGCGTTTCTCAACCGTGCCTCGGAGGCACGCCGCGCGCCCCCCGCCGCCGCGTTAAGTTCGAGCGCACGTTCCGACGATGCGGCTCACATAGCGCCTAACGCTACCCCCACCCCCGCGCCCGCGTCGTTTACGTCATCGCGCTCTTCGTCCGTCGCGACCTCGATCGTTTCGAGTTCAGGCTCCGATACCGAATCGGAGATGGATTTCGAATCCGCGTCTAGCCCTCAGCCTGGAACCTCGGATGGGTTCCAAACCGTAACGCGCGGTAAAAAGCGTTCTCGCGCCGTGGAGTCCCGGAGCTCCACGACGAAGCAAACTAAATCCGCGACCGCCTCCCGCCCGCAGGTAGTCGTGACACCGGAGTCGGACTCCGCTCGCCGCGTAACCCCGCCGCCGCGTCCCAAGCCCGCGCCCGCTCCTAAAGTAGCTGCCCCGCCCCCGCTGATACTTCAAGAGAAGACAGCGTGGAATCGCGTGTCTCAGGCCCTTCAGGCCAACAAAATTAATTACACCCATGCGCGTAACGTCGCGCATGGGATTCAGATAAAGGTCGCAACGCCGGGCGACCATAGGGCCCTCTCTTCATACCTCCGAAAGGAGAACATAGGTTTTCACACCTATGCTCTTCAGGAGGACCGCGAGCTCCGCGTAGTGATACGCGGAGTCCCTAAGGAGTTAGACATCGATTACATAAAGGAGGATCTGACCGCTCAGTCCCTCCCGTTAGTTAGCGTGCACCGGATGCACAGTGGGCGGGGCAAGCAGCCCTACAACATGATCCTGGTAGCTCTAGAACCCACCCCGGAGGCCAAAAAGAAGATCGCATGTCTCACGACAATTTGCGGCCTATCCGGGATCTCGATCGAAGCCCCCCATAAGCGTGGCACTCCCGGGCAGTGCTACAGGTGCCAACTCTATGGCCACTCGGCGCGTAATTGCCACGCGCGTCCCCGCTGCGTGAAGTGCCTCGGCGATCACGCTACGTTAGATTGCGTTAGAGATAGGGAAACCGCGACCGAACCCCCAAGTTGTGTCCTATGCCTTAAGCAAGGGCACCCCGCGAACTACCGTGGATGTCCTAGGGCTCCGCGCAAGCGTTCAACCCTCCCAGCTCCGCGAACCGTCGGCCCAAAGACTTCGGCACCCTCAGTGCCGAAACCTGCCTTCGTGCCGGCTGCAGTTCCCACGGTTTCAGCGTGGAAAAAGCCGCTGCCGTATACGAAGGCGGGAACGCAAACCGCACCCCCGCCCCCGCTCGCGACACGCCCCGCGCCTCAGCCCCTGCTCGCACCTCGCCCCGCGCCCGCGTTCCGTCCCCCGCAACCCTCTGCCGCCAACGACTTCGCGCTCGTGCGCGACTTCGTCACCGCGGTGAACTTCGACCGTCTGCGATCGTTCGCTGACGCTATCCGTAGGTCGACAACCCCCGAACAGCGGCTCGCGGCCGCGTTCGATCACATGGACGTTTACGAGTCCGTGTCGCGTACGTTATAAAATCTTTACCGGTAATCAATGGCGCAAAAAGGTAGAGAAAAACCGTATTCCCTTACGTTAGCATTCTACAATGCTAACGGACTCGCGCGTCAACGCGATCAAATTTTCGAATTCCTCCGCGACAATCTTATAGATATCTTATTAGTGCAGGAGACCTGTCTGAAGCCCTCGCGTCGCGACCCGAAAGTCGCGAACTACGTCATGGTTAGGAATGACAGACTCACCGCCTCCAAAGGCGGGACTGCCATTTACTATAGACGGGCCCTGCACGTTGTCCCTCTCGATACTCCCTCGCTCTTACATATCGAGGCGTCAGTGTGCCGTATCTCGCTGACGGGACACCAG
Source organism: Bombyx mori (assembly GCF_030269925.1). Lineage (NCBI taxonomy): Eukaryota > Metazoa > Arthropoda > Insecta > Lepidoptera > Bombycidae > Bombyx > Bombyx mori. Next base: position 12,217,283 of record NC_085128.1, read on the forward strand.
CCGATCGTCATCGCATCCGTTTATCTCCCCCCGGACAAGCCCCTCCTGAGCAGTGACATCGAGTCACTGTTCGGCATGGGAGACTCCGTCATCCTGGCAGGCGATTTAAATTGCCACCACACTAGGTGGAATTGCCATCGTACAAACGTGAACGGTAGGCGTCTCGACGCGTTTATAGACGACCTCACCTTCGAAATAGTCGGTCCCCCAACTCCAACATGTTATCCGTATAACATCGCGCTCCGTCCGAGCACTATAGACCTGGCATTGCTTAGGAACGTAACTCTGCGCTTGCGTTCCATCGAAGCAATGTCAGAGCTCGACTCAGACCACCGACCTGTCGTTATGCAGCTCGGTCGCCCTCACAACCCAGTCACTGTTACGAGGACCATGGTGGATTGGAATAAGCTGGGCACGTGCCTAGCCGACGCCGCTCCGCCAATCCTCCCTTGCGGCCCGGATTCGAATCCATCCCCCGAGGACACCGTCGAATCCATAAACATCATTACCGATCACATCTCTTCCGCGATCATTAGATCTTCAAAAGAAGTCGATGTGGAGGACAGCTTCCACCGCATCAGACTGTCCCCCGATCTTAGGAATCTCTTAAGAGTTAGGAACGCGGCAATCCGGGCCTACGATCGTCTTCCCACGCATTCAAACCGGATTCGGATGCGTCGTCTACAACGCGAAGTCCACTCCCGCTTAAGCGACGCGCGTAACGATAATTGGCATAGTTATTTAGAACAACTCGCGCCCTCCCACCAAGCATACTGGCGACTAGCTAGGACTCTCAAATCCGAAACTACCGCTACTATGCCTCCCCTCTTACGCCCTTCAGGCCAACCACCGGCATTCGATGACGATGACAAGGCTGAGCTGCTGGCCGATGCACTGCAAGAGCAGTGCACCACCAGCACTCAACACGCGGACCCCGAACACACCGAGTTAGTCGACAGGGAGGTCGAGCGCAGAGCTTCCCTGCCGCCCTCGGACGCGTTACCCCCCATTACCACTGACGAAGTTAGAGACGCGATCCACAACCTCCAACCTAGGAAGGCACCAGGCTCCGACGGCATCCACAACCGCGCGCTAAAATTTTTGCCAGTCCAACTGATAGCAATGTTGGCTACAATTTTAAATGCCGCTATGACGCACTGCATCTTTCCCGCGGTGTGGAAAGAAGCGGACGTTATCGGTATACATAAGCCGGGCAAACCGAGAAACGAAACTTCTAGTTACCGTCCGATTAGTCTCCTCTCGACGATAGGAAAAATTTACGAATGTCTCCTTAGGAAACGCCTCTGGGATTTTGTTACCGCGAACAAAATTCTCATAGACGAACAGTTCGGATTCCGCTCAAAACACTCGTGCGTACAACAAGTGCACCGCCTCACGGAGCACATTCTGATAGGACTAAATAGGCGTAAACAAATCCCGACCGGCGCCCTCTTCTTCGACATCGCGAAGGCGTTCGACAAAGTCTGGCACAACGGTTTGATCTACAAACTGTACAACATGGGAGTGCCAGACAGACTCGTGCTCATCATACGAGACTTCTTGTCGAACCGTTCGTTTCGATATCGAGTAGAGGGAACTCGTTCTCGTCCCCGTCAACTGACTGCCGGAGTCCCGCAAGGCTCCGCGCTCTCCCCGTTATTATTTAGTTTGTATATCAATGATATACCCCGGTCTCCGGAGACCCATCTAGCGCTCTTCGCCGACGACACGGCTATCTACTACTCGTGTAGGAAGATGTCGCTGCTTCATCGGCGACTCCAGATCGCAGTAGCCACCATGGGACAGTGGTTCCGGAAGTGGCGAATAGACATCAACCCCACGAAAAGCGCAGCGGTGCTCTTCAAAAGGGGTCGCCCTCCGAATATCACTTCGAGCATCCCACTCCGTAGTAGGCGCGCAAACACCTCCGCCGTTAGTCCCATCACTCTCTTTGGCCAGCCCATACCGTGGGTCTCGAAGGTCAAATATCTAGGCGTCACCCTCGACAGAGGGATGACATTCCGTCCCCATATAAAAACGGTACGCGACCGCGCCGCGTTTATTCTAGGACGACTCTATCCAATGCTTTGTAGTCGAAGCAAACTGTCCCTCCGCAATAAGGTAACTCTCTACAAAACTTGTATACGCCCCGTCATGACGTATGCAAGCGTAGTGTTCGCTCACTCAGCCCGCACCCACTTGAAATCCCTTCAGGTTATTCAATCACGATTCTGCAGGATAGCCGTCGGAGCGCCATGGTTCCTTAGGAATGTGGATCTCCACGATGACCTGGAGCTCGACTCTCTTAGTAAGTATCTACAGTCGGCATCACTGCGCCATTTTGAGAAGGCGGCACGACATGAGAACCCTCTCATCGTAGCCGCTGGAAATTACATACCCGACCCAGTAGACCGAATGGTAAACCGTCGACGTCGCCCAAAGCACGTCATTACGGATCCTCCTGATCCATTAACGGTGCTTTTAGGCACCACAAGCACCGGTCACCGTCCTCGTCGAACCCGTCGCTTGCGACGAAGGGCTCGACGAGCGAACTAACCCATAGACACAGCCCACTGAGTTTCTCGCCGGATCTTCTCAGTGGGTCGCGTTTCCGATCCGGTGGTAGATTCTGCGAAGCACTGCTCTTGCTAGGGTCAGTGTTAGCAACTCTCCGGTTGAGCCCCGCGAGCTCACCTACTAACGTTAGGGCGAAGCTGAAATAGCCTCTCAAGGCTATCAGCATAGGTAGGAATAAAAAAAAAAAAAAATGCAAATTCAGTTCGAGACAGCGAGCCGACGAGTCAAGACCTCTCCGAAAGAAGAGGAGAGCGCCAACCGAACAAGAAAAGACTCGCTCCTACGCCCTGCGCCGGTCAAGCCACGAGGACCGTGTGAACGCCATACTGAAGCCTTCGTTATTTTCCTCGAACCAATCCCAGCACCCGTTCCGCGACAGCCACTGCGGCAATACTCGAGCCACCACGTTTCAACGAGAGTAAGAAGTCTAAAAATCACACGTGGTGGCCGAAACCTGAGCGGTGGCCGTCCGGAATATTGGTCCTTCGAGAGCCGGATTCATTTGAGGAAGATCGAAGAAAATTGAAGATTGAAGAAATGGTGCTCACACGGTCCGAGAAGATGAGGTCGTCACGCCTTGACCGACCCGGCAACGAAGCTGTCTCGGGCTCAACATCGCAAGACGCACAGCAACGAGCTGTGTCGGCCGCGCCGCGTTCGGGAGTGACGCAGGGACCGCCACCGATGGCGGCAACCTCCTCCCAGTCAACCGCGCCGCGTTCGGGAGTGACGCAGGGACCGCCACCGATGGCGGCACCCTCCTCCCAAGTGGAAAAGTGTCCGGGAGTGCCGCGGGGCTCACAAGCGATGCCCCCCTCCCGCCAAATATTGCCTACGCAATACTCGCCGGCGTCGCCAACGGGACCGAACAGCGGGGTCTGTCGTCGAGTGGTCAGACCTCCCAGCACCGCGACACCGGCAACAACTTCAGGCGACGCAGCAACGGAGAGCGTCGTATCCGCGAGCCAGAACAAGAAGGAGTCAGCGCTCGCGGCCAATCAAATAGTACACGGGTCCCACATCACGGACGCCGCTGCCAAAATCTCGACGACAGAAGAAGGTTCCACACTCCGCGACGGGATGGCGCCACCAGTACGAGGATCTTCGAGAAAGTCGAGTCAACAGTCACAACGGCTGTTGCTTATGGCGCGCCTCAAGGAAGAGCATCTTCGCGCCAAAGAAGAACAAGCCCGACTCCAAGCAGAGCTCGCCGCCGCCCGCATCTCAACATTAGAAGCCGAAGCGCTCGTTGAAGAGGAGGAAGATGCGCGCACAACACTCACGGAGGACGAGAACGAGCAATCACAGCGCATCGATACATGGCTCAGTCAGCAACGATCGATCGCGCTACAGGGAGTCGAAGAAAGAGTAATGCAGCCAACACATGGATCACCAGCCACCATCGAGCAACCGCAACTGGAACTTCCCGCACCAATAGAACAGCTGAAGCTACCGGCCCCTGCCGCGGCACCGATTGCCGCACCTGTCGCACCGAAGAGCGACATTGCCGAACTAGCAGCTGCCATCGCGACGGCCGCCCGCCAAGCCAGGCCCGGACCATCGCATCGGTACTACGGGGAGCTTCCAGTGTACAGTGGATCGCACCAGGAATGGCTCTCCTTCAAGGTCGCCTACGCCGAATCAGCGGACAGCTTCAGCGCCGCAGAGAATACTGCGAGACTTCGGCGTACGTTGAGAGGAAGAGCAAGAGAAGCGGTCGAAAACTTGTTGCTGCATTACACCGAGCCCGCCGAGATCATGCGAACTCTAGAATCGCGCTTCGGACGTCCAGAAGCAATCGCCGCAACGGAGCTGGAACGACTGCGCGCGCTGCCACGCTGCACGGACACACCGAGGGACATCTGCGTATTCGCGAATAAGGTGAACAACGTCGTCGCCGCTCTGAGGGCCCTCGACCGCGTACATTATATGTACAACCCGGAGCTCACCAACATCACATCGGAGAAGCTGCCGTCCACTCTACGCCACCGCTGGTTCGAATTCTCAGCGACTCAACCGGCGGGAGAACCGGACCTCGTCAAGCTGTCGCGCTTCTTACAGCGCGAGGCGGACCTGTGCAGCCCATACGCACAGCCGGAACCAGAGACGAGAGTGGAGAACACCAGCGGTCGGCGGAAGATGTTGAACATGCCTCAGAGGACGCACACCACGCAAGCAAAGGAAGAGAGGAAATGCGCAGCATGTCAGAAGCCGGGGCACATCCCACAAGATTGTCCCGAATTCAAGAGAGCAGCCGTCAGCGAGCGCTGGGATACGGCGAAGCGCGAGAATTTGTGTTTCCGGTGCCTACGGTTCCGGTCCCGGGGACACGTATGCAAAAAGAAGAAGTGCGGCGTCGACAGCTGCGAACGCACGCACCACGAGCTGTTGCATAAGAAGCCAGCATGGCAGAAGCCGAAAGAAAAAGAAGAGGCGGTCACCTCGACGTGGGCCGCAAGAAGTGCGACAGCCTACCTGAAGATGGCGCCAATTACTGTTATCGGACCGGCGGGAGAAGCAGATACATGGGCCCTGCTGGACGACGGGTCAACGATCTCGCTGATTGACGAAGACTTCGCGAGACGAGTGGGCGCCAAAGGACCGATCGAACCCCTCTTCATCACTGCCATCGGAGACAATAAGATAGACGCAACACGCTCACGACGCGTCCCGCTGAAGTTATGCGGACGCACGGGGGAACCGCAAGGACTGAACCTACGGACAGTCAACGGCTTAAAATTAACACCACAGCGACTGAACATCGAAGTCCTCGCGTCGTGCCATCACCTCACCGACCTCCGGCATCACTTCAAAACGAGCTACGCCTCGCCGAAGATCCTGATCGGCCAAGACAACTGGCACCTGCTGGTGACGGAGGAGATGCGGACGGGACGACGCGATCAGCCAGTGGCGTCTCGTACTCCGCTCGGGTGGGTCGTGCACGGAGCACACCCGGGAGGCAAGAGACAGCGCGTCAACTTCGTGGCACACGCGACGACGGCCGACGCGAACATGGACGAAGCCCTCAGGCACTACTTCGCGATCGAGGGACTCACCGTCGCCGCCAAGACGCCGAAGAATGACCCAGACGAGCGCGCGCTGAAGATCCTGCGAGAGACCACTCAACAGCGACCCGACGGCCGCTACGAGACCGCACTGCTGTGGCGTGAGGAGGGCCTGAAGATGCCCAACAATTTTGAAGCCGCGCTGAATCGCCTGACGTCCGTAGAGAAGAAACTGGAGAAGGATCCAAATTTGAAAGAGCGCTACAAGCGACAAATGGACGCACTGGTAGCGAAAGGATACGCCGAAGTAGCTCCGTCAACGGGGACGAAGGACCGAACCTGGTACCTACCACACTTCGGCGTAACACATCCGATGAAGCCGGACAAGATTCGCATCGTGCACGATGCCGCTGCGAAGACCAGGGGGAAGAGCCTCAACGACTTCCTGCTCACCGGCCCGGACCTGCTGCAGTCGCTGCCCGGAGTGATGATGCGCTTCAGGCAGCACGCCGTCGCCGTCTCAGCGGACATCACAGAGATGTTCATGCAAATAGGCGTCCGAAGCGAGGACCGCGACGCGCTCCGGTACTTGTGGAGGGAGGACCCTTCACAGGAGCCTACAGAGTACCGGATGAAATCTATAATCTTTGGCGCGACAAGCTCACCCGCGACCGCCACCTACGTGAAGAACGCCAACGCGGAGAAGTACCGACTGCAGTACCCGGACGCCGCCGACGCAATCGTACGCAACCACTATATGGACGATTACCTGGGAAGTTACCGGACAAGCGAAGACGCGATCAGGATCGCAAATGAGGTGAGGGCAGTACACCGGCAAGGCCATTTCGAGTTACGAAAATGGACCTCGAATAACGAGGAGGTACGGTGCCACATGACCGACGAAGCCCCACCTACAAGTGTGACGCTGTCCGATGGAACGGAAATAGAACGAGTACTTGGCCTGGTGTGGAGACCTGCTGAAGACGTCCTCGCCTTCAATCTGGACATGGCGCGAATCCCAAGAGAAGTCTTGGAGAGCAGCGCGCCTACGAAGAGACAGGCTCTGCGAATTATGATGTCCGTCTACGATCCCCAAGGCATCGCATCACCAGTCACTGTCGGAGCGAAGAAGATCCTCCAAGAAACGTGGCGCCGAGGGACGGCGTGGGACTCCCCCCTCGATGAAGACCTCTGCGCGATGTGGAGAGAGTGGATCGACCACTTAAGACGCCTGCGCGGCGTCTCAGTGCCGCGCTGCTATCCCGGCTACTCAGACGCCGCCAACCTCCAGCTCCACACATACGTAGACGCCAGTGAGTCCGCCTACGCCGCCGCGTTATACTGGCGCGCCGAAATGCCCGACGGGGAGATCAGGACCTCCCTCGTACTCGCCAAAGCCCGAGTCGCGCCCTTGAAACTCACCTCGATACCGCGCCTCGAGCTACAAGCTGCCGTGATGGGCAGCCGCATGGCCGCGGCTGTCACAGAGGAACACGACAGAAAACCAGACGCGAGAGTGTTCTGGACAGACAGCGCCACCGTATTGACCTGGCTACGAACGGGGTCGAGGTCGTATCGACCGTTCGTCGCTCACCGCATTGCAGCGGTAGAAGAGAACAGCACTGTGGAGGAATGGCGCTGGGTCCCCACGAAGGAAAATGTCGCCGACGACGCCACTAGAGAGCTACCCGTCGGCTTTGAAAGAAACCACCGCTGGTTCATAGGCCCGGAATACCTAAGACGGCATCCGGATGATTGGCCCGTACAACGGACTGCAAGAAGGGCAGAAGAGACGGGTGAAGAGAAGTGCGCAACGCTCGCCGTGAGCAGAGAGAGCCTCGGCGAAGCAATCCCGGACCCGAGACGCTTCTCCAAGTGGGAGAAGTACCTGCGTGCAACGGGGCGAATACTGCAATTCGTCGACCTATGCCGCAGAAGTCGCGAGCGCACTCATTACAAGAGGACCAGGCGGAACCCGCGTTCGGACCCGACGTGGGAGAAGAATAGAAAGAAGACGACTTCGAAGACCCCGCTGAACACACCGCGGACGCCAGAGCAAGCAGTCATTCAATGGAAGACTTTAGACGCCGACACGCTTCGACGCGCCGAGACGCTCATTTGGCGACAGAGCCAGCGGGCGGCCTTCGAGGAAGAGATTTTGACGCTCCAGCGAGGGAAACAGATATCCCCAGCGAGCCGACTGCGAAACTTGTCCGTAACTTACGCGGACGGGATATTGAGAATAAACGGACGCATCGGCAACATAGAGGGAGCTGACGTCATCACCTCGCCTCTCGTGCTAGACGGATCCCGACGCGAAACGAGACTGATGATAGACTTCATCCATAGAAAGATGCACCACGCCGGAACCGAAGCTACGATCGCCGAGTGCCGACAGTCGTACTGGGTCTTACGCCTACGCCCAGTGACACGGAGCGTGATCCACAACTGTCTTCCGTGTCGTATCCGCAAGGACACTCCACCGCGTCCAGCCACAGGCGACCACCCACCGAGCAGACTGGCACACCATCGGCGACCATTTACATACGTGGGCCTCGATTACTTCGGGCCCTATCAAGTGACCACCGGCAGAAGCACCCAGAAGCACTACGTGGCCATCTTCACATGTCTCACTACGCGTGCGGTACATTTAGAACCGGCAGCGAGCCTCAGCACGGACTCAGCGGTGATGGCACTCCGGCGCATGATCGCGCGCCGGGGAGCCCCGACGGAGATATGGAGCGACAACGGCACCAATTTACGGGGTGCCGACAAGGAGCTGCGCCAAGCTTTGGACAAGGCGACTGAGCATGAAGCGAGCTTAAGGCTTATACAATGGCGCTTCATCCCACCGGGCGCGCCTTTCATGGGCGGCGCCTGGGAGAGAATGGTGCGGGCGGTAAAGGCCGCGCTCTCGGCCACGGAACAGCCGAGGCACCCGACGCCCGAAATATTTCATACTCTGCTAGCGGAGGCAGAGTTCACAGTGAACAGCCGACCTCTCACTCACGTATCGGTGAGCGCCGACGATCCCGACCCTCTGACACCGAACCACTTCCTGCTGGGAGGCCCGGCGCGAGTCCCCGTGCCGGGCAAATTTGACGACGCCGACCTCGTAGGGCGCGCACACTGGCGCGCAGCACAACGTCTGGCAGATGTGTTCTGGAGTCGCTGGCTCCGGGAGTACCTGCCCGACCTGCAGAACCGGCGGGAGCCCCACAGCCGCGGGCCCGCCCTGAAGATAGGCGACGTCGTGATAATAGCAGACGGAACGCTCCCACGCAACACCTGGCCACGTGGGATCATCCAGGAGGTTTACCCAGGGGCCGACGGCATCACTCGAGTGGTCGACGTGCGCACCGCCGGCGGTATCCTGCGACGCCCGGCAAAGAAGATCATCGTGCTGCCCACGATGTCAGCCGCTCACCAAGGAGGATGCAGCGACGTGAACGACGCTGCACGGCGGGAGGATGTTCGCGACGGACATGAATAAATGTAGAATAGATATTATTCGCGACGGACATTGATAGTTTAAAATAGATAGAAAATATAGTAATAGATAAATAGTTAAATAGAGATATGTTCGCAAAGTACAGCGAGATTTAATAGAAATAGACAATGTCCGTAAATAGACTGTATGTTAAAAATAGTTGTAACATAAAATAGAGTGTAAACATAGTAAAAATGTCCGTAAATAGATAAAGAATATCCGAATAAATAGTTATATTAAGAATATGTTGGCGTAAAATAGACAATAAATAGATAGTACGCTAAACATAGAAATAAGTAATTTGTAAATATTGTATTTTGTTTGTAAATAAAGATTGGTCCTCGTGGTCTTTAATTTGGCGTGGGAACGCAGGAGCGAGTCACAATACGGGCAACTAATAGAGCGACTAGGCAAACAATAGGCGAGCGAGGCGGCCGAGAGAACAATAGACGCCCACCGTGCTCGGACTCATAATAGCGCTGGCCGAGTGCGTGTGGGCGACCATAAATAAGGGGCCTACCTCGCTGCAAATTCAGTTCGAGACAGCGAGCCGACGAGTCAAGACCTCTCCGAAAGAAGAGGAGAGCGCCAACCGAACAAGAAAAGACTCGCTCCTACGCCCTGCGCCGGTCAAGCCACGAGGACCGTGTGAACGCCATACTGAAGCCTTCGTTATTTTCCTCGAACCAATCCCAGCACCCGTTCCGCGACAGCCACTGCGGCAATACTCGAGCCACCACGTTTGCCACGAGTAAGAAGTCTAAAAATCACACGTGGTGGCCGAAACCTGAGCGGTGGCCGTCCGGAATACTAGTGATCTTTAAAAAAATAAAAATGTACCAAACCACTTTTGAGTTTAAAATAAAAAATTGCAGATAAGTTTGGGAATAACGCTATTTGAATCTTTAAATAAAGAACTTAAAATATATTCTAGAACCTAATGGGATACATTATTATTTGCGGTATATGAGATTTTCTGACAACTATGATCATTATTCTAAACTAAGATTACAACTATTCTCCTTCTGTAATCAATGTTTTTATGGATAATGTGTAAGGGAACAGGAAATATGTATTATTGTGAAGCTTGTGGATACCTGGAGATATTAAATACGACTTTCTTAGGAAGGAAGGATTACTGATGGCCCGAAGGCTTTTCCAGTTTCACCAGAACAGGTGGGCGAGCACGGGCTCAGCCTTTTCTTGGTCATAATTAACAGTAGCTGTATTTGTTGGGTTTTTTTACACAAAATTCGAGTAACATTATTACTGTTGAGGGATTTTGGAATATCAGTTTAACCATAACCATAGAAATCATTTTTTTAGCAATCGGCAGAAAAAATTAAATAACCTCGTATTGTATATTATACTCGATGCTTACATAAATTCAGAACAGGAATGAGCAATTTTCTCAGGTATTTTTGGTATTGGTTCTGAAGACGTTCAATGAATCGTTACGAGTTCCTTTTGTTAAATTTATATGGATATATCAGAGGCGATGTTTGCTGAAAATTTGTATGTTTCTTCTAAAATATTCAGCAAATTTTAATATATACATAAATGTTCACTTATCGAGAAGTTTACGAGAATTTTGATTTAGCTGTAGTGATTTCTACATTCTAAGGTGTTCTAGAGAGATCCTCTTGTGAGTCCGCGCGGGTAGATACCACCGCCCTGCCTATTTCTGCCGTGAAGCAGTAATGCGTTTCGGTCTGAAGGGTGGGACAGCCGTTGTAACTATACTGAGATCTTAGAACTTATAACTCAAGATGGGTGGCGCATATTTACGTTGTAGATTGTCTATGGGCTCCAGTAACCACTTAACACCAGGTGGGCTGTGAGCTCGTCCACCAATCTAAGCAATAAAAAAAAATCATTTTGACTGTAAAATGATTTTTTACTATTTTTGTTGATCAATAAACACGATAATTCAGTGGTAGTTTTCAGAACTTCTTAACGGTATTGGCAAATGAGATGGAATACGTGATTTTATTAGTAGTATGCCTGCTTAGGCTGTTCCCATAAAATCCATACAATAATACAAGAGAAACTATGTGATGAATACAAATAAATTGAATTATTTCCCATTTAAAACTTCAATTTTCACGTTGTCAAATATTGATTGTTTACCTGTTCCACCGAATATAAACCGACACAAAGCAGAACATGAGATAAATGAATTCTGTATGCTCTGTTCAGTTCTGCCCTGAGGCAAACGAAGTCGGATCATTTCCATGTAAAAATAATTTTGAATATACTAAATAAGTAAGCTAGCGTGTTCTTTTGTTAAATGAAATGTTTTTGTAAATTCACAGGAATAATAAAATAATGTTTGTTTTGGATAGTAATCATATGATTACGGGAAATTACGGGAAGGAAACCAAATTAGCTATTAGCTATTAGCGCTTAGATGCGAAAAAATGAAGAATAGTCGATTTTTTTTTGTTTAATCAATATTAAGTTTTAATTTGTAATTATATGAACGTAATACAATTAAAATAAATAAGGGGATATCTTCCGTAGACATACATTAATAACATGAATACCTAATTAATAAATAAATAAAATAAACTTTTATGTCGTAAATTAATTCAATGCAGTACCGAACCGTCGACTTAAGCAGTAGTACGGAATCTTCCACTATGCTTATAAACAGATACAGTACATTCTCACGAATTTTCATTTATAAACGGATCAACTAAACCTTTAAATTTATGATTAAGTAACACGGCTTAAAATATTACATCTGAATATAGTTTCTCGCTTCTGACCAAAGATCTGCCTTATGCCGATTATAATAAAAACCTAGTTTACTTTAAATTCTCAGTCATACAATCAATCAATCTATACATATTGAACGTTATGCTTTGACAACAATATGTTACTGGTGGTAGGACCTCTTGTGAGTCCGCGCGGTTGGGTACCACCACCCTGCCTATTTCTACCGTGAAGCAGTAATGCGTCTCGGTTTGAAGGGTGGGGCAGCCGTTGTAACTATACTTGAGACCTTAGAACTTGTATCTCAAGGTAGGTGGCGCATTTACGTTGTGGATGTCTATGGGCTCCAGTAACCACTTAACACCAGGTGGGCTGTGAGCTCGTCCACCACCTAAGCAATAAAAAAAAAGTCATTTCTTTATCGTAAATGTTGCTTATGAGGCATGTGTTTGGTACGTATTAACTTAAAAAATGAGAGCTGTCTGCGAGATTTGAACTCTGGTATAGTTGTCGTGCTCGATACGCTTACACCGAACGTCTTATCCTTTAGGCCGTGATGGCTTCATAAGAAATATTCATTTAATATAAAAAACTGATAAAACATCGCAGCGCAGTCAAAATATCGCGCTAGCGACGTTAAATAACAGGGCATTATCTCCGGAACAATATAACAGCAACCTGCGCCGCAATAAGCAACGCTCACCAGTTAATGGCCGTCCGTCCGTCAAAAATGGGGTGCCAATGATTTGGGATAGATTTTTGTTTGTTTTATCTGAACGTGGTAGTTCGTTAACCCTCATAAGTTGACATGAATTCAACATTTCAGTTTACCACAAGCACCGGTCATTGTCCTCGTCGAACCCATCGCTTGCGACGAAGGGCTCGACGAGCGAATCAACCCACAGACAAGCCACAGATCCGGTGGTAGATTCTGCGAAGCACTGCCCTTGCTAGGGCCAGTATTAGCATTACTTCGACTTGAGCCCCGTGAGCTCACCTACATGCTAGGGCAAAGCTAAAATAGCCTCTCAATCAGCATAGGCAGGAATAAAAAAAAAGTTTCACTTTAATAGTTTTAGCAACGAAATCCTGGTACTAACCCTCACCGCTAACGCCTTATTACCAAGTACTGCAAAAAAAATGCGGGTTTCGTTATTAAAATCGTACGCAAAAACATGGAATGTACTGATTTACTTCCTTAAAATTTACTTAAAGAGAAAAACCCTAAAATTCTTGCACGACTATACATTAGTTAGTATAAATACTTCAAACGTCTTGATATTGTCAACCAAGCTAATGTCGTTTTAAAATGCTTTTATCTAATAAGTATTTCAAATAGTTGTACATATTGTACATTGATTTTGTTCATTATTTATTTTTATTAAGGTATCAAAATTCTGTAGCTATAAATTTATTCGCAGAAAAACGTAAATTGTATGTAGCTTTTCCTTGAAAACATGCAGCGAAAAACTTGACCAACAAATTTTAATTGAATGAAAAGAAACCTTAAAACATGCATATTTTAACTTTTACAATTATCGAATACAGAATTTTCTTCTATTTTTGGGAGTCTTAGACATAACATCTTATACATAATATTTACATACATAATTTTAAGGTTAAGTTTCATGGCTATTTTAGACAGTTAGTACAATATTGAAATGTGACGAATGACGACAATTTAGTCACCCTGAACCACGAAAAATGTAGAATATTCGGAGCGTTCGAAATAATAAACAAAATTAATAGACGCAAGATTAAAACTATAATCAAATATTGATTATTCGATAAGAAATTGACGAAGAATGTAAAAACATTCTGCTCTTTTTTCACAAGCACCCTTTTTATTCAGATTTCTCTGAACAAAAATTATGGTTAACCCAATCTTGTTTCGTCTATAGAAAAAGTGTTATACAGATATTGATATTTGTATTTTGTGGCCTCGCCGTTCTATCCTTGTTAGTAAAATTTATTTAGTATTATTAAGTTCTAGAGTTGCTATCTGATTTGAAACAAAAGCTTCATTGTCTATCAGTATTTCTTACTTAGTTTCGAAATATGTTTAATTAATATTATAATAATGTTTTTTTTTCAGCTTTTCGTTTTCGAGTTAGACTATCTCTTCGTATTCTTCTATATAATATAAGAATTCACACAAACACGAATGCACATCACGTTGCAACAATATACGACAATGTGATACCAATATATTCAAATAACTAGGCAGCGTCAGGACAGCCACAGTTTTGTAAATCCTTTGGTGCCATTGTCCTGTACTATTCTGCTGATGCAAAGGAGTCACGATTTCCAATTTAATAGGAAGTACAGCAGTTCTAGTGTGATAAAAGTGCACGGTGTCGTACGACGGTGTCGTTTCTGGTGGTAGGACCTCTTGTGAGTCCGCACGGGTAGGTACCACCACCCTGCCTACTTCTGCCGTGAAGCAGTGATGCGTTTCGGTTTGAAGGGTGGGGCAGCCGTTGTAACTATACTTGAGACCTTAGAACTTATATCTCAAGGTAGGTGGCGTTGTAGATGTCTATGGGATCCAGTAACAACTTAACACTAGGTGGGCTGTGAGTTCGTCCACCCATCTAAGCAATAAAAAAAAATCATCGCGGCAGAATAGGGGTGATTTTACTCATCTGTGCGGGATCATTAGACGTCCTACCATCAGTAAGTACGTTAAAGAATTTATAAGATTATTTTTTTAATTTTCATCGATTGAGTATTACGGTGACAATGAAAGGTTGTCTTTGGCTCAAAACTTTAGCTATATATTATAATTATCAAAAAGAATCGCGTTGGCCAGAAAGAATCACTAACAAAACTTAGTCAATGGTATCTCTACTTTTTATTTCATATTCATTGACTATTATTAAGCGCTATTAGGTTGCAAGCTTAGCTTAATTTATCGCTTTATTCAGTACAATGATGTAATAACTCATCGAATTTGAATTATAAACAACAGCTTATCACGTAGCGACCGACGTAGCGCATTCGTAGCATGACTCGTAGCAGCGGGATAGATCTAATGAGGGGCACTGATATTGTAGCGCTCAGCCGGCGGCCAACTCCAGCGGCCTTTATAAATTGGTTTCATGCATATTTATTTATTCAAATATTTATGAATTGAAATCTCCACAACTACTGAAATATGCCCTCTCCGGACCAGAATTGAATCAACAAGGTAAATTAGGTAGACGCGTGCAGTAATAAATAATGTTTGGTTTTAGACCGATCCGAATGGAAACTAACTAAGAAAACTCCTCTTGTGGTAGTATTCAAAGTATTCTTCATAAAGTTTAGCTTTCGAACGAGAAAGCTGCGAACATTTTTTAAGTTTTACTCTCCTGACGATTCAGGGAATTGGTGCATAATGACCGAACTTCTGCACTTTTGTGATGCACGTGCAGTTTTTAATGAACGTTTCTATAGTGCGTACGCAGTCAGGACTTACTGATAGATTTATAATATCTTCACTAAAACGAATATAATTATAAACTTTGCATATTTTGAGATTGCTTAGTTAGACATTTTTTCTGAAAATACGCTAGAATACTAATAAATGTAATCAACAGTATCACATACATACATTGTGTCAATAAGTTTTTAAATAACTTAGTACAAACTATTTCTTTTAAGGAAAACACGGTAACAATATACACTATTAGGAAATTTATATCAGTGAAGAAATATTATGTCGTGTGAAATTTTAGTAATTCACCTTACATTTCAAATATGACCACAAAATGTATATAAACAAAACGATGTTGTCAATGGACATAAATCATAAATCGTGACGTGAGTGTGTAAAAAGCTTAAGAAAAACAAAATAAGTTAGTTCTCTGCATTTTCTTCAGTCAGATATTTCCTTAGGCAGACTTCAAAGCTCAAAATTGAATCGCAAATTATGGCCACTGAATCTAGATACGCATTATGTGTCACATAATGTATTCGATAGGGCTCCAACGTTAGGGCTACAATTTGGTAGATATTTTACTGGTTAATACATAGAAATTTTCGCTGAAATTCTGACAACTTGGAAAGGCTGATAGAAACATGTGGACAGAAAAGACCAATGGTCAATCACCTTACAGGCATGCTTATTACTGAAGCAAGACTGCCGAAGATAAATAAAACACGTGGAGAAGAAATGACACGACCGTCAGAAATAAAGGTACCGACTCAGAAGAAGAAGCAAAAAGCTGTAAGGAAAAAAATAGGAAAAAGCAAATTCTCGTGCCATTTTCTAAGTTGACTTTTAAAACATACATTCGAACAGGCTTGATAAGTGAGGGAAGCTTCTCGAATTGGAAACTAATTAAACTCGAAGGCACGAATCAATACTTACAGTTGTGAATTAAGACATTTCTACTTGCGGAGGTAATTGGGCAAAAGTTCATTTCAAATATTGATATTGGTGTAAGGAAGATTTTACTTTGAATTGAAGGAGATTTTAGGTGGTGCGTGCAAAGTTTCTTAAGATTCCTATTTCTTCTACCGATAAAGTCATGATACTACAATCTTATATATGAACTGTCTTAATAACCAACAAAATGGATCCCGGAAAAACTGCGGATGAGAACTTCGCTATCCACGATCTGCTGCCAAAGGATCTTCTTTTATTTTGGCCACCTGCACGTAGGTAACTACAAGACCTCGACAAGGCTATTATGGTTATTAGAAGGAAAAACCTAACGATTAATCATCTTGTACTTGTCGAGTACTAATAGCTACCTAAGGGTATCAATTCTTTTATTAGCCAGAGTGCAAATCTTTAATGATATCCCTGGGTAAAGGGATAACCAAAAATAGGACGGTTCTTTTAATATCTCTCCTACATTCTTCGCTTTCATGCTTTTAATAGACAATTTTGTTAATTCATCATTCAAGTTATTTGTATTTTTTTTTGTTTTTTATTGCTTAGGTAGGTGGACGAGCTCACAGCCCACCTGGTGTTAAGTGGTTACTGGAGCCCATAGACATCTACGACGTATATGCGCCACCCACCTTGAGATATAAGTTCTAAGGTCTCAAGTATAGTAACAACGGCTGCCCCACCCTTCAAACCGAAACGCATTACTGCTTCACGGCAGAAATAGGCAGGGTGGTGGTACCTACCCGTGCGGACTCACAAGAGGTCCTACCACCAGTAAAAAAATTGTGAATATGTCATGTGCGTATTTAGTTAGAGAACCTGTCTGCGGGATTTCGTCACCAGAATAGTCGTGTCACTCGATGCGAGTACATCGGGCGTATTATCCTTTAGGCGACGACGGCTTACTGAACCATAAGCTATCCGTTATACTACTGAGTCTACTTCATGTCTTCAGATGCACAACATGTGTCCTGAACTCGATTTACCCTCGAGTTCTAGTTACGAACAATTCAATACCACTGATTAAATTTAAAAAAAAATATAATTCGCCCCAAATTGCGTCGCGATTCTCATTTCCTAATTTTAATCTCCTTTATCCGAGTAAACTACATTCGATTATAAACGATACGAACTAATAGGACCGTAATTGGTTATCGAACGCAACTAATTTGTTAAACAGCGTATCATCGCCGTGTTACGCAACAAAGCGATTCGATTTAGTAAACAATTCGTATTATTAGATATATTGCGATCGAGAAAAATAATGATGATATAATTAACATTTAAAGCGGACTTGAACGTACGTGATCCTAAGTGACTTGTTGTAAAAAAAGAACTATAATATTGCGGGTTTGATTTTTATTACACGATGTTATTTCTTCACCGTGGAAGTCAATCGTGAACAATTGTTAAGTACGTTCATTGGAAAAATTGGTACCTGCCTGCGGGATTCGAACACTGGGCATCGCTACATACGAATGCACCAGGCATCTTATCCTTTAGGCCACGAAGACTTCAAGTTGATAAAAATATAATCCAATTAAAGTTTTATCAAAAAAAACATCCAAAAAAAACGCTTCTCTAAGTTCCTTTAGATCCCAGCGTCGCGTTTCAAAGTTGTATTATATTCCTGTGCTTACTTTATATTATTTAGCTTTGATATATTTGCAATTTAAGTTGCCTGAAACTCGGCGAGAGTGAGGCCAGATTAAATTACATATTTTTGTGTTACTCTCTAAAGAAAGCAAACGACTTTAGACTGTAAACAAGACAGGGAGAGAGTAAAAAACAAAGTTAATAAAATTGAACGTACGAATATTAATACGCGAATTGGCTTAAGGCTTTTGAAAATTAATAATGGAATTGGTTGAGACAAGTGCCTGGCGTATGCACGGATTGTTATTTGGGATTTTGTTTATAAAATTTTGAAAATAATAACGCTTTGGTTTATTAAGAGGTAAAGCTGGTATTTTGATTCGTTTTTGCTTAAACATAAGTACATGTGTAAAATTCCTCAATATATAGAGTCTACCACACTACCTTAGCACAGTATGGTCATATTTACGTTTTATGCAGCCAAATGCATTTCAATATTACAATGGTCGCCTTAAGAGCGCACAACACAAATCGCTACCTGAGCAGTTCCGTACGGTAAATACCAAAAAATTATGTCTATTTTTGCCGCATTGCAGTTATGGTAAGTGGTAAGGTCTTCATTTATATTCCAGGCCGGCCGAACCTCATACGAGGTGTTCGCGCCTAGGATCTACGCGGGGTATGTGGGACTTGACGGATATTTGGGGCAGACCGTGGGCTTAAGAATATTATTAGGGTCCTACCCACCAAACGCCCTCCGCCCGTGATCTCCGCCCGTGACCAGAACCCAGGCAGGGTAGGGGGATTCCCGGGGTTAACCCTACAACCAAACTCGCGGCGCCACTCCGGTTAACCATCGTTGACGACTAGCGGCGCCGGTCTCCGCGGTACGGTGGACCGTCTGATCGCCCGAGTGGTTTCACTGGTGTTCCGGGATACCCTGCTGGGTTAGAACCCAGTGATGACGTATGTGATGATTCAAAAACAGCACGTGAATACTACCTTTAAAATAGACCTGAATTGTAAATTTCTTATGGCCCACCATTTCGTAAGTATTCACATTCACTTCTAGACTATCTATACCAACCATACATCTATCCACTTATGCTAATAAAAAAAGATTACGTATTTTGAAAACTGATAAAAGTTCTTTTATCATTACCTTTATTCCAATGTGGATCGGGAAGTCTGAAGCTAATGCTGGTTGCGGATGTAACGCCGGCAACAGCGGCAGTGGCAAAGGACAGGACATCATAGTTGCGCCAACCTAGAAAGAAGAAAAACATCAAATTTTAATAATCTATATATTAATACGTGAAGCAAAATCTTTGTATCCCTTTTTACGAAAATTGCGGGGACGGAGGAATATGAAATTTTCCACATTTATAGAGAATATAGAGAAGAAGTGCACAATGCTATTTTTTTTGTTCAATAATGCATAAATGATACATTAAATCAATAAAGAAAAATCACACATACTACATACCATGTATTTGACGCACACACGCATGCATACTACTTAATTTTGTTGTCAAACTTTTGTTCTTGACGTCTGTGGTCAAATTGAGAATAGAGAATATTGTTTTTCTTTATTAATATTTTTTTATAGTGTAGCCTTGGCGAAATTTGTGATTACAAAAGTATAAAATACAATCATAATAGTGTACAAACTTACAATTCTAATTAATTATAGTTGAATTTCGACTACTGCAGGATCTGTAGTTGTTATAAATAAGTGGCGTATAGGTGCAGTACACTTTTAATTTCAACGCCATTTCTAATACTAGTATCGTTTTGTTTCAAGATAATTTAAACAATGTTAATTGATTCCTAAAAATGTTCATTAATATTGTTTGGAAACATCATATATTCGCATAAGACATATCGATTAAACGAACAATTGTATGATTAAAATTCTATGCGAACGACATTTCGGTGCAAACTCAAATCATTACGAATTATTAACACAGAACTCTTGAACTAATCAAAGTTTGTTTAAAAATAATACGTAATACCTTGTCTTAAAACCTAGCGAGAAATATTACTGAGGCTATAAAATTATACGCCTTGTAAAACACTGTATTCAACAAATAAACGACACATTACCGTTTCGCTGGACACATTTAGTTAAGATAAATGAGTCGCGATTTGAGAAAATAAAAAGTTCCCCTGAATATTAGCACAAAAAGTATGTAAATTACAGTTTTAATGGAGGACGCGATGAAGCGACATCTGCTGGGATAATTTAGCGGGGGACACTAATTTCAAAGGATGTACTATAACTTCAACCGGTCGCTCGTTAAGGATTCAAGGAAATATTTAAGAATGCTATCAGGTTTTCGCTTATGTAATTTTTTCTCTAAGTGTTTTTAGTTTTACATTGATGCTTTGCCATGATGAAAATAGTATTTTATAAGGCTTGGGTGGACATTGGACTTCTATTTTAATTGTAAGTAATCCATCACTAGGGTAATATAGAGAAATATGCAATACGTTGTTAAATTGTATAATGAGTTTAAGAAAATACAAATTACATATTAATCCACGTGTCACTTAATAACGACTGTTGACTTGAATCTTTAGGTGACCTTTCATTTAATGGCACTTACTACTTGTGCAAGCCCTAATGTCGTTCAGGATGAAACCAGAAAAAATTTACGAGGCTTTATGATATTTTTTTTATTGCTTAGATGGGTGAACGAGCTCACAGCCCACCTGGTTTTGAGTGGTTACCGGGGCTCAAAGACATCTACAACGTAAATGCCGTCGTCCACCTTCAGATATGAGTCCTAAGGTCTCAGTATAGTTACAACGGCTGCCCCACCCTTCAAACCGAAACGCATTACTGCTTCACCGCAGAAATAGGCAGGGTGGTGGTATCTACCCGTGCTCACTCACAAGAGTTCCTACCACTTTTTTTTTTTGTTTTTATTGCTAGATGGGTGGACGAGCTCACAGCCCACCTGGTGTTAAGTGGTTACTGGAGCCCATAGACATCTACGACGTAAATGCGCCACCCACCTTGAGATTATAAGTTCCAAGGTCTCAAGTATAGTTACAACGGCTGCCCCACCCTTGAAACCGAAACGCATTACTGCTTCACGGCAGAAATAGGCAGGGCGGTGGTACCTGGTGCGCGGACTCACAACAGGTCCTACCACCAGTAATTACGCAAATTATAATTTTGCGGGTTTCACTTTTATTGCACGATGTTATTCCTTCACCGTGGAAGTCAATCGTGAACATTTGTCAAGTACGTATTTCATTAGAAAAATTGGTACCCGCCTGCGGGATTCGAACACCGGTGCATCGCTTCAACACGAATTCACCGGACGTCTTATCTTTTAGGCCACGACGACTTATTAGAATGCGGAAACCGTAAAATACATTATTAATTATATCTACGACTCGCGAAAATGGATTAAAACACTAAAGATAGGTAATTAAAAGTATTTATGTTGCTTAAGAAGTGCGTATCTGCAGACTTGATAGCAGTAATTTCGTTAAAAGCTTATCGTATTTCTTTTTGCTATAATGTATCAATAAGTGCTTTTAGGTATCGGAGATTATATCCTCCCGATCCACTAACGGTGCTTTTAGGTGTCTCAAGCACCGGTCATCGTTCTCGTCGAACCCTTCGCTTGGGACGAAGGGATCGACGAGTAAATTAACCGTCAGACACAGCCCACTGAGTTTCTCGCCGGATCTTCTCAGTGGGTCGCGTTTCCGATCATGTGGTAGATTCTGCGAAGCACGGCTCTTGCTACGGTTCGTGTTAGCAACGTCGTCAGGTTTGAGCCCCGTGAGCTCACCTACTAGTTAAGTTTACGCTGAAATAGCCTCTCAAGGCTCTCAGCTAGGTTGGAAAAAAAAAGGAGATTATAGCCAACGTTACACATTGACGGCTCAAAAAGTCAACATTAATTTAAATGAAGAGATAAATAAAGGACGATTGTGCCGGCTGTCCGTTTGGCCGCCGCTTATATTTGTCACGGTACGAACCGTTCGTAATACCGGCCTGATCTCCGGAGCTTCGAATTCGGCCAGATATATTATTCATAACATTTTCGGCGGACGTACCTGTCCACACGGAATATTAGAGGGGAATATCTACTGAGCTTATTCGGCTTTTTCGAATCCATTGGTAACTAAATTGTTTTCTGTGCATCGGTTTGTTTGTACCCTAGTTTATTTCATTCTTTTTAATGGCCTACAGAGGACTTATGGAGTTAGCGTTCGCCAGTTGACACAGCTTGTATGCTCTGAATATATCTGTTTTGTGCAAATAGATCGTTTACATTTTAAGTATGAAAAAACTTTTTATCTAAAATTAGGATTTAATGACTTTCTTTGTATTTAATGGTTATAGAATTTAAAAAGTACAAAGACATATTAGTGGACAAGCTATTGTTATTAAAAGTGACTGCTGCAGTTTTTAGACATAGTGATGTCGATTTGTCGTCCTTAAGGCGAGATTATAAATTCAAATTTAATTCGCACGAGTAAAACAGACGCTACAAACTTCTAATCAATAAAAGAGTTACATTGCTCCAGTGTTGAACAGGAACGAATAGCTTCTAAATAAAATCAAGAATGTAAATGTTATGTTTTTATTAACAGGTATCAAGAAAAAAATAACAGCCTCTCGAGAAGATTAAAACCCTTAAATTAACAGCGGGATAAACTGTTTATAAAGATACTCTGACTCTAGAAGTATCTTATTCAGAAACAGTCAAATCATGGATTGAGCTAAAAGAATCCAATCTAGAAGAAATCCAAGAAGCCAATCCAAAATCTTATGGATTTAAGAATATCTAAAAAGATGAAGAAATGTCGATGTAACGAAAAAAAAAACTGATAATTCTCTAAAACTGTGAATAACAACAAAATAAACACATAGTTTTAATATCCCACAGTAGTCGTGTAATCCGAAACACGATTCAATTAAGCTTATGTTATCAAAACATATTTCAATACAATGTTGTTTTTGGGAAGACAAAAAGTTTTAATCGAAATTTTGGAGGCTCAGTTCCGGCTACCCCGAGGGGCCGCTCGTTACAATAAATTAATTAAAACAAGCACTAATTGAATGACATAAAACAAATTAATTGTTCAAGTGTTATTGATAGAAAAGCTCTGTTCAAATGGCGTTTAGCTTAAACAAAACAAGCCTTTATTTGTTATTTGAGTTTTATTGTTTTAGCGTTCGTCTGAATTATTTATTGTTTATGAATGGTGAATTCGAGATTACATTTCATCATCATCATCATCAACAGCCCACAGTCGTCCACTGCTGGATATAGGCCTCTCCCAATCCATACCAATACGCCCGGTCTACGGCTCTCCTCATCTACTTCTTGCCGGCCACCGTTCGGAGGTCATCGCACCACCTAGCCAGGGGGCGTCCCACGTTACGTCTGCTCCAGCGATCGTCAACTTATATTTCAAGGTAGGTGGGCATTTACGTTATAGATGTCTATGGGCTCCAGTAACCACTTAACACCAGGTGGGCTGTGAGCTCGTCCACCCACCTGAGGAATAAAAAAAAAGAAAATCTTAGTTTAGGAGCCAGATTGAAACAATCGATCTAAAATCGATAATTTCATTCCAGTTTCTGCTTAAAGAAGATGATGAAGAAGATGTAATTGATACATTAAGGAACAAATTCTGTTATCGCTGACAACAGACTATCTGACCGCGACGGAGCATGAGCAAAACCGAGCTCAACAACTATTCGCGCCTCGGAGTTGTTACTATGACAGTTTGCCTAACTCTATTCATTAAATTAATGACTGCATTAATATAATTTAATGAGTTAGAAACTACGCCGCGGGCGGATACTTCACCGAGACGTTGAGTTGAGGTTTTTTTTCTCTATATTCGTTTGGTTTCAGACAAATATAACTTTAAAGTTTTCGGTTCACAGTTTTATTGTCACTCATGTCGTTTTTGGAGATCGTGAACTGAACATGAATCGAGCGGAAGAAGTTCTAAAGAATGGAGGGATTTTTGAGCTACCGTACCCTAAAAGGATACTATGTGAATTCGTACGGGTATCCATCCACTCTGCCTATTTCTGATTCAAAGTAGGACTGGGTTCTGATTTGTAAGGGGACAGGCGTTATAATACTATTTAATTGGGACGTAGACCCGATTTTTCAAGGAAGGTCCTTCCGAAGGAATTTCATTTACGTTAAGTTTTTTGTTATGTGTTGATTTCTATAACATGTGTTGATATCGATAACAACTAAACATCAGGTCTAGCCCTTTTCTTGGCGGCTTGTTTTTGGTCCAGCGAGCTATTCCAGGAAATCAGTGGTATCGCTTGGGGCATAAACGGGTTGCCGTAGGCGTACCGAGATACCCGACGTTGAGTCGTCGACTTTCTCGCGACGTCCCATCGATCGGGCATCTTAGGAGTGGCGCCGTGAGTCTGGTTGTAGTGTAAATCGTGGGAATCCCCGACTCTGCTTTGGTTCTGACTCCGGCTGAAGATTGGACGTCGGGTGAGTGCAAGAGGAGTCGTTTGGTCATTAAAGCCCTAAAACATCCACGTACGCGGTCTGCTCCCAACATCTGCATACCGGCAAGTCCCGCACGCTCCCTAGGCGCGAACACCATGTATGAGGTTCCGCCTGCTAGAAAAAATAAGGTCTAGTCTGTCAGAATGATAATAAAAAATATGTTTAAAACATTTAGTGTCAGTTCAATCAAACATTTAGTAACATTTAATTTACCCTATGTAACATAACTGTAGACCCAATTTAATTGGATCTGACCTGGAAGAGAATGGCACCCAACTCCAAAAATAATAATAAAAATATTCAAACGCTAAAAACAATCAGTTCTGGAATAAGATTCGATTCCTATAATTTTGACGGATCCAATTATTTAATCGCCCTGAACGGCTGAATACCCTCGAAATTAATTAATTAACTATTGGTTTAATTAATTCATCTCGACTCCGTTAAATTTATTCTTTCGGGTGACGGGCAAAGTTACTTAGTTGAAATACTGTGGCAGTTGGATCACGAGATGATTGACATTACTCATGTTTGGCTTGCTTCACATAATGTTAAGAAATATAATGCTTCATAATTACAAAGCTGAAATAGGCGGGGTGGTGGTACCTACCCGTGCTTACTCACAAGAGGTCCTACCACCAGTAATTATGCAAATTATAATGTTGCGGGTTTGATTTTTTTATACGATGTTATTCCTTCCGCGGAAGTCAATCTTAAACATTTATCAAGTACGTATTTCATCAGAAAAATTGGTACTTTCCTGCGGGATTCGAATACCGATGCATTGCTAGATACAAATGTACAGGACGTCTTAACCGTCTTAACTTCAGTTTTTTGTTTCGTCCCTTAGTCCTAGAATACAAATCAAATGCATCATTTCTCTAAGACCTATTCATTATTTGTAACAATAAACCAAAAGCACACATCGAATCTAATTGAGCGATGCATTTCTCGTGAATAATCTGGTATTGTTCCGATAAACATATTCATAGTTCATGTGATTCGCGGACTTTTTCTGTATATTCCAGTGGAAGTGGCTGATAAGATGGAGATTGAGCATAGTCCTTATATATGTAATATAAGTTTGTGTCCAAGGATGAAGTGCGTCTTGTTCATAATTCCCCATAGTTCAGTATAACTAGCTAATTTCTACTTGCCTCTATGGATAATAAATATATTATACATACTATATTCAGAATTAAAGGAAAGGTAATGGGTATATTACTTAAGCCAACAGTTAAGGCAATAAGAAAACAAAAGTGTTGCCAACTCTGCTTTTTTTTCCTACCTAAGCTGAGAGCCTTGAGAGGCTAAATCAGCGTAGCCTTAACTAGTAGGTGAGCTCACGGGGCTCAAACCTGATGACGTTGCTAAAACGAACCCTAGCAAGAGCCGTGATTCGCAGAATCTACCACCGGATCGGAGCTCTTCGTCGCAAGCGACGAGTTTGACGAGAACGATGACCGGGGCATCAACTCTGCACTTACTAAAGTAAGTTTCAAAAATTAGCAAATTTCTATCTCGAGTCCTGATACTTTCCCTTTGGACGGTTATAAAGTAGATCTATAGAGACTTTAACGTCATGTCGTAATGTGTCATTTACGTCATGATGTCTATACAAATCATGCACGGTCATCCGGCTGCAAATTAAGTAGGTAGGGAAAATGGGTTATACCTATAACACAAGGAATCCTAATACCTACTTAAAACCTTATTACCTACTAGAGGTACTATTAAGATACATACTTATATACGTTTAAATCTATACAATATATTTATTTATATAGATAATAAACACACCTGTTCATCACATGAATGTTTGTTCCCATTGCGGGAATCTAACCCAAGAGCCTCGGCGCAACAATCAGAGTCGCTAACTAAGCACGCACTACCAGATCAGTAAAATGATAAATTATTAATCAAAAGTCTATGATTTATATGTGAGTTGTTACATGATTTTCCCCTAAGCTAATTTTGATTAAAGAACAAAATACTCAGCGCCGTAACTCACTCAAACTGTTTATTAAAACAATACTAATTTCCATGTTTAAGAAACGTAATCTTAAATGCGCTCATAATATTATATTGTGAACTTATTGGAACAGAAAACGGAAGTTGGCCGGCTTCGAACTGACTTCACACAATGAGACTTAGCGTCCGCTTGTTTGTAGTACGCTAGAACCCTGTCACATTTACGGAGATAAGCTATTTACAAAAAGTTAAAAGAAATATAAGTAAGATAAAAATGTAAATTAAGCGGATATTCGATAAAATAATTACAATGATAACTTCATGAATTCAATCTCCCAGTCGGCAAGTTTTTTTATTTATTGGAACTAAGTTCCTTATGGGACGATGCAGAGGGGTACCCAAACCGGGAAAAAACGTCTGTAACGTAAGATTTTTATTAGTAATGCACACAGTGTACGACTTAACTTTGTAATAACGTACAAAAAATAACATATTTTTATTGTACATTTTTTATAAATCATTGTGAATAAAATAAAGTTGATCACTTTTTTTTTTTTTATTTGCTCTAATGTGCTCCAACGAGCGCACGTTTCACTTTATGTTAAGTTGTTACCGGAGCCATCATAGATATCAGAACGTAAATTTAGCATAAATAGGTGTAGATACTTGAAATCATTCAATAAGTCAATCAATAGTCAATATGTATTTAGGATATTTTTTTGCGGGATTACTTGTTACGCGGTGGTTTCCTTCGTCGTAGAAGCTTTGCGTGAACATGTGTGTAGTACATATTATTTAAGTAGAAAATGTCGTACATGGCTGCACGAATACCAGCATAGTTATATATGTCGTGGATAACGACTTTTAGTTGTCGTGGATAACGACTTTTAGTAATATTAAGACGGTGGTTTTGATTAATATTTTAAATGATGAAATGTTGTTTTGATAAATATCACATAATGAAGGGTAGACTCCGTAACGCCACAGTATAAAATGGCGGTACGTGGACAGAGTCGTGGCATTCCGTGTCAGACAGTCATTCCGTCCGTCTCAGTCAGTGAGTCTCTGACAGTCAGTCAGTCAGTCAGTCAGTCAGTCAGTCAGTCGGTCTGTCGGTATGTGGAACGAAACTGTCGGTTTACCCTGTCGTTGTGAAAGTTGTGTGTACCATCCCTGACGTGAGCCAACATATATATCATATAAACTCATCGCTACATACCTACTATACATATAGTAGGTAGGTAGCGGGCGATGCACGAAAAAAAATCCCTTAATACAAATATGCGTCATTTAAAATGTCATCATTCAATACAATTGTATACTTCGCTGGATACGAACCTATTTTTGCAAAAAATAGCTTAGCTAATAGATATTCGTAGGACAGCTACTTAGCTTAGCGCACAAGTCGCAACGACATGATTGCAACTTAATCTCTAACTTAGTGCTTAGTACAAGTTAAATCCTTAAGAAATAGTTTAAAATTATTGTTGGAATTGTAAGATGCGGTTTGTTTGCCGGAGAATACAATTAGATGCGGCCCGGGGATCTGCAGCTACCCTTATCGTTTAACGAGCTTAAATTAAAAATCTAATTAGTTTTTTGAACTGTTTATCCTTTTTATTGTAATTTTTTATGATTTGTTCTTAATGTCTTGCGTGTTTTTTTGTTGTTTGTTTTTTGATGTTCGATTTGTAAGCCTGAATGCGAATCAGGTAGTCATGCATTCGGTTTTGATGGGTGTGAAAACTGTTGTATGTACAATGCAATTGAGACTTCACTCTCGAATGTTAAAGTTCATATTTCACAAACAACTGCTCATAGCTTCCGTAAAACCCCAATAAAACGAAGTCATAAACTCGTCTGTTGAACTCAAACAAAAAAATTGTTTTTAAATTGAATTGCCTTAATGTGTAACATTTTGCGCATATTTTTACCTTTTAGCTCTAGATAGAATAAATAAATAATAATAATAAATAAATAAATATTTACCAAAAATCACCCTACGCTAACTGGTCCCGTGATAAGTTCGTAAAGAACCTGTGTTACAGGTACCAGATAACGGAAACAAATGTAAGATTTTTATTATACACATACATATATTTAATATACATCCATAACCCTGGAAAAGACATTTATATTTATCATACAAATATCTTCCCTTGGCGGGACTCGAACCCACGATCCCCTTATGTAGTGACCATGTCACTTACCACTACACCAGACGGCCGCTATTTGCTATATATATTATTAGAATATTCATTATATAGCTGTTGCGGACCTCTTTGCTATTTTGATAGTTGATGTTGTATTTTATTTCTTGGCTTTTTAACGTTGTCTATTCATTTTTACCTATTTCTTTCTGTTTACTTAATTTTCTGTTTTTATTAAAAAAAATATCATTCTCAACTTGTTTTATCGTTTATCATTTGTAGAGATATTTAGTTAGTTCACTTCAATAGCCTTACTTTATAAAGCGCACTTTATTCCGCGGATAACTAAATGTAACCGGCGAAATATTCTCCTCGAATTAGTTTAATAAATCTGCTGCTCATTATAACGAACAAATATCCGGTACCTCAGGAACGGTTTTCATAACAGAATCTTTGCCGCCTATTCGAGCCTAATTAAAACGATTGAAATATTTCATAACGAAGTGAAAAACGCATTAAAAGTTTATCGGCGTACGGCTAGGAGGCCTCCCCGTCGCCCCTAAATAATAACAGCGGTATAGATTACAATTTTATTTTCTTAACACCCAAGATTTTTATTTGGTGTACTGTTTCTTTGATTGTGATTTAAAACATTACAGTTTTTTTTTTTTGTGAAAAATTACTTGACGTTCCGTTTGTGGTTAATTGTTTTTGAAGTAAAATTGAATAATATGCATTTTCGAAAAGGGCACATGTCGCATATTTTGTCAAATACGTTTTTTCATATACATGTAGTTTTGAGACTTACCTACACCCATTTTATAATAATTCCAGTAATTTTCAATTGCTAATTAACACGTAAATATATATCAAAAGTTAATATTTTAAATTTTACACTGCTTTAGAAAATAATTTAGTTTTTTTTTCATTTCCTGAACATTTTACATTTTCAGAGACGTGTGCCCTTTTCGAAAATGCATATTCAATTAATTGCATTATTTATAGGTCTAAAGTCAATTCTGTTTTTAAAATTCAATTGTTTACCTTTAATGATGCTATTAGCTGATCGTCGCTTTATTTATAGCAGTATTTATGTGTTTTAGTATACTCGTAATATACTGTGCAAGCTTATAGTATAAATCTATATATTAATACGTGAAGCAAAAACTTTGTATCCCTTTTTACGAAGATTGCGCGGACAGAGGAGTATAAAATTTTCCACACTTATAGAGAATGCGGAGAAAGAGTGCACAATGCTAATTTTTTTTTAAATAATGCATAAAAGATACATTAAATCAATAAAGAAAACATTACACACACTACCATGTATTTGACACACACCCATACATAAAACTATACTCTTTGTTTAGTGTCAATTGGGAAACTTTTGTTATTGTTTAAAGAATTGTCGAATTGAAAATAGATTAATATTATTTGTCTTTAATATTATTGATCTATAGTGCAGTTTTGACGATTACAATTAGAACTATTATTAGAACCATAATAATAAGCTTATAATTTCAATTCATTATAGTCGAATCTCGACTACTGCTGGGCCACTAGTTCTATGTAACGGATATAAAATTTTAAAAGATTAGACAGTGACTTGGCTTTATCTCTGCCGTTAATGACGTCCATGCGTGACAGCGATACCTCATTATCAGAACCATCAAGTAAAAAATATGTTTCAACTAAATTACCTACTCTATACTTTTTTTGTATTGCTTATGTGGGAGGACGAGCTCACAGACCACCTGGTGTTAAGTGGTTACTGGAGTCCATAGAGATCTACAACATAGATGCGCCACCCACCCTGAGATATAAGTTCTAAAGTCTCAAGTATAGTTACAACGGCTGCCCCACCCTTCAAACCGAAACGCATTACTCTTCACGACAGAAATAGGCAGGCAGGCAATATATACTCTATAAATTTTCTAAGTTCAATGAATTATTATTATCACTCAGCAATAGTTTTCGCTTCATAGAATTCAAGGCACAATCTCTTGTTCATCGACACATGCGCATGTTACACGAAATCTGAACACAGCATACGTGTGCCATTAATATGATGAGTTATCAAGACAATGTGACGAGGCCGGAACGTCGATAGTGCGCCGATATACAACCTATCGCTACATAAACCCGCTTCCTCGGTTTGTGTTAGATTAATTGCGGCGGCATTCTCCGCACAACTCACCGGCCCGGTATGTCAATGAAAGCAATTACTCGTACCAAACACGCACGATGCCCAATACCAATAAGTAAATCGATTAACTAATAGATACTCTAAGCACATCTCAATTTGGTTATGCGATATATTGAGGCTTTGTTCCTTTCACACTTACACGGATGATGGATTGCTTACCAATAGCTGGTTGGCAGCTCGCAAACATCCACTCCATCAACAGGGAAAAAGCGCCTCTAACAGCGTCCTCGCGCCCTCATCGATCTACGACTTAAGGTCGAACTTCCTTTGCACAATTGCAAACAATTTCTTTTACAAAGATGTAAACGCCAATCGATGTGTCAGTGGTGTGATAGGTAAACTTTTCATTTTGCCGATGTACCCACCCGGCCCGGGCTGTTCGTCGAGAAACAATTTTCTTGTTGTTTGAGAGCTCATTTTTAACGTTATTGAGTGCGAATTTTTTCCGAAGTTTTGTATGTATTATTTTGCCAGTTTTCATTGTTGTTTGATGGATGGATTATTATTATCGGGGATTTTTTTTTGCTATAGTCGATTAGGTGCGGAATGTATAAGCTATTGAATATTAGTCACGTTACGGCAACCGAAGAATATTTTTGTATAGTAAAGATACAGTAAAGATACGGTTGCTAATGGGGACTGAGTTAGAGAATTATATTAAGCTCACATCAAAATCTGTGTTTAGCAACTCATATAATTGACTGATTCGGTGGTGCAGTAGCTAGAACGCTGTCGCACCGAGGGTCGTGGTTTCGATTCCCATAAATATCCTGAAGAAAATGTATTTTTAGAAACTAAAGAGTTTTAAATAATTGAAAGTTTTTCTTTACATATGTATGTACATATTTAAACGTAGATAAGTTATGTTTGTCAGTCTGTGTTTTTTTTATTGCTTAGATGGGTAGGCGTATTCACAGCCCACCTGGTGTTAAGTGGTTACTGAAGCCCATAGACTCTACAACGTAAATGCGTCACCCACCTTGAGATATAAGTTCTAAGGTCTCAAGTATAGTTACAACGGCTGCACCACCCTTCAAACCGAAACGCATTACTGCTTCACGGCAAAAATGGCACGTACGGACCATAAAAGTGCCGTGCCACAAAATCACGAGAAATAGGGAGGGAATAGTTTAAAAAGGAAATGCTCTTTATAAACCACTAGTACATTATCGTTGTTAGCAACTATTTAAGTATCGTCTACTTAAAATAAGACTCTAATACTTAAGAAATAAGTACTCTAATTTCCGAGCTATACAAATAAAACACATCGAATAAGATCCCTAAATAATATAATACTCGAAGAGTGAATACCTTAGCGTCGGATGTCAAGAGTACAAAATGATTTAGTAGAACAGGTAAGTACACTATTTTTGTTGGCGGCACGACCTTTGCCAGTTTTGCCAATTTTTCTTCATTCATTCTAGAGTACTACCAGATTGTTTGATAAAATATATGTTTTTAGGATGGAAAAGAACATTGATTTTATTTTAGTTGTTTTTTTTTTTCTAGAAATAACGTAGGTACTTAAAAATTTATGGTATCCTCGTATAATGTAAAAAAGATCTTAAAGATACTTTATGTGAATTCCTTCGCCGATTTTGAGAAGTGTGTCCGAAGTATATTTTTTTTCATGTTTTTATATTGCCCTTGTAGGCAAACGAGCTTACGGCCCACCTGATGGTGAGTGGTTACCGTCGCCCATGGACTTCAGCAATGCCAGGAGCAGAGCCAAGCCGCTGCCTACCGCTAAAACCGTATCTATAATATATTTTTCTGCAGTAGATGTAACGTGGCAGAACTATACAGAAGATACAAGGTACGACAGTCAGGCCGCCAAGACCGCAGGCGCAGCTTCAGACGCAACAGTAGTGTTAATTTGTAACCTTCTTTTAATGATACCTCATTTCTTCATTCAATCATCTGCCTGGTATTATAAGCAGTTAAAAGTTAAAAATTAACTATAAAAGTGTCCAAATAATGGCTATCCTTGTAAGCGGAACATGTGAATCCGTCCCGGTAAAAATAAGCTATGCGGTGTTACAAAAAAAAACGATACAGAATCAAAGCGTAAAGATTTCGCTTTGTAAATTAATGGAAGCGTATTTATTACTTTGTTGCATGAAGTAATATGTAAAACCGATAGGCGTGTAAATGGGTTGTGGTCTATTCAAAAAAAACAAAACATTATTTTATTTTATTTTACTGATATTTAATTATATTATCATATTTTTTTGAATTTCTCTCCAATGGGACGACCGATACGTGAACGTGTAGCGATCTCACAGCCCACCTGGTGTTAAGTGGTTACTGGAGCCCATAGACATGTTGAACGTAAATGCGCCACCCACCTTGAGATATAAGTTCTAAGGTCTCAGTAAAGTTACAATAATGTGCATGTGAACAAAAAAGCGTATGTATTTTAAATTAGACTTAATTGTTTTGAGGCTCTATTTTTTTATTACTATAGATGAACGAGCGATTTCATGACCTTTTAGATTTTAAGTAACGCCATCTTGCTGAGGTCTCAATTATATAGCAGAACAACTATCCCATCCTTCAAAGCAGAAATAAGTAAGATAGTACATAGCTGTATGGGCCATATTTACTATATAAATGAACAAGAGAGAGAGCTCGTTCGAACCATTGTCTTAATTTTTCATAGATACATTTTATACGTAAACATATAAGCATCAAGTTAGGAGTGGTAGCAGAAACATCAGAATCTTGATACTTGATAATATGTGAACATTAACGTAGAAATGGAAGTTAATAAACGACGGTCAAGACAATTTGGAAGTCATGGAATCATGCGATTGTAACGTGTCCACAAAAATTATACTTTAGATTTCAAGCGAGCTGCTCATCCCATAGTTTAATCAGACCCAAATAACGGAGTTCAGTCTAATTTTAAAGGAAATTAGACTATTACCTTCAACGCGTAATTAATTAGTTTTATTCATTTAATAGGACCGAATTTTCTCGACTATTGTATTAAATGTCTAAAACAAACCACCATAACTTTGTAAGTTTAGTAAGTTAAGTAAGTTTGTATCTTCTATGGCTCGTCAATAATATAATATTTGAATTTTTTTATTTGAATTTCCTCTATAAAACTCTGAATAAGTAACGCTTAGTAAATAAAAATTTAAATTTATATTCAATTAACAAAAGTTAATAAAAATCGCTTTCGCCTGTGACTTTCACGGAGGATAAACTGGATATTTCGTATTTTAACTGAACCGGGCGGCATGTTTCTCTTTATGTGCCTTTATGCATTCGGTAATATTTATGTAATACCCATTACATACAAGTTGAGCCTTCGACGCAAAATCCACATTCTATAATGAAGCTTTATTGAAATAACATTCAACGCAATGTGAAATGTTTTGATAAAATTCATACCATGCCGGCTTTTCTAATTCGTCGACCATCAAATTATTTTATGGCGGCAGCGGATAATGGAAAAGCTTTGGCAGATGCCTGAATCTCGCTTTCGATATTTTTAAGATAAGTTTGCATATATACAAGTTCCGTCAGTCTAACGAGCAATATAAACTGCTCGATGGAAGATCTTCCCTTTGTCGTTACGTACCAAAATTTAAACTATTTTTCATGTTAGCTATAATTTATTGAACAAGGGAACACATATTGAGCACAATAAACATAATGTATAATAACATATATAATAACATAGTGTGTATATTACACACACATAAGGTAGGAGCGTAAGAAGACAGATCTTTTTATTGCCATTATGGGCAGACGAGCGTACGGTCCGCTAGATGGTAAGTAGTCACCGTCGCTCATGGATGTCAAACAATTCCTCTAAA
This sequence comes from Bombyx mori, assembly GCF_030269925.1. Lineage (NCBI taxonomy): Eukaryota > Metazoa > Arthropoda > Insecta > Lepidoptera > Bombycidae > Bombyx > Bombyx mori. The sequence goes on from NC_085128.1 coordinate 12,251,731, forward strand.
TTATAATCCCCATGGAAGGCGTTCTTCTTCCTAGTCGTACATTCTTGACAGAGTGGTCGTGGTCATGTATTAGTAGAATCCTGCGACACCGAACCTCTCGCGATGCGACGCCATGTGGCACGGTGCTTCGCAGAGTGAGAGCAATCATTTATGTTGGATTCACAGATTTTATGAGGTCGGTCCATCGTGTTGGAGATCGTTCGTGAGATATTTTGCCCTCGACTTTCTCTTGCACCACCAACCGCTCAACGGAGTCCTCATTACGAGTGACGTGTCCGAAGAACTTGAGAATTCGTATTCGGACTGTTGACGATAGTCTTTCCTTGATGTTGAGCTCTTTCAAGATAGAAACGTTGGTACAGTGCGCGGTTCACGGAATTCTTCTGAGAAGACAGAAGGCGTACGCTGGATGTTTATTCCATAAAAACTTGTTGGTAATTCGAAATTTCTTGCAAACGTCTAAAAAAAACATAGAGCAGAAATCACCACAAAATAGAAATGTGTATAATTTACTTACCCACAGACGGAAAACGAGGTTAGATATTTTTTTATAAAAGAGATGATTTAGACGAAAGAAATAGTGACCGTCCATTTTATATGAAAAGCTAACGGCTATTATCTAAAACCCATATTAAATTAAGCCTTAGCTTTTCTAGAATTTCGGTTGGAGTTTACTTAACGTACTGAATGGGAATTCAAAACACCTGTACAAACAGAAATACATAAAGGACTACAATATATGAAAAACGTATCGTGTAGCTTTGATCACCCCTTTTTCAATAATAGAGGCGAGGTCGGGTGCCTTTGTGTCGGTTCTAGCCTGAGGCCGCCCTGTCGTGGTACAGTAATGTGTCCATTTAATTTACAATACGAAAATTAGACTCGAGACCGCACCAAGCAATATTACGCTTTAACGTTCATGATAGTAGTAACAAATTCGCGTTTCGCTAAGCTGTGTTGACAGTGAAAGCGACGTCACGTCTGAATGGAATTTTTACATTCGTGACGAGTTCAACAGTTTTCCTTTTAGTACTCAAAACAAGTATTTTGTGGTGCTTGTGAAATGTCTTTATGACGTGTAGGTATACATTTTAATTACAAAATGTTGATACTTTAATTTCAGTGATTGAGACAAGATTAAACTAACAGACAACGATGGATTACGTTAAATTTCGTTTTAAACTATTATCGAAGTGAAACTTCTTTAGGCGCGTTGTGAGTAAAATTTAACTCGCGACAGATTCGTTACTAGCCGTAATGAATCTGTCGCGAGAGAAAAGATACAATTTAGGAAGAGCGAGTGTGGGAAAATAGACAGAACGTCTCGCCAACCCTTCGACCGTGGAGAGGGAAAGGATAAAGCGAGCTAGGTCGTTTCTCTTATACACAGTATTCCCTATTACAAGAGAAATTTGATTCATGGATGAAAAACGAAGAAAACCACAATACTATACACCGCCAAAGAAGTTTCACTTCTTTCACGTGCACCAAGTTGCACGCGCACCATTTTATTTTTTAAGATGTTTCGAATTATAGTTAAGATATTTTCGCTTTTATTTGGACGCATTTTGTAATTTTCACTTATTTTAATTTTTTTAGAAGTGAAGACGAAGTATAAAGTCGTTATTTTTATGTTTCAGTTGTTAATAGATTGTACGAGGCAGTGAAATCGCGTGTAATAATTAATTTATGTATATGTTATTCATAAGCACAGTACCGACAAACGTACAATACACAGCGCTGGAATGCGGGTTGACAAACAAAGATGCCGCACTCCGCATCATTTTTGTGGCTCTCCCCAAGATATGTACAATTCGTTTGCGCATACTTTTATGAATTTATTTATTTACTTGGTAATATTTTGAGTCGCAATGAGGCAATATTTTGATTTGAAGGACTTTTTTTTTTCACCAATTAATTTATCTTTTTGTCATAACATACCTGACAGTTGTTGTGGCCTAAAGGACAAGACGACTGGTTTATACGTATCGAGCGATGCGAATGTGCCGGTGTTCGAATCATCACGCAGGCAAATACTATTTTTTTCTATTGAAATATATACAAATTCAGAAACAAATTCCATGGTTATGGTATGGTAATTACTGGTGAGAAGACGTGTTGCGAGCCTGCACGGGTTGATACTACCACCCGGCTTATTTCTGTCGTGAAGCGGTAATGTGTTTCGGTTCGAAGGGTGGGGCAGCCGCTCTAACTATACGTCTGAGACCTTAGAACTCATATCTCAAGGTGGGTAGCGGCATTTACGTTATAGACGTATATGGGCTCCAGTAATCACTTAACACCAGGTGGGCTGTGAGCTCGTCCACCCAAATAAGCAATAAAAAAAAGATGACCTGGTTTTAAGTGATTTCATTCAAAATGATAATGGTGCGATCCACCTTGACATATGTTACCGTACAATATTGATATCTTTAGTTCCAGACAAACAAAATAAACTTGCTCATTTTAGGTATAATGGCAATAATTTTTCACGTGAGATATTCTATGATCATCGACGAAAAATCAAAAATTAAATTATTATTATTGCCGCTAACAACACCTATAATTTTGTTAGCATTTCAAAGCAAGATACGGATTTTCTCATTTCAGAAAAATAAGTATGACTAAAAAAAATTATATTTCGCATCATATAGTTACACTCTGAGCTGTCAGTTAGCTGCTAGTTATTTCTTCCACCGTTTAAAACACAATGATTTAAAAGATGTAGTCTTCTTGACACTACGCTAAAGTGTAGAAACGGAATCAATTGATGGTATAGCAACATAAAATAAAATACTTCTTCTTCTTCGGGGTCGTCGTACTCCCTTACGGGGGCACGGAGCGGGCCTCGGGGTAAACCCCACTGCCCGGGACGAGCTCCCTGCCACATAGGGCAGGGGTGGTATGGATGCAGGAAGAACTAGGGGGAGGTACGCTGTTCGCAGCGCGCACGGCTGCACTACATCGACAAAACATATATACTTATACATAATACGATGGGCTGGTCTGCTGACGGCTCGATGCCCGCGGCGGTGACACCCCGGCGCCGGCTGTTGTCCTCTGCTTCCTTACAGCTATTTTTTTTTTTTTTTTTTTTTTTTTTTTTTTTTTTTTTTTTTTTTTTTTTTTTTTTTTTTTTTTTTTTTTTTTTTTTTCCTTATTATCTAACTACAACTAACTACTAACTAAACTAAACTAACTAAACTACTATATACAACAGGGACAACAGTCAGCAACCGTGGGGCCCGCCACCGGCCCCATGCCGCGGCCCCACCTCTACAAGTCAGAGGGGGAGCCGCGGCACTAGTTTGGCGCTCACCCGTTCTGGGCTCCCCAAAAGGGGAAGACCATCGCGGGGAGGGACCGATGTTAAACACTCCCCAGACGGGGGAGTGGTCCACCCAACGGGGGTGGGAAATGGGTCCCCATAAGGGGGCACCCCAACGATGTGGGGGGACATGACGAGTGTGGACAGCTCAGTCCCATGGGGGCACTCATTATGAGCACTCCCATATCACTCCGATTAAGCCGACTATCTTACCATAGCCGGGGGTTCCAGTAGCTCCCTTGGTAGCGCCCGACCATCAGGTGGTCTGGCGTGCAAGGGAGCTATATTGTGGAGGTGCTCGTGGGGTCCACCGTCAGCCCGCTCGTAAAGATTACGAGCTAGCCTCCGGATGAACTCCTCGAGCGATTCCACATCCAGATCCCGGGCGATTACGTCATTTCTGACGTAACGCCCTGCTCCGACTATCGTGCGAAGAGCCAGATTTTGCTGGACCTGTAACCTCGCCCGCATACCCTGCGGGATGAGGTGATACCAGGCCTCAGCTGCGTACGTGATACGGGAACGGACAAAATAAAATACACTGTAAGAAATACGCTAAAGTTAGTAGGTATGAAGTTGAAACGGTCAGAAGCTAGTATTGTAACTTTAAAAAAATAAACTTTAATCTTCAGTTCTCGGTAATGTTTTATGCTACTTGCAGTGCAATACGAAAGATGCATACGAACTGCTTATCCTTGAAATCGAGGGTTCAACTGCACTTCAGTTGATTTTATTGTATTTTGTTACATGCACTACAAAAAAACTGTTAAAAAAATTGCTTTTTGTTTTAAGCCAAACGTCATCAATCACCAACAATTTTAACTATCTTCATTTTAGAAATGGTTCCTTTGCACTAAGCAGTTCATAATTAAATGGCCATTGCACACGGGGTGTAACAGAAAACGAACTAAAAGAAAATATTGCGAATACGTTCGCTACGACTTCTGTTTTTATAGGACTGCGGTTAAAAATTCCAACGTATTTAATGTTGTTTTATATTCAAAAATACACAGGGAATTTCGCAATGTTTTTATTCGTTTGCTTAAAATAGAACACGGAGAGTTCGTACATAAATGTATTTTTAATGTGAAGCTGCCAGTTGCATCACAAAATATTTAAACAATTTAAAGCTATTTGAAAATGTTTGTACCTCGTTATTTGAGTACGCATTGGTATCTAATACCATCTTACATAATATATGTACCTAGTCAGGTCATAAATTCTGTCACATGTTTAATGTAAAATAATTGAAACAATTTTATTCATTATGTAACCATTTATATACCAAAATGAACTTAACAAAACATAGATTCTTATGACACTAAAGTTTATTCAAAATGACTTCCGTGATTTTGAATACAGGCCTTCAATCTGCGCGGCCAGTCGTCTATCGCAGCACGAACGAGGTCCATGTCAATATCGGGGGCTGCCTTAATCAAGGATGTCTTGAGTGACTCCAAATTGGGATGAGGCTTTGAGCATGCCTTTTCCTCCAAGTGTTGCCATATCTTGTAATCTAACGGATTCAAATCTAGACTGGAGGAGGGCCAGTCTTCGTGCCGGATGAAGTCGATTTCACGCGCCGCCAGCTAGTCTTGTGTGCTCTTCGCTCTATGAGCTGGCGCCGAATCTTGTTAGAATACCTAGTGCCTGTTATTGAACATGGTATGAGAAACAGGTTCCACAAGGTTCGTCGGGACTGTATTTTGATACACAACTGCATTCGTTTTTACACCTTTCTCACAAAAATGTACCTCTGTTAAGCCCCAATAAGAAACTCCCAACCATACCATGAGCGAGGATGGAAAATGACCTCGTTGGACACGCGGAATACGGTTGCTCGCTTCTTCACTACTGTGTGCGTACACCTTATCATTTTGTTTGTTGTAGCTCTCTTCTAAGGTAAAAATTTTTTCATCCGAAAAAAGAATTTCCCGATATTTTTTTCCCGCGTACCGCTTCAACAAAGCGCGGCATCTCTTCAGTCTCAGGTCCATTAGACGAGCATTCAAACGATGTCCTGTTTTTCTTCGATATGCCCGAAGCCCTAAGTCTTCATTTAACACCCTTTTTACCGTGGTTCTGCTTAACCCCATCTGAAGGGCCAACAGTTTCTGCTTACGTTTGGGATTTCTTTGAATTCGCGCCTTCACAGCTTTTATCACTGCTGGAATCCTAACAGACCGAGGGTGACCACTTCTTGACCTGTCATCTACACTAGAGTCTTCATTGTATCGTTCGATGGTACGATGAACGAATCTTTTGGTTATATTCAAAATTTTCAGTACGTTAAAAATTTGAATTGGCGCGTAACCGCAACGATGCAACGCAATAACTGCAACACGGTCTTCTTTAAGCGTCCACTCCATATTTAAAAATGAATAAAATTCTAAAAGTATGCATTTTTATTTTCATGAACAATTCGAAATTCGAATTCAATAAACTTTTTTGTGGCCAGCATTCTAAAAGAAAAGTGTTTACTGTGTGACAATACTTATGACCTGACTAGTTATTTGCCGAGAAACGGTAAAGATGTTTAAGTTGTGACTGGGACGTAAATAAAAACGATTTTATACTATCTATATATATAAAAATGAATTGCTGTTCGTTAGTCTCGCTAAAACTCGAGAACGGCTGGACCGATTTGGCTAATTTTGGTCTTGAATTATTTGTAGAAGTCCAGAGGAGGTTTAAAAGGTAGATAAATATGAAAATTCCTTTTGTTTGATTTAAGTTTATTTTATACAAAAGTTTAGGTCTTTTATTTATCGATTGAGGCACTACGAAGTCTGACGGGTCAGCTAGTTCTATAATAATAATAATAATAATAATAAAGCCTTTTATTTCCCATCACCTAAGTATTACATGTAGATATTCTTAAATATATATGATTTTTACATTTGGATCTAATTTTATTGTTGTTTATTTTTCTTCGATAGGAACCCCTATTTGGGTATTGGCCTCCTCCAGCTTAATTCAATTTTCTTTGTTCTTAGCTTGTTTCATCCATTCTTTTCCAGCGGTGACTATGATATCATCATTATCTATTCTATAATACTATATACTAAATACTATATACTACTAACAATACTACTACTAAATACTATATATCATTCTATATACTAAAATTTTTGTACAAGTAATTTTTTAAAATGTTTTAGCATACCTACGTGTGTCAATAACAAAATGTACTAATTAACTTAAATTGAGAAAATCTAATGTCGACCAGTTTACATAGCATGTTCATATGGAGAACAATTTTACTAATATTATCACAACCAATCCATCAGACAATTCCATTGGACTATATTAGCATTAGCTGACCGTCCCTACAAAGGGTTTAATTCACTTATCTCACGCTTTGTTACCGCTCTATTCTTTATTCTGTCTTACCTTTTGGATCTCATACAATTTACTTTCAACAAAGAGATACCCTTGTGTATTTGTGAATTCCCGAGTAATGTACGGGAATTGATATTACGAATTACGTTGAGGGGCATTCCATTCCATTAATAAATTATTTTCTTTAAACTTGAATAAATTTTAATCGTATTGTTTTGTTTTAGAGCTAGGCTACCATTATACATAACCATAAGCAAATAGGCGTAGTCCCGTGCGCTGGTCCGATCAGATTAAGACGACTTTGGAATCCAGCATCAATGTCGCTATCCACTGCGCGGAGGACAGAAGTGAATGGAAGAACATAGTCCTGACAAAAGTGCTCAGTAAAGGTCACGACCCTCAGAACTGAGGAATACGACGCACGGAGGAGGAAGCAAATAGGAAAATTAATCAATCGGGAGACAACGATTTCACACGATAATCTAGCCTCAAATTAGGTCCTGTACTTTGGAAAACAGAGACTTATTTACATACTTAAGTAAAATATATAGATATTAAACATATGGACAAACTGCAAGAGAAATTGTTACATCACACGTTTGTTTGTCCAATGCGGGAATAGCACCCACGACTATCGGCCCAGTAGCTAGGGACACTACCTGCTATACCACCAAGTCAGTCACGATGCCGTTGATTTGATATTGAAACGGACTGTTCGAAGGAAGGTTTGACGAAGAACATTTTCTACCGCTCAAAAGCATAGAGGAATATCATAGTTTTCGTGAAGAATTACTTAATGACGAAAATAATATAACTACGAGCTAGTTTTAAACCTCCTATAAAGTAAGAACTAAATCTGAACTCATGGTTGGGCTCAAGGTCTTATGGAACACTGAACTAGGCTGGGTGCATATCTAAAGTCAAAAATTTAGGTAATGATTTAGTAGTTGGTTGGTTGAAAGACAGTAGGCAGTGACTTAGCTTTTCTTCTATTTTAATTGGTAAGGTTCATGGACGATGACGATCACTCACTATCAAATAGCTCGTATGCCCGTCTACGAAAATTAATACAAATTATAACTAGCAATATCTTATCCTTTCAGCTACGCTTATGTTACTTTCATATATGTATTTATATTACAGCACAAGTTTATTTTCTAAAGTTTACAAGAAAATGTACGATATCAAATAATTGGTTTCAAAACAAATAAATCAAAATCATGTTTTAGAGTAGAGTATGCTTTACTATACGCCAATATAAAATAAACATAAAAAGAAAAAAATATATATACAAAGATTTTTTTATTAAATAGTAGGTATTGCTTATTTTGCGCAACCGACATCAAAAGGGCTAGAAACTCGGCTTATTCGATAGATATAACGCACTGTAGATTCGAAAATTTCGTAAAGAGAAACGACGAATGCTTCCACCATTGTACTACGATAATTATAATTTTCGACTTGAATATATACGCGAATACTTTTAAGCGCTTTCTAAGTTAAGTTTAAATTAAAGCTAAAATTCGGCAGCATTTATAAAGGCAGCTAAAGAAGACGGCCAGCCTCCGCCTGGAGGCACCCTACTGAGCAGATTTAATTAACAAGATATGGGTCTCTTTTAAACCAACTCTACCTACTTTTTGGAACATTGGAGATTAAAATTCAATGAGCCGACAAGATATTAAATAAAACCGAAGCCTGTAGTTTCGCGTTTACGTAAAATGGAGTTAATTAATTTTTAAATGAATCAAGTGGCCGAACGCTCTGTCAATAGCGGAGCTCTCGCAACGCTGAGCGGGAATACGAGAAACATTTTTTTTATTTTATATTCTGTAATTCGATTAAATATCTGACGTAGAATTGTTTTCATTATCCATTTTGTTTTGGTACACTGTTTACGGCTGTGGATCTCGTAAATTATGAACTGTATCCCGTGCTAGCCCTCAGGCTGGACTGCCGATACAGTTAAACCTGTTAAAACAAATTGAAAACCGGTAATCGAATGCGCAACGGGAACTATGTCAATATTTTTAATTTAAATATCAAGTTGAAATACGAACGTGTTGTAAAGTTTTTTGAAGTGAAAATTTATTTATTTTACAAACAATATTATTTAAAAACATAATGGATACACTGGAAAACCAAAACATTTTCGATGTCAGATTTAATTTCGGCTGTGATTTGAAGGTAAAAATATTAAATCGTGAGATTGTTGTAAGAATATCAATAAATTTACAAAAAGAAATAGACATGAAAATTAGCTTCATAGCTTAATTAAATACTTGCAAAGATTATGAATTCTAACACAGGGTCGAAAGTTCATTGCTGCCACCCCCGAGACATCTTTCTCGTCATCTGACGACGCACTTTGACGGCGAAATTAAAAAATATCACAACACCTGCGAGCCTTAATTAGAATTTTTCGAATTATACTACGTTGTTTTTTTTTTGTTACGTCACGTCCGGATACTTTCACTAAATTACATTGTGTACCAAATATTTTAAGGCTTCGTATTAAGAAGACATCCGATGAAAAGTACGAAATGTGTGCACCACAAGTTGGATCTCAACGTCAATTAAACAGTAATTCACTTACTGACATTCTACGCTCTCAATAATTTCGCAGAATTCCCCTTAATTTACCTGCAATAAAGAATGCAAAAATTAAAATATAGCTTTTATTTATTAATGCGTTCCAGTATAAAGGGTAGGAGAGCTATTGTTTAATGTTACAAAGACTTCCATTTTTGGTCTCAAAGTGAACGCGACCATAGTTTTGTGAAGTCTTATGGGCTTTTATAGACACTCAAACAACGGTTCACCCTGAACTCCGTGGTCATTAAACGCAAAGAAGCAATGGATCTCGTTTTTATGCTCATACAGTTTTTAATTCAAAACATCTATACTACATATAAATAAAATTGGAGTGTCTGTTTGTAATATTAAAAAAAACGCTTTTTACTACATGCATATGAAAATATATATACGTTGTCGTATACGTGTCTGTCTGTCTGTTTGTTCCGGCTTATCTCTGGAACGGCTGGACCGATTTTGACGGGACTTTCACTGACAAGTAGCTGATGATATAAGGAGTAACATAGGCTACTTTTTTTAGACTAGCTTTGCCCCACGCCGTCACCCGCGGTACGAAAATTATCGCGGGTAACATCGCGAGACTCAACTATCAATAATCAAATTTAATGTTTCCGAAGCGAAGTGAGGGCGGGTCGCTAGTAAGTTTATAAATGTGTAACAATAAAACGAGTCGGTGGTAGGTCTTGTACTAAGTGAAAATTCAACAGAATAAAGTCAACAGGTGGTGCTGGCGTGCTGCCAGGCCGGTCACGAGTTGTGCTTATCTCGACCACAACTAAATATCTATTGAACCACACTGCACGCTAGCAACGAAGCTTTAATAGGAAAACTAATTTTTAGTATGCAGATAACGCTTATAACATTAAAACTTTATATATCAAATGACTTTACTTGTATTTCGGAGTACAAAAAAAATACATTGTACTTTTAAACAGGCATGAGACCGAACCAAATAATAACAATGTGAATTATATGTGGCACAGTCCTCACGGGTAGGCACCACCAGGTAGGTGGGGCCTATTTCTGCGTTTCGGTTTGAAGGGTGGGGCAGCCGTTGTAACTATATTTGAGACCTTAGAACTTATAAGTCAATGTGGGTGGCGCATTTACGCTGTAGATGTCTTTGGGCTCCAGTAACCACTTAACACCAGGTGGGGTGTGAGGTCGTCCACCCATCTAAGCAATAAATATATATATATATATGTGGCACTTTATCAAGTATATTATTATACATGGTTAAGAATCCAGTTACGCGAAGTTTCATAGTAACATACAAATAAAATCAAATAACCAACACATTTAAAGTTCAACAATGGTTATATGAAAGCAAAGCCACATACGGCCTACATCATATTGACAAAGGGCTCTCCCTAGGGTAAATAAGGTTTAAACGCAAACCAGAACTGAATTTATATTTCACTAAATGGAATTAAGTTCTGTTCTCAACACTAGCCCAGGATTTCGGTTCAAAATACTTAAAATAGAGCATTTAGATTGTGTTGACACAAGCTTCCCTTGGGATTCGCTTAAGCTACAAGGTTCCACTCGTGTCGAATTTCAAAATCGACAACAAGAAATGACGTTCCATTATTTCGAAATAAAAAAATCTACTTTTCAAGCTATTTCTCTAATCTCTCATTCTCTATCTAATCTCTCATTCTCTCTCTAATCTCTCATTCTCTCTCTAATCTCTTATTCTCTCTTTAATCTCTCATTTTCTCTCTAATCTCTCAACTAAAGACCCAATTCGAAAACAGTCCGTTTGGATTGTATACAACCTAGAACGAAGTGGTTTGATCCTCAGTGCGTTTCCAGAAATATTTTTGGCCATGTACCATCCAGCTTTGGAATTAACTCCCCTCCACGGTATTTCCCGAGCAGTACGACACGATATTCGTCAAACGAGGTGTAAGGAAAATAGTCAGCGGTAAGCAGCACCTTGGCTGTGCCTCCGGTTTTGTTGACGTCCATGAGCAACAATGACCACTCACCATCAGGAGGGCCTTATGCGCGTCTGCCTACAAGGGCAATAAATAAAAAATATATCGCTTTCAAAAAGTCATATTAATTCATTATTGTCTTGCTGCGTGATATAAAAGGACTTAGCATCAATCTGAGGTCATCAGATGGATAATATTATTTTCAGCTACTCAGAAGGAATGGATATGCGACTCTAAATTTGTGCTATTCCGTCAGAATTAGTCAGATTATCTAGTATTTTCTATCCTGCTTCCTAATGACGGACCCCCAAATTTAACTTCAGGAATAAAATATGGTATAGTTTGTTGCCTGCTCAGCAATATATCTGCCACTTGATTATTTATGTCTCGAATCAAAAAAAATATTTTTGAAAGTTTTAGCAGTTTTCGATGCCTAGTTCTCATAGTAGATGGTGACATTCACGTTGTGTTTCCTATGAACTGTAGTAATCACTTGACACAGAAGTGGTATAGGCATTTTGCTGTATTAAATTTAGCGAAACCAGATCGATCGTTTTAGAGAATTCCTTTAGACGTTTTCAAGTTTTGTAACATCTTAAAAATAACGTTTTTAGCAATACAGCTTTACTGCAAATATTATTCGAATTCAAATGACGGTCACAGTCGCAGAGTTGAATTATTCACGTCTCTCTCTCTTCGCCTCGCACCGAAATAATGAAAGCAGTTAATGAAGGAAATATATTTGGTCATACTGCACCTAGTTTAAAAAGAGGTCACTTAGTAAAAAGTTCGAAATATGAAATAAAGAATTTTGTGGTATTTTTTTAAGGTCCTTTACTTTTAACACCTTAAATAGTGTTAGATGAGAAGCAAGAATTCAAGAAGTCTACTATGACGTTAAATAGACAAGCTTTCACTTTGAGTCGAGTCCATTTTTAGATAATTCTTATAAAAAATACTTGAAAATAATGCCCACCTACTCTTTGGATCACAGAGCAAGATTATTTTCCATACCATCAAGCAGCAGTTAGCAATATAAAACAACAATTTAAAGAATGTTATGCAACAACTAAAAGGTCAGTCTAAGTGTTTATTTAAAAAATATAAACGGGAAAGTAAAGTCTTTTCTTAGTTTTTTTTAACTTGTGCAACAGTTACTAAGTTCTATGAGAGGCTTAAGAACATGTCAGTACAACAGGTAGGCTGGCATGCGGCCAACGGCTGCGGCTACGCTTTGTGCTACGAGCCTACGATGTAGCAGTGCTACGTGGCTTTTAAATGGCTGCAGCTTTAAGCATTTATATTGCGGTTTTGTTCTTCTTCAAGGTTAAACAAGAAACTTTTTAAGTATAATTTTTTTAACACGAATTTTAAAATCTTGAAGTATGCCATCAGTAAATTTTACTTAAGTAGTACTTACTATTCAAGATCTGGTTGTTATGCTCTAGTAGCGCAATAAAATATTTTTTTTTGTAACAAAGCTATTAGTTATTAATTGATCAAAAAAAAATTCTGTCTACACGATCGACTTCAAAAAATTGCATATTACACCCTTTATCCGAACGTAAAAAAGGCATACGATCCGAATTAAGAACTACTTCCTTCTTTTCTGAAGTCGGTGAATAAAATACAATTCTGACTTCCGTTTTGGGTTTTAAGGCTTATGACTTCCACTGATTGGATAAAACTATAGACGCCCTACGTCTTCCGACGGTTTGGTACCTCATACGCTCATCACCAATTCAGAAATACGTGCGTCAAATACTTCAAACATTTTAACTTCTAGAGCTATTCTACATTTAAATAAATCAAAAGCACATGTTTTTCTTTGCATAATTTATCTTTCACCCGATGCTAGACGTACAGGACGAATTACCCATTCTCATTATACACCGCGTCGCCAAAGAGCACAGTCGGGGGTTAAGCGCGCGTATCATACAGACGTTTACAAATTTTATTACCCATCTCCTTTTGTTCTGGTTGCGGGCGTCGGGTTCCGTACGTCTTATTGTAGAATACAGGGTGTGCATCTTAATTGCTTAGAGCATGTTTTGTGCCCAACTTTCTATATGCTTCGATGCTTTTTTTGTTCTTACTCAGCAATCATCATTAGTATTATTACTCACTAGTGAAATCTAGTAACAATGTGATTATTTGTATATTTCACAGTTACGCTTTACGTAGTAGTAATTCTAGAAACATCTCAAATATAAAATAACCCTTGAACATATTTAATTTGATTGATGACGTAGAATTGTGAATAAATAAAAACACAAGGCCACAAATATCCCTTTTCGAAGGAATATTGTTGAAAATCCCTGTTTTTACTTTAGAAGGTCAGAATTAGACTTGTTTGCGGAATTTGATAGCGTTCAATATTTAATAAATAATAAAAACACACACACATAGTAAATAATATGTAGAAATCAATTTTGGCGCGACCAACGTCAAACAAGTGTTACTGGTGGTAAGACCTCTTGTGAGTTCGCACGGGTAGGTACCATCACTCCGCCTATTTCTACCGTGAAGCAGTAATGCGTTTCGGTTTGAAGGGTGGGGCAGTCGTTGTAACTGTACTGAGACCTTAGAACTAATATTTCAAGGTAGGTGGCGCATTTACGTTGTAGATATCTATGGGCAAAAGTAACCACTTAACATCAGGTGAGCTGTGAGCTCGTCCACCCATCTAAGCAATAAAAATTAAAAAAAAGTGTGATAAAATGAATTCGGATAAGCTGAAATATATGGGTAATTGGTTTCTATTCTTTATTAATTTATGATATAACCCCATTATTTTAATAATGATTTTTGTTTTATTTTAACATATCCATGTTTTTTTAACACACAACCATGAGATTATTCATTTAGAACATCCTGTGCCGTTAAAGCCCCTATATCAGACGGATTAGCGAAAATATAAATTTCGAAGAAATCTCCACTCTCCGAATGAATTATGAACAAGCTTCACATTTCTCGATTGCTGAGATTCTTAATACGTACATGTCTTTGTTGAGGAGCCGAATACATACGTCGTTTGGAATTTTAAGAGCATTCAATCTATTGCGTGCTTAAGGATTATCCGTATGTGTATAAGCACACATACGTTGAATTTCCACATGTGCGTTGTCACTAATTTTTTTACTGTAAATCGACAGATTATCTGACAGTCCGACAAAAATGTTTTTCTATGTATATTATTTATATTTTAATGATAATAATAAAAATAAATATATATAGTGTAAATATAGTATGTAAAATTATCCTCGATACTGCACGCATTGTGAGGAGTTTTCTCACTCTGGAGTCCTAACCACTGGTGGCTTGTGTCGTAGACACCGCCATCAGCGGCAATCTAATTTTATATAGTGATTTTTTTAAATAATGTATAATATTTTTAACATCTTTTTAAAAAAATATTGTATAATTAATAAGATTTTAAATAAATATAAATAAATAGTAAAAACATTCTTATAACTAACCCGTTACTCGAGTAGAAGATTTTTTTAATCAAAAAACCACCCTGAAGCTTTTATGCAATAAAATAATAATAAAGAAGGAAGCAGAATCCCCTTTACAAATGAAGTACAAATAAGTACTACGAGGGAAGTTCTTCGGCTACGTCGTTTATCAGAAGTCTTCGACAAAACTTTTTACGGTTTGATTTGTTACCACTCACTAGCAGGGATGTTTAATCAATGGATCTAACGTTGATATTTTAATAAAATAAAACTTAGCCTTTGTTTTAACAGCTCCTTTTGTTTTGATTTGAACATAAGCACTGAGACGCTTATATAAAGAAAATTGAGTCAAGTTTTCCAAATTTTTTAACCGTGTAATCGTCAAAAACTGCATTGAATATTGATCCATTTCCAATGGAATAACGTTGATTTTTTTTATTCACTTCTCGTGCCATAAAATATGTATGTGTACACGAGCTCCGTTAAAACAAATAGTTCTACCGCAATTAAATAGTTCATTTAGGCAATTGGTAAAAACCAATATTAAGGGTGAGATAAATCTATTAAACATAACTATAGGAACATCTCGAATTATCCAAAAAAAATTACAGTGAAATAATTTAGCTTAATTAGCTTTTGCTTGCTTATTATACTAACTAAATATTAATTCTATTTTAATTACTAGCAGACCCGGCCACATAAGAAATAATTTTATTGTTAATTAATAAATGTTGCGACCATTAATCGGAATAAAAACCATCGTATGACCTAAGTTGGAACAAAAGACATGTATTTAAAAAAAAAAGTTAAAATTCATTCAGTAGTTTAGGTGTCCATCGCGGACAAACAACTTGACACGTTATTTATATATATTAAGATTTAATGTTTTTAGCTATATCCAAACATATTCAGGATCTTTACATCTGTGTTTGGTTACGGCTTCACGCTTTGCAAATCTATCGCTCCGCTCCGTTTGAACTCCTTAGTTATTTTGAAATGTTTAAAAAGTTCTCGGATTAAGGAATGGATTTTACAAGATAAATACAGTTACGAACTTACTTAATAAGCATTTCGATTTGTAAACTTGAACGAATTAGCGATTCTAGTTTGATTATAATGCATAAATGTAATTACTGAATTAAAAAAAAATAGAGTACATATTTACGAGTAATTTCTTAAACCAACTTACAATATTGAAGTTATATTAACTTTAGAGAACAATAATTTTGAATACAATACACAGCTATAAATAAATGACAATCGTTTCTTTTTAGGGAATTTCTAAAAAAGATACATCAGGTATGTTGCGGTGTACTGTTATTATACATATTAACCTCATATTTTAAATAAAAATATTTCATGGCAAAGAAATGTAAATGTCGTAAAATTTAAAGTATTCGAAACGTTACAATTAATTAAATGATATGTATGTAATATGTCAGATGGTACTGGAGTAAATAACGCAAATTTGATTTATCTAAAAATAGAAAAGTTTATTGTTATTATAAAATTAAACACTAAAAACATTTAAACATTGTGAATCTATTCACCTAAAAATAGAAAAATCGACAATTAAAGGTTTTTTACTTCCAATATTTCATAAATCACTTCACGGTCAAGATCAAATTCTCTATCTGAGTGTGTCAGTGCCAATGTCATTCTTATATATCATCTTACTCTATGGCCACGTACACAACATGCAGTTTACAAGCTTACATCTCCCCCCCTCAAAAGTGCAAATTAGTTCGGGCTAATTTGAATAATCCAACTGGGGAATGAGTTTTGTCACATGGTACAATCCCAAAGACTTTTTATTCTTTCCAGTGTTGATTCTACATACTGAATCTGATATCATTTCTTCGATCTCAAAAGGACCTATTCTTAGTTCATCCATTTTAGATCTGTTTAACTTATTACAGTCCATTATGTAAACCATATCACCTTTTTGAAACTTGTAATTTATTCTGTTTTTGTCAAAAATAGCCTTGTTCAATTCATGTGATTTTTTTGATCTGAGATATGCTGTATGACGATCTTTTTCCAGTTCTCCTGGTTCCACTTGTTTTTTTATTAGATTCATTGGTAGTACATCGGTTGGTTCCCCACTTAACAGATATAGAGGCGAATAACCTGTCACTGTGTGGTTTGTTGAGTTGTAGGCTTTCACACAATCCATTGCCACGGTTGTCCAAGCTGTTCTTTTCTCTTTGCTATTCAGGACACATCTAATCCTATTTACCAGCGTCTGGTTCAACCTCTCATTATGACCATTTGAAAAAGGAGCATCTACTGCTGTAAAAATTAAATTAACAGAGTAGTCCTTTAAATATTTTTTAAACTCTTTTGAATTCAGTGCTGGATATTGATCAGAGAGCAATATTTCAACTTCATTATCCTTGATTACTTGGTCTACCAGTTTTATAAAGTCCTTAGCCAGTTGTGTCTTCGAGCATGATATGTAAGCATAACGTGTGAAATGATCTATCAACAAATGTAGATACTTTTTTGAAGATCTGTTACCACCGAATCCTCCTATTGTATCTAGGGACATGATTTGGAAAGGTTTTTCTGCCGGTCCTAATTGTGACATGAGTCCATAATTCCTATTCAACCGTGATTTGTTTTTTATACAAACTTCACATTGACGGCAAATCAATCTTATATTATCCAGTAGATTTGGTGCTGTGTAGAAAGGTCTTATTTTTGACTCAATCTGATTTATTCCTACATGACACAAATGCTCATGCACCTTTTTTATTAATATTTTACTGTAGTCTTCGGACAAAATGATTTTTTTCCTCTTGTTGTTCCTTTTGTAATATATACCATTTTCTCTAATAAAACTATGTTTGTTCTGTATGTTTAAATTTTTGTTCTGGTCCTCCAATATTTCCTCAATCCTTACAATATTTACTGTTTTCAAGTTATCTTCTTCGTTTTCGTGGCTTTCAAACACAGGATTTCTGCTTAAGCAGTCCGCTTCTATATTATTTCTACCAGGGTTGTATTTTATTTCAAAGTTGTATTGTGATAGGTAATGAGTCATGTCTCCCAGTTCATCATCTGTTCTGTTTTTTATGTTTAAATTTTCTAGTGGCTTGTGGTCCGTATAAATTGTGAACGATTTTCCTATTAGCCAGTGTTGCCAAAACTTTAAACTTTCTTTAATGGCTAAGCATTCTAAAAATATGGCTTTCTTCTGCTTTTGTGATTCATTCAACTTCTTTGAAAAGTATGCCACTGGTTTGATTTCTCCACATTTCTGTGTTTGTTTTAGTATTGCGCCAATTCCTTTTATACTTGCATCAGTGTATATAAAGGTTGTCGCTTCTCGATCGAAAATAGCAAGAATTGGGGCAGAGCATAAATTCTTTTTTATTGTTTGGAAAGCTTTTTCACAATCAGCTGACCAATCGAAATTGACGTTTTTCCTAAGTAGATTATGTATTGGGTCAAGAGTTATTGTAGCATTCGGAATGTATTTATTATAAAAATTTACCTTACCTAGAAACTGTCTTATTTGTTTCTTGTTTTGTGGTGCTGCAAATTCTGCTATAGATCTGAGGTTATCTTTCAAAGGTGTGATTGTATTACCTTTTACTACGTGTCCCAAGAATTTTACAGACTGTGCTGCAAATTTACATTTTGTTAATTTCAGACGGAATCCTTCTTCAGCAACTGCATCCAGTAGTTTCGATAAATGGTTCATGTGATCACTAAAAGTTTTCGAAAACACCATAATATCATCAATATAATTAATCACAAAGCTTGACAGCTTATGTTTTCTTATTACATTAGTCAGGATTCTTTGAAAAATTGCCGGAGATGTTTTCAGTCCAAAGGGAAGGCAAGTCCATTGATAATGACCTTCTTGTGTAACAAAGCCTGTCTTTTTTCTGTCGCTGATCCTTAATGGTATAGACCAAAAAGCAGAATTAATGTCGAGGGTGGTAAAATATTTACAGTTTATCGTTTTTACCATTAGATCTTCTATTAGAGGAAACGGCTGTGGCTGTGGGGTAATAATCTTATTAAGATCTCTAAAGTCAATACACAATCTTGACTTCTTTCCTTCATCCCGTTTGAATGCCAATGTTACTGGTGCTGCGAATGGGCTGTAAGATTCTTCAATTAATTCTTTCTTTAGCAATTGTCCAATTTGCTTCTCAATTTCTTCCTTATCATCTAAGGAGCATCTATATGGTCTTTTTGAGCAATATTTATCTATTTGTAGGTCTATAAATGCTTCGTAGTTTTTCACTTGGCCTACATCATATTTATCTTTGGCAAATATGTGCTTATAATCATTTAATAATGTACTAATTTTCATTATTTGGTCATGTTCCAAGTAAGTAGTATCTATATCAAAATTATTCACATCTATGCCCTCATTGAAATTTATTTCATAATTAAACTCCCTGGTTTCCATTTGTTTAGTGGGGCTGACATATTTATTTTCAGTTGGGTTGGCACCTTTCTGTAGTTGGATGTTTAAATTCCCATCATGGGTCAATCCAAACCGCTTTATTGTATCCAGTCCCAAAAGTAAATCATGAGTGAAGTTTTTATCCTTGCAAACGAATGCATTTATTTCTTTTTCAATATTCAGTATTTTTCCCTTTAATCTTATTAAACCTGTTGTTTTTCCCCCACCACCAATTGTGTTGAATTTACTTTCTATGTAATTTTTCTTTGAATTTGTTACTTTTATTAATTTGGAATTTATTAAGGTTATATTTGAGCCAGGGTCATAAATACCTGTGCAGTTCAATGTGTCATCCAGTGTAACTTCAACATCTATTAGTGGGGGAATATTTAGTTTTTTGTATCCTGAAATTCATCAATCTCCAACATCAAGTTTTTGCAGTGTCTTACACTGTCGTTACTCTTCTTGTCTTCTTTGAACCAGCACAAATCTTCAGAGTGAAATCTGTTTTTCTTTCCCATCTTGTAACATATTTGACAAGGTATTTTTTTTTTATATTCAGCTTCTGTTTTAGTCGAGCTTTTCTTTTCAGTAAAATGTTTTTGTACATATTTATTCTGACTTTCATGCATCCGTAAGGCATTAAACAGAAGAGTTGGGTCGGTTACCTCTTGTCTATCTAGTTTACTTGTAATATAAGTTGGCAATCCTATAACAATTAAATCAGTGAGAGTTCTGGTATCTATATCACTATTATACTCGAGTAACAATCTCTGCTTTTTCAATGCATATTCCAGAAGAGAGCCATTTAAATGTTTGAAACTCAATGCATACATTACAGAGGACCAACTTTTATCTGCGAACGTGTTTAGGAAACTTGCTTGCCATATTTGCCACATCGAGTTTAAGCTGTGTTTAATTAACATAGACTCATACCAGTCACTTTCTGAGTCATTTAAAAATAATCTCAAAGCACTAATTTTCTCTGTATCATCATTTAAATCAAATCTTGTACATTCACTCTCAAAATTTTGCAACCATTGTTTGCCGTTAGTGATTTTGTTATCAAACTTCTTTAAAACAAATTTTTCATTCAATTTGCTTAACTTGTTATGTTTTTCTTTGTTGACCTTGGTTTGATCACTTAATTTCTCTAATATTTCCAATAATTTTCCATCTGTAATAGATTGGCTTGTGACTTGAGTCATTTCTTGTAATAAATAATCATTAAATACCATATTTTCAGCATCATCCATGTATAGTGCTAAAACATCACTTGGCATGGACATCCACATCTTTCTATTATGACCTCTTCTCTGTAATGTTTTTTTTATTTTCAAAAATTCTGGTAACTTTACCAATTGAGGGTGATGTTTCGCTGCTTGCAAACATGGTGGTATGAGATATGTTGTTCCATCTTCTTTTGTTACTGATTTTATAATCAAGATGTTATTCTTCGGGTCTTCATCTGCCGCCAGCTCAACTTCAAATTGTAATTTTTTCATGATCTACTATTATCCAATCAAACTCTGACAATTGTCGATTTGTAATATGTCAGATGGTACTGGAGTAAATAACGCAAATTTGATTTATCTAAAAATAGAAAAGTTTATTGTTATTATAAAATTAAACACTAAAAACATTTAAACATTGTGAATCTATTCACCTAAAAATAGAAAAATCGACAATTAAAGGTTTTTTACTTCCAATATTTCATAAATCACTTCACGGTCAAGATCAAATTCTCTATCTGAGTGTGTCAGTGCCAATGTCATTCTTATATATCATCTTACTCTATGGCCACGTACACAACATGCAGTTTACAAGCTTACATGTATTTTATTATTTTCATCTGCCACGGTAAACTAATGGTGTTCATATATTCGGTAGTTACTAGAGCCGATTAATACCATGGCATATGTGCATCCACTTCTAATCGGCCATAGAACGCTGAAGAGATAAGTGAGGTATTTTAAACACAAATAATGGATAAGTACTTGTATGTATACGGGATATATACTTTAATTAAAATTGCACGGACCTTACGGTAACCAATTAACAATTAAGTTGACTGTAAGCTCGTTCACCCTTTTAAGTATAGTTATATTATGAGTATCAATTAATTACTGCATAAATTGAACTTTATTTTAATTAAAAAATAATAATAATTAAAATACAATTTTTGCTTCTGATTCGGCATTTTAAATCGTAACAAAGCCGCAATCTTTTATTAATACATTGTAACGTAATATCTAATACTACTGAAACCATTTACATCAGGCGGGCCGTAAACTTGTTCACCCATCTAAGCAATAACCCTGCCTTTGTTCTGCAGTAAGCAAAAGGGATTTTGTAAACGAAATTCATTTTGAATAAAACTCCTTTTAAATTAAAAGATAAGTAATTTTATCTTGCGGCTTACCCCTGGCAACATCGGTAAAGGACAATAGACCCCGGGGTGAGTCCAAATGATCCGTGTCGAAAACGAGACGAAATCAATTTAAAATTTTCTTCTCGATTCTACATCTTTTAAATGTTCGCTATTATCTGAGTATTATGTAAGAGACTTCTCAGATTATGGTGTAAAGTTGAAATCTTATTAGTTCCGCGAGTTCTTTTTGTAATCTCTACGCTCGTAGTTGTAATTTTTTTTTGTATCGCTTAGATGGGTGGACGAGCTCACAGTCCACCTGGTGTTAAATGGTTACTGGAGCCCATAAACATCTACAACGTAAATGCGCCACTCATCTTGAGATATAAGTTCTAAGGTCTCAGTAAAGTTATAACGGCTTTTTTTTTTTTTTTTCTCGGGCCGGGGGCCGAACCTCCTACGAGGTCCCCGCGCCTAGGGGGCGCGCGGGGTATGTGAGACTCAACGATCTGCAGGTGTTGAGAGCAGATCGCGGGCCCAAGGATTTTAGGGCCCACCCACTAAACGACTCCCCTGCACTCTTACACCCGACGTCCGATCTCCGTCCGGGGTCAGAACCCGTTCAGAGTAGGGGGGTTCCCGCGGTCAACACTACAACCAGACACGCGGTGCCACCCCGAGGACGCCCGACCGACGGGTCGTCGAGGCGATAGTCGACGACCAACGACGTCGGTCTCCGCGGTACGGCGGCCCTACCAGGCCGCCCGGGCGGTGCCGCTGGTGTTCCGGGATACCCCGCTGGGCCAGAACCAGCCTGCCGGGTCGGAACGCGATACACCGCCGACCGGGTTGCTCTTCAACAGTATGTTCGGCGACGACAGCGACGACGAAAATGCGGACCGCATCGCAGTCCGCAGCCGCCGACGCGCCGTCCCGTCCTCCTGGTGCCAGCGCGCTAGAGTGACGGTAGCGTGCGGCGCAGCCTCAACCCCCTTAGGTCGCCCCGTGACCATCACGGGGAGGAGACTGCCTCCTCATAGGGGCTGGAGCTGGACAAACGCCCTCCTCCGAACCCCGGCTCGACGGCGGCGGCACGGCACCGAGAGGGAAGAAGAGCTCTCCCTCTCCCGTTCCGCCGCCTCCTTCTGCGAGATGGTGGACTTGCAGAAGTCGAGCATCGCCTGCCAGGACTCGTCGCTGCCGAGCATCGTAGCCACGACGGTCGGAAGCGACAAGTCCGGTCCTATTTTTGCAACGAGGACGTGGTGCTGCTCCGCGAAAGCGGTGCAGTACCCGAGCGTGTGCTCCACCGTATCCTCGTTGCAGCCACTGCAGTGGTGGCACTTCGGCGTCGGCTCCCTCCGGGCGACGAGGTGCAGGTAGCGACCGAAACAGCCGTGTCCCGTGAGCACCTGCGTCGCTCGGAAGGTGAGACGTCCTCGGTCGCGATTCACCCAGTCCGAGAGGACCGGGCGGATCGCCTCGACGGTCCGTCGCCCGTAGGCGGGGTCCGCCAGGCTGCGAGACCACGCCTCGAGCACGGCACGCCGAGATTGAAGCTTCCGCGCTCGAACTTCCGCCGCGCCGGGACGCGGCTCCCCCCTGGAGCGGAGATCGCATCGCCACGCGTAATCCGCAGCGAGCGCCTCCGCTTCCAGGTCCCAGAGAGGCGTCCCAGCTAGCACGCACGCCGCCTCAAACGAGACGGTGCGGTATCCACGAACCGCCCTGACCGCAATCGCGCGCTGCGGACGTCGCAACGCCGCAACGTTGTCGCGGGTCAGGGCGTGGCACCACACGGGAGCCCCGTACAGTGCCATCGACCGCACCACCCCCGTGTGGAGGCGGCGCACCACCACGTCAGGCCCCCCGACGTTCGACAACAGCCGACTCAGCGAGCCGGCAGCCGCCATCAGTCGGGGACCTAATCTTTCAAAGTGAGCGCGGAAGCTCCAAAAGTTATAACGGCTGTCCCAACCTTCAAACCGAAACGAATTACAGCTTCACGGAATAAACTGGTAGGGCGGTGGTACCTACCCGTGCGGACTCACAAGAGGTCCTACCACCAGTATATGGGCAGCTATGCGATAGCTACCCAAACACCAGTGTTAAATAGATATATCTACATATTTCACTTTCTTGCGTAAATGAATTGACTAATTCATGGCCCATCTTGTCTACAGCAATCAGCGTGACCTATGGAAATCACCATATGAATACTACCACTTACCCTTCAAACCGGAATGCGTAACTGTTTGTGGTAACGACAAAGGTACAATCTTCTACCGAGTGGATAAAATTGCACGATAGACAAATAGTCCAAATGGAACTTGCATAATCCAAACTTATCTTGAAAATGTCGTCAGCGAGATTAAAGCATCTCTCAAATCTTGTGTTCTATCTATGATAACTACCCGATACAAATAGACTAGGAATAGGCAGGATGATGGTATCTACTCGTAGGGGCTTACACTACGCCTTACATCAAGCGAATGAATGCTACTTATCGATCGCAATACGCTGATATAATACTCAGAAATAGCTGTTACTTATTATCCGCTAATTCCCTTAGTCATCTTTAACGATACCCATAGTAAGGGACGTGATGGTTCTATTCTACTACCCAACCAATTAGAGAAGATATACTACAAGTACGTACAGATGTGAGGTTAGCATGACTCGTGGCCATGTTCTGCTCACCACGGAACATAATATCCAAATAGACTTTTTACCTAAACTAGTGGTCCCGCAATGGTCGAAATTCGTCTATAATTAATTGGAATTGTAAGTTCATACACTATTATGATTGTATTTCATACTTCTAAAATCACAAATTTTGCCAAGACTACACAGTTAACAAAGACAAACAATATTTAATCTATTCTCAATTTGACAACAGACGTCAAGAACAAAAGTTTGACAATAAATAGTATGCATGCATGTGTGCGTCAAAAACATGGTATGTAGTGTGTGTAATGTTTTCTTTATTGATTTAATGTATCTTTTATGCATTATTTAAAAAAAATTAGCATTGTGCACTTCCTCTCTATATTCTCTATAAGTGTGAAAAATTTCATACTCCTCGGTCCGCGCAATTTTCGCAAAAAGGGATACAAAGTTTTTGCTTCACGTATTAATTTACCTAAATATTGTAAGCGTCAAGAAATAAAATTTAGATTTATAAAGTCGACTAGCCTGCTAGAGCGTTAATCTTTGTGAAGCTCTATCGAATATTTCATCTGGAACATAAAATAAACGTCAGACATCACGCCGTAGGTACAGGATGGTACGTAAATAGCGTAATCCTTATAAGGGCGCTTTCACACTGGATAAAAAAAATCACACAGGGTTATCAGACCCAAAGCTAAGATTCCCTGTCCTATGGAAACCAGTTAAAATATACAAACAAATAAATCATTAAATATAATATTCATAATATAAATATATCATTAATAAATATATTGATTGATTGATAATGATTTGATTTTGATTTTGATTTAAAAACACACAAAAACAGAACAAATAAATGTATCTATGTATTTAACTTAGGACGTTTTGTGTTTCAAACTCCCAAATATACAGTAATGATGCGTACATTCCAGCATATATTATACTCTATTGTATAAAAATATATACTTTTATGTATTTTTACTGGTGGTAGGACGTCTTGCGAGTCCGCAAGGGTAGGTACCACCACCCTGCCTATATCTGTCGTGAAGCAGTAATGCGTTTTGGTTTGTAGGGTAGCGCAGCCGTAGTTAAAAGTGCGTCCTTAGAACTCAAGTCTCAAGGTAGGTTGTGGCATTTACGTTGCTCCGGTAACCACTTAGCATCAAGTGGGCCGTGAGCTTATTCACCCATATAGGCTATAAATAGAAAAGGTACTCCTATGTATGTATGTATCCAAATATTTTATAATTTTTGGTCAGTCGTATTGTACAATTCTGATGAGTTTCTCACCTCATGTTTAAAGATGGCTGTCGACATTTACGTTATGAGAGGTGTCATTGTAATTGTATTACATTACTCGCAACACAAGAATCGTCCGTCTAGTACATTAAATAAAAAAGGAAAAAAAAGACAAATTAATGGTCATACTGTTATCAGTGCAGAATATGAATGACCAAAAACTACTCACAGTTGACATTATTAATACTGGGTGACAATAATTTCGAAATATTTGGTTGATAGTCATCGGAAAGTTTGTTAAGCACATTTTTATCTGATCATTTGCGTTATCTATACTAATATTATAAAGCTGAAGAGTTTGTTTGTTTGAACGCGCTAATCTCAGGAACTACTGGTCCGATTTGAAAAATTATTTCAGTATTAGATAGCCCATTTATTGAGGGGCGTAGTCCCATGCGCTGGTCCGATCAGATTAAGACGACTTTGGAATCCAGCATCAATGTCGCTATCCACTGCGCGGAGGACAGAAGTGAATGGAGGAACGTAGTCCGAACAAAAGTGCTCAGGAAAGGTCACGACCCTCAGAACTGAGGAATACGACGCACAGAGGAGGATAGGCCATATAACATCACGCTAAGACCAATACAAACGGAGCAATAATAAATAATGTTTCAAAATCGGGTTTTAATTATTTTAATAAATTATTTTATTTAATGACTTATTATAATGTTTTCGTCTTATTTTCGGCGGTAAAAATTTTTCGTGCCCAGACTATCTTCTTTATTTAAACCTCTCGTGCGTTCGGGTTTACGCAACACACAAAAAAATGGTGCGTTCTTAAACGGCACATATCTAAACACGCCTTAAGAACTTTGAGCACCAGTGTGATTCTCGTCATCTTCCCGCCATAACAGCGGCCATTGTAAGCTCGCTTATTGTGCGACGGGATTGGTTTCTCGGCGAAGAAAGCACTGGAGAATCGATTTAAAATTTCTCTCGAACGAACGATCCCGCAATAGCGGTTAATATGGGATCTCTTGAATCTCGTACATGCGGTATTATTAATTGGGTATGTTGTCGGATTTGTCGCTTTTATCTTTCCTTATTCCGTGTTAATATAGGGCCGTGTGCGCGACGTGTATCCATATAGTAATTTGCTTTGATTTACAGTCATACCTATTGACAACAATCAACCAGCAAACGTTCAATTGTGAAACTTTTCAGAGGGCTACCTTAATAATTATTTTATTTATTTATTTACTAAAAGGAAAACAACAACTAACTAACATAATCTAATAATACTTAGTCTGGCCATAAATACTGTTACAATTAAAAATAAACAAAATATTACATTTGAATTTGGAATCTGTCATTTTTATATGATTGCTCATTGAGTTTTCTCATTTTGGCGCCAATACATTGTACAATATTTTGCGATATTAAAATGGAGTGGGGTGATAAAGAGAACCGAATCGCTGTGATTGCATTACACAAAGTAGGTATGGAGCCAAATGCAATTTTTAAAACTCTCCATACGCTTGGTATTAGTAAAATGTTTGTGTACCGGGCTATTAATAGATGCAATGTGACCTCCTCTGTTTGTGACAGAAAAATATCTGGCCGTCCACGTAGTGTTCGTACGAAAAATGTGGTCAAAGCAGCAAAAAAAAAGAATTCGAAGAAATCCTGTCCGAAAGCAAAAGATTTTATCTCGGGAGATGAAGATAGCACCTAGAACCATGTCGCGTATTTTGAAATATGACTTAGGACTTGCAGCCTATAAGAGATGTACTGGTCATTTCTTAACTGATAATTTTAAAGAGAATAGGGTGGTAAAATCGAAACAACTACTGAAGCGGTACGCAAAGGGAGGTCATAGAAATTTTTTGTTTACGGATGAGAAATTTTTTACAATTGAGCATCATTTTAACAAACAAAATGACCGTATTTATGCTCAAAGCTCTAAGGAAGCTTCCCAATTAGTCGACAGAGTGCAACGTGGGCACTATCCGACTTCAAAGATGGTTTGGTGGGGTATTAGCTATGAAGAAGTGACCGAGCCATACTTTTGTGAAAAAGGTATCAAAACATCGGCACAACTGTATCAAGATACCATTCTTGAGAAGGTAGTGAAGCCCCTTAACAACACCGTGTTCTGAATGTTCAAGAATGGTCCTTCCATCAAGACTCGGCGCCAGGTCATAAAGCTCGGTCTACGCAGTCTTGGTTGGAAACGAACGTTTCGGACTTCATCAGAGCTGAAGACTGGCCGTCGTCTAGTCCCGATCTTAATCCGCTGGATTATGATTTATGGTCAGTTTTAGAGAGTACGGCTTGCTCTAAATCCGTACGATTGGCAGTGAAAATTTTTCCCATGGAAAGAGTGCGTGCTTCTATTGATAACTGGCCTCAACGTTTGAAAGACTGTATTGCAGCCAATGGAGACCACTTCGAATAAGCTTTTTATACTTTAAATTGTTTTATACTTATGTATTAAACTAACACGCTGTAAAAGTAATAAATGTTATTTGCAATAGATTTTTTTTTATTTTTAATTGTAACAGTATTTATGGCCACCCTAAGTATAGCAAAGAATAGAAACAAAGAAATTAAAAACAATCAGCGTATAATGTAGGATATTACTGCTGGAAACATTTTGTGGAGATCTGGGTCGCTTACACAAGTCTACTGATAATTACAATAGCGGGATACGATGAAATCATGTAACATTTCCATTACTAGCTCATTTCAGGGGTGTTCAATGAACAATTATGAAAAGAGTATTCTTTTTAGATTATAGTCGGTAGTGTAAAACTCAATGCCCTGTATTTCAAAGTTTTTTTGCTGTTAAATAGAACGACACAACAAAAATCGTTTGGAACCTCGTTTGGAACCTCTGGGTATGAGGAGGAACTTCGGTTCCCTCTCTATTTTATACCGTACGAGTATGTTCCATGGGGAATGCCCTGAGGAATTGTTTGAGATGACACCATCATCTCGTTTTTACCATCGCACCGCCCGCCAATGGAGTAGAGGTCATCCATACCACCTGAAGCCACTGCGTTCATCCACAGTGCGTTACCAGACATATTTTTGCCACGCACCATCCGGCTTTGGAATGATCTACCCTCCACGATGCTTCCCGAGCGCTATGACAATCCTTCTTCAAACGAGGCTTGCGGAGAGTACTTAACGGTAGGCAGCGGCTTGGCTCTGCCCCTGGCATTGCTGAAGTTCATAGGCGACGGTAATCACTCACTATCAGGCGGGCCGTATGCTCGTCTGCCTACAAAGGCAATAAAAAATAAAATATAAAATGCGTTAAAATATAAAATGTTACGACTAGATCTTATTATATACAAAATCCACATAATAAACTAGTCGCATTCAAGTTTCCGTATTCATTGACCGTAAAAATGTTTTCTATTTTGTGAGATTGAATTTTCTGTAACATTGTTTGTAGGCGTTCATGTCAGGTAAGGAGAGCGTATAAATTTTATTTTATACGAGACGCGGTGCGGTTCTCTTCGTTATACGCCTTTTATGGATTTATAGTTTGACGGTAACTGACAATGTTGTCTATCATCCTTAGCAAATATCTATATCGATGCCTACACAAGTGGCTTTGAGGAATGTATAAATATAAAATTAATAAAAAAGACGATGAATTATTGGTATCGGTTCGACGAGAACTTTTTTGATTTTTTTATTCAAATTCAAATTCAAAATCATTTATTTCAACGTAGATGTCAGTATGACACACTTGTTGAATAACAAATTAAAAATAACAATGTTAACTCTACCACCGGTTCTATTACATTAGGTTGTTACCGGTTGTTACCTATCATCAAGTGAATCGACCAACTCACCTTCTGTGTTTGTTACGATCACAACCCTAGTTATGTTTATATGTGTGTGACCTGAGCCTATAGCCACTTCACATGTCGCTACCCTCTTTAGAATCAGAACTTGAACTCACATTGTTATTATCATAATGATTATCATCTCTCTTACTGTAAAAAAAGCTTTGAAGTTGTCGTGGCCTAAAGGATAAGACGTCCGGTGCATACGTGTTGAGCGTTGCACCGGTGTTCGAATCTTAGGCAGATACCAATTTTTCTAATGTAATACGTAGTCAACAAATGTTGACGGTTGAGTTCCACGGTGAAGGAATAACATCGTGTAATAAAAGTCAAACCCGCAAAATTACTTGCGTAATTACTAGTGGTAGGACGTCTAGTAAGTCCGCGTGGGTAGGTACCACCACCCTACCTATTTCTGCCGTGAAGCAGAATGCCGTGAAGTAATGCGTTTCGGTTTGAAGGGTGGGGCAGCCGTTTTACTGTAAAAACGGAGACCTTAGAACTAACTCATATCTTAGGGTAGGCAACGGCATTCACGTTGTAGACGTCTATGGACTCCGGTAACCATTTAACACTAAGTGAGCTCGTCCACCCATCGAAGCAATAGAAAAAAAAAACTTATAGTAAGTCTTAGAATAGTCGGAAACGCTAAATTGATCACAAGTTTGCACATGTAATATTTAAGAGAAAAAAAGTAAAAAAATCCAAGTTGATAAAGTAAATTACAATACGTATGTACAACAATAGGGTAAAAATAATAAAATTCAGTATGTTTGTAGAAGAAGCGAATAAAATAAATAAAGATAAAGTAAAATCAATAGCTCTAATTTTAATTCACATGGAGGAAATTTACAAAACCTGAAGGCTTGAGGTAAAAAAGGAACACATAACATAGAGTACATTAACTAATCAAACCTCACCCGTTTTCCTGGATCATTTTTGATTTGAATTTTGATACGGTTGTTACCAAAATTCACAGAATTACTCGTTAGGTCAATCTGAAGATTTCCTGAAAATTTCATTGAAACGGGTCCGCCCTTTCAGAGTCTATACAGAACATAAGCACGCACACATCGCCTTTAATACATACAATATATTTGGATTAAATGCTTTGTTACAAATACATAGTAACAGAAAAATATAACCTCAGGTCACTCCTGAAAATTGCTTTTTGACTTTACTTAAAATCGAAAAAAAGTTATCTATATTAATACGTGAAGCAAAAACTTTGAACCCTTCTTTACGAAAATTGGGCGAACGAAGCAGTATGGAATTTCCCGCACTTACAGAGAATATATAGAAGAAGTGCAGAATGCTAATATTTTTTTTAAATTATACAATAAAAATACATTAAATCAATAAAGAAAACATTACACACGCTACCATGTATTTGACATAACACATACTTATAAATAAATATACTCTTTGTGTACTGTCAATTGTGGAACCTTCGTTACTCTTTAAAGTCTGTGGTCAAATTGAGAATAGATTAATATTTTTTGTCTTTAATATTATTTATCTATAATGTAGTTTTGGCAAAATATGTATTATATAAAATATATTCATATCTGTATTATTATAGAAGTATAATAGTGTTTGACAATAGAAGCATAACAATGTTTAAGCTTTTAATTTCAATTAATTATAGTCGAATTTCGACTACTGCGGGGACCACTAGTTATTATTACTATTCTAAGAGGCAGACAAATCTAAAAGTTCGCGAATAAATAATGTAGGTAAATGACTCTCTTATCAACTAATTACACAAAGCTATGAACTTAATTGAGATCTACCGCTAACTCAGAAGTTGAGAATAATAATAAATATTTCAACTACTCAAGGTATGGTTCGCATTTTGCTTCCAAAATTCAATGAATTTTCGTAGAAGTATTCATTGCCCTACGATCGTTATTTAACACAATATTCAATTTTATCGCTATATAGAAAAAGTATAATGTGGCGGCGTATATATGGAACTCAAATAAAAAAATGTTCACAATTGGAAGTATTATTTAATTCAGTATCAAGCAAGCGAAATCTAAACTTTTTATTCGCCCGACTTATATGATCGAATCTCTTACCTTATGTCAGACAATGTACAAACTAAAGAAGCAAATATAGTTCATTCATTAACCATAATAATATTAAGCTGTAGTTTGTCTGTCTGTTATCGAACTAACCCCTGTATATACCTATATGTTGTATGTATATTGTATGTATATTGTTTTAGGTAAATCAACAGAGATCCTGTCATCAAACATTCTTAGCTACTCACTTAATTCTTAGTGAATATCTGTGACCTTGCTCGTTCACGAAGCCCGCTATAGAAAGCAGAGTATTAAATACACTTGACATTGGCGAAATCTAAAAGGAAACGCCATAAACCTAAGAGATAGATAGATAAAGAAGCAAATATAATGGATACAATAATTCAAGATTTGACGTGAAGTTCTTGTAAACTTATATTAATGGAGGCATCACGAAAGAGTTGGTTAATGAAACGCCATAATCTATACGTTATGCATATAATTACTTGTCCTTACTGACTATTTCCTCAAGGAAGAACCTAAGCCGCTAAGGATATAGAAATATTCTAGTAAGCTTTCACTAAGGAAGGCTTTTTCGAAATTTCTCCCATAAGGGGGTTAAATACGGGATGAACGGCTTTATAGTATAGTCCTTTATTTTCAAAGTGACATGCCCGAAATTTAGTATGTTTACACTTACAAATGTGTATGTATTTATATCGGTTTACTTTTTAAATTTTACCCCTAACAGGGTTAATTATTATGATTAAAGTTTTATTGTAAGTTTGAAACCTTTAAAGGAAGAAGTTTGAAAAGCAACATTAAAAATTCTGATTAATTATAATGACTGTATTTTAATTTCAGCACAGTTAATGCTAGGTGGTTCGATAGTATTTGTAAATCGCTGACAAAAAAGTACTTCAGAACATGATACGAAAGTGGTCTCAGTAATTCGAAAGAACCTTGGTTGTCACTTCTTATAAACAGTCGAGAAAGCATAGGATGTTTCTTGACATTTCATTATAAATAAATCCAATCAAATACACATGCAAAGCTAAGTTAGTACAACTATAACTACATGTGAGCTATAATTAACAATGACATCGACCATCATATATTAACACGACTAGTAATTCGTAAGTACATGATCTCAACAGGCCTTTATATCTATCTGAACTGATATGAGCCCCGCAACAGAACGATCATGCTAATCGCAGGCTTAGCGACCTAGATCCGATTCTATTCTCTTGTATGTTTTAATACCAAATAAAATGTATTAAAAATATATAGTATGGTAATTATATTGCTTAATACCCTTTTTAATATTATACAATTTAATTTTCTTATAATACAAGATCTGGTGACAAGTCACATACGGTCATGTAGCAAGAAACAAGAATTCCCTGTGCTTTAGATACGGGAGACTGATATATACCTATACATTTATATATCGGTTTTGTTTACGTATTTTGTACACAAATACTTAGAAAACCTGAGATTTGTCCTATTGCATCAGGCTTATTTCAACAGTTCAACTACACTGATTGCTAAAATAACTAGTAAACAGATAATCCATTCGTGGATCATGTGTTTCGATGCATCGGATTGTACAAATTAATTGGATCAAAGCTTGAGGTAATTACACACGTTCCGAGTTCTTGTCCTATGTTCGATACAGTACATGACATATTGAATGCGAATTGTAATCAATGGACTGTACAATAGGGATTGAGCGGGCAGTGCAGTCGGTGCCTACAATGCATCGGGGACAATGACGTCACCTCTTTGAAGTAAGGAGATCGGATATAAGAAGTTTAAATTGAATATAGCCTATTATGCCTATTATGTGCCTATTATGTGTGCATACAAATCTTGAAACCAGCGTATTGTCCGTTGTAACTGAATTGTTATAGAAATTTTATTTTCTATATTCAGAGCTTAGGGGTTTATCAAGTTTTTATTTTATTTTATAGCGATAATTTTTATATTGCGTATAATAGTGGCTATGAGGTCTTAAAGGTGCCCTTCCAGATCAAGTCAGGGAGACATCAATGGCCTCAGTTGCAAGCCGCGGTTGCCTCCTTAAGTGATCCTGTGACCATTATCGAGAGGAGACTGACTCCTCACAGGGGACGGAGCCGGGTGAAAACCCGTCTCCAGCTCCTGGCTCGGGGGTGACGGATTAGTGCGGATAGAGACGAGCTCTCCCTCTTTCTTTCCGCTACTCTTTCTAAGAGATAGTGGACTCGTAAAAGTCGAGCATCGCTTTCCAGGACTCGTCGCTGCCAAGCATCGTAGTTACGACAATCGGCACAAGAAGCCCGGTCCTATTTGCGCGCCGAGGAGACGATGATATTCCATCCATATTCCATTCCAGGGCACTGCTCGAAGAGCTGAAGACACTATCTGCATGGAACATGGATCAGCCAGATAATTGTCATAATAGATACCTGAAAGGACGAATAACAGGACCGGATTGTCTACGGAATCCTATCACCTATCGTTATGGAAAAATTCATGGATGCGGTATTTGAGGAAGTGGATTAAGTATCGTGACTTAACATGAAACAAAAGATCCTTAAGGGTCGAAGTGTCAAACGATTGGACCGCCCAATTTCGGAAGATAGCACATGAGTCAGGGTTTAGGATTTTCAAAGCTGGGTAAGAATTATAGAGTCATAGTTCCGGTAACACGATTGTTTCATACAGATAACTTCTGATACTTGTACCTAAATTAAATATTGTCGAACAAAACGAATTCAATGTTGCGACAAATTGCTTCTCGTTCCTCACTTCCGAAGTTCATAACTCAAGAACCGGCTTAAAAACAGGCGGCTTAATGTCAGTTTTTTTCCATTAGGGCGCCATCGTCTTGAGTCGGGGATGAATCGGCGACCTGTTGCTGAGTTCATCGATGTATGTGTATGTAAGTCGCTACTGCTTACGAGTATTCTATGTACGGTTTTCTTCGAATCAAATCAGTTCCTTGAAGTGCTTTTGCTACATGATAACGCAATTTGTATCAATTATCACAGAGCATTGGCTCAACTCAAGATAGTTATGTAGCTATTAAATTACAATACCAAACCGGTATTAAAGGTAATAAGATAAAGGTGATCCAGGTATACGGTTAGGTTAGGTTAGATTACCACAAATTGCCACAGGTCGGAGGAGGGCATTCATCCAACTCCGGCCCTTGTGAGGAGGCAGTCACCTGCCGGTTATGGTCACAGGGCGACCTGAGGGGGTTTGAGGCTGCGGCATACGCTACCGTCACTCTAGCCCGCTAGCACCAGGAAGATGTCCGCGATGAGTTCCGCATTGACGTTGTCGCTGTTGTCGCTCAACATATTCTGGAAGAGCAACCCGGTCGGTGGTGTATCTCGTTCCGACCCAGCTAGCTGGCTCAGAACCAGCAGGATATCCCGGAACACCAGCGGCATCGCACGGGCGGCCCCAAAAGCCACCGTAACTCGTCCTTACTCTGACTGGGTTCTGACCCCGGGCGGAGTTCGAACGTCAGGTGTCAGAGTGCAAGAGGAGTTGTTTGGTGCGTTGTTTGGTGGTTTGCCCTAAAAATATCCTTCGGTACGCGGTCTGCTCCTAGCATCTGCAGACTGTCAAGTCCCACATACCCTGCGTGCCCCCTAGGCGCGGTACTTTATAGGAGGTTCGACCCCCCGCACAAAAAAAAAAGATTACCATCATAAAAAGTATCATCATCATTTTCTTAAATTTACATTTTATTTAAAATAAATAACAATAATATTTGGACTTCGCCCACGAGTTTCAGGGTACAACGTAATACCAGGAAGACTGTGAATTCGTCGGCCTTTCTGAAACAACTAACAAAGATATCCGCTAGATAACAAATGTCGTCATTGTGGCCTAAAGGATAAGATGTCCGGTGCATACGTATCTAGCGATGCAACGGTGTTCGAATCTCGCAGGCGGCTACCAATTTTTCTAATGAAATAAGTACTTAACAGATCGCGATTGACTTCCACGATGAAGGAATAACATCGTGTAATAAAAATCAAACCCGCAAAATTATAATATGCGTAATTATTGGTGGTAGGACCTCTTGTGAGTCCGCACGAATAGGTACCACCGCCCTGCCTATTTCTACCGTGAAGCAGTAATGAGTTTCGGTTTGAAGGGTGGGGCAGCCGTTGTAACTATACTGAGACCTTAGAACTTATATCTCAAGATGGGTGACGCATTTACGTGGTAGATGTCTATGGACTCCAGTAACCACTTAACACCAGGTGGACTGTGAGCTCGTCCGCACATCTAAGCAATAAAAAAAAATTGTATTTATGCTTGCTTGCTCCAAATAAACAAACAAGGGTAATGTAAGCTTATTTCGCCGGTCATTTTTAATCTTACCCGATTATTTTCGATGAAGTTGGTAGCTTTTTTTTTAATATCAAATATTTAAATATTTGTAAATTCAAATTAAATTGAATGCCGTAATAGATTATTCATTCCATACAAAAAGTTTTCGTAAATCCATTGTTGAAGCATATTGTGCCAGTCCGCTGATTCTCGGAAGCCGAGGTTCTGTAGAATATTGTATTTTTTTTTTTTTGTAAAACATCGACACATTTCTTCACAACAATACATTTATTTTGAAGGAGATTCATCTTTTTTTTTCATTATCATCCAGCAAAGTTAAAATTTTTCCCTTCCAACTTATTTATTTAACATTAACAAAAGGAATAAGTAAGAGAGGGAACAAAACACCGATCCGATATTAAAGAACCTTATTTCTTCCGTGAAAAGCGAGTAGCTATCGAAAACATCGAATAATACTTATTACAGCGTACAAGTTACAATAGCTCATCCTCTACTCACACTGTAGTGTAACTGATGTTCTCTCATAAATATAATGATTCATCGCGAACGTTAAGTTTCTCGGTCCAACAGAAAAGTATTAAAAGAAGTAAGATTGATTTTGTTTTAAATTACTTAGTATTTGTGTCTAAGCATACTTTACTATGCACTATCTAACTTACTTATTCACTATCTAACTAACTTAATAATAACAAAAAGCCAACTACACATGAACCTATTAAGGTGAGATTATTTCATGA
Organism: Bombyx mori; assembly: GCF_030269925.1. NCBI lineage: Eukaryota > Metazoa > Arthropoda > Insecta > Lepidoptera > Bombycidae > Bombyx > Bombyx mori. The sequence continues at coordinate 12,288,086 of NC_085128.1, forward strand.
GCTTGAATTTTTATACTTAAACTTCAAACAAAAGTCACAGTCCAGAGTAAAAATTGAAATGTGATCGCAAACATTTCACGCGGTTGACATTTAAAAAAACAACATTCAAACTTAATAGATCTTTAAAAATACTTTTTGATAATAAAAACGTAAATTTGACATACAAATAATGCAGTTACGGAAATGTGAAAATGTGGCGTAAATTGGAAAAATATGTGTATATATGCTTATAATCAAATGTCAAATGAAAGCTCTACACCAATCTAGTAGACTTCGTAGTGCCTCAATCGATAAATAAAAGACCTAAACTTTTGTATAAATTAATAAACTTAAAACAAACAAGAGGAATCTGTCCAACGGGGAACACATCAAAGGAAAAACAAAATTGTTATTTTTGTTTAATTCCGAGCATTTCCATATTTATCTACCTTTTGAACCTTCCCTGGACTTCCACAAATAATTCAAGACCAAAATTAGCCAAATCGGTCCAGCCGTTCTGGAGTTTTAGTGAGACTAACGAACAGCAATTCATTTCTATATATAGAGATAAAACAAGTTTAACTCGTTATTACTAGGGCTTTATGCCTCTATAGCTTCTTTAAATTACTGTAAATTACTGTAAAGTACAATTAAATATAATTTTCTAGCGGTTCAATTAAAAATAGACGATCATAATTCACTGGTGTGGGTACGTAGTGAATAGAATTGGATTTTTTTGGAATGCAAAGATTACTGGTAATGTGAATGCAAAGAAAAGGAATGAAAGGACGGATTAGCGAACTTGAGGATTTAGAAAGAATAGAAAGGCTATATATACCGGAATAGTTAACTGCTGAAAAGACCCGTTGCGAAATGCAAGGGGGTAGATTAAACTCTTCGACGATTTTGAAAGCACGGTTACCTGTGCTTTGGCTGCTGCTTGACTTAGAACTAGTAGACAATTACAGTACCTGCTACATGAGCCAGATCGGGAGAAATTCACTTTTCAAATAAGATAAATAAAATTTATTTACATTACTCAACGGTGTACCAGATGGATTGATATTTGTAAGTCTGGACCAATTAAGCGCATGGATAGTGAAAATCACTTCATCATTCGTGTAGCGTATAGCTCAATCGATACGTGAATGTATCAAAAAATCACTAACGAGCTCTTTTATATTCAACACTTTAGCAGATTCCAGTTATATGCAACTTCGAATACGTAAATATTATGCAAGATTTTTTTCGATGGGTCCTTCGTGTCTCGTTTTAAGAGTGATTAGTTTAAAATTTAGGAATAGTTGGTTGGTTCACATTTGTACAGCAATTGTTGGTGTCGAGAAGAAATTTGATGCTTTTCCTTTCAATTTTGAATCTATCAGATGCTTATTAAAATGTCATCACGCAGATAATCTGACAACAATCTGTTCGGGTATTTAGTGGATGTGGTAATGACTTAGCACCGGTGAAGCCAAAATCTCATCTACCAATCCACTTTAACAACAAATATTTTGCCATCTTGACATCCAATTATCGTTTGAATTCGTCCAATTTATATGACAAAATTGTGTTAACAAAATGAACTATTTCATTACATAAAGTGACTATAACAGTGACTACTAATAACGAACCATTGTAACAATCAAACTGTCGCTAAACGTTGTAAAACAACGTACAAATCTAACTATAATTATGTCTCTTTTGTCCGTCGTATTCACTCCTAAACCCTCCCGTATAATCCTGCGAGCAACAATGTCCGCCTAATGAATTTCATTATAAACTATTTCCGTTATCTAACAGGGATTAACGGAACTATTCTCACTTAAATATTTATTGGTTTAAGGCTCTATCCATCCTCTAGGAAACCGCAGCTCGTCAATAAGGGAACATTGATAGATATTTGTGACAGTAAGTCGTGAATATTACACAAGTTCGTAGGACTTAGTCATGTTTAATTTCTAACTGCCCCCGTATTGTATTGATTCTGTTTGTGTGTTGGCACAGTTGAGAGATTGAAGGCTCAATAACCACATTATTTGGAACACTACAAACAATATTCCATTCAAAGAGTTACTTAACTTAAACTTACTAAGTTGAGTTGTTTTTCTTTGATGTCCCACACATTTATGAGCATACAAGTTAAAGTACCAACTTCTTCGGTTTTCAAAACTAGTCTTATTTTGTTTCTGTTACTATTTACGTACAGCTTAAAGTAAAGTCACCCATTATTACTAAAACTGTAAAGTAATATAGTAAACGTGAGATTGAATATTAGTAGAGAATAAGCTCCAGTTGCACAAAACCGTATAAATCTATTGAGACCATTTATTTTCATCCAAAAAACAGGTACCGTTGAAGGATCTTAAAATATTAGATTTCACAACTGATATATATATATTTTTTTTTTTTTTTATTGCTTAGATGGATGGACGAGCTCACAGCCCACCTGATGTTAAGTGGTTACTGGAGCCCATAGACATCTACAACGTAAATGCGCCACCCACCTCGAGATATAAGTTCTAAGGTCTCACTATAGTTACAACGGCTACCCCACTCTTCGAACCGAAACGCATTACTGCTTCACGGCGGAAATAGGCGGGGTGGTGGTACCTACCCGTGCGGACTCCCAAGAGGTCCTACCACCAGTGATTACGCAAATTATAATTTATATATATTATTTCTCTGCTCTCTAAATTCTTAAATTTTATAGTCGAAGCTTAATTTCTTAATAATAGAAATAGAATCCGATAAGAAACATTTTACTGAAAAATGAACTTTTGGCAGAATTTACACAGTAACTAGAATTAGTATGATATAAATTTGAATCACGCTCACGATTATTTTATTTACGCATTTCAAATAATTATACATCATCATCATCATCATCATCATTTCAGCCTATCGCCGTCCACTGCTGAACATAGGCCTCTCCAATAGATTTCCAGTGCGACCGGTCCATTGCCACCTGCATCCAACGAGACCCAGCGCTTTTTACTAGGTCGTCGGTCCATCTAGTAGGTGGCAATATATATTAATAAATATATATTAATACCTTCAGAAACAATATTTCTTATGTACTTAAATTCTTATATAGTATACAAATATATGTGCTATTTCAAAAAAAAAATTTCCGATATGACGAACCAGTGATAAGGCTTGTAACTGAGAAATAAAAATTTGAAAATTCAGACATATCAAAATTAGTCTAATTATTTCAAAGGCATCGTAAACATGTAAACGAAACTCGTAAACAAAACGGGATCGTAAGCAAAGCCCATCTAAGATATTAGCAATCCTTTTTAAGTTACATCCGACTGTGACAAATGAATATTTAGCTGAGGGTACCAGGTGCTCTCGGTTTATGAGGCGCGGTCTCGTGGCGACGCGTAAATCAAAATAGTAAGTAGAATTGGATATTTTAAGTATCAAAGAGCTTCTTCGTTTGTTTATTTCTTTATACTAGAGGTCCCGCAGTAGTCGAAATTCGACTATAATTAATTGGAATTGTAAGTTTGTACACTATTATGATTGTATTTTATACTTCTATAATCACAAATTTCGCCAATACTACACTATAAAAAATATTAACAAAGACAAACAATATTTAATCTATTCTCAATTTGACAACAGACGTCAAGAACAAAAGTTTGACAATAAATAGTATGCATGCGTGTGTGCGTCAAATAAATGGTATGTAGTGTGTGTAATGTTTTCTTTGTTGATTTAATGTATGTTTTATGCATAATTTAAAAAAAAATATTAGCATTGTGCACTTCTTCTCTATATTCTCTATAAGTGTGAAAAATTTCAGACTCCTCTGTGCGCGCAATTTTCGTAAAAAGGGATACAAAGTTTTTGCTTCACGTATCAATACATAGATTTAAAGTTAATATGAGAATTCCTTTTTTCAAACGTTTCGTGTAAAGCCATAATCCGACTCATGAAATAATATAGATTTTTAATTACTTACAATTTACTTGGTTTTTAGGACAATTTATTAAATAAAGTTTTAATCTTATACAATCTATTTGCATTGCATTTTACCTATACTCCTCCTCCTCCTTGCGTCATATTCCTCATTGCTGAGGGTCGTTACCACCCTTTTGTATCACCTTCGCACGCACGATCTTTCTCTTTCCATTTTTGTCTTACTACATTACCTATTCTAGCTAGTATTAATTATTATACAATAGTAACTATTATTATTATTATAGTACCTTTATAGTTGTACTCATAATCGAGTGTCTCTCTTTCGAACTCGATTGAAGATTGCTGTCAAATAAAAAAACAGCGTTCCAATAAATGACTCCGCAGATTCATGTCTTAAGACGGTATTGATTTAGCGGATTAATTTTACATTAACGAATAACAAAAATCGATAAACTTTAAAACTATCAATATTTAGGGGATAAATAAAAGCCATCGGTATGCAATTTACACATAGATCATAATATGTTATGGAAATATTCTTAGCTGAATTCAAATATGTTCGAAAGCGTTGCAGATTAAATTAGAGACATGTAGTTTATATTTCCATTCTAGTTTTGCTAATAGCAAATAAACCATAAGTACGAGAAATATTGAACGGAATCAAAGTTCAAGACAACAAAAGTCAAGTATTTTATTGTATTGATTCGCTTTCATGTTCCTGAAATGTAATTGATAATATATTCTTTTCATTTGAAACTGTTAAAGATCAGATGTTACGAATGATCTACAGTTTTCGTAGGCAATGTATGCTAAATACCTTTTTTATTTTATTATCAATTATTGTTAGTTGGTCGAAATTTCTATTAAGCTGTATAGGTTCTTTATTCTTTATAGACATGAGATATTTTATATATATTGCCAGAAACATTCTCAAAATCACTTCCTTCCCTCAACATCGTCATGCTGTAAAGTTTAAGGCGCCTGGTCTACTCGTATCAAATGATGCATTATTCGATAATGCGATTACAGCGTTCTATTCCTACAGGCAGACATCAATTGTTCAAATGGAATACGCACTTAACTCATGCTTACGAACGACTCCCACAGTGAAGTAATAATACAATGAAATAAAAACCAAATCCTCAAAAATCATAATTTGCATAATCACTATATCATTGACACATAAGTCTCAAGTTCTATAATGGCGTTGAGTTTATGATGTATATGATTCCAGTAACCACTTAACGCCAAGTCAGCTTATTCATCCATCTATGCAATAAAAAAAGAATTTCGGCAATTCTACAAAGTGAATTTTTAATGAAAAAAAGATTTCAAATTAATTAAGCATAAATAAGATAAAGAAACAAATCCAGTTTTTTTTTCTTTTAGTCTTTTAATTACTCAATTGAATAATTAGCAGTGAACTTCAAAAAGATTGTGACATGAAAGAAACGTCTTTATTAATCTTAATTAATTAGTATTTCCTCAGTGAAATGCTCCTTTTCATTTCGGAATTTCGTCTTTAATATTTTCTCTGTGCATATAGTGATTCTTGTGATTTGGAACCACTTCGAAACGAAATTATTACGATATAATACACTTATTTTACTGTGTTTTTTTACTGATGAAGGTGGCGGTAGGAGGTATTGTAAGCAACTCGGTTTGCTGTGCGTCGTATTCCGGGGTGTTCCGGAATACCAGACGCAATGACTAGGTGGTCTAACTAGCCACAGTATCGAGAAGACTGGTGTCGTTGGTTGTCGACTACCGGGTCGGGTTACCTCTCTACTCTGCACGGGTTCTGATTCCGGACGTCGGGTGAAAGAGTGCAAAGGAAAATGTTTTGGGGTAGAGCTCCTAGAAACAACCCTGGGCCGCGGTTTACTCCCGACATCTGTAGACGTTCAAGACCCAATAACCCGGCGCGGAACCTTCGACCGAGGCTCGGCCCCCGCACGAGAAAAAAAATGAGATATTGTAAACATGGTACGATCTTCCTGCCTATCTAAGCCTTGAAACCGCAATGTGGCTTACTGCTAACAAATGTACTGGTTGTTTGAAAGCGATCATAACTGACGTTCAAAAACTCCCTTATATAGAAACAAACATACCAAGATAACAAAAGCGTTTTAAAAACTATCTTTACTCAAAACTAGGATAATGGGCACATTACAGCCATATGCGATTAAGCAGGATATACTTTACAATTATTTGGTCGCTACCAAAATATTTGCATAAACACAACACTTAATCTGTCAAGAACATAAACACAAGTGTACCTATGTTCGTAAGTAAGCGGAACTCGAGAAAGAGTCAGGTAGCAAGCGTAAGACAAACCACTAAAAGAACACGTTACTTCCCGAGACACGTTAAGACTTTTTAGTGTTGCATGCAGTTTTATCGATAAAGAAAAGTTTTTAATTTTAATTGCTATGGACAAAACGACCTTACTCTTTTATAAAGCTACGGAAATCCTGCTACGGAATGTTACGATAGCAGTTATTTTTATGTGTTCAAAACTTCGATCTTATATCTGCAGACGTTCGCACCTACTGTGGTAATAAAGTAATATCCTACAAATCGCATGAAGTGCGCATTGCAATCACGGTATTAGAAGTCGGATATTTCTATTGCCCGTGTCGACAGACGAGCAAACGGCTAAACCGATAATAAATGATTGCCATCGCCCATGAACATCTACAATCCCAAAGGCACCTTCAAGTCACTGCCTACCGTTGACTCGAAGAAGAATGGAATAGATAGAACTTAAAAAGTAAATTAAAAATAACTGAAATATCAATGTTTTTTCTTATGTGAAACGTGCTCAAGTGCTCACGACAGGCGATTTACTGGTGCTACAAACATCGGATGTGTTTAAACAAAATGAAATCGCCTGGAAATCGATTAGCCTTTTTGGTAGTTTGCCAAAAATGTCGATACTCTAAGATGTTCGCCCAGCACTAGTGGGGCGGGGCGGGCCACGGGCGGACGATTAGCCGTGGTGTTTCTCTGGCCACCGTCTTGGAAATAGAAAATAAAGGCCCCGTGACATGGGCGTCGGCTGCGTTTGGATCTACTTGGATGACAGCATTTTATTATATATTTTATTTGCACAATATTACTATGAATTTCCAATATATCCAGGTTTTGTTTCTTCAATTTACGTATTGTTTATTTATAGTTGACTTCAAATTTTATTGTTAAAGAAAATAAAATAACAACTAAGAAGTAAATTTAATCAATTTTATTTTTTAAATGTACCAAACTAATTTGTTTAACGTAGTTTATATTAATAAATAGATGATACATAGATAATTTGACAAATCTGTTTTTTTTTCGTATTGCTAAAGTCCACGGATATGAAAAAAATTACTGCCGTAGTATATCAACATTAAAATTTACCTATAAGCTTTCATTAGTCGTGGAAGTGAAAAAAGTGTGTTCAAAGCAAAATTAAGAGACGTCGCATATTATAAAGGATGCTAATTACCAAATTAAATTCAAGTAATAATCATGTAACTAATATCTCTTAACTTAAAACTGTACTCGACTTACTAGAAATTTGTTCGAAATTAATTTACAAAATAGTGTTGCACAAGTTGACTCGCACAAGTAAGCTAGCGCGTCTAAGCGCACCTCATTCCATAGGCGATACAAGTGAAACGCGCCAGAACGTGACCGTTTTACGTATTTATGCAGATGTACATCTCCTTTATACCTGTCACGCTTCGGTCCTAAGAATTCAACTAACGTCACCAAGCTAGGGCTTATTATTGGAAGGCGGATTACGGATTTTCTTCACAATGAAAAACAATGAACGGACATTGATGGAGCAACCATAACGGTGTTTTGATGTAGTATAGGGAATTTTTGTAAAAACATTTATTTCAACGAAATATTTACAATTCAATTTTGAATTAGTTAAACAAATTAAATTGGTACATTTATAATGCCTATTTTTGGGGGTTAGGGGTTAGCAATAAGCAATAAGGGGTAAGCAAGCTAAGCAATATAAAAAGAATATTCAAAATCAATAGAATATTGACAGAAATATTCCGTAAGATGCCAACTAGTAATTTCTCTGTGAGCTCAACGTAATTAGCTAGAGTGATAATTATAGTAACAATATTTTTGTTTCCATTACTAAATGAGAGAACTTCACTCAAAAGATTCAGATGCGCGATAAATCGAACGACACGTCTGCGTAGATAGTCAAATAGGCGAAGTTAGCATTCAGGAGTCTCAACCCAAAAGTTGAAGTTATACGTTGAACGATCCAAATTTCACGGCCCCAAGCTAAGTAGGATTGTTTTTAGTGCTATTGGTACCAGAAACACATGCGAGTAAATAGAGCAAGACCTAAAGTATATTTGACAAAGATAACACTCAAACCGAGAACGGAACTGTGTCCTCGGATACATTAAACTGACTAATAAAACCAACAAAACAATCTAAGGTGAGAGTGCCTCACGTGAGATCCAACTTAGCCTTAAAATAGCAAACCTTTATTCATGAATGAATAGTGAAATAATAAATTTTAAATGAATATTTTTAGGTTTGTTTGTTTGTTCGCGCCTAACTAACAGACTCTTGACGCGTTTACCGCATTTATTTATTATTTAGTCTAAATTTTACACAATCTTTATAGACATTTCAGGGAAAGCTTATGGTATAAATATCACTTAACCATGACCGTTGCACCCGAATGATTTCAAAAAATATACATGGAAATATAAATTTACTGGTGGTAGGACCTCTTGTGAGCCCGCACGGGTAGGTATCACCGCCCTAACTATTTCTGCCGTGAAACAGTAATGCGTTTCGGTTTGAAGGGTGGGGCAGCCGTTGTAACTTTGTAACTATACTGAGACCTTAGAACTTATATCTCAAGGTGGGTGGCACATTTACGTTGTAGATGTCTATGGGCTCCGGGAACCACTAAACATCAGGTGGTCTGTGAGCTCGTCCACCCAGCAATAAAAAAATAGATTTTTAAGCTATTGCATAGCTTTTATCGCGAGCCTTGAGCGCGGCGACCGAATCATGAAATTCCGTAACGAAGAAAACCTTACACCCCTCACTCCGCCTACCATGTAGCTCGCGTTCAACACATTCACACGTTGCGCTTGTGTAGTGTTTGTGAATAAGCGCGTGGCGTGACGTCATACTGCATGCGCATCATGACAAGTCTGCCCATCTCTCTCTCGCGCGGTCTAGCTTATGAGTCTGAAGGGGACAGTTAAGGTTTTGCTTTTATTAATGTTTAATATAGCGTGGTCTTGTTTTATTATTGTTTTAATATTAAATTATCATTGTCTAATTATAATTGCATAAGTTGATAAAAAATGCTATACGGCCTTCCTGATGGTTACTGGTTACCGTCACTCATGGACGTCAGCAATACCAGGGGCAGAGCCAAGCCACTGCTTACCATTTCATGTATTTCATAGAATTCTTCTAGTATTATTTTGCTTTCTCTTGAGTATGGAAAGCGTGATTTAGATACGATTTTCTTTGAAACGTGTTTCTTGCCGATAAACATGCATGGACATACGAACATTATATATTGTTATGTAGCTTGCATGAACGGGTTCTGTCTTCAGCACTCACTGTTAATAACCTTCCCGGAGAAAAATCATAGTTTATGGCGCACAATCTTTCGCCACGAAAGTCGAGAGCCGCAAAGAGCGAAACATTAATATTGCTTACAGTAAAATGTAAAATTCATTTCATAAACTGGGGCTAGTTTTATTACGTTATTTTTTGTTTTTTTTGTTTCTGAATAGTGATAAATGATATCGCAAAGTAATCTCGCGAGCAATTAATCAGATTCTTTCGCAATATTTGAAACAAAAGGTCGGTTCGGGCTGTCCGGAATTTCTTATTTATTGTCGGTTGATAATCAGATTGTAATATTCAGTTTTATTTTATGTTTTTGGTTGTAGTTGTGCGTCAAACTAAATTAGCAGCCGCAAATCGTTGTGACTATTGCTAAACGGCCTCATATTCTTGCAGTTGATGACTACGGTATCCTGATGTTGAATCAGGTCTTAGTTAGAGTCAAATCTTTGTTAAAAGACATTTGGCATTCAGTGTCTAAACTTACTTGTTCTTGACTCGCATATCATTCCTCATTCACAGTTGATTTGAACTTGGAGATTTTGTATGTAATTTTCCTACCAAATTTCTCAAACATGCTCAATAGCCCGATAAGCTGATATATTATTCTCTGAAACACTTCCATTAATTTAATCTTGAAGAGTTAAATGGTATAGTATTTTATTCTAGATTTGCGCTAGTTGCAAATATAGTGAAAGGTAAAAATTATATTATAGGTTTTTATAATTCATTATAGAAGACTAAAAGAAATCATGTCCGTTAATTGAACTTGAAGAAATGTTGCCACACAGTCCAGTCCAGTCCATTCCGAGACAATCGGTCGAGGAATTAAAATTTTATTGTATAGGCTATTCAGCTATTATTTCCTTCAACATTTTCAAATATGATGCGAAGCATAGCATCTTTTAACATATCCCCGATTCCTTTCAAGACTCCATAACATTACACAAGCACATTAATCACAATTAAAATCTCAAAGCGAAGTCATTAGCCATAATAAATCAAGCAACAAATGCTTCCTGTAAATCAATCATCGCCGCCTAAATCGTTTTCCAACTCAACTCACATTTGCTTAAGGCCTCAAACGTCTCGGAGGACCTCACGAGCCAGACAGGATCCCTCGTCACACGAATTTGAAAAGGGAAAATCCCGTGAATTAGGATGGAGTGATTCGAAAAAGCATTAGGAGTTACTAAATCAGGCGGTGGATGAACTTCACCTGTTGGTAGTGAAGCAGATAAACGTAAGAGAGGTACATAAATCAATCATTCAATAAACGAACCCCGCCGAGAATCGGAACGATTTGTCATGTGACCGAGGGGACCACAGTGCGCTTTCACTCAACTGAAGCTTCCGCATTCTTGTGTCATTATTTTAAATCGTGCATTCTATTATATTAGTCAGTCTGTATAAAGACATTGAATTATAAGTACGTTCTGGACCTAATGACTAGATTAAAAAAACTTTTACCCATTTATCGCGTTCTTTCATGTTTGAAAAGAAATTAAAACACATTTTACATTTAATGAGCGATATAGTGTTACGAGCAATTTTTGGTAAGGAATCACTTTCCATTGCAAATTCTTACCAACCTAATCAAACTGTTTATTCACTTCAATCATTATTTGACAAGACTAAAATAACGTGAAATGTTCTAAAGTTCTTAATTCTAATTGACTCAGTATCAGAATCTGCTTTAAATAAGCTGATCAAAATCAGTTTTCCGCCTTCCGATAATTCCAACGATATCTACGTCTTTCGATTTAGTAAAATAAATACGTTTCGAATGTACATCTAAAGATATCCGTCCCTTCAAAGGACGCTTTTGTTTCTCAAAGCAAACTCCGATTATCCTTGGATTTGTTACAAAAAAATAATAATAGGTAAATAAAAATATTTCCTGCAAACAACTTATGTATTCGTTTGCTAACAATGCGCGCCCCTGGGCCCCTTTTGTGAGGTTGGGTCAACCTCACACTTCGTTATCGAATAGGCCCGTGTTATATCTGCCCGTTACGTATTACTTTAATGTTCCCTAGAGATTTTCTTATAGCCTCTTAACAGATTCCAGACCGCTGGACGATTTAAATGGAATATTTAAATCCAGACGGTTCTGATCAAGGCTTAGTTGAAATCGTTGCACTGTAATTACATATTTTAATTGAAACAAGTCATTGGGTCGGAACAATCTTCAATTTTTCTTTAATCGTTTCTCAAATCTGCGTGTAGATACTTCTTCATCATTGAAAACGTTTTTTTTCGTTATCTACATCAGTACATGACCTAGCTGATATTAATGTATCGAATACCATAGGTAATAAACAAAATGCCATTATTAAACTTAACATTAATCAATTGCTTTGATGTTAATCTGTCTGTCTTGTTCTTTCAATCCAAACGCTTGATATCTTCGCAGCAGTGACCTGCAAGGAGGTCGTACCTATTCGTGCTCGCTTGATACATGTCCTACTACTAACACTTGAAGTAGGACATTTAGGGGATTAGGGTTATAGGTATGAAAACTGAAGATCCTACTATTTCAGTAACGAATGGGTGTAATTAAAATTTTATTGTCTTATTGGATTGTTAATCAAAATCTTATTGTAGTAACTATTCTAGAAGCAGGGTTGCTAGTAACAACAACAGGGTTGAAGTCGTCGTGGCCTAAAGGATAAGACGTCCGGTGCATTCGGATCTAGCGATGCACCGATGTTCGAATCCCGCAGGCGGGTACCAATTTTTCTAATGAAATACGTACTTGACAATTGTTCACGATTGACTTCCACGGTGAAGGAATAACATCGTGTAATAAAAATCAAACCCGCAAAAATATAATTTGCATAATTACTGGTGGTAGGACCTCTTGTCAGTCCGCACGGGTAGGTACCACCGCCCCGCCTATTTCTGCCGTGAAGCAGTAATGCGTTTCGGTTCGAAGGGTGGGGCAGCCGTTGTAACTATACTGAGACCTTAGAACTTATATCTCAAGGTGGGTGGCGCATTTACGTTGTAGATGTCTATGGGCTCCAGTAACCACTTAATATCAGGTGGGCTGTGAGCTCGTCTAACCATATAAGCAATAAAAAAAAAAAAAACACCGACTTAGTGAATGTTCTTCACGATTAATTAACTACATACAACAAGGAAGTAATTGATAGTAGCTTGAGGACTAGATCATATGACCGTCTCTTGTGATTAATAGCCATAACGACTACTATCATTCCGAACCTCTGACCTGAAATTTATTCGAAATTGTTATGGCATATCTATTATACATATCATACAGTATCTTTACCGCCTTGTTGTTCTGGGGCTTAGCAATGCCAAGTATACACGAGATCAGAGTTCAATCTTCCGTTAGTACGAACCTCGCGATTCTTAACGACTGATAAACATAATAACCAAACACTTTGGCTTAATAGTAATTTTATGTACGGATCAGCAAGTTAAAAAAATAATATATATATTGTCAATTTGGCTCGATATGAAAGCGACTTATTTTATTTTTAAACCTTTTTTTTATTTGTGTAGGAGCAATAATCGTTATTACTTCAACGTTTAAAGCGTTGCATCATTTGATTTGAGGTGTTCACGATCTCCAGTAGCTTCTATAATAATAAGTAGTGTCTATCACCAACAGCAGTGTCAAGTGACAATTTTATTATCACTAGAAGTCCCGCAGTAGTCGAAATTCGACTATAATTAATTGGAATTGTATAATAAGTTTGTACACTATTATGATTGTATTTTATACTTTTATACTCACAAATTTCGCCAAGGCTACACTATAAAAAAATATTAATAAAGACAAACAATATTTAATCTATTCTCAATTTGACCACAGACGTCAAGAACAAAAGTTTGACAGTAAATAGTATGCATGCGTGTGTGCGTCAAATACATGGTATGTAGTGTGTGTAATGTTTTCTTTATTGATTTAATGTATATTTTATGCATTATTTAAAAAAATATATTAATATTGTGCACTTCTTCTCTATATTCTCTATAAGTGTGGAAAATTTCATACTCCTCCGTCCTCGCAATTTTCGTAAAAAGGGATACAAAGTTTTTGCTTCACGTATTAATATATAGATCTATTCATTTTTGTCCCAAACATTTTCATTAAGAATGTTACAAAACAAAAAACGGCATGTTATTCATTTTCATATTGGTATTGGATATATTAAAAATAATATAAGACGAGTTCTATTATTACACAGTGAATCTACCAAAGGTATGATGATAATAAAATTTAAAAATATTATCATAAAAGATAGACCTTATTGGGCCGTCGTTAACTGCTTGTGCTTAACATTTAGGAACTGATATTGAATTTCATCAAATAAAGACAAACAATTTTACTTTGATGATACTACTTCTGCTACTGCTCGACTGCCCAAAAAAGAATTATAATGTTTTTAGAGTTGCTGAAATATGAATTACTTTATACATGTAGTTTTTGATACGCAATTGTATACTTACCTACCACATTGTGCTTCATACCTTAGAATTCTTATAATATTCCGAATAGCACTTACTACTTTTCAGGTAAGTCAAAGAGTTAAACTATAGTTAAATCTTTTTATTTATAGCGTTTTAGAAGTCTGCATAATATTTCCAACTCAGCATTCCAAGGATTTTATAGAATCCGTTATCTATAGTGTAAATATCAAATAAAAGTCTTCTTAAAGCAAGACAAGATATAGCACTCCATACAAATTTTTCAACGGAAATTCTCAGACGCTTTTCTCGAAAGCAAATATTCACGATAATACCGTGAAGCTACAATTGTGCCAAATACATTTAGATGCACGTCGAAATTCGTAACAATACTCGAGTATCTCCGAAGAGCAATACGTAGGCAAATCAAGTATTTCCCGAACAGTGAATAAGAAATATGCCATAATGGACGCTACAATACTGAATATTCTATTTAAATAGCTGTACATTTGGCTCAAAAGCTTTCTCAGTCGACATCATAAGAAATGCACGAGGTCACACTGGATTGAGTCGCAAAAACTCAACGATCGTATATACATCACTAAATATGTATGTTTATATTCAATATCAGCTCTACAAGCGCCTGTTTTATCATTGTTTTTTTTTTTGGAACGAAGTTCCTTATCGCGCGTTGTGAAAGGGGGCTAGACGGAAAAAATTCTTACGAAAAGTTGTCACGACACTTTTTAGATCCGTCATTCTGACCAATCAACGTGTAGGCGCTTATCGCGTGACATTGCTCGTATCCGATTGGTCCACGTAATGAGTACAGTTTCTCGAGATAGCGTTTCAACAATAGTAATTTAGTTCATAGTATTGTTTTTTTCTTCTTCATAATGCCGTAATTTATTATTATAACTTAAAAAAAAAAATTACAATACCTTCACTAATTAATCGAAAGGAACTTCGTTCCATCCGGGTGTCCCTTGACACCTCTGAAGTTTTTTTTTTAATGAATGAAAATTATAGTAGATGTACCTTTTTTAGTTGCTCCGGACACTCGTCTTATGAGTTTGTGAGTTACTTTTGATGACGACTTAAATACGTTCTCAATAATGATGCTGGAATAAATAGGATTGATTTATTCTGTACAACGTAGCTCTACGTAGCCAACTTATCCGGTTTTTTTTTGGTCATAATAGTATTTCCAATTATTTAAGTACTTTACAATTTTCGTGGTCATGGACGTCTAAGGTATGGTAGGAGAAAACATGTTGCGCCGAACACAGGTAGTTGGGAGAAGGGCAGGTAATGATGATGATTGACGTCTAAGGTATTAATCGTCGATATTTGAATATCTTTAAACTAAGAAAAGTGTACGCCATTTTCTTCGTTAGTTAAGTAAAATTAGGTGTCTATGTATGATAATATATTTTTTTTTTCCTGAAACGGCAATAGACACTAAAATAAAACCAAAACAGAGATATAAATGTAAATTGTTCATTTGTCCGTCTGGTAGTTTGTTTAAGTTAATTTTTGAAACTGCTCAGATACAAATCGAAGCTTTTACAATCAAAAGAGTATTAAAAGCTGAAGAGTTACAAGTGAAGTCAACAAAATCGTATAAAACTTTTTAAGAGTCGCATGAAAGGTTATGACTGAATTCGACTTTCGTTGATAATTTTTTAGTCAAATCCTCAGTGGGTCAACGATTTCAATCCTCAGTAACTCGTAGTCAATTGAACGATACGGATTCTCCCTTCTTTGATAGAGGCGGAGGACTTTTTTTGCCACGTACCATCCGGCTTTGAAATGAGTTCTACGCCACGGTGTTCCCGAGCGCTATGACATGTCCTTCTTCAAACGAGGCTTGTGAAGAGTATTAAACATTAGGCAGCGGATTGGCTTAACCCCTGGCATTGCTGACGTCCATGAGCGACGGTAACCACTCATCATCAGGTGGGCTGTATGCTCGTCTGCCTATACGGAAATAAATAAATAAATAAAAAGTTTGATTTCTTATTTGTGTTACGTAATATTATTTTTCTAAAGATGTAGCATAAAATAACATATATAAAAAATAAAACACAAACAAAATAAAACCGTTGAACCGAATGAGCTACTTAATATACGACGTTTTAATTCCAACTTTTCCGAATTTAATTCCAAAGAAAGCAACATAACAAGATTTCCTTAAATAATGTTTTCTACGAGAACCTTTCAAAGACCGTCCTCCGTCCAAATAAGGGTTTTTGTATATATTTTTTTAATTGTCTCGTTTTGAGGCACTCGCTTATAATGAGGTGAACCCCGTTGCATTATTTATTCTGCGCAATTTGAATTAAATAAATAACGTTGCTTCTAAATTGTTTGGGTAAACTGCCTTATTTAGAGGGCCATAAGGGTTTGATTCGTAACACGTTTATTGTTCAATTCGTTATTGTTGGAGAATACGAATGGTAATATCATAAAATTAAGAAAATAATCTCATAATAACTGCAACAACAAGAGATAGATGACTACAATTGTTTTTACGATTGTGACTAAGATTCTGACCACGGTGATGAAGTCGTGGTTCAGAATACCGTTAAACTCACTCGTATAGAAAAGCTACTGAAACATACGAACGGTAATATTTATGATTATTTTGAGATATTTTTTCCGGAATAAATTTACTAATACTGGATACGATAGTTATCACGAAGTAGTCGCGGTATTAAGGACAAGACCTCAGATCTACTCGTACCGAGCTATGCAAAGACGCCTGTCCTGACTGCAGGCAGTGACCATTTTTTAAATAAATGTAAAGAAAACTCTTTATTTTTAGAAAGGTTTTTCTTAGACAAGTTTTCTCACCTATCATTCGATGTAGAGAAATAATTCAATCTTTCGAATCGAATTCAAAGACTACTTCTATAATCACAGACTAGATTATGACCGAGCTTTGCTCGATTTTTTTTTATAACGTCATCTCGTTGTGTCTTTAAATCGGTTAGTTGCCCTCAATTAAGAAAAATAGTATTATTATTCGCCAATAGATGTCGGGAACAGTTGATTATTGAAAACACGAATAAAACAACATTTTCTGAAAATAAATCGTAGCTAGATCAATTTATCGCCCCCGAAACTAAATTTTATGAACATCGTTGGAGCCGTTTCCGAGATTCAGATTATATATATGTTAATAAACAAGAATTGCTTGTTTAAAGGTATAAGATTTCGCTAAGGCTACAATAAAGACAAATAATAATAAAGAAAGACCAATATTAATCTATTCACAACTTGACCACAGACTTTACCAATAAACAAAATAGTATATATGCGTGTGTGTGTCAAATACATGTTGGTGTGTGTAATGTTTTCTTTATTGGTTTAATGTATTATTAATGCATTATTTAAAAAAAATATTAGCATTGTGCACTCCTTCTCTATATTCTCTATAAATGTGAAAAAATTCATATTCCTCCGTACGCGCAATTTTCCTAAAAAGGAATACAAAGTTTTTGCTTCACGTATTAATATATAGATAGACATATTAAGGTTTTTAAATGTTGTTTTCGTATTTATATTACAGAAAACGCAGTTAAGTCTTTCGTTTTCTGGAGTATTTTATATGATTATATACTTAGCACATTATGTTCAGGATTGAATTCCACGATGAAATACTTTGTCCATTGACGACGTCTATTAACGAAGGTGACTATTACCATTTTAGTAAGCACCATCAGAACCATGTGCTCTTCTGTCAATAAAAGTAACACAAAATATCATCAATGTAATTTGCGTAATTATTGGTAGCAGGGCGTTTTGTGAGCCAATAAGGGTACGTACCGTCAACTTGGATACCGTTTTTAGGGGTGGGACGAACGTTATATGTACAAAACAATTGAGACTTCGATAATTATCATGCCTTAATGTGGACGTTGTCACATTTTGAACGGCTAACGTTCTAAATAAAATTCAACGGTTGAAAGTTTATTTGAAGTTATTTTAACAAACATATTATAATCCATATGGAGTAAATACGAAAGTAGATAACTCTGTTTGTCACTTACGTTTTCTCACTCAAAGCACCCTGTCAATGTTGTTGAAATTTGTACCTACCTAATGGAAACAACTTGAACCATATGAAAACCTAATTTGGCAAGCAACTAGCACAAATTACATTCGTTTGAAACGTTAATCATTTCAATAATAAGTAAGGGTCTTTTAAATATTTTACAAGACGTCTAAATGTATTTCGTCATGTAAGTAGCGGCTGGTATTCAACTTTTTTTTTCAGGTAAATATTTTAATAACAGCGCCATCTGTGAATTTGCTCAAGAACTATATTGCGCTATGTAGTCCACGTTAGGAACGAATCGAAATGTGATGGTTCCAGAATATTAACTACGCGACACTAGCGCTCCTGGTTGCTAGTGGCAAACACGGTAAGTTAAATTGATAATAAATTAATTTATTCCTCTATTTTTGATTTATGTAAACGAAGACCCTTTTTAATATTATATTGCATTAATTTGTTTCTTTAATATAAAATTAATAGTAAAATTGAGTATTTCATTGTTCCATTAAAAGCTAAGCTACCTATTTTATATTAACAATTTAAAAAAAAAAAACTTAAATAGATAAAAAGTCCGGACTTCGTGTTCATAATTAATTCATTGTTGTTTGGATTATTTTTCATCCGTACATTCACGTAAGTACCTGAAACAAGAAATATACGATTTTTAATAAAATGAATAAGAAACATTTATACATATTATGGTCAGCAACTACATCATACAAATGAAAAATCAGCACAAAATTATTGACAGTGGACCCCCCGTATGGAGCAACCTTATTTTCAGTGCAGCTTAGAAATTAGCATGAAAATAAAGTTAACGTTCAACAAAAAAAATCATTATTTTTCCTAATAATGTATTATCTATAGTAAACCGCAACATACCTGTTATATTTTTACATTTTCTAGAATTTCTGTTAATTAAACGGTTGTGTGGAAGAGATCGCTATTAGCGATAAGACGGCCTATTGTACAAATGTATCTGCTTTTTTTGATTGTTTTTTGAATGTAAATTGTGTTTTGGTGTGCAATAAAGTGTATTCTCTCTCTCTCTCTCTCTCTCTCTCTCTCTAATAATAAATATAAATTTTTGGACGAAAAACTAACTATATACAAATAAACGAGCGTCAAACATTTGAGTAGCACTCACTTCTATATGTGTCAACCATGTGTCAACCTATAAACATTGTTCTAATGGCTCTAGTGTTTTCAATATTTAAATTTCGAATTGGCGACCATATCGATGCCTTTAAGTACCTACTTATTATTGAGTCAACTACACAAATATATTTAGATAATTTTATTTCGCGCTTTTAAAGGTTTTGTGATTTATAATTGTTGTTGTTATTTTTCTAGTCCTAGGGTACCCCGCTGATCCTGTCCTCACAAGTTGTCTTCACTTGACCCTGTCTTGCGTTTGATCCTTAACATCACTCCAGGTGAGTTTGAATTATTTATGATTAAGGGCAGTAGGGCATCTTGTGAGCCCGTATGGATACTCAGCACGGGTATCCTACCTATTTATAACCTGAAACACCAAAGCTTGAAGGATGGGACAGCCGCTGTTCTATAAAACGGAGACCTAAAACTTATGTCTCAAGGTGGGTGGTGGCATTTACGTTTTTCGTGTCTATGGGCTCCGGTAGCCCTTTTGACATCCGGTGGGCCGTGAGTTTGTCGAATCATCGAAGCAATAAAATAGAAAAAGAGATCACGTATTATCTCTTTGTTGCATTAACATTGGGAATACAGTATTTTGCTCTTCTAATCGTCTTCCTGTTATGTTATTACGAGTACTTACATTTAGAAGCATACTTAGCAGCCACCGGTATTATCACGCTTGTGGTAATTCTATGCAGGAATGCGGGTGCAAAAGTAACATTTTATTTATTTATTGCTTAGATGGGTGGACGAGCTCACAGCCCACCTGGTGTTAAGTGGTTACTGGAGCCCATAAACATCCACAACGTAAATGCGCTACCCACCTTGAGATACAAGTTCTAAGGTCTCATGTATAGTTACAACAGCTGCCCCACCTTTCAAACCGAAACGCATTACTGCTTCACGGCAGAAATAGGCAGGGTGGTGGTACCCACCCGCGCGGACTCACAAGAGGTCCTACCACCAGTAATTACGCAAATTATAATTTTGCGGGTTTCATTATTCCTTCACCGTGGAAGTCAATCGTGAACATTTGTTGAGTACGTATTTCATTAGAAAAATTGGTACCCGCCTGCGGGATTCGAACACCGGTGCATCGCTTCAACACGAATGCACCGGACGTCTTATCCGTTAGGCCACGACGACTTCATTACATATCATTCATTTCATAACATTATGATACTTAGAGCTTTACAAATGATCATCACGACATATCCCACAGTTCTTCGATTAATTACGACAAGCTCAAAAATAGGGTCAAACACAGAACGCTTAAATACCAAATTTCATTTTATTCTATGCCACCTAGATTCTGTACGCGTCTAAGTTTGTATCTCATTGAACAATTTTACTCATGACCCGGATGTCACATATCTCATCATTATAAAACACGTTTGGAAAATCTTCACTATGAATTTCCATAGCGAAATCTACATACCAGTCATAGCCGACGTATGCGAACCGTCACGTAATTAGTATTCTACACACCACGTCACGATTGTCGGTCGCGATGGGGCACTTAGTTTTAAATCTGTTTAAAAATCACAACTGCCAGTCAAATTGAGCAATAGCATCGCGGTATTTCTGACTTAACACTTTTTGACATTTGTCATCCTTTTGGATGAGTTCACGGCCCACCCCGTCTCAGGTATCTGCTTCAGCACATACACGATGTGAATGCCGCCATCAACCAGAAAACATGAGGTAGAAATTCCAATTTTAGTGTATTGTAAAACGTAACAATTTTGCAGTTAAAATAGGCAAGGTGGTGGTACTAAGCTCCTTGCGGGTTTACAATACGCCCTGTAACCTGTAAAAAGGTATCAAGCAATCTTTGAGGTTCGCGATAGTCAACGAAAATGGCTGTGATAGATCTTTGTAAGCTGTAGATATCAAATCAAAGTTATGTTTTTTTAACTATGGGCATTGTAGTGAGATAATCATACGCCCAGCTGATGCTCATGCTCATAACTCAAGTTGATAGTGACCATTTTGACATACTTTGTTTTGAATTTTTGTAAGTCATTTCGATTACTGAGTTTTGAAAGGTTTTCGTTTACTTGATTACTAAGCATCATTTGACCAATTCGTCTATACGGGTAAATAAGAATCCCTATCATTTTAAGTCAGTAATTAAATTGATTTCAAATTAGCTTTGAAGTCTGTTCAGAATACTTTTATAAACATTTATGAACATACCTTAAAGCGTTAGTTAAATTTATACAAAATACTAATAACATAATATTATAAACTTATTAATATATATTAAATTAATTTATAAGCACGGCACGTGGAATATTATAGAAATAGCTTGGCACTTCTCTGTCTTGCAGTTACGCATAACTGTATCAGCTACCGGTGCATGCGTGAATGCACCATAAACAATTCGCGCAATCGTCTTTATTGCTTATGCTTCGTTTAGTTTACAGCCCACCACTTGCACGAGCCACTAAACTATAATTATTTTCTAAAGCGATTTCCCATCTAAATTAATTGGGTTTTCGGTACGTTCTGTTCTGGTCGGGCTGGTTTGCCGCCGCTCATCTTAAGGCTGAAGTCCCAATAAAGGATATCTCACTTATCCAACATAAATGGTGCTATCTACCAAAGTTAGCCCAAAAAACATCTTATCGCTAGTAAAAACGCATTTAGCTAAGGTGTTAATTACACAACGCAATGTAATTTAGAATAATTTTCAATCTCACTTCACACAAAGTACAGAAGAAGTAATAACATCATTTACGCTCATCTTCTACACAGAAGGATCAGTAAGAAAATCAATTAACTTTCGGAATAGGCTGGAAGCTTAATGCACATCACATGTCGAAGCCATTACCGCTGCTCTAGCTGTCTGAACAGGCCTTAATACAGAGCTATTTATTTAAAGACGTGTAGAATAGACAATAGTTTTTGTTAGTTTCAGGACAACGACTTACAAAAATGTAGTTTTTGTAGATTAATCTAAGAACAGGACGCTATGTGAAAATGGTTTTGTTTTCACTAGACGAAAAATCTAGTTATGTATGTATATGTCATTACGTATTTTGGAACAAAGTTCCTTATGGGACGATGCGGAGGAATACCCTAACCGGGAAAAAACGTCCGTAACGTAAGATTTTTATTAGTAATGCACACGGTGTACGACTTAACTTTGTAATAACGTACAAAAATAACATTTTTTTTATAATTATTTGACCACGATCTTAAAGCGTTCGTTTGCGTAATACACTAACTCTTATGCAAACAACCGTAAATGAAGTGTACCACAATAAGTTCGCACGTTAACGAATGACCGTGGCTTGTTGCGAAACCTCCAGTTTTATTTTCTTTATATCTCGAATAGAACTTAAAATTAGTATTTTTATAATAAGCAACTTCGTTCCTATCCGGTGTCCCACGACACCACACATCTTTTTTTAAATGCACTTTATAGAGCTCGGGATAAGAAAATGGATTTCAATGGAATGAGGTTTCAGAAAAATTTACAATGAAATACTGTTTGTAAGCTGCCTTAGCTGTGACGAGTACATTTTGATCTGATGTCAGTTGAAAAGTAACTTTTATAATAGATTATGTTTTGTGCATTTTAATTTAAATATATATATATATATATATATATATATATTTCTTATTTTCTAGAACACAGCAAAGGCATCATCGCATTCACAAGCCTGCGGCGTAGAACGAAACGTCAGAAGCGCAAATGGGGGACGTCATAATAGAGAGATGTACGCGATTCCAACGCTCAAGGTCCCAGACGATTGTTCCGTTTCAAAGATAAGTACCATGAGTTATACCAGATAGCTCTGATATAACGGTGGATGTTAAAACTTTAGGTCGCTTACGGATTGATGTGAGTTTACTGAAGGGTATTTTTAAATTTGTCCGTATAATGCATATGATGTCGTATTTACTAGACTAGGATTTCGTTGGTGAAAAAAAGAGTCGGCATACGTCAGAAACGATTGCCTCAATTATTCGAATACAATTGAAACTCATCATTAATATATCGGCTGTCGACTAAAAATTTAAATCCTTTTTGTGATTTATGGTCAATGACAAAGTCCCGCTTTTGGGTTTTTTTATTGGTGTTGGTACCCAAACGAGCTTACTTCCCTGGGATTATCAATAGGATTAAACATATATTTTTAAAATTAGAAAAACGTCAATCCCGCTCTCAAAATACAGTACAGGAATGGTTTTGAAAGCCTAGACAGCAGTATCCATCCATATAGACTCAAGCACGTCCCACAATTTGTCTCCTAAATGGTGACTAGGAAAACCTGAAACCAGCGTCCTATTTTGAAAACAACAATAGGTTTTACTGTGCGACTTGACACAATAACGTGAATGTGGACGAATTATTTTTAATGATGTATTTTTAATGGTGCTTCCTGCAGGATACAGTTCCGCGGGCAGTGTTTTGTTTATTTATTTTGGGATTCAGCTGTCTCCTCTTTATCATAATAATACACGCTAATAAAACAGACTGCATTGCTAACTTCGAACCATTGAAAACCCAGTGCGCTATAAGAGACTTAGAGTTACAAGTATTAGTGATAATATGTATGTTTCTTGGTTATTTTAAGATAACATTGTCATGTATTGTTATAATCACAAACCAAAATTTTATATTTTGGTGTTATATTATTAAAATTTAATATGTTTTGGAAGTTGTGCTTTTGATTAATAAAGATTAATGTATTTTTAAAAGTTCTTTTTTGTATGTATTTTTACACATTATGCTTGGAACAAATTACTGTAGCGATCTACTAGACAACTGCTTATGAAATATAAGGTGAAATTACGAATTCGTATTTAATCACTACATATTATAAAACAAAGTCGCTTTCTCTGTCCCTATATCTGTCTGTCCCTATGTATGCTTAAATCTTTAAAACTACGCAACGGATTTTGATGCGGTTTTTTTTAATAGATAGAGTGATTGAAGAGAAAGGTTTATATGTATAACAACATCCATTAAATAGTGGAGAAATCAATAATAAATTACAGTTTCCGAAGCGAAGCGATTGCGGGTCGCTAGTAAAGCAATATAAAGCTTTTAGTTAACATTTTTTTCCAACAAACAATTAGCATAATAGGGGTAACTGTTAATTTTGAATATAGTACTGTAGTTTTTTTTTGCGCTGATGTAAGGCTAAGTGGCAGTGTCCCTATTCTGTTCTATACAAACGTTGCTTACATAAATAACGCGAGTAGTGCTCTGACGTCACAGTCAGGGCTCCGCTTGTTAACGAATCCTCGTTTGAATAGTCGTCGTCGTTGTACGCTCAGTAAACTGTGTCTGACGTATTAACTGTTGTGATGAATTAGGGGACACGAGATAATATTTTATGACCATTGAGGTTCGAATTTGAAACGATTACGTTCAATTTAGTTTAGTCAGTGGCAGTTTTAACATGACAGCTAGAGTTTTATGAATACGGCATTAATGATAAAGTATCTGTCACTGTTGTTTTAAAGTTTAATGGACAAAGCAACTGTGGCTTGAATACTTGTGGTCGTGCGACTCTGATGGCGATCGATTATCGAACGCATACTAATTTCCGAATTATCTTAATTTTCAAAATATCTACTACATCCATAACACCATAATAACACTAAGATAAAACAAACAAAAACGTCATATTTGGTGACAGTTTTAGTAAATACCAAATTATTTTACTGGTAGTAGGACTTCTTGTTAGTTCGGACGGGTTGGTACCACCACCCCGCCTATTTCTGCCGTGAAGCAGTAATGCGTTTCGGTTTGAAGGGGGGGGGGGGTAACCGTTGTGATACTGAGACCTTAGAACTGATGTCTCAAGGTGGGTGGCGCATTTATGTTGTAGATGTCTATGGGCTCCAGTAACCATTTAACACCAGGTGGGCTGTGAGATCGTCTACCCATCTAAGCAATAAAAAAAATGTTTTTTCATGTCACAGCACCAAACAATTTTAATACAGTGCAAATGAATAATGATTAAAGAGAAGCTTCAACAACGACATTCTAGTAAATGAAATTTCTTGCAAAGTAACGTTTTCCAATAAATAAATGAAACCGGGTCACGGTACGAAAATAATCGCAAATTGAATTCTATCTTTTACACGAGATAATAAAGTCGTCGTGGCGTGTATGTAATCCGGGCGTTACTTATTCACTCGACATCACACTTTTGTGTAAACAGTTATCGTGCGAAGCGACAAACCCCTCGAACTAATATTAGTTTCGCATTTCATTCACTTGCTTGTAAATTTTAGTAGTTTAATGTTTTGGCACTACACACTAACAAACTTACATTTACTGCTCACGAATTATTTACAGTCGGTTAACGTTCTAGTTCGTGTGATCATAAAGAATAAATTCGCTAAATTTTAATGAATTGCTATCGGTGTTTTCGAAGTACTTATGTGGTACACGTCTTGACGTTTGAACAGAATATTATAAAATTTGATTTATAAGAAACATATGTGTTGGTTTATTTTAAAAAAAAATATTTTTTTTTTTCTTTTTTCAAGACCCGAAGACATTACTTTTGTGAGCAAAATTTTCTCGGTAACTTTACATTTTCACATATAGCAACCGAAATATTCATTTTCACTTCCTAGAACTTTGCATAGCATGAGGAAGTTAGACCAACTATTTTACTGCCTCTTCTCCATGTTCGGAAACATTATTACAACTGATATTTCAACATTTTTACAAATTAAAGTTTATCATAATGACATAGTTTATCATAATCATAAAAGGAGAAGAAAATTCTCAAAAGCTTTTTTCAACCTATCATCCTACACAGATTTTTACTTTTCAAAGTTGTTTAAATAACTGTCAGAACAGAGCACACATGACCTGCCTCTGATAGGACCGGCCAAATTCTCTTATTGATAAGTCGTCCGTAAATTTTCTTTTTTACGATGCGATGTTACGAAAGGACATATTAAATAAAGATTCAATATGTTGGGGCTACGGTAGAACTGGGGGCCACATCGTGCGACACCATTAGGAAGTGGCGGCACGGAAAACCTACGGAATGTTCTGCCTCCTTTACATCTTCGTATTACACTTGAATATATTTTAAATCGCCTTTCCATTTTTTATTCCACAAACAAGTAGATAAGTGCACTTCATTTTTAAAATGATCGAAGCCCATAGCCGTCAATACGTGAATGCCGATAGCCCCTTTCAAAGGTATTAAAGTCTCACAGCTATCCTATCCTCTGAACTGTAACTCCCGAGTTGTAACCCACAAGTGCTTCTCAGCAGAAATAGGCAGTATTATTGTATCAACTCAGCTTACAATATTATGATTTAACAAAAGCACTATGCTTTAGTAAAAGTAGCGATCCATCCCATTTAAAAAAAGACATTGTGTATTTTAGAAATGTAAACTATGCAGTCTTTCATTCTTTGGCATTAATTTTTGGCAAAAAAACTAAATGTATAATCTACGTAATTTATGGAAATATATTATGGAATTTTTGCTTAATTAAACCTTATTAAACTAAAATTAGCATGAATATTAGTGTCCACAATGATATCAATATAAATATGATTAGGACTTGTTTTGATTGTTCCTAATGTCGGTGATTGTACAAATAACAGCCATTCATTTTAGTATTAATTTTAAAACATAAGTATTTAAACTACTTTTACCGAATCGTTCCAATGATCTTGGCGCTGAAAAGTTAGGTACGGAAACACACAGATACGAGACAAGAGCAATTATTGTGACAATAAACTGTCGAATAACCATAATAAACATGTTGATTCTAACCTGGGATGCTAAACCAGTGAGCTGAGTAGTAGACGATCTACAAGCTATTATTACCTTATCCTTTATTAATCACTTTATGTTTCAATAACATGAGATAAAATAGCTGAAAATCCAATTTAAAAATTTGTTACACAAACACACGATTACGTCGATTACCGTTGAAGAAAAATTCACTACTAGCCAAAATTTTTCATGCAAGTTAACTCGCTAACACAAACGAAGCATATACACGGATTCCAATGAAATGAAAGGATATGCGCTGTGAAAAAGCTCTCGACCTGAGTAGGGCACCTCGAAGTAAAATATCTCAGTCGCCAAATCTTTTATTCACTTCGAAACTATCCTAACACCAACTATTCGATCAGGCTATCTCACTCTTTCTTCAGAAGTACGAGGGAAATAGAAAATTGAATAGTTTTAAGAAGCTGTTGGTAATAAATGAATTAATAGTATACACATGGTTTTATACATTAGTAGAGGGCCAAAAGTAAACTCACCAAGAAATTATCGTTACGTGGTTTACGAAATCGTAATCTTGAAGTGTTCATGAAGACATAAACTTCATTATATTATTATATAATATCATTATAGGCTTAATAGGCAAATTTGATCTTTACAAAAATTGACGAAATAATTTCAGGATAGAACAAACTAAATAAGAATGATAATGTATTAGAAATATATCCGGGAGAGTTGCCTTGCCGAGGGGTATACAAGCAGTGCTGTTGTATTTTACTTATAAAGAAAAAACACATCGTAGAAGCTGCGAAGAAGCGATTAATTTTGTTAATAATTCACCATTATCCTTTGGTTATTTTAATCATGTTAACGGCATAAACTGTTCAGACACCATTAATAATTTCATTCGCAATTTCGGTACAAGGAGTTAGGGCCGATCCCGTGTTGGTTACAGGAATGTTTAGATATATTCGTACGTAATGGGATATTAAGTGCGTCAAAATGTAAAGTCACAGCATCCATTAGCAAAAACGAAGTAGAATACTGCGATAGGCATTGTTCGTATTAGTTTTTATTTATTGAGTGTGCTAGATAATTATTGTATTCTCGCCAAACAATAAGCGAGTCTATTATACATTCCCAGACAACGTTACAAGAAGAATGACGACCGAAAACATAAAAATCATAGTGCGCCATTCCGTACAAAATGTTTTGTAACAATTTACTAAAGATTTATCGCGGTCGTCAACTTGAGTTTATTTACTGTACAATCAATCACTGTTGGCGATAGTTGTGACATCGTGATGATGTGGGTTTCGGTGACGAGAATTCAAATTTTTATCCTCACGCCTCTCAAACATTTTCATTGATGATTTGTAAGAGCTATTTGACATCTTGTAAAATGTATTTGTGTGATAGAGGGCTTGTAAATATCTTTGTTTGTTGCTGTCTCTCTATGTGATTTAGTTTAAAAAATTCTGTTGATACTTTAGGAAAAGTTTTTGATGGGAAATGTGGTGCCCAAATAGTTTTATTAAATGGCAGTTCTGTCACATATCCAATTCTAATTTTAAGACGGTTAGTTGTATTAATAACTTTAAGCAAAGTACACTTTCATTTACAACCAAAGTTATGCAGATGGTGTAGTACAATATTAATTAAGTTTTGATTCCCTTCGCGAATTCGATTGACTCATACTTAGATGTTATTACGATTTGACTACTGTATCTTGGTTAATCGAATTACGATTCGATTCGATTAATTAATGTTAAAATTTTAATAAATGCCCTTTTTTCCGAAAAAAACGGTGTCTTGTTTTCGTCGATATATTTTCTGATCAGTAACTTGAGTTACGTTTTCATGATCCCATCTTTGGGGCTGTAGATTAGTATGGACCACGTCAGTCTGGAAGGCTATCCAGAATGCGACAGTGCGTCACGAAACTCGGAAATATCCAGCGGCATCTGAACAAGCTTGTCGGCGAACACGGCTATCCATCACCTGGTTAGTTTTTGGCAGAAAATGCAATTGCTTAGAATTTCTGACACCGGCAGCATTAGATACTCATTATTAGGCCGCCCGATGGAAACTACTTTTGTTCATTGCTGACGCATACTGAAACTATTTATTCCATCGCTAGAAGATAAATTTTAAAATTCAATACGTCAAAATAGGCGTTTTGATGAGCGCCTCATGTTTGGAACTGTAACATCAAAAATTATATTGAGGAAACTATAAAAGTTCGGATAATCGTAAAAGCGGCGCTGGAAGGCAGCCAAAAGCCCGACAATGAAAAATAATTCGACATGCGCCAAGATGTTCAATGGATTCAGTTCAAAGTTTCGGTTTTATTGCGTTTCTTTAATTTTTATTTATAGAAGCGGATACATCTGTCAGATAAGAATTTAGTTCGTCTTTCTTTTTGATACTGAAGATTGTTTCGGATTTTAGGTCGAATCGAAACGCGGTTCCCATATTGTATCGATGTCAAAATTAAGGACTGCAAATTTAAGATTCGATTGTAGATTTATCTAATAATAAATATGTAAATAATTATTTTACCCGTGTATGTGTTAGCGAACTCGTCCTAAACGGTTGGACCGATTTTGATAATCTTCTTTGTGTGTGTTCCAGTATATTCAACAATGGTTTTGATTCACAATTCGGTACACTAAAAGCGGCTTTTTTAATAATTTCTTTCTAAAAAAGGTTTCAGATTTAGGACAGAACAACGTCTATCAGGCCCACTAGTTTATTTATATTTCTCATTGATCAGATGTGAAGCGATTACTGGAAACCATGCACGTCGCAATATGAATGCTCTCTTAAGAAAACTCACTAAAACAAATCTAAGTGGTAATGTAAAGTAGTAATGTAATTATATATCACAATTGCATTGGGCAAAAAAGGCAGATAGGCAGAGGGGCAGGTAGATAGTAGTATCTACTCAAGCTTGCTGGCTATATGCCCTACCAACATAGAAAACCGGCTGGCGATCATAGTATGCTTGTATGCGATTCAGAGACTGCTGCCTATTCTCCAGATGCTGTGGTGCTATTTAAGGCCACCAAGAAAGGCCAGACTTCGGAGGCATTGGAAAAAGAAACCTTAAAGACATTAAATTCTATTAATCTAAAAAATATTCTCCGTAATGAAGAATAAATTGAAACGAAAGAACTATTGCAATTTCTGTAACACTCAACCAATAGCGGTTTGCTTGGAGATTTTCTCAATTTAATGAGAAAGAGTAGACGACGAGTTAACAACTACCCGTCCTTTTGAGATTTAGACCTTTAATTTTTATAGCATACTATCTTTTTTCCGTGACTTCGTTCGCTTTAATTTAGAGAAAAAATATTTCGGTAATAATGATTTTGGATGAAAGGTTTTCAAGATAAGAGGTAATAATATTTCTGAAGATGCGTTCTTTTCTCTACTGACAACGTGTATGTAATATTTTATGATGATCAGCTGTGTTGATATTATGGGAAAGCGTCAGAAATAAATTAGTAAATATATTAATTAAGTAAAACCCATTTAAAGATATAAAATTTTACGCAACTAAAAAAGCGCAGATTAACTTTAAAACAAATCGCCTCACGTTGAGAGAATACAAATCCGGAATTGCAAGCGTTACACCCAACATACAATGACGTCAGAATCATACAAATGATGGAGTCATCTTCAAATAATTTATTTTCCTTACCGCATTATTCAGAAGCTGCAGTGACGTCTTAGTTTATATTTATTTTAAAAAGAATCATGTTTAGATTTAGATCTAAATCTAACGCCACAGTGAAACGCAAAGCTGCGGAATTTCCCTATTTATTGTTTAAAAATCCTTACTTTTAAAATATATCGATCCATTTGCCGAAGTAAGCAGTGTCTTGATGTTCTGATTATTCAATTTTCTCCCTGCTAAATTACAATGACTAAATGATTAATCTTTATTACCAGTAGTACTATAAAGATGCCGTTATGTTTACTGGTGGAGTGCCGTTATGTTTACTGGACTCACTCTTGTGAGTCCACACGGGTAGATACCACCACCCTACCTATTTCTGCCGTGAAGCCTGAAGCAGTAATGCGTTTCGGTTTGAAGGGTGGGGCAGCCGTTGTAATATAATATAACTATACGGAGATCTTAGAACTCATATCGCAAGGTGGGTGGCGCATTTACGTTGTAGATGTCTATGGGCTCCAGTAACCACTAAGCAGGTGGGCTGTGAGCCCGTCCACCCATCTAAGCAATAAAAACAATAAAAAGAATTTTTGACAGAATAACACGCCCGGTGTACTCATATTGAACTATGCGACTATGACTATGAACACCAGGTTCAAATTTGGCTTCCACGACGAAGGGATAATATCTTGTAATAAAAGTAAATGTCAAATTAGTAAAATTACTGATGAACCCACAATAATCCTGTCTATTTCTGTCATAAAGCATCAGTAATTCGTTCCAGTTTAAAGGGTGGGATAGCCTATGTACAATGCAATTAAGACTTCAACGGCATGTTTTATGGTGGATAATGGCATTCTCGTTCTGATATTTTCAGTTTTCGGTAAGCTTACAGCAGAGCTCGCTGATCTAGTTAAGCAACATAAATGTAAAGAAACAAATGCAGATTGAGAAGTGTCATTATAATAATATGTATATATTACAAACGAAACAAAAATATAAGCAAATTAATTTGATTTGTGGTAGCCCTAACGACAAAGGCATATAAAACCCATATCTTAATTTGACATAAGTCAATTTGTTCCAGATTAATTCTACGTTCATGTAACAGGTTTATTGTATATCATAAAATCACTCTGTCTCTCTCACACTAGTATTTCTAGCAATGCTTCTATGTTCGTCTAAGATTTATGTCAACGCAACATGCTCCAACGTATTTATTGAGTTACAAGTTTGTATTATATAATTCGGTTTTAAGGATAAATTGATCTTGTTACTGTCAATAACAATGCTTTTAAAGTTTGTGTTAGAAATAGTTGTTAGATAATAATAATCTGTTTAAATGAAGCTCCGGCAGAGGAGTGGATCTTAAACAGATTTTAGATAATTTCGAAATAAAGGCAAAATAGAAGTCGTTTTTATTATTGTAGATGGGTAAACTTGTTCACAGCCCATCTCACATTACGAACCAGAGTCCAAAGAGAGAGAGATAGGCAGGATGCTGATACCCACCCAATTGGCTTCAAAACTCCCTACCATCAAAAATGTAACTAAAGAACTCTGCTAACTGTTCCGTATTAAATCATTTATTCGCCTCTTATGATGCCTAATGAAAAAGACGTGGTGGTGTTATTCTAAGCCAATACACAACCAAAGACATGCCAGATAAATACCAGATAAATAACGAACTTCACAAGTCAAGTAGGTCAGGAAATAAATAAATAATTTGCAAGCGATGTTAGCAATATTTAAAAGTCTATCTTCAAAATAGAAATGCCTAGCGAATCTACGTATGAACTCAATAAAAAATGTGATCTAGAAAGCTCAGAAAAAAAAACGAGGAGGGGCGCTTCGCAGCTGATTGGGCGATCTCATTAAAATCAGGAAGGAACTGCCGACGTTAAGCGTTCCGTTACCGAGCCGTCTGTTCTGAAGAGAGTTTTATTCGTTTATAAAAACAGGTCACAAAAAAACATGCTGAGTTTTATAACTGTGAATGGATTCGCAAATTTTCAAAACGGACAGTGAAACTATATTTTTTTTATTGCTTAGATGCGTGGACGAGATCACAGCCCAGTGTTAAATGGTTACTGGAGCCCATAGACATCTAAAACGTAAATGCGCCACCCACCTTGAGATATATGTTCTAAGGTCTCAAGTATAGTTACAACGGTTGCCCCACCCTTCAAACCGAAACGCATCACTGCTTCACGGCAGAAATAGGCAGGGCGGTGGTACCTACCCGCGCGGACTCACAAGAGGTCCCACCACCAGTGAAATAGACTTAAATATAAGTGTAGGTATATAGAGAGTGTCGTATTTTATTCTTCAACTTCTACACATGCTCCAACAATAATATAGAATGTAATATAATTAAAAGTATTTTTACGGATCTCACATAAATTTTTGTCATTAAATTACTTCAGACTTACCTAATCTTGTAATACTCATTGTAAAAATGAATATTAAAAAAAAATATTCTAATATAAAAAAAAAAAACTAATATAAAAAAAAGACATGCCCGCTGAGTTTCTTGCCAATTTTTCTCATGACGGAGGCTAGTTTTTGTGAATTGGCGGTAGTTCTTTTGACGTTCAACAACTATGTACTTTCATTTATGTTGAATATTTTTTTTTAAATTTGATTTGATATGACATTTTCAATGTTCCAGTATTAATTAAGTAATATAATGTTAATATAACAAACACAAAACAACAACTTCTCGTCATAAGCTGTACTAAAGCTGCAGCTGTTTTCAGAAATGTCATGATGCGAACGTATTTATAAGAACCAGGCGGTCACGTTGGAAAAATTTAGAAAATTGACCATCCATTAAGATCATGTTACGTTTGTAATCGTTACTTTGTTAAGGTACGATCACACCTCCCGAATAGTCTAGTTGAAGCCAAAGAAACACACACACTAATGATTGTAAAGTTATTTTCTATCTCGTTTACCTGATCGCATCTGTAATTATCGAAGTTAGTCGGTGATCTTTCCAAATTTTATGAGTGTTTTTTGTCCCTTAACTAATCGTCGGTAGTTGGTAGGGACAATTTCAACTACGCGGGGACCGGTAGGTGAGTTCACGGGCTCAACCTTAGAGAATTACTAACACTGGCCCTGACAAGTGCAGTGCTTCGCTGAATCTACCACCCAATCGAATTAGCGACTCACTGAGAAGATCCGATTAGAAACTCAGTAAGTTAATTGAATGGTGGAGTGGTAAATAAACGTCACTCAAACCCTTGTGTTGCTCAAATTTCAGGAGTCGCGACAAAGAGCAAACTCAAAAGTTACAAAAAGAACAAGGCCTCATCAGATTTTGTAGGGCTTTCCGAGCGGTAAATCTAACTGATACTTTTACTCATGTTTTTGGAACAATGAGCTCAGTTGAATTCAATGTGAACATTAAAACCGAAAGAATAAAAATAAAACTTGGATTTGCAGACGTTAACTGCCGTTGTGAATGTTTTGTAATTGTCGTTCTGCGCACGCGTTTAATATGATGATTATCATCTAGTGCCGTTTCAGAAACAGAAACTATCGGGAACGCTAATAATACCGCAACCAATGTTCTTGCTAATATTTTAAGATTAATGTAGGGTAGCCGAGAAAATGATTCACTTGAAGTCGTGTTTTTCTTTTAATGAGTGTAATTTTGTTTTGTCTCAAATAATTGAGCATTGTACATTACAAACGATGATGTGGACCGATTGAAGATATTTGAACATTCCTTTGTCTTGCGTAGATGACAGAGTCCACGGCCTACTAGATTTTAAGTAGTTACTAGAGCCCTTCGGCTTCAAAATATGATTGCTACCTTGATATATGTGATCAAAGTCTCTCCCTATACCTTCTCACCTTCAAACCGAAATTAATAACTGCGAAATTTAACCGCTCTACCACTAATAATAATAATAATAATAATTATGCAAAGTACAATATTTGTGGGTATGATTTTAATCACACAATATTATTTTATCATGTAAGTATGTAGTTCGCGTGAAGACGTACTCGTAATAATTAAAGGGTTGTGTGTTATGTTTTTGTGTCAGAGAATCTTGTTTCACTTTGATGAGCATCTTATTTATCACTCCTGATCAGCAGGCTACAAAAATTGTCTGCCATCTAGAATTGCCATAAGAAAACCAGTCAAGTGGGCCTTTTGCTTATCTACCAACGCAAATATAGAACTTGACAAGTTTATTTATTTATTTACTAGTGACTCGGCAGATTTCGTAGTGTCTCAATCGATAAATAAAAGACCTAAGCTTTTGCATAAAATAAACTTAAAACAAACAAAAGGAATCCGTCCGACGGGGGACACACCAAAGGAAAAACAAAATGGTTTTTGGAGTTTACTCCTTAAGAATCGATTTACATATATAGGCCCGGGGTATGAAAATTATGGGGACCAAAATCGTACTAGAGAGTATAGCATGTCACACGAAATGCGTTATGCGCCTGATTGGCTCCTGATTGGCGCGCGCACGCATCACCATTGCCAGGTGATGCGTGCGCGCGCCAATCAGGAGCCAACGCGCGGCCGCGTTATCGCAGGTGACGCCGGGCTGCTGCGCCGGCAGTCCGCCACAAAGCCTCGTACTGATCGCGCGTTTCTCTCATTATTGTATTTTCATATATTTGTTAGTCGTTTGTTTTGTGTCTCGTTAATTTGTTAATAATCTGTAGTGTATGGTGTTGTCGTAATATAGAACTATTTCTCGTATTGTTTCGTTTAATTTACCGACATCGTTTTGCTTGTGGCCGGACGCCGTTCGGGTTCGATTCCTGAACGTATCAACTGTTAGTGGGTTGATACCCGAATATAACCCGCTACAAATCATTTATTAATAAAGCTTATTAAATATAAACAATTCCTTCTATCAGTGAATGGACAACTTATATATTAATTGTAAAAGTGAATTATATAGACTTACTTAATTACCGCATCCACGTGTTCCGCAACTCCCGGATCATTCTCACTAGAATACGTAACATCCATATTTTACTGTATTCAACTGACACAAATTTATATTTATATCCAGTAAACTCCAGTCGTGCGTCGGAGCGGACACACACACTTTTTTTTTTTTTAATTCCAAGCACAAATAATTCAAGACCAAAATTAGCCAAATCGGTCCAGCCGTTCTCGAGTTTTAGCGAGACTAACGAACAGCAATTCATTTTTATATCTATAGATTTAATGAATAAAATACATGAATTTATCGAACTACATATTATATTAAAGATCTGTCTGAAACGTAATCTGGTACATAAAATTCACTTCAGCCCCGCCCGAGGCTTTCGTTTTCACTCAAAGTAATTCACCCAATTAGACGGCTGAGTTCTCCTTCCCGCGCCAGCAGACACCGATTGCTTCCACGATACTTATGAATCACCTGATGCCGATTGTACTAAAATTGAACGGGATTTCATCTCATTACTTATGTATATTACGATCGATCCATCCACGAAACAAATGGGTTTCCGCGACTGTTTTTCAGCGTCAAATTCTATCAAAATGAATACCTCGGCACTTTGGGTTTTATTTTGACTAATTCAAATAAGATTAATTTGATTTGGTTATTTTAATTGTAATTATTATTTTTTAATCGTTTTGTGCGACGGTTAAAGGCACAGCTATATTTTTCTTTTTTCGGTAAATTCAAAATAAACAAACTTAGCGATAAACGAAATTACTGCCAGTAATATAGAACCAGTTACACTTTGTAGTTATCGTGGCCAAATCTGACAGAGCTAATCAATAACTAAGCATATATTAATAATTCATTCAGTCAATTAATCATGCAGTAAAAGCTAAAAATATGAATTTAATGATAATTAAAATTTGAGCGTCTAGGTCAAAAGTCACGAGCCAAAGGTCATACTTTTAGGTTTTTCTTTAGAATGGAGGAATCTATAATGGCGCCGATTTCTTTCCAGCTTCATCAAAACAAATTGGTGAACCTGGAGGCCCAGTTGGCAGGTTTTTAAGTACACGAACCCGACTTTTCTGAACACTCATAAGACTTGATGCTAATCTATTAAGGCATTACTGGTGAATGAATACATGTACATATACTGGCCTCTTACTGCGATTAACTTATGTTCCAGCCTGGAGGATAAGGTAAATATTATCTAGACTTTCGTCTTCCAACATATTATGATACTAGCTCTTACCTGAGGCCTCACGGAAATGAGATGTTGTCCCGGGAATAAACATTACCTATGTCACATTCCTGATCACCCTGTCACATACCATTACTCTAAAAAACACATATCAATCCGGTGCTTGAATTCAACGTGAAAGGACAAACAAACACACTTTCATTCTCATTCGATGGACTGCGACCTCATCTAGACAAATAAAGCAATAACAAAAGAATAATATAATTCATTATGTATATCTTTTAGTCTCCATCACAGAATGCCTAAAACAAAAGCGTTGAACAGAAATAAATTATTTCTACGGCTCTCTTCATAATATATCCCACGCATTATTTCGCCCAGGGTAAATCCCGAGTCCGCGTAACGTTTATATTTTTTTAGATTATCAAAGTTCATGAAGACACGTGAACACCATCAGAACTTACAAGAGCTGTAAATAAATACTTTCCTTGAATTTCATAATAAAACGAAAGCTTTCAAAGCTCTGCGAAAAAGATAAGATCAGATTAGTTGAGTTGTATTTATTTCCCGCGAAATTCTCGTAACAGGAAAAATCCTCAGATTCCTTTTTCATTAAAATATTTATGGTGTATCTTATGTGGAAGTGTCTTAGCTTACATATATATCAGGGTCAGCTAGACATTGATGAAAATGAACACCAAGTATATTTTAAACAGTACCAATGATAAGATAAAAATTCACAAAGTATTTTATTATTCAGGCCTCCATATGCCTATTAAATTGTCATGACTTTACCGCCGATTCGGAATACAGATTCACTTCGGAGTAGAATCCATAAGAGACTCGTACCTTTCTTAAATTCTACTCCACCCCGTTTAGTTATTAACATAGTCGCTGATTGTCGTGGCGTGCAACCTTGATAGGGCGTAATGTGTCATAATATGTCACATTAATAACTGGAAGACATAAACTAAAACGGAGACTTAATATTCGTAACTTTTTTAGAGTTAACAAGACGACAGGAAAATAGGAAACGACAAGCATTACAACTATAACACCCTAATCGAAGAAATACATACA
The DNA here is from genome assembly GCF_030269925.1 of Bombyx mori. Classification (NCBI taxonomy): domain Eukaryota; kingdom Metazoa; phylum Arthropoda; class Insecta; order Lepidoptera; family Bombycidae; genus Bombyx; species Bombyx mori. Next base: position 12,325,908 of record NC_085128.1, read on the forward strand.
TCATCATCATCATCATCATCATCATCATCCCGACTCCCGACGACCCATCGCATCCCGGGGTCTTTATCTGCCCACTGCTGGACATAGGCCTTCCCCAATGCCTTCTACATAATCTTCCACTCGAAGACATACGAATGACCCGAAAGTTCACTGACTATATCAAAAGACTTCGCTATTAAGGTAAATGAAAACTGTAAAGCTATGTGAAGTTGAGCGTGAATAAAGTGAAGAGAAGGTGAAAATTATAGTTTAAATCCCAAATAGCGTCGGAGATAACGTTGCAATAAATAATGCCCAGCCAGCGAACTAGTTACAATTTCTTGGATGCCAATAATTGTACAAATATTTAGGTACATTTATTGGTAATGTCTAGTTGAAGACACTATCTTCGAGATGGTTTTTCGAAATCTTTCTTATAGTCATAACACAGGCGAATATCTTAGAAGCCGCTTGAATATGAATATAATCATTTAATATCCGCGGCCATAAATACCGATTCAACTAATTTTAGTGTTTTTTAAGTAGTGTTTACTTTTTTACTTTTTTTACTTTTCTAGTATTTACTAAAAATATGTTTATTAGTTAGAATACGCGATTTTAGTTGGTCTACATTTAAAAATATTTTTTTAACCATTCATAAAATTCACGTTGTTAAATACACGGTCCTAAGCGTTTCATAACCATTAATATAAACGAGTTAAAAGACGTGAATGCAACAGCTGCTCCTACTAATTTCTTCGAACTATTTTAAATATGTGAACATGCTTTTTTCGTACCTATAATTAGGTACGTTCACACGAGACGGGACGGGACATTGATTTATGTATTTAATCGTTATTCTTAATGAAATTTCGAAGATAAAATGAAAACTTAAAATCATTTTTTAGTGGCGTACCGTGAGACGTCCCGGTTTTAATCCAAATAGTTCAGATGTTGTAAAATAGAACACAAAAAATTTAATTAAATTAAATAAATTAAATAGCGGAGGAACTAAGGGTACCTGTCAGCGACGCACTCCACCAAGCTACAAAACGGGATTGATGGAGACAGCTGGTTGATGGAATCGGACGGAGTTACGATCCTCAGCAGTGAGGGACCGATCGAAGAGAGAGAGAGAGAGAGAGAGAGAGAGAGAGTATGACTTCGATGTCATGCATTAACGTGGATGATGGCAATAAAATTATGACGTCTACGGAGTCTGGTAATCTGGTAACGGCACTATGAAGTTGTTATTGTTGTTGTGACCCGCAAATGGGTTTATCTCTCTTGCATAACCCGTAGACTTAACACGTCGATTGCTGTTCCGACGCCTGAAGCGCCCGTCAAAAAAGATGTCTTTATTTTAATCACGTACGTTATTCCTTTGTCATTGAAGTAGTTGCTAGTACATGGTAACTTGAAAATTTATTGCCTACTCAACGGCAAAGTATATTGGATTATATTATATTATTTTACTATATATAATTATGTTGACGTTAAAATTAATATTTTGTGTATTAAATTATGAAAAATGAGAAGATCGTTTATGGTGTAGTATCGATTTTAGGGCGCCGTAGTTGCGTAATTAGTGCTGTCAAAACGACAACAATCGTGATTCCGATGGAATTCAGCTGACGCCGTCAATTACATAATTAGTAGAACGACAGTTTCGCTAATGTTCATATAAACGCTTTGAATTAAATTCCTTCTTTCAACAGAAAATCGAATTATCTCATAGCGAAATAGCGGTTTCTTGTAATTATGTTTATGGGAGATTTCGAGCACGTTCTAAAATAAAAATGGTTAATATAACATTCTCCTGCCCTTCTCCCAGTCACTTGGGGTCGGCGCAACATGTTTTTACTTTCCATACTTCTCTATCATATACCTTTTCTTCGCTCACTCTTTTCTTATACATATCGTCTTTCACGCTTCTCAACTTTTCCGTCACAGGTGCCAATTTCAGACTTCCTCTAACTCTAACATATTCATTTCATATTATATCCATTGTCGTTACTACACATCCATTGCAACATTCGAAAAATGAACATTAGAGTATAAGAATAATCAGGAACATTTTTCTCGATTTTTCGATTTTTTGGAGGATTTTTCGATTAACTAAAACAGTCGTATTGCTGACATAAGACTGACTCGATGGCATAGTAGATAGCGCCCTTGACTGCTGGGCTGAGAGTTGTGGGTTTGATTACTAAACCAAGCAAACAAACATTCATGTGACGACCAGATGTATTTTTATTTAGTTTAGGTGTTTAGTATCTATTTAATTAAACGCATATTAGTTCGTATATAAGTTTCTTGTTCCCTTCTTGTTATTATTGGGAATCCTAGTTTGGGCCAGATGATCATCTCTGATTCGTTCATGATAATGTTTTTAATTTTTTTTTATATATTATATAAAAAAAAATAAAAAACATTTCTCGTAGTAAATACAATATTGCTGCCAATTTGTTAATTATTTATAAACTACCTACCGGTTCAATGTTAGAGTCACGACAGCGTGTATTTAAAAGAACCTCATAGGGTTGAATTTCAAGTAATTTTTTATTCAATAAATGGCTTTTTTATTTCGACGACTTCCGAATCTCTTATTATAATAACCAATAGAATGGATAAGCCCCGCTAATTTTCCAACAGATGTACTATAATCCTACCTATTTAGGCCGTGAAGCAGTTTTATAATCAAATTTGAAAGGTGGGACTGCAGAGCTATGCAACACAATTGACATTTAAACTCAATGTTTTAAGTTATGGTAAACCGTCGACGTCGCCCAAAGCACGTCATTACGGATCCCCATGATCCATTAACGGTGCTTTTACCCCTTGGCCACAGCCGAGAGCGGTGCGAATTGCGGTGCGTCGTGAGGCGCGGCAAGCGGGAGCGGCGAAAACAAATGGTAGACAACCTATGAAGTATGCCACAGCTACTGGCGGTGCGTTTTGCGGTGCGTTGCGAGGCGCGGTGAGAGGTGCGTGACATCTGGCGGCGACGAGCTGCGCCATGTGCGAGTGAAACAAATGTACTAGACAATATGGAGGCGGCCACAGTTCAGAGCGGCGCGCGCGGCGGTGTCGGTGGACGCATTGAGGCATCGCGCGACCGAAACAAATCATTTTGTTTTTACCGCGCGTTGAGCTAATAAAATATAATGGATGTGGAACAATTCATTAGTGAAATACTGAGTAGACCAGAAATATGGATGTTAAAACATCCACATCATAAATATAGGCATGTTATAAAAAAAAATGTGGGACGAAATAAAACAACAATTTTCTGGTACTAATGGTTTCCTAGATACTCTTGGATAGGATTATTGAAATAAAATTGGAAATTTGAATTGATTTCGTATTCTAGATGCTTGAACCGTTGCTCGATTATTCCGTCTTGATCTGCGTACGCTATTGTGAATATTGGAGTCTCCAAACTGGGAAACAAACTGCTGAAAATCTGCATCTCTGTCTCCATCACTTTCTTTTAAGGCACAAAACCTTGAACCTAGCGTGAAATTCGCCAAGTCCTCTCTTTTTCTAACTGGGTGCCTATTCTTAATTGAATAATATCTTCAGCTAAGAACGCACTTATTTCAAGGTAATATCGTGCCACTTTTGAAAGGGAAATTTGATAGGGCTTTCTAAATACGTGCACCTCTGCCGCCGCCGCCGTCACAACTAGTCTAGCTGTGGCATACCCCCGCAAGTCACACCGCTCGCCGCGCCTCCCAACGCACCGCAAAACGCACCGCCAGTAGCTGTGGCCAGGCCCTTAGGCACCAAAAGCACCGGTCACCGTCCTCGTCGAACCTGTCGCTGGCGACGAAGGGCTACACGAGCGAATTAACCCATAGACAGCGACCACTGAGTTTCTCGCCGGATCTTCTCAGTGGGTCGCTTTTCCAATCCAGAGATAGATGCGAAGCACTGCTCTTGCTAGGGTCAGTGTTAGCAACACTCTGGTTTGAGCCCCGTGAGCTTACCTACAAACGTTAGGGTGAAGCTGAAATAGCCCCTCAAGACTATCAGCATAGGTAGGGAAAAAAAGTTGAGTTTATCATTCATGTAGTGATATTTTTGGGCTCCATTTGCTCACTTGTAAACATTTAACAACCGGAATTCGTTCGCCTTACTGGGTCTAGTGCTATAAAGGAAAAGTTTGACAAAACAATAAAAATGTATTATAATAAATCATGTTTCAATGTTACTCACGTAAATAATAATAGAGGTAACATTTTTCAAATTGAACGACGAAGTGAAACTCTGTCAATATACGTTCATATTTTAAGCGATAGTCAACAATAAGCTAACGCTTCTATAAAGTTGATTACAAACATTTGGTCCAACACATCACAAGCTCCGGCCGTTTCTGAGAACAACTCACAATTACGTATTTACAAAACACCATAACGTTCGTTTTGAGGGCGCATTAACAAAAGATAAATAGATGACCGGCCTCGGACGGTTGTGTCAACAAAGAATCATGCTTTGATCCAATGCCAAATCTTGGCCGCTAAACAGCGAGTACCCGGATTCGGTACGGTTATCTAAATATTGAATTATATGTTTCGCTCCCGTTTTCACTGGAACAACATCCGTGCGGTTTGGCATCCATCACGTTTCGAACCGCAAAATTGTGTTAAAGTACACTTTAAGATGATTTAGTTCATATTATGAGATTTTTCGCGAATATTTAGGAGGCTCATCGGACATTTTCAACCTGTTCAGTAAAATCATCATAAATCGATCTCTATATCGCTAATAAAAGATATTTCAGCGAGGATACAATGCAGTAGTATTGTGGAAAGCAAGAAATATAACTTTGGTATCGTAAATTTTTATTTATTTAAGCTATCTTTATACTAAAATTGAATAAAGCGTTGACCCAAATCAAATAATCTTCTAACTTTTTTACCACACACAATTATTTTCTTTGTAACCAAAGCGTTTGAGTGTACGGGTCACGAAATCGCAAGCGTCAATCTTTTGCGTTTAAAGAACATTATTTCATTAAAAATACTCACAGTAAATTACTAAAACAAGTCGAAATCTCGCTAGATTCACGTAAATTTATTCATGTAAGCATTAATTACGTAGCTTGTTTATTAGTCTCAAAGATATATCACGATTTAATCTGAGTAAACGTAACGTGGTTGAAGCATGAGTGTATCCGAATCTTAAAGCACATGACCTAATAAATTGCAATCTACATTCCAGGAATAACTTAATTACAATGTAATATCATGTAATCTATGCTACGCGTCAGACGTTAAAACACGACAACGTTTAAATAAGGTATTGAAAATTAATTACACTCGAAGTAGCTTTTGAAGGAAATCAGTTTTAGGTACATTGTACAGCGTTTTTTATTCACGTAAATGGACATATTGCTGGCCTCCTGAAGCAACGTATCTAAATCGCCTTTTTTTCCAACAATTTATATTGGTTGGTGCAAACTTAGAAACTTCGTTTCTGCAGTTTTTTATTTTACTCTTGGTAGTGGTCAAAATAGAAAAATAAAACACCTATTTCAATCGCTTCTGAATTTTAAGCCTACTCAATATTTTTATTCAATTATACTTGTCTTCCTGACTTAACTTAATTATACACTACTTCAAAATATAACCACTTGTTATATAAAACTAGTTAGAGTAAAATAAAACTTTAAAACTAAGCCAATTAAGACTCGATCCTCCATTAATTAAGCAAGAAGTATAAATTTTAATAAACCTGTTAATATTCTGTTTCAATAAAAAAAATTATTTCGATTGTAAAATTGTAGATTTTAGACGATTTTATTCCTTTATAGCCATCTTGGTGGCCTAGTGGTTCATCGCCATGGTTACTATATTGGGGGCTCGGATTCGATTATTGATGGTGAGAATAATTAATGAGATATAATAATTTCGCATGGCTCTAAAAAAATGTTTTTGGTTAGAAAACAAACGAATATGCAATTTCAAAAGGGGCACAAGTCGCATATTTTGTCAAATACGTTTTTTCATATACACGTAGTTTTGAGGCTTACCTACACCCATTTTATAATATTTCCAGTAATTTTCAATTGCCAATTAACACTAAAATATATCTCAAAAGTTAATATTTTAAATATTACACTGCTTTAGAAAATAATCAGTTTTTTTTCATTCCCTGAACATTTTACATTTTCAGAGATGTGCCCTTTTCGAAACTGCATATTCAAATAGTAAAATAAGTTCTGGTTTCTTTATCGAATCAGTGAAATATTATTACACAATATTTAAATAATATTTTTCTGACTATAACGAACCGACCATATAATAAGCTGGTATAGCACTTTAATTGATCAATATGAATGTTATAGTTATTTGTAGTAAAATCTCACTGTAACGGAAGTTAATATTAATTTGAGATGAACTAAAATAATTTTATTCAGTGGCGCTCAGTTTTAACGTCACGCCCATCGCAACAAAATAGAAATGAGCATTCACGAACACACTTTGATCTGCAAGTCACGAGTCACGAACATATAATTCTTCTATAAAATATTCATATTTACCAATACCGATCAACTAAAATCCTCTTAAACTCACAAAGAGATGTAGCTGACGAGAACTGATTTACAGGAATAAATCCTATACGGCAACGGGGTAATCGTCTTAACAGTAGAGTGAAATCTGCGAATTGAAAAGCTTCTGGAATGGATAAATAAAGAAAACACTCGTGATTTAGATTGGATCGCTACTTCACATGCAATTTATGATAATATGGCAGAACAGTACACTGAAATTCTATAGTAGAAAATTAATACACGATAAGATATTTTTACTACATAAGACACAATCTGTGGCCTCAATCCTAGTTGGTAGCCGTAGTTAATAGATATTATCAATTATGCTGAAGGTAGAGCTACGCTACTAAGCAAAGCGGCTAAAGACAACGCTATCTCCCAAAGTACCGCAGAAGAGAGTTAGCATTTAAGAACTAATTCGTAAAAGCAAAACTGGAAGTATGGTGTTAATGAAAACAGCGGTTCTTGGAGTTTTTTTTTTATGATTGAAGGAGTACTGGTGGCCCGGATGCCTTTCCAGTTTCACCAGGACAGGTTGGCGAGCAAAGGCTCAGCCAAAAGGTGTGGAATTTGCTAACCAGCTGCCCGAGCGCCTCCGAAGGAGACCTATCAGCTCAAGAGCAGCTGCTTCGCGAATAAATCTACTACCGGATTGGAATCGCGACCCGCTGAGAAGATCCAGTGCGAAACACAGCGAGCTGATTCATAGGGGTTCTTGAAGTCTAGATGATCTCTGCTCAACAATTAATGGTAACAAAAGGGGAGGCTATTTAAAAATACCCTTAGAGAATCCTTGACAAACAGTTCTTGTATTCCTGTTGGCACCATAGGCTTCAAGTTAATAGTGATACCAGAGCCTTTGGCAATTCGAACGACTTTATAAAGTATGAAATCATATAGAAGAAATTTGGTTCCCCCTACTAAAAAAATCCAATTGAAATCAGCTATTCAATACCTTAATCTATCGCAAACAACCCAATTATTGGACGCATAAATTGAGATACTAACCAACAACTGAACGGAACACCCATACACCGATTGAACTACCAACTTATCCTGATACAACATTATTATTTTTATTTCTTGTTTCCCTTACGTTTTCAGTAGTGAAATTGGAAAACAAACACAATCCTCTGATAAATAAACTAGGAACGAACCGAGCTCGAACAAATTGAGGATACGTGTATGGTTGGTATAAAGCTTCGCTTCACGTTCTGTAAAATACGCTATTGGATTAAGGATATTGAATGATTGGGTCTTGATTTAAAAGTAACCAGATTGCTTTGTCCCGAAATTTGTTGTCAAATACGTTTTATTTGTAGCTAGGTAGCGTGCTAGCTCTATCTATAAGTGAATCTGCATTTTTTTTTTTTTTTTTTTGTTTTTATTGCCTATAAGTGTGGACGAGCTCACAGCCCACCTGGTGTTAAGTGGTTACTGAAACCCATAGACATCTACAACGTAAAAGCGTCACACACCTTGAGTTATAAGTTCTAAGGTCTCAGTATAGTTAAAACGGCAGCCCCACCCTTCAAACCGAAACGCATTACTGCTTCACGGCAGAAATAGGCGGGGCGGTGGTACCTACCCGTGCGGACTCACAAGAGGTCCTACCACCAGTAATTACGCAAATTATAATTTTGCGGGTTTAATTTTTATTACACGATGTTATTCCTTCACCGTGGAAGTCAATCGTGAACAATTGTTAAGTACGTATTTCATTAGAAAAATTGGTACCCGCCTGCGGGATTCGATCACCTTTGCAGCGTACGCATGCACCGGTCGTCTTATCCTTTAGGCCACGACGACTTCGACTTATGATATAGTAACCGGCAAACTTCTTGAGCAAATGACCTTGACTGCGCAGAACCGAATTTTAGATCACTTTGGTGGTGAGGGTGAGGCGCGACGGCAGGGGAAATCGTATCGAGCGCGTTATTGGTAGATCAGTCGAACCTTGCGTCCCGCACCGCGCCCTCTTTCCGCTTGCTCCCAAAAGTACGCTTGCGTACAGTAAAAAGTCTATCGTTATTAATTGTTAAGTTATTTGTTATAATTGCTTGTTGACTTTGTTGCCATTTCTATATGTTGAGTGTTTGTTGATTTTTTAGAAAAAATACACTATGCCGCGACTAACTGGTGTAGTTATCAAAAGAAAGGGTAGAAAATTTGTGTACGACGTATATTGCTTCATTATAAAATAGGAGAAGGATGATGATGGTCAAGATTATGATAACGAGAAAAAAATTACAAGTACCAGCTTCGTTTCAACTGAACGAAGACCTGGCAACAGCTCTAGTTTTGACTTAATAGATGGAATATCTATTTTACCCCAAGATTAAATTATTACAATTATTAACCTATATTTTTTGTTGATGTTTTAATAAATATATAAATAAATACATACTATGTTGATATTAATAATTTAATAGCATTATGACGCAGAGTAAATAATGTTTTTGCACGTGAGTGTACCATGCGCGAACTTACCCCCACTACGTCGACAAATGCTCAAGAATTTTGCCGGCTATTATACCATTGTGAGTTATTAATGCGTGCTATCTCGTTATGTGAATCTTAAGCATTATAATTTAATTGTGACTTATCAACTATTCGACGTATGAAACAATTGAAGACATGAGTGAAAGAAAGGGTTAAGTACCATTTTTAAGATTTTTGAGTTTTTACATTGAATGAAGGTGCTATGTGCCTATAAACCATAATAGACCTTAAAACTCCAGGTTTAAAGGCTATTTTTAGAAATGTGATGAAGGTTCCTTCATCGATCCTTCGATGTACAAAGAAAAAGTACAAGTAATAAAAGTTTGTTGCCCGACTTCTCAAAATTAACCAATTGTATCATATCCCCTTCATCTACTCATGTCTTCAATTTATTACCTATTTCTTTCTGTGTTCTAGAGTGCTTGGCTTGCTTGCCATATTATGTGTAAATTATTAATACAAAATGACCCCGGGCTTTACTATGATCTTAAAATGTCAATACTTAAAGGCGATTAACTTCTGCAAAATTCCATTTTTTTTTGTTAAATTTGTTTTGAGATTGATCTCCAGTCGACCTTAGATATAACTTAGGAGTCTTACGGAGAATTCAAAGATGACCCTTTATTTGAGATATGAATTCGAGCTCCGAATAGTATTAAAGCAGCTTTTATTATGACCTTTAAAATGTCTTCTTGGATATTTTTTTTGCCAACATCGACAATTTAAAAAAAGTACTTACTGTATTATATTTTTTTGAGTTTTCGCGAATCGTGAAAATAATTAAAACAACTTTTACGGTTTAATCTCGTATTTGTTATTGTCATTTTGTTAATTCCGTTGTTTTGAATACTTTATAGTTTTCATGGTTCACTTACCACGGAAACGTAACGTAAGTGCCGTAAGCTCTAAAGTTTGGTGGACAATATAAAACTCGAAATGAAACTGAAATAGGAGTTTTAATTAAATTATCAAGCTTTAAGAATAATTTTAAAAACAAATGAATTATTGGTTAGGCGTATTATAAAACTGACACGGTTAAGTTATCATCAGTCTACTTTGTGCCGCAAAGTAATCATGAATTCCGGTTTGAAGGGTGGAATGCAGTAATAGAATAACTTGTATGCTATACTACAAATGATCCTTTTTTTCTATAATATTGTTTTTATTGCTTAGATGGGTGGACGAGCTCACAGCCCACCTGGTTTTAAGTGGTTACTGGAGCCCATAGACATGTACAACGTAAATGCGCCACCCACCTTGAGATATAAGTTCTAAGATCTCAGTATAGTTACGCCTGCCCCACCCGAACCGCATTACTGCTTCACGGCAGAAATAAGCAGGGTGGTGGTACCTACCCACGTGGACCTACCACCTACCAACCACCAGTAAAATCTTCGTTTATTTCTATTTAAAATAGCCCACGATAGTATATTAAACGAAACAATCATTTTCATATTCTATAACAATTCTACAAGGAAACCAAAAAAACTTAATCCTTACAATAAAACAATTCTACAAGGTAAATTTTCACGAGGAGTTTGGCTTTTCATATTTCATTCACGCAATACTGTGCCTAATTTTTTTGGCTATGTGGGCTTTACAAGTATATTAATTTCCAGTGAGATTTCTATTTCAACATGCTTTCATTAGCTTGATCTGTATCCATATATCTATATAAAGAAATCTTTCCAACGTACAAGTATGTACGTCGTAAAATTCAATAATTTTATTTGTTCACCTAATACCCTGACCAATTTAATTAGGAATCAATTTCATGAAGATATTGTTCGCTAATACGTAGGTACTCAATGCGTCTTTTTTTTGTCAGGAGGAAATCACCGGACTTCCGCCCTCCACTGGGGATGGCGGGCGCGGCAAGTCTGATTCGAGCCGACTAAAACCTCCTGTCGTTCAACAACCAACGTCCGAACCTCGCATGAGACAGAACTCATGAAAAGGCAAAGGGGGGAAAGTGAAGCGTACTCAATGCGTCTGGGATAAATTTTACTAAATTCAAAATAGACACAAAATCGTTTTTTTTTTTCTCAACTATGTATGTATGTATGTATGTAATATATTTATTCATAAAAAGTTACACTTACATTCAAAACATGCCCCGCAAAACTGCTTACGCAGTTTGACTGCAGGTAACTCGCTTTATACAAACAGCGTATAAACCATTCAACTAGCTTATACTATAATAACACAATTAATTTACGTAAATAGTTACAACGTATTTAACAAATGTTTTTTTAATAAGCTTTTAAATTTAGCAAGTATAGGCTCACGTCTTATGTCCTCGGGTAAACTAATTCAAATGACTTCCTGTAAATGGAAGTGTTTCGTTATAATAACTCTTTAAAATTAACATTTGGTGAATCGCGAGCGAATAGAGAGAACTTATATATTTTACCGGTGACAGGGTGTAATTTGACTTTATACGGGTAGAAACGCATGACTGCTTCACTATAGAAATAGTAAAAAATGCAGTAAGTGATTTCAGTATACCCTTAGAATAGAAAGAGAATTTTATTTCCAATACTTCTGTAATAAAAAATCGGGTGGTAATATTCTACAAGACAATCATACACATAGACGACATTCAAAATATAATGACCGGAATCAACTCTTAAGAACATAAAAATGAAATTAATGTAAAAAACAGGAAACATCAAGCCGTAAGCCCTATTTTAATTATGTCGTGAAAATGTTCTGTAGATAATTAATCAGAAGACTTAGGAATAAGCTCTTTATGTTAATGAAATGAGACTAAGAATTTCTTATGAAAATTGTACTAATTATTTAACATAAAGAAGGTTTGCACGGCGTGAACTTTTCCATTGATGGATACGGGGGGGTATTAACTTTGACGAGCTCACGGATTACCCGATGTAAAGTATAAAGTAGACAAAAGGTATCACACCGCGCTTTGTGTAACGATTGTCTCCTCTTTCAAGCCGGACTTATTACTTGGTGGCAAAAATGACTACAAAACTTCTCCGTATGCGATCACAATGAGCCCTTCGTAATAGGCAACTTTGTAATTTTAACAAGTTTAATTCTTGTTAAACTATTTCATTATATTCCTTCATTTTTGAGGAAGTCTTTGATAAGCAGCACCTGTTTATTACGTAGGACGTCTTGTGGGCTAGCCTGTCTATCTCTATCGTGAAGCAGTAACATTTTTGGCCTTGCAGGGCGTGGCAGCCGTTGCGCTATAAAATTGACATTCAGATCTTACGTCTAAAGGTTGATAGAACATGATAAATACCAGAAAAAAAAAGTCGCCTTTAAAATCATCGTACTCAAATCAAACAACATTAATGTAAATCACGAACAAATACGAAGCGTTTCAAAAGAATTTCGTGAAAAGTTAAGCTTTCTAAAGTTAAATGGAAAAGTTTCGGTTCAAATTGACAGGCTCGGCAAATCGCGGTTTACCCGCCCCCTTTCAAACGACGTTAATAAAATTGCTTTTGCGACATAGAAGCAAAGTGTTACGTCTCGATTACCGCTTCAATAAAATAAGTTTGTGTCCGATTCGATCGTGACGATTGAACCCGCGCTTCGGTAAACCTTTATGGTTGTAGGTGTTCTCAGAAACCTTTTTGTGATATAAGTCCAATGATATAAGTCCGGGAGGCTTGCGCGCATTCAGCGTCGCCATGTTATGCAACGTATTATAAAAATTTGAAAGGTTGATTTTGAAAAGCGCTGTCGTTTATTATTTGAAAAATATCTATGAAACACCTTCAGTGGTCATTTAGTTGTATATTAATGATACGACGACAGAACATCATCTGTAGTATCAAAACCATCCATACAGAATGTCAACTTAATCTAAAGACTTTGTCTAACTTAATGAAAGAAAGTAATAATAAAAAAGTAACTTAATAACACAAACTAAACAGAGATTAATTTGGAACAAAACATAGTGTTGCATGAAAATCGTGTGTTACAAAAAAATTATCGCCATTTAAATGTTTTCAAAACCTTCTTTTATACTATTTATGTTAGTAGTTACATACCAATTATTATTGTCTGTCTACTATATGATAGTAACTATGTTTGTCTGTTACGCCTAAGCCATTCAACCGATTTTGATGAAATTCAGTATTGAAATAGTTTGAGCCTTGGCAAAGGGTATCGACCAGCTTTCATCCTATTTCTGAGCACGGTTTTACGCCCACATGGTATTAAGTGTAGACTACGCAGGTGTAAATACAGGGCGAAAAGCTGACTTATTATAAATATCTTTTTTTTTATATTATGACAAGGGAACGACTTTTTCATTAAAGTTATTCGTAAGTGCCTATTGTTATGTACATAGTGCTTAAAAAATTACAATTTCCTCCCCCAGGGTTATCCAGCATAGCCGCATGATTAATAAAAACTTACATAAGTACAAACTTATTTTTGAAACAAATTATCAATAAAAAAAATCTCTAAATGTAAAAAAAAAACATACTTATTGTATTACAAATTGTTATGCAAACGAATCACGATCATATAATTTGCAACTCAGAATATGTAGGTATATTTTACGAACGCACATGCTATTCTTAGAAATCTTCACAGATAGCACTAATATCGGATATCATGCGAATTCGCTACAGAAAGTTCTCGACAAAAAAATACATGATATGGCACTCCGCAAAAAACATAGATTTAGCATTATTGAAGGAAATCGCGGGAGGCAAACCTTCGTTGTGGGCAAGCGTCTGTTTGTTGTGAGGATTTGGTCCGGTCCGGTAGCCGGATAATACAAAAAGTCTTAATTGCCAAGACCGAGACGGGGAACGGTGAAAGTTAACGGGAGACCACGAGCGATCGGAACTTTGAAAAAAATTTAATAATCTCTTAATTAAAAATGAATTGCTAAAGACGAGACCGAAGTTTCATCGCGAGCCAAACTGTTTAGTGCTCGCCGTGCGAGATTATCTGAGTTTTCATTGTCTTTAAACGTTCTAAAGTTATATCGAGTGAGAGTAACTTTTTAATTTTATCTTCCATGTCTTTAGCGATCACTGTTATTAAGAATATAGTAAATTAACTACAAATGATAGTCTTAATGTCTCAGGTACACATTTACTAAACAGGGAAAAGGGTTTCTTAGATAGATAGCAGAAAAACAAAATTAATTTATTGAAACTACATAGGTATCACATGGCCCACCATGTTCATGAATGACTTTACACTTGACGAAGCATCTTCTAGTAGACTTCTAGTAGCATCTTCTAATAAACACGTCATCTCGGATCCTCCCGATCCACTAACGGTGCTTTTAGGTACTTCAAGCACCGGTCACCGTTCTCGTCGAACCCGTCGCTTGCGACGAAGGGTTCGACGAGTAAATTAACTCTCAGACACAGCCCACTGAGTTTCTCGCCGGATCTTCTCAGTGGGTCGCGTTTCCGATCCGGTGGTAGATTCTGCGAAGCACGACTCTTGCTAGGGTTCGTGTTAGCAACATCGTCAGGTTTGAGCCCCGTGAGCTCACCTACTAAAGTTAGGGTTACGCTGACATAGCCGCTAGGGCTATCAGCTTAGGTAGGAATTAAAAAAAAAAAAAAAAATTCTAATAAAAAAAAAATTAAAAAAAAATATTTTCATAATTACTAAGGCGTCTTGTAAGCCCGCACGTGTAGCTTATTACCCTGCCTATTTCTCCCGTGCAGCAAATAATTAAATTCAGTTTGAAAGATGGGGGTGCTGTTGCACTACTAATATAATTATTTACTATATGTACTGCTAAGACTATAAACCTGAGACTTAGAATTCTTGTATCAAAGGAGGTGGCAGTATTTATGTTATTGCTTCCGGCAATTTTTGCCGAAAGGCATTCCAGTTTGAAGGATGGGACAGCTTTCGTATCATACAAATTAGAGTTAGACCTCATGTCTGTCTCAAGGTAGCTAACATTCACTCGGTGATGTCTAAGGGCTCATGAAAACCGTAAACCTGTCCACCCAACTTGGTAAAAAATAAAAATAAACACTAATTTTAAATTATAATAATTAAATTAAATAAAAAATTAAATTATTTAAAACTAAAATATAATTATTAAAAATTTTAAATATTTAATATAAGTGAGTAATTTAAATAAAACAATAAATATAGGTAACCCTTTGTAGCCCACTCTAGCTACATACAATTGGTGGCACTTAATAGGTACTCATAAATTCATACCTAATAAAGTTAATTCATTAAGAATGTCTTAAAAAATAATAAACGTGCTTGTATCTATCTAATAACTACGGAAAGTTAAGCAACTTAACTACAAAATGAAGATTTTGATTTATTAATAAATGCGTGTCCCATTCACTTGTGCGTATTATCAAGGATGCAATATTTGAAGTTACACATTGCGCACATGTGCAATTGTTTTCGTGCACGTGTCTCCGGTTGTGTGCATATAGCAATTACGTACGTCTCCAATCATAGCCGCCATCAACTTGTATTTTCGACATAACAGGATCCCTAAATCAGCTAAACGTCTGCGCGAACGATTAAGGATTAGTATTGTGTAATCAAATGATACATGTGAAATTACTAAAATAAAAACGCAATTACTATAGCAGCGTGTACACATTTTGAGCCACTAGTAGGTACTCTATTATACTTCCTATATTTACTGCAGTTTGAATATACGTTCACTTCATAATCAGTTGGTCGGCGACACGCTATTCAAAATTTACTAGTACGTCAAACATTATTATTAAACATAAGCCGATCCGGTGGTAGATTCTGCGAAGCACGGCTCTTGCTAGGGTTCGTGTTAGCAACGTCGTCAGGTTTGAGCCCCGTTAGCTCACCTACTAGTTAAGGTTACGCTGGAATAGCCTATCAAGGCTACCAGCTTAAGAAAAAAAATATTTAAGCATTCATATCCAAATATCTTTGGGCGCCAAATTTCTCATGAAGTTAGACGGTCCATGAGCTCATCCTGTTTACACCACTTTTACTTTACACATTCAGAAATAAGGAAGACGAAACTTATTTGTCAAATAACGAATCTGCGACCCCCCACCCGAGAGTCGCATACGATACAGCAGGGCCACAAGCGCGAAATTATTTGTAACGTGCTCGCTAATGTAAATAGTAAATTTCAAGTCGGAAACCGGCGATCTAAAATTAATTAAGCACGCAACTTCCTTCGTAATGTGGAACGGGATGTTTAGTCATGTACGTAAACTGTTAGGAGTAATTTTAAAAAGATATTATTCAAGATCAAACGCGCCAGTTGCGTGTGATATCGTTCATGATAGCATAAAGTTTTACGTAACGTAAATATACAAAAAAAAGCGTAGGTAAAGAGTTCTAATTTAAATTAAATTTAGATTGTGGGATTCTCAAAACAACGCAATATAAACCTTTATAGCTTGGGGGAGGGTGATGGGAGAGATGTGCTTTGCACTAAACGCTTCACTTTCCCCCTTTGCCTCTTCATGAGTTCTGTCTCATGCGAGGTTTGGACGTTGGTTGTTGAGCGACAGGAGGTTTTAGTCAGTTCGACTCTGACATGCTCCGCCCTCCATCCCCAGTGGAGGGCGGAAGTCCGGCGATTTGCTCCTGACCAAAACAAAAAAAAAGCTTACGTAATGGTTGAAAATTATGATATTCCCTTCCCTTTAATTTTGTTTCTTTCAATTTGATCAAAACTATTTCTTGAAGCTGTGATTCAAAATTATTTTAGCATACAGAGTTCAATTCAAAACACGTCTGTTTCTCAGTGTTTATCGAAAATCAAAGACTTAATAACATGAGTTTCACTACCCACTTTAGTGATGAGGTTGAATACTGAAATAGAATTTTTTAAAGACATTTTTATTTCCCAATTTTGACGAAATACTAAAATTTGTTTTACCCAATAAAGTACCTCAAATGTTTGCAATTCAAATTACTGGACGCCTCGAGTTCGTTGGCGACAGCAACATAGAAGAAATCGTCGGAAAAAACCTATCAAAAGTTGAGAAAATTCAATAAGGCCACTTGAAAAGTTTGTTAAAGGAAGTAGCGGGGGGATATTTTCATAAAAAAGTATCTCAATTTATGTCGCTGGCCAAATAAAAATAAGCAAAAAACTTCAGCTTTACTTTAATTCTGTTTACAAAGTGGCTAATTTAGATTTATCTCAATAATGAGATTTGGTAATAATTAATTAAGAAGATTAATAGGAAAAAAATAAAGAAGCTTAAAATTAAAGGCTTATATTTCTTACCCTAGAGGCCTTAGTCACGATGGTAAAAAAAAAAGTGTCATCTGCCCTTGATTTAAAGCATCTTCAAAGATAATCGGATATCTTTAAGTTGATGATAATTACGTTACAGTTAGATTTAGTTCAAGCTTATAAAATAGTATCAAAATATATACCAGCTTAAAAGCTTATAAAATAGTGTCAAAATATATACCTTATAATAAATACCTTATTACTTATGTGAATAGATTTATGCATTGAGAAGTGTAATCACATGAATGGAACTTTAACACATCACTGCAGGAATAGGCATGATATCCTACCCATGCTGGGTTACAATATGCCTTCAATTAGTATAGCTAAGAAGTGAGTGCTTTGTGTGCATCTTTGGTTGCTGTTTTTTTTCTTTCCTAAGCTGGGAGCCTTAAGAGGCTATGTTAGCATAACCTAACAAGTAGGTGAGCTCACAGGGCTCAAGTCTGACGACGGTTCTAATACTAACCCTAGAAAGAGCAGTGCTTCGCAGAATCTACCAACGGATCGGAAACGTGATCCACCGCGAAGATCCGGCGAGAAACTCAGTGGGCTTTGTCTGTGGGTTAATTTACTCACCTAGCCCTTCGTCGCAACCCACGGGTTCGACAAGAACGATAGCCGGTGCTTGAGGTATCTAAAAGCACCGTTAGTGGATCAGGAGGATCCGAAATGACGTGCTTAGGGCGACGTCAATTGGCTGTTTACTATTCGGTCCGCAGAATCGAGAATGTAGTTACCAACGGCCACCACAAGAGGTTCTCGTGTCGTGCCGCTTTTTCGAAATGGAGGTTGCTGAGTGTGCTACATTTAATGAAAAAAAATTATATTTTATCGTCGTAAACCTGAGCCTGATGCCTCGCGCACGTCTGTTGCCGAGTCAAATGTAGATGCACACTTATTTACGTTCGGTTCACTTTGGAATATAAAAGAATTTTATCCAAAAACGAAAGCCACCTACGGGGCTTAAACGGTGACTGTAAAATTCCAGAAACTAACACGCTACTCTTAATTAATTATTAAAGTAACTAAAATTGTTTCGGTCACGCTACGAACTTCCAAGGACACGTGTGAATGACAATGCATACCTGAAACAAACGAAAAAATCTTATTAATTACGTATTACATGAATTAGTTTTAAATATTAGAAGTCCTCAAGGTACAAAATCAATGGTGAGCCCCAGTTGGCAAGGGCATGAATATTTCTTTTTCGAATTCAATTTGTTTGAGCTGTTTTCTATTGGAATCTCTGGGTAGCTGACGAACTATCTGATATAAAAATTTTATGGGTACTTTTCGTCAAAATCATGCAGGTTTGTGGTGAGCAATCTGGCTCACAATACGCCCGTGTTATTTTTTTTTGCTTTTTATATCCATAATTATTCATTTTTTTGTTTCATTTGAATTTTTCCCATATATGTACATATATATATGCGACCATATTTAGGTAAAATATTCGTTCTGTAATTGATTTATTTGGTTAGCTATTTGTTGGTCAATTAATTAATTTGATTCGAGAAGAAGGAATTATCAAGACCCCCAAACAATAAAAACACATAAAGTCGTACAAGAGTCATTTTTATAAAACTAGTTTCGACCTTATACACTTCATTTTTAAGTATTTTAATAGGTTATTTTTTATTGCTTAGATGGGTGGACGAGCTCACAGCCCACTTGGTGTTAAGTGGTTACTGGAGCCCATAGACATTTACAACGCAAATGTGCCACCCACCTTGAGATATAAGCTCTAAGGTCTCAAGTATAGTTACAGCGGCTGCCCCACCCTTCAAACCGAAACGCATTACTGCTTCACGGCAGAAATAGGCAGGGTGGTGGTACCTACCCGCGCGGACTCACAACAGGTCCTACCACCAGTAAAGGTAATGGGACTATATCGATTAGCCGAAAACAATCCATCTGGCAGTTGCTAGCAAAACACGACGCACGTTTTACGAACATCATTAATCAAATCACGGCTATGCGGTTTAATGGCAGACTAATTACAGTTTGCGCTCGAATCAGCTGCACACACCGCTGCAGTAATTACTGCATTAAACTGTCAACGCTTGATACTTGATAATTTTGATTACGTTTCAGAACCTGAGTCCATGGAATCATTTTTACCTGGAATTTTCGAGACCGTGCTAGTAACAGTAGAGAGTTTTTAGCGAGAATATCAGAAACTATATTAATTGTTTAGTATATTGTTTTAGTTTTTGGAAAAATGACGACTTCTTGACGAATCCGACGAAATGATGTTTAAAAAATGTAAAACGGTAAAATAAAATGAATTCGCTACTCATAAATTATAGAAAATTACAAAATAATGAATGAAGATTGGGCTGGATTTTGGCTATAGAGCCAAAATCCAGCCCAATTAAATAATTATAACAATTAAAATAAACTGTTATTCTGAAGTCAGTGAATAACATAAAATAAGTTCACGGCTTTCTGCCTGTAAACAAATTAGCTTTTTTTTAACTAGCTGTGAGGGACAGCCGAATTTACGGTCCGCCTGTTTTAAAACAAACAGTGGAGCATAGGCAAAGGTTTTCATATTGTGCATATCACTACATAGTATAAAACAAATTCGCTTACTCTGTCCCTATGTATGCTTAAATCTTTAAAACTACGCCACAGATTTTGATGCGTTTTTTTAATAGATAGAGTGATTAAAGAGGAAGGTTTATATGTATAATAACATCCATTAAATAGTAGAGAAATCAATAATAAATTACAGTTTCTGAAGCGAACCGAGAGCGGGTCGCTAGTCATACACTAAAATATTTGTCAGTGTGTAAATCACAATCATAATTATTCTCTTTATTCTATTTATTTTCCCCTGGGTGCCGTAAAAATCACCAAAGAGATTCACTGGAGCATTGGGCAGCAGAATAATTTTGTTGCATTGCTTCGTGTACTGCGATTTTAAATAAAAATTACTGGAGGTAGGACGTGTTGTTAGTACGTGTGGATAGCACCATCCTATCTATTTCTGTGAAGCAATCACGCTCATAATGCATTACATGTGACAATTTTAGTTTTTTATTGCATAGGTAGGTGGACGAGCTTACGGCCCACCTAGTGTTAAATGGTTACCGGAGCCTATAGGCATCTACAATGTAAATGCCACCATCCACCTTGAGATATGAGTTCTAAAGTCTCAGTATAGTTGCTGCAACTATACAACGACTGCCCCGCCCTTCAAACCGAAACACATTACTGGTTCACGGCAGCAATAGGCAGGTTGGTGGTACCTACCCGAGCGGACTCACAAGAAGTCCCACCACCAGTAATTACGCAAATTATAATTTTGCGGGTTTGATTTTTATTACATGATGCTATTTCTTCACAGCGGAAGTCAATCGTGAACATTTGCTAAGTACGTATTTCATTAAAAAAAATGGTACTCGCCTGCGTGATTCGAACACCGGTGCATCGCTATATACGAATGCACCGAACGTCTTATCCTATAAGTCACGACGACTTTTGGCTCTGTATCCCAGATTTTTTGGCGCTAATTGTTATATGATAAAAAAAATTTGGTTATCTATATCAGCATTGAACAATAACAGAATAGTCCTCGATATTAGGGTTTTACATTTCAATTGCTATGTCAGTATAGAGTTTTATGGGCACCACTCCCTCGATTATGGGAATCTGAATACAAAACGACAATGTTTACAGCGCCACGCACTAGTCACGTTCTGTATCGGGTCATTTATTTTTATTGTGTCCTTTGCCTGAAGTATACGATGTGATTATACAAAAGATGCGATAGTTTGTATTCGTTACATATGCTAGTAGGCGAAATCGTTACTTATGAGATTAACAATGCCAGTACTTTGCCTTGCATTGCTTTTTTTTCTTTCTACTTAATCGTTGATAGTTTAAGAGGCTATTCCAACTTCACGCGGACGGTATGTAAGCTCACAGGCTCAACCTGAGAACTGCTAACACTAGCCCTAACAAGAACAGTGCTTTGCTGATTCTACTACCGAATCAGAATCGCGACACACTGAAAAGATCCGGTCAGGAACTCAGTGCATTTGATTGCTAAGGACATTCTTTGGGTATCATAATAATGACATTTACTTTTAATTTTTTTGGGCTCAACAGAAATCACCGTAATTCAGCCTTATGAAAAATATCTACTTTGGTATATTCGAAATTGCTCTCAACAAATATTAAATGTATCGAAATACAAACACCATTTAGCATAATATCCATTCCTACATTGAACGCCGCGGGGTTGTTATCATTTTGGATATCATAAAAGTGTATCAAAGTGATTGAATTTTACTGTTTAATCTCCCGTTTAATTATTCATTGTACAATATTGGTTTGGAATCGATTTTGAAAAAAGTACTCGAAATTGCGACATAACATAGAGATGTAGTACGTGTCTCGTCTTTATTCAGTGACGCGAGGGAATTCAGTATAAGTCAATAGTTGCGGGGGCCAAATATTATGCCGAGAAGGCACAACTGCCTTGCCTTCTCTGCCGTTAAAAGTATTTGAAAGAAAAATTGACGTAAAATGTCTGGTGACAATTTAACATTAAGCTCGCACAACAATTTATCATATGAAAACGAAAAAATCCATAAACCTAAGAGATAGATAGATAGATAAAACGAAAAAATCCTACAAAAATATTTTGTTATATATTATTATATTAAATTTAGATGTTCGTGTATGAACTTGACTAGTAACACGACCCACAACACCGATTTAACGTGTAATACTTAGTGCCAGTAACATGTGGTCAGACTTTACGACTATGCTATCGGGACCAAAACGGTTGATAACCGATAAAGAAATTATACTCGTAAAAACTGAAATACATACATGGGAACAAACACAAACGCTTTATTACATTATAAATCAGAAATATTTCACCATGTTTACCCAATAACCGCAGTGTCTCAAGAAAAGTCTTGGACCAGTGTGTGTTACTAGTGATGATATCAGTGAGTTCTGATCGCTGACACTACGCCTTATCAAAAGGCTCAAAACCACTGAAGTGCAATAGAGAAGGCTATGCTTGGACTTTGCCTGCGAAATCCAAGCATAAATTAGAAGATGGACCAATTTTATTATGCAGCAGGTCCTATATCCAGCAATGGACATCTGTGTGTTAAAAAATTCTAAAACGGATGAGATTGGACAGTAACGAAAATGAATTTGTAATTTGAGGTGTTAAGTGATTGCGCCTATAAACACCACATCGTCAACGCCTACTTGTGATATGAGTCGACTTGAAGTCTCAATTGTATTCTGTATTGGCTGTCACGTCCAATCCCTCAAAACAGAACGTATCAATGGGCAAGATAGTGGTATAAGCCCATGCGGGCTCACAATCGCACCATCCTTATAATATGATAGAGAATGCTGCAATCCATTTTATTGAATGAATTGAAACATTGAATCCCTAAGTCCTACTTTACGACACCGACGGGTAGAGATTCTAGGCTAAAATCATACAGCCGAATTTTTTTTTAAATGTTTTTTTCAAACCTCCAACTTTCCTAACTTTCCTAACAAAACCTTTCTTCAAACTTCCCTAACAAAACTAGACTAATAAGTTTTCTCAGATTCAAAACGCACGTAGACTTTCCAACGTTTCCAAACTTATAAAATAATTTGCAAGGAAAAGTGAATTTCCAGCGCAAACAATCGAATTGTTCGTTTGCGAGCGCGATAACTACTGGCATATCGAAGCGAAATTTTATAAACAACTTTAATCGTCGATTGTTCCGGCTCTCGGTTTCCACTTGCGTCAAACCATTGTTGTTCTCGGAGATCAAGATGCTTTTATTTACGAACGTTCCCGTTCCGATGCGCGCATTGTTCGCCGACCGTGCCGTCTGCTGAGAAACTGGCACGAAATGCATCAACGTCAGCGGGTAAACGGTCGCGGACAATCGCTCCCGAGCCAGGGATTTCAGCACGAAATGAAACTTCGCAGAATACTTGGGCGAAAAGAAAAAGAAAAAAAAGCAACCGTAAGAATAGTTCGGTGTCAGATGCAACGACAGTTCGTGGTATGAGTCTGTTTGAAACTTGAAATTCCTCAGGCGCGTCGCGGAACATTGTCGCGGAGTAGCGTTTTATAATTTATTATTTTGAAAGACCTTTGAAAGATTTTCTTATAATTTACTAGCGACCCGACCTTGCTTCGCTTCGGAAACATGAAATTTTATTATTAATTATTAACGACATCACATTAGAAACCTCAAAAATAACAGTATTTCTCCACTATTTAATGGATGTTATTATACATATAAACCTTCCTCTTCAATCACTCTATCTGTTAAAAAAACCGCATCAAAATCCGTTGCGTAGTTTTAAAGATTTAAGAATACATAGGGATATAGGGACAGCGAAAGCGACTTTGTTTTATACTATGTAGTGATTTTTAGTTGTAATAACTGAGGTACCGCCATGCCATGCAGTGCCTACCACAAAATTTATGACGTACACCTATTTGCTGACACGAATTGCACCATCTATCGCAAATTGATGTAATAAATACGAGTACAAAGTAAAAGTGAATAAAGATTTAACTCCGTCAAAACAAAGCATTAATTACAATATAATTTCTTTGTATTAGATATTGTGTGAACAGAAGAACAAGCAGAATAAACTGACGCGATCCTTAAGAAAAGTTTCAGAGAA
The DNA here is from genome assembly GCF_030269925.1 of Bombyx mori. Taxonomy (NCBI): domain Eukaryota; kingdom Metazoa; phylum Arthropoda; class Insecta; order Lepidoptera; family Bombycidae; genus Bombyx; species Bombyx mori. The sequence goes on from NC_085128.1 coordinate 12,349,856, forward strand.
ATTTTTGATGAAGTCTGGTTTTAGAGAGTAATAAATACTTCGCAATTGAGTTACAATAGTGAGTTAACTAACAATCTGTGGAACAATAACTATTTAATAATAAATATTTATGAGTGCATACACAAACCGGTGGGCTAATTTTCATTTGCCTTTTCAACTCAGACTATAATTTGATTTAGAAGAACACTCGTCGGCTACATTTGTACGATAATGTTTTATTGAAATTCAACATGCGTGCGTCACATAAATAATAAACAAACGTTCCACTGAATCGTGGAATCGTGACGTTGGAGGGTTACTCACTCTCTCAATATGTTCATAATACTTTACTGCACTTAGCAATATTGAATCTCCCCGCTTAGTTTTAAGGCATGAATCGAGAAGACACACAAAAAAGCCAATACGGCATTCCAACCGCAGACGAATTCACGACACGTGTAGCTTTAGGTTTCGGAATGGTTATTGAAGTTTATGTCGTATCCCTTTAAAAATTGAGTCTAAAATTGACAAGTTCGCTCGATTCGTTTTTGTTTCGCCAGTGCGAGCCGGCAATCAATGCGGTGTGAAGCGAGATTTATTGTGATTGTGAAACAGTTGCAGTTTGCGAACGGGTCAGTAGTATTGTATATGCATGAAGGCATCCACAAACAAGACAAACGTCAAGAACGTTAATTGTCCTCCACTAAGAGATTCCAGACCGTGGCATCTTTATTTTAATAGAGGCAGACTTGTTGCATGCGATGTATTTTGCGTGTGTGGTTTACAGTTTACTGTGTTATCTTTTTATTTTTAAACTATTTCATAGATTTTATCGTGGGCCTTGAGCGCGGCTTGAGAGCAGAATCATGAAATTCCGTAACGGAAAAAACCTTCCACCCCTCACTACGCCTACTATGTAGCTCGCGTTCAATACATTCACACGTTGCGCTTGTGTAGTGTTTAAAGTAAGAAGTCTAGGCACCGATTTATGTACTACCAAAATATGTGTTAAAATTTCGTGGGTAACACAACGATAGCGCGATTCAACTTTTTGTCAAGCGTCATCTATCGGCGACAAAAAGAATTGTAAAATAGAAATTTATATCACATTACAATGCGTTGGGCGTGCCATTTTCTATCGCTTAGTCGAAGAATTTTATTAGTACTCCTACTACTCATTCAGTGATTGGAGTGGCATTAAAAATAAACTAGCTAAACCGTTGATTCTGGGCGAATGAGAGTTAGAACTAGCATCCAAAGGCGTGCCTCTATCCCATGTAGCGCCCTCTAGTGAGTGCGCGGTCAAAATGGAATACTCACAATGTAGCAGATTCATCGAAAGTTAGCCCACTGAGTTTCTCGCCGGATCTTATTTTATTGTTGTTTTAATATTAAATTATTATTGTCGATTTATAATTGCATAAGTTGATAAAAAATGCTATGCAATAGCTTTACCGCGGCAGTCTCCGAGTAACACACGTCTTTTTTATTCCTTAGATGGGTGGACGAGCTCACAGCCCACCTGGTGTTAAGTGGTTACTGGAGCCCATATACATCTACAACGTAAATGCGCCACCCACCTTGAGATATAAGTTCTAAGATCTCAGTATAGTTACAACGGCTGAACCCCCCTTCAAACCAAAACGCATTACTTCTTCACGGCAGAAATAGGCAGGATGGTGGTACCTACCCGCGCGGACTTACAAGAGGTCCTACCACCAGTAGACAAGAGGTTCTACCACCAGTACACAAGAGGTCCTACCACCAGTAGACAATAGGTCCTACCACCAGTACACAAGAGGTCCTACCACCTGTAAACTAATACATTATTAACTGCAAATCGCTTAGCATTGTTTCCAATTTACAATTCCCGGTGTCGAACGCTGCAATTTTTATTGCGGTTCGTCGTGGGTGAGTTCAATGGAACAGTATTGAAATCAATAAGGGCTCCTATACTGGCGTCGTAAAGAAACCCGTTTATGGCACCTAATAATCGTAAAAAGCGAGTACGATATTTCCGAAATAGGAAATAATAACTCACTTAAGCGATTTAACATTGATTCTATGGCGTTTTTGTATGAAGTCATTATCTATTAGAAGTCTTGTATTTAGGTGTAGTGGAGAGGACCAACACTTGGTCGTTTCACCCTCTTCAGATGGTCGGTCAACCGAACGGAGGGTGTCAAGTTGCAACGCTTCCCGAACGTGATCTCCACTTTAGGAGTCGTCAACCCCGCCGGTTATAGGCGACAGCTGCGACAATTCGCCAGATCCGAAATTATTTTTTAAAGCAACTTTCCGTCTGATCTCGAATTATGGTTCGCTAGACTTTTTGCAATAATTTTATTTTGTTTTTATATAAAATATGACCTATATATAAATGAAGAATGAATATAGAACCAGAAAAAATAATGATTTGGTTAAGTTAATTAATGATCACTACAATCACAACAATATTCGAAAAAGATACCGCTGAATTTTATGAAGAGACGGAGAACCTTAAGAATCGCATGCAGTCAACTTGGTTAAAAAATCAGTGAGAGAAAGAGCGAGTATACTCTATTACCCAAAATAATTAATATTGAAAATCTATCTATATATCTATCTATAATTATCTTTAACAACGATCTCTTCTAGATCACCGTTTTCAACTAGAGAAATTCTGAAAATAATACAGCAGGTATATTAAAAATTACGTTTTATTTTACTAATATTCCGTAACACTAGAATATTTCCTTAAAGAAACTTTGTTAATCGACTATCTATATTCTTTTAAATATGGACTTATCTAAGTTTATTACGCATTATATATTAATTAATTTAAGATCACACAGCGAAATAAGTAGGCGATGTCAATGACATTCAAATCCTTCATACCGCTTGACCTGTTCATCTTCAAACATACGCTTAGATGCGGAAAATGATATATACGCTATACGAAACTAACAGAATAAAGTCTGCCGTTGGGCGATAAATTTAAAGTTGATTTTTCAATGCTCGTGCACATGCATAATTCAGTGTGTTGTGAGCATTCAATTAAAGGCCCATCTTGAGTATAGTGGAAGCGGTTTGGCATCATGGATACGTATGCACGTTATATAGCTACTTGGATTAATGTCAATTTAACTGTAATCGTAGAGCATGTGGATATGACTATACTATGTAAATGCAGATTTGTGATCGTACACAACAATCTGTAAAGAAGCGTGAGATTGAAATTAATATTGCAACAATGTATTACGTGAAGTCGTCGTAGCCTAAAGGATAAGACGTCCGGTGCGTTCGTATCTAGCGATGCACCGGTGTTCGAATCCCGCTGGCAAGTACCATTTTTTCTAATAAAATACGTACTTAACAAATTTTCACGATTGACTTCCACGGTGAAGGAATAGCATCGTGTAGTAAAAATCAAACCCGCAAAATTATGATTAGTGTCATTACTGGTGGTAGGACCTCTTGTGTGTCCGTACGGGTAGGTACCACCACCCTGCCCGTTTCTGCCGTGAAGCAGTAATGCGTTTCGGTTTGAATGGTGGGACCGCCGTTTTAACTATACTGAGACCTTAGAACTTATATCTCAAGGTGGCTCTACTCTACTAACCACTTAACACCAAGTGGGCTGTTAACTCATCCACAAATCTAAGCAATAAAAAAAATAAAAAAGTAATTTTACAGCTTAGTCTCGTTTTTTAATTGTCATTGTATATCATTTCCGACTTTTAGAATTCTATATAGTTTTTATGGTCATGGACGATTTATGTGTTTGTTATTCGTCGACATTTGCATATTGTGGTAGGATTTGCGTACACAAAAACTACATAATAATGACAAAATGCGAGATTAAGAAAGAAAGAAAATGGGAGAGTCCTACCACCAGTACAAATTATAATGTCTAAAATAAAGTAACATTATTTTGTTTTTAGACCACAATATAATAGAATACAGACCACAGATTAACTAAGTTATTATTGTATCATTTTATATTACATTTCCTTTGAAAAATGATTACACATTATAATAAATTGAAAGGGGCCGAACGAAATCTAAGCGTAGCTACGTTTTCAGTGCAAAGTCTGATGGAATTTAATTAGAACGATCATTGATTTCATTAAGCTCCGTAAACAGAAGGCTTCCAGGCGGTTTAATTTATCAAGAAACTCCTATTGTCAGATCAAAGTCTACCTACAATAATGTTAAGCTACGAGATGGTACATTTGAACGGAATTGAGTTTATTAGATGTTTAGAATTCATAAGTTAGGTAAGTCTGAAACGCGGTGACGCTACAGTGTAACTTTTGCTAAATCTATTAAAAACTGAGTTCCTCGTTGGTTCTTCTCAGTGGGTCACGATTCCTATCCGGTAGTAGAGTCAGCAAAGCACTCTTCTTGCTAAGGTTAATGTTAACAAATTCTCTCAGGTTGAGCTCGTGAGCTCACCTATCCGTTTGCGAGAACCTGGTACATATAGCCCCTTAGGCTACCGGCGAACAACTAGGGATTTTTTTTGTTAAAAATTAACTTGTGTTAAAACCATTCGTGCGATGTGTTCATCTTACGGTGATAGTACTTACTAATACATATCATTTCGGATCCTCCCGATCCACTAACGGTGCTTTTAGGTACCTCAAGCACCGGTCATCGTTCTCGTCGAACCCGTCGCTTGCGACGAAAGGCTCGACGAATAAATTAACCCTCAGACGCAGCCCACTGAGTTTCTCGCCGGATCTTCTCAGTGGGTCGCGTTTCTGAACAGGCGGTAGATTCTGCGAAGCACGGCTCTTTCTAGGGTTCGTGTTAGAAACGTCGTCAGGTTTGAGCCCCGTGAGCTCACCTACTAGTTAAGGTTTCGCTGATATAACCTCTCAGGGTTATCAGCTTAGATAGAAAAAAAAAAAACTTACTTATACTTTAACCTTCGTTGAACTATGAAGCATAGCTTGTTAGAGTATTCAGCATCATTTTCTCATCTTCATAACTGACTAAATAAACAAACATACCTGCTGTATATTTATCTTTTACAGAATTTCTGTAATTAAAACGGTTGTCCGGAAGAGATCGCTTTTAGCGATAAGACCACTTATTGTACAAATATGTCTGCTTATTGACTGTTTTTTTATTCATATTAATTGTATTTTAGTGTACAATAAACTATATTCTCTCTCTTTCTCTCTCTCTCTAAATAAGCTATACGGTTTTTTATTATTATTTTTTATTGCTTAGATGGGTGGACGAGCTTTCAGCCCACAGCCTGGTGTTAAGTCGTTACTGGAACTCATAGACATCTACAACGTAAATGGGCCACCCACCTTGAGATATAAGCTCTAAAGTCTCAAGTATAGTTACGACGGCTGCCCCCACCCTCCCAACCGAAAGGCATTACTGCTTCACGGCAGAAACAGGCAGGGCGGTGGTACCTACTTACGCGGACTCACAAGAGGCCCTACCACCTGTAATAATAAGTAAAATAAGATTTGAAAATTTGCTTATTTGCTGTACGTCATCGCCATAGCCATCGCTAAAACTCATAATAAACTGTAATACGAAAATCGCGAATTCGAATCTGAAATAATTCCAGTTGATATTGTAATAAAGCCTACACATAATAATGCCGGAGTCGGGCCGCTTTGTCCAAACTGTCAACTTATCTGATGAGAAATTAATTACAATCGCTATCAATCACGGAGAGACAAACCGGTTTAATGTGTTTATTACGGATCGAACTGTTACACCGATGTATGGCCTAATTATGCTTATCAATTTCATAACTATGTTGTTTTGATGCGAATATTTTATGTATTATGAATATTAAAGTTCAGCTCATCTTTTATAGCGCTGCAATTCCAATCAAAACCTTAAAAACTCCCAAACGTAATGACGATAAGGTAGGTAGCTCACACGGATACTTTTACCTCGGTTATTTCTGTAACCACTTAACATCAAGTGGACTGTGAGCTCAGCTACAGGTATTAATTGTATTTTTTGACTTGCTTTTTCCTTTATTGTAAATATTTTTATTTATTTAAAAACAAGAAAATATTTGAGAAAAAACAAAAATAAAAATGAAGCCCGCTGAGTTTGTTTCGCCGGTTCTTCTCAGGACTGTGGCTTTTTTTTGGAACCGGTGGTAGAGTTAACATTTTTATTTATATTTTGACATTCAACAAGTGTGTCATACTGACATCTAAGTTGAAATAAATGATTTTGAATTTGAATTTGAATTTGAATATTATGAGGTGTGTTAAAGAAATGAAATGTATAATAATTTTTTTTAAATACAACGGTGTAAATTACAAGCTTTATTTCGTTTCTTGCACGATTACTATGATTCGACTAAATTAATTGTATGAATTTGAAGCAATTACTATAATTAATACAACCATTATTTGATGTACACAGAGCGTTTGATTCGCTAATGTGTTTGAACTATCGTATACCTAATATTAGCTAATAATCAAAGTTGATGTTGTTGCTAAATAAATCTTTAGATGTTATCTGAACACTGACACTGACTGTTTTTTTTTTTATTGCTTAGATGGATGGACGAGCTCACAGCCCACCTGGTGTTAAGTGGTTACTGGAGCCCATAGACATCTACAACGTAAATACGCCACCCACCTCGAGATATAAGTTCTAAGGTCTCAGTATAGTTACAACGGCTACCCCACCCTTCGAACCGAAACGCATTACTGCTTCACGGCAGAAATAGGCGGGGTGGTGGTACCTACCCGTGCGGATTCACAAGAGGTCCTACCACCAGATGATGACGTGTCCATCATCAAACGGAGTCACCACAGTAGTCTATAGCCTTCCTAATATCATCTCCCCATCTTTTACTTTTTCTGCCTATATTTCACTAATTTATTTACTGTCTGAAAACGAAAATCTAATTACAGAACATAGACTTAGCACCCAAAACATGAAATTAAAACTGCGCATCACGGTGGTCGTTTTATCTCGCACCATTATCAGCAAAAAACAGATAGGCATTCTTCTTCTTTCCTCTCTGCGGCTCAGCTATGTAAAATAGTATATTTTCAAATAGTATGGGCTTTACTAATCGAGCAAAATACCTTGCCCACTGCCATTTCAATCTTGCAATATTCCTACTATGTCAGTTACTTTGGTAATAATCTTCATACAAATATATAATCGTAAGACTCTTGGTTGAAACAACTGGAAACTTCATAGAGTGAAACTTAGTATAAAGTGTAAATTAAAAAAAAAAGCAATTTAAAACATTCCGTGGTTAGTAACGTTCACGGTTACATTAAAGATTAAAGTATCAATAAATTATTTTTCTCGTCGTACAACTTTAAGCAGAAAGTTACTGAAAACGTCAAATCTCTCAAAAACTTGTCAACATTTATCTTGTTCAAACCAATTTTCTTTGACAGTTTATTTTGAGCTATATAAACTCAAAACTTTTCACTAGTTTCCGTCAGATACTGGAAGTTAGAGATCATTTTTACGACTTTAAAAGTGCATATAAGTTTTTGGCTTAGAAAATAAATGTGTATGAATATAATCTAATTTATTTTCATGATGAAAGAAGCTTTCAATAAATAAGTAACTAAGAATAAATCTTTGTTATAGCTACCAGAGAGAAGACACATATACTTAAAAGGGTTTTTTAATGAATACACATACAGATAATAAACACCTAGACAAAGATCAAATAAACCTGTTCATTATACTAACGTTTGCCCATAGTAGAAATCAAACCCACGACCCTCGATGGCAACAGACAGGGGCAGTACCACCGAATCAGTCCGTTTTAATAACATCTATACTATCAATTTCTTTCATCTTTAAATGAAAGATTCCGTCTTTTGTCAATATGGTACGGAGCTTCCAAGTATGATTACATGACAAGCGCACAATTGTATGCCTGTAAAGCTAATATTCAAATTATAATAAAATTATTATAATTTGAAGATTAATCATTAATTAGATAGATGAAACGCTGTGCTACCCGACCTTACTCTACCCATGATTCGGAGACGTGACCACCGGCTAATTCGGCCCAGTGTAATTGAGAGAGACAGTTGTGATGGTCATTAAGAAATTTGCATAAACTTCTGTCCGTTACAGACACCGAGCTTAAAAATAGCCGGCCAAATATTTCAATGGGCTCAACTCTTCATATGCCATAGTGAATAGGTTGATTATCCAAGGTTTCTCCCTTTCGAAAAATTCAGAGCATTTATAAAAAAAAATTCAATACATCAAATTTACGACCACACACACAAGGCTCACTTCTTTCTGGATTATTTTTGTTAAAATGGTTCCAATAACTATTTTCATAGGAATAACCTACCTACATTCTTCGGATACATGTGACGTACCCTCGTATTCCGCTCGTTATTTTCACGCACATTACATTTCAAAGCCTCTTACTGTCACATATGTGTAAACATATATCTTGTTCGTCGAGAAAATTCTCATAGAAATTGTGGGCCTTGTGAGCGGGTACGGGTAGGTACCACTGAGCCTATTTCTGCCTTGAAGTAGCGTTTCGGTTTGAAAGGTGGGGCAGCCGTTGTACTATAAAAACTGAAACTGAAAACTCATTTCATTTCAAAACACTTACGTTTGATGATGTCTATGGGCTCCGGTGACTACTTAGAACAAATGAGGCGTAAGCACGTCCATCCAACTTCGCAATAAAAAAATAGCTTTGAAGATCTCAATTAAAGAAATTAATTATATCATTATTTTGAATATGAATACAAATCGTATGTAGGTTAATCTGTAAGTGTAATTAACTATTATATCACGTTATTTTACATCTTGGACAGTCGATTCCTAAGAAAAATAAATAAGGATATTTTAATTTAATCTAAATGAGGTACATAAATTTTAATAAAAATTTCAAGTATATAAGTGGTTTTATCAATACTAATTACTGTATATATTATTATTACTCATATATATTCGTTATTTGAATCGCGCTATCCAAGTCAAGTCTGCTCTTTCCAACACTAGATGACGATCACGACCATAATAAGTGTTTGAAATTGTCATAAGTGAAATGGAAAACTGTTTCGGCCTAAGACATAAGATATACAGTGTACTCATAGCACAGAGTTGGCAGAATATAAATATAGTAGTTATATTTTTTAATTACGTTCATATATCATTTACGTGTACCAATATTTTGTATTTAATTGCATATTTTTAGTATTTATTTGTATTTAATCGTATGTAAGTCTATCTTATATTGTATTTATTTTTCACATGTGTATTTATGTATATATTTTTATGTAAGTTTATTATGATATAGCACATCGTCCAGTTCACTTATTCCTTTCCCTGCAAGGTTGCCTGGAAGAGATCCCTTTCAGCGATAAGGCCGCCAATTTATGTCACCGACTATTATTTGTTTTATTTGCTCACTCTGTACATATGGTGTTAAATAAAGTGTTATTATTATTATTATTATTATTATTATTATAGTTTATTGGAAATAAATCAAGATTTAATAATTATTATTATTCACATTCATAAGACCCGAAGTAGAAGACTGAGTTCTGTAAGTCATGAATTCGAATGATGTAATTATTTATTTGTTTACGTTTATTTTATTCAAAATACATGGTACCAATCGTTACCGTTCATATACAGTATTCATAACATAACACGTAAATACATAATATAGGTTACTACACAATAACCAAGCAGCAAACTGTGTTTATTGCATCAGGATGTCTGTCTCAATTGGTTTATTGGCTATCAAGTCCCACCCAAGAAATTGTCTGTTAGTTGATAGACATTTCCTCTGATAGTGATGTTGGAACATTTTATGTGTTGGCCACTAAATTTAATAGGGGCTATCAAGGGGCGTGTGGAGTTGCATGTATTGTTGTTGGTTGGTGAAGTTTTTCAAAGTTACGCCGATTCATATGATGATATTTCATAAATCAGTAGATTATTATTGTCGGTAAGAGGTATTGTAAGTTCACGGCTCCAAACGTCCTGTCGATTTCTGTCGTAATAAGAAAGAAACGTACGAATATTTCATAATCTTTAAAGCTTCTTACGCATATATCCCAAGATATCGTAATAAAATTTTCATCTAATATAAACAAGATAGGATGAATACAACAAAAATAAACAGACAGCTCGTAACAACTAAGAATAACAGATTAAAGCTGTGTGAAAATAACAAATTATAAACTATACGTTTGCTTCAAAAAAAATATATTAGAATTTTTTTAGATTAATATTATCTTCAATAACAGTGGTGTTATGAATTTGAATTTATCATTTCAATCTTTATTAGAATCAGTTTGGCAGATTTTTTTTAATACCTCGAGTAAGGTGAGCGTTAAATGATTTTGCTAATTACAAATTTGTCATATCTATGAGATTACTCTACCTACCCCGTTTATAAAGGTTCAGGTAGCCCCACCAATAGCTTGTAGTCAATTAAGTAGTCAGTTAATTAAAAAAAACATCCTAAGGTCTCAGTAAACTGAGACACTGAGACTGAGTACAGTACAACGGCTACTCCACCCTTTAAATAGAAACGGATTAATGATTAACGACAGAAATAAGCAGGATGATAGCATCACTATTTTATCTGATCAAAGATACGTTCAAATTTCAATAAATTTATTTGCGAACGTATTTTGAATTCGCGTATTGTCCAATGTTCCGAATAAAATATAAATTTATCTACGACGTCATTCGGGCCATTACTTGCATTTAAAAATGGTTGTGTGCTTACTTTCAATATAATTTAAAGATCATTTTTAATCAGACATAATTGTAATTATTATATATTACTAGTGTACATATTATTATTGGCTACAAGCAATGAAATAAAAACAGCGCGCAACAAAATTGATTAAAATAGTCCAAAGTGGAATATCCTCGCTATACTGTTCCATTGGTAGACAAAATGTATTATAATATAATGAATACAGAGTACGAGAGAACGTATTCAAAATCGAAATGGGGAAAATTTCAAATTTGATTTACATAATTTGCTAAAAAAATGTAATTGTGTACATACTTTTAGTGTTTTTTAAATTTCACGAATCCTCAATGCAACAGCATGTTCTTCGCTCTTTCGAGACCGTATATTCCGTTTACCCTTTGATTTTTTTGTGTGTCGAATCTCTGTGATTCCTTTGTGCCTATAAAAATCCGAATATTTATGTCGGGACAACGCTTTTGTGATACCGTCCACAAGGTCGAAAGTAAAAATGGTCAGATACGAGTACGCACTGTTCCCGATTGTCATATTTAGATAAGGAAATATTTGTATGAATACTTTCAAAATATATATCTTTGATCAATAGCTACGTGTTTTTTTTTCCTACCTACTTTGGGAAGGCTTAAACGTCGAAAGGAAAGATCTTCTACCGAGCGGGTGTTATTTGCTCGGTAGACCGAAGGTCCGAATGTTGTTGTTCGGAACTTGTATATATGCAAGCTTATCTTGAAAATGTCGTGAGCGAGATTCAGGCATCTGTCAAATATCTATCTGTCAAATATGGCTACCCGCCACAACTATGCTGATAGCCTTGAAAGACTATTTCAGCTTCACCCTAACATGAAGGTCAAACCGGACTGTTGCTAACACTGGCCCTAGCAAGAGCAGTGCTTCGCAGAATCTAGCACCGGAACGGAAACGCAACCCACTGAGAAGATCCGGCGAGCAACTCGGTAGGCTGTAATGGTTTATATTATGTGAGTGTGTGTATGTCGATATATGGACTAGCTTTAACTCGCAGCTTTATCCGGACTCTGCATCATGACGCGCGGACGGAGTACCATGCTCAGAAGCAGGATGAAAATTTCGCCTCTATTGCTTCCCAGGGCCAAAACTATTTCCATATTGAATTTGGAGAAAATCGGCTCAGTGGTTTGAGTGTCAAAATGTAACAGACAGATAGAGTTACTTTCATTTTAGTAATACTATCTGCTATGAAGTTCTATCGTAAATGTACATCAAAAAATTTGCGTTAACAATTATAAAACATCCTAATTTACTGAAACAAAGCCTACAATCTCGAATAATCTGCTCTGTCTGAGCATAAGTGTTCGCTAACAATCAAACAGACAGGGACTAATTCGCTACCTTATTATATGTAGTTACACTTCTTTGGTTACCTTTTCTATTTATATCACTTTTATTGAATTTACAATATTTTAATGATGGACTTATCTCAAATTTTGGAAACAATTTCCTTCTCTTATTAATGCGTATAAGACTATTGCCAGTAACGGGCGCACCTAACGCGCTGGCGTCTGTCTAGTCCTATATTAAGTTTATCATAAAGTAATACCGAACTACCACTACCAGAATGCCAAATATAACGAATGAAATCATGTAAGAAAAATCAATTTTTTTTTATTGCTAAGATGGGTGGACGAGCTCACAGCCCACCTGGTGTTAAGTGGTTACTGGAGCCCATAGACATCTACAACGTAAATGCGCCACCCACCTCGAGATATAAGTTCTAAGGTCTCAGTATTGTTACAACGGCTGCCCCACCCTTCGAACCGAAACGCATTACTGCTTCACGGCGGGGTGGTGGTACCTACGCGTGCGGACTCCCAAGAGGTCCTACCACCAGTGATTACGCAAATTATAATTTTGCGGGTTTGATTTTTATTACACGATGTTATTCCTTCACCGTGGAAGTCAATCGTGAACATTTGTTGCGTACGTAATTCATTAGAAAAATTGGTACCCGCCTGCGGGATTCGAACACCGGTGCATCGCTACATACGAATGCACCGGACGTCTTATCCTTTAGGCCACGACGACTTCAATTTGTCGAATTCCTAAATTTGTATACATAATTGCAGCGGTATGGTGTGCTCGCACTACCCTAGTATCAGATTCTAATTATGACTGCAGTGAAACAATTACTCGTTCCAAATTTGAATATGAAAATTGGACACCACGAAGTGAACTCTACCTTCCGACTTTAGCTAGATCTCTGTTACAATCAAATCGTGAATGTTCTCTTATTGGACCTCATAAGGAAGGATAAATAGTTGGGGCTAAGATACCGATACTAGCAGACAAACAACACGACTATCCCATGACCATACGTTGAATGGTGGCATTCGCTCATGAATATCATAAAAGTTCAATAAAGTTTCAAAAGTTCAAAAGTCGCAACCGGGCCGCTGCCTACCATTGAAGCATTACCTATAAATCTCATTAAGAACAAGCAATCTGCGTGCGTATGTGCAATAAGCTTATTTAATAAACTAGCTCACTCAACAGACTTCGTAGTGCCTCAATCGATAAATAAAAGACCTAAACTTTTGTATAAAATAAACTTAAAACAAACAAAAGGAATCCGTCCGACGGGGGACACATCAAAGGAAAAAACAAAATTGTTATTTTTATTTAATTCCGAGCATATTAGTCTACCTTTTAAACCTTCTCTGGACGTCCACAAATAATTCAAGACTAAAATTAGCGACATCGGTCCAGCCGTTCTCGAGTTTTAGCGAGACTAATGAACAGCAATTCATTTACATATATATAGATTAATAAGCTTCTATTAAAGACCTTTATCATACTATTTATTACTTTCGTATCAAATAGAACATTTTCAGATAAATCTAAACCTATTTACAGATTACGGAAACAACCAGTACGAAATTATTTATACAACAATCCAAATCCTTTTAAATGATTTTTGAAAATGCTTTTGAACTTCCTTATCGTTATTGGAGCTATATTCACGGTAATATTTGGTCGTGAATTATCATGCAATACTTTGGTTAGAATCTCATAAAACTTTGTTACTTAATCACGATACGAACAGTAAATTAATTAGATGTTCCTTATACAGGCTCTCTGATAGTAAACTTATTTCTTTTAACTCGCTCTTATTAGATTTACTTCTAAATTTGAAAATCAAAACACACTTCCTGTGTTCAAAAATTAAAACAATACTCCCAGACTATGGATTTATATAACAATAAATGAATTTACAATATTTGATACCTCAAAAAGACATACAAAGCAAGAAGAAACTTTTTGCGTATTACCAGTTTACATACACTTATTCAACAGTGGGCAGATAAAGGCTGATGATGATGATGATGATGATGATGATACACTTATGCATAAAACAGATATTATATTATATTCTTATAATATTTAAATATCTTAGAACCACCTAGCATAATATGTTCGTAAGATCCTAGTCTGCCCAACGACGCACCGCTGTGACTATCGGTAATCGTATGAAATTTGTGATTTACAACACAAACTCTCGGTACTTCTCAGTGAGTTGCGATTCCGATCTGGTGGTAAATTCGGCGAAGCACTGCTCTTACTAGGGCTAGTACAAGCAAATCTCCGCAGGTTGAGCCCCGTGAGCTTGCCTGAGCCACCAATCCGCATGTAGTTGGAATAGCGCCTTAATCTACAAACGGTAAGGTTTTTTTTTTTTATTGCATTCATGGATAGGGTGGATAAGCTCACAGCCCACCTGGTGCTAAGTGGTTTTTGCTCTTGCGACTTTAAATAAACTCCTACGTCAAATTTTTGTGCATATATATTTTGTGCTGCCCCTGTAACTTAAAAAAACTGGAAATCAAGCAGCATTTAAAAATGCAAACTTAAAAAAACTGGAAATCAAGCAGCATTTAAAAAATGCATCAAACGCATGGTGAAAACCATCTACTGAGACACGAAACATTTAATAGCATTTAGCTTATACCGATAGCAATCGTCGAATTTATCTTGAATTGGTTAGTTCAATTCCAGATGGATTTCAAAGAAAAACAGAATTTCCACTACTATTTGACTAAATGTGTATTTCGAGAACCTTTCGAGTTACAGAGATGACAAATAACGCTGTACAGACTGCATCTTAAACACGTAGGACGCCGATAACGTCACGTCATTTCTCAGAAGTACCCTGATTTACATAAAGAATTGTAAGTTTTCAACTTATTTAAATCTTTCGAAAGTGTACAAATCAAATGTAACTTATAAACGTGATAATAGTATACATAATATTTGGAAGAAAAACATGAAATTCGTAGAGTTAATCTCTATATATAAAAATGAATTGCTGTTTGTTAGTCTCGCTAAAACTCGAGAACAGCTGGACCGATTTGGCTAATTTTTGTCTTGAATTATTTGTGGAAGTCCAGAGAAGGTTTAAAAGGTAGATAAATATGAAAATGCTTGGAATTAAATAAAAATAACTATTTTGTTTGTCCCACGTCGGACGGATTCCTTTTGTTTGTTTTAAGTTTATTTTATACAAAAGTTTAGGTCTTTTATTTATCGGTTGAGGCACTACAAAGTTTGCCGGGTCAGCTAGTAGTTAAATAAAATGATTTTTTTTTCAAACATTGATGAGCATGTAGTAAACGTGTTAGCTACTTGAAATTCAGCCGGCGTTGGACTGAGAGTGGGTGGTCGTGCAACAATAGTTGGGGGAATCGAGCCCCGGTTAACACTTATAGGTCCACATGTTTCAATTGATTCTCCACTGAGACTACTTACGTAATTTTGTGTTTGGGAAAAATAGAATTTCCTCCGTTGGCGTAAGTGTTACTTTGATAATAAAAAGGATTTTTTCGTTATTCTCAGAGTAGAGAAACAAGAAATACCAGCATCGGAGCTTAATAAAATTTCAACCAAATAATTAATACAAATAAACTTGTCATTGTAATCGGTATTAAGAGAAGTTATAGCCAATCAAATAAAGAATACAATTACACAGAGAGACTAAGAAACGTGTAGTGCTTTTAGAACATGTAGCGCTCAAACCCCACTTGTCTCAGGAGGAAAGTAATTAACTAGAGTGTATTACATGATATAAATGTTTTTAATTGCCCATTAATTTTTTTTTCATTAAACCATCATTACCTAAATATTTTTGAGTAAAATTATGGACTGAAAAGAAAGCGCGTGTTTAGTATCAAATTTAGCAATAACTTCTGACGTCATTTATATACGCTGTCAGAAAGGTAAGTTAATGAAAGCAGAACATTTCTTTCATTTCATTTATTTTATTCAAAAAAAAAATGCAGAGAGCTAAAAATATCAGTAAAATATTTAGATAAATGTGGATAGTTCAGTTGTTCCCATTCAAAGCTATATAATGAATACTTACTACACAATTGTACCGTATGATATTATTTGTCAATGGGTTTCATTACTCGACCGCTCACCCGGAAATTCGGTGCTCAAGCGATTTACCAATATAAAAGGATAATATTTCTATTCAATAATATTTCAATAAAACAAGTTCAAATTCTTTGACCTCTGTACACGTGACTAAAAACGAAGCCTGAATTGAATTATTTTCCTAATCCGTAGTAGGTTTATCATAATTTGTTAATATAATAACTAATTAATACGTGAAGCAAAAACTTTGTATCCCTTTTTACGAAAATTGCGCGGACGGAGGAGTATGATATTTTCCACACTTATAGAGAATATAGAGAAGAAGTGCACAATGCTAATATTTTTTTAAAATAATGCATAAAACATACATTAAATCAATAAAGAAAACATAACACACACTACATACCATGTATTTGACGCACACACGCATGCATACTATTTATTGTCAAACTTTTGTTCTTGACGTCTGTTGTCAAATTGAGAATAGATTAAATATGGTTTGTCTTTGTTAATATTTTTTATAGTGTAGTCTTGGCGAAATTTGTGATTATAGAAGTATAAAATACAATCATAATAGTGTACAAACTTACAATTCCAATTAATTATAGTCGAATTTCTCGGATCTCTCGAATTGCGGGACCTCTAGTAATAATTAATTTACTTCTTTTAATACTTTATAATCAATAAAATTTTAATAAAGTTTAACAATATTCGAATATGGAACTCATTTAATCTGCATTATAAAATGACTAACAAATTTCTGTCTTAAATTCGGAATCAATGATTACAGATTATATAGATATACTAAACAGGGCGTCATACGAAATATTATCAAATCGCAGTTCGAAATATCTTATAAAATGCGTTATCTGAATAGAAAATTCTAGACTCGACTCACGTACCGTATTGTCACAGGCTAATGGGCAAAGAACGACCAATTGAATCAATGGATTCGACCTCGAAACAATGTACGGAAGATTGTGGATTTTGTCTTAGAGCTAGAGCTGGTGAATTGGTATTTATTTGATCTTATTCGAGTTTGTAGATCTTAGTAATAATTGGTGGTTCGACAATTTTTGAACCGCCGATTGTGAGTCACCATCTTTACTTCTAAAACAACAATAATTAAAATCTAGACATAACCAGAATCTTATTAAGTCAAACAAAGTACCAAAGCTTAATCATTCTGTTTGAAAAGAAATATGAAAGTCAATTTTATTTATTTATTTGGTCGGTAGCTATTGCAATATTCCAATGTCTAAGAAAAACTCCTTAGTCCTCGATAACCACGAAAACTGTGAAGTGATTACCTATGCCCGAATACAATTACCTATTGTTCTTATTATAAAAATGGTCAATACTGTTGTTTAAAAAACATTTGGTCTTATTTAATAATTAATAATTTTTCTCAATTTTTTTTACCTTTTGGCTCACAGATAATGTTAGCGAAAACATTATTATTCCCTCACAAAGTTAACGAAGCACTCTTTCTCTCGAAATTAAATTACCTTTTCATATTTTATATCAGAAGAATTTGGGATCTAGACTTTCAATATCACAAGTATTAAATTAGGCGTTCAAAGAAAAGCGATAGAAAAAAAATTTGATAGCATATAATTTTTTTATTATTACCAAGCAATTTTCATAAAGGAAGCGATACATTTAAAATAGTTACTTTAGAATAAGATATAACGGCTATTATTAAACAATAAATAAATTGTTAAATCAAAACTGCCTCGCGGTAATAAAAACGACAATTTTTTATTTATTTCTGACCGTATTGTTTATTAAATATCTTATATATTTATGAAATATATTGAAGTGTCAACGGTAAGAAAAATAAATAATTTTCATTATGTAAGTAGACAAAATGCTCAATATGATAAGATAAAATAATAAAACGTTAGTTCAATCATTTCATAAGCAACAATGCTTACCATCAGCCTGCGGTCAAATATTGACAGATAAATATCGGCATAAATATCAAATGGTATAATATGTTTATACGCGATCTCAGCCTACAAACAAATAAGTGAGGGCGACTATTAAATGGGATAGTGACATTCGGCATCCAAAATTTGTTATCCAAAATCGTTGAAACATTATAAAAGCGTCATCATTTTTCATTTTTCGTCCACGTTCCAAGCCGCGCTTGATGTATGACTCATGGGTCCGTCCTTTGACATCCGGCAAAAGGCACGTCTTGGCCGACTCGAGAATTGTTTCCGAGGGTCGGCACCACTTTACGCACCGTTTACTGTTCTTCAATTATGTGATTTTCTTTAAGTGGTCACAGTACCTTTTTCTGCTTTTCTGAACATTCGAACCGACAAATACGAAATTTATTTGTGAATCGTAAAATTATAAATGACCCGTTTGATTTTATTTCTGTGGTCAACATTTCAAAAGAGAGTTAAGACGAAAAATTCAGGAGTTGGTGCTTTTTTTCCAATTCCAAAGTTATGATATAAAAAATCAATGTTTAAACGAAAGACTAATAATAGGTATTCACCTATAAAGTGGCCGCTTAACCATACTTGCCATTAAAAATGTAATTTATGTACGCCAACTATGATTGAATATCATAAATAAAAAAATATGGAGTTCTACTATTTTCAAACGAGGTATTTGTTTATTGATTACTGTTTTGTTTTTACTACATTTATATATTTTTCATCATTATGTACACGATAAAAATACGAATAATTCGCATTCGAAGAAAAAAAATTAAGTCATCGTGGCTTAAAGGATAAGACGTCCGGTGAAGTCGTATCAAGCGATGCCACGGTGTTCGAATCCCGCAAGGAGGTACCAATTTTTCCAATTTCGCCAGAAGAGACAGAGTATATTTTAATGCACACTAAAACACAATTTACATTAAAATCTGTTAATAAGCACTACTGCTACATTATAACAACGATTTAGTATCGTTCATTCGACTGCTCCTGTCGCGAAGCGCTCACGCATTTCAATTCGTCTGAGATGACGTATTAATGCCAGAAATATATTTTATATTGAAGCTGCTTTATGATATTTAATACATTCATTCAAACATACATTCAATTCTCATCCTTATCGCACTAGATGATCTCGGGATGTATCAATGTTGTATTTCAATTAGAGTAACTCAAATTAAAAGAAGTACTCTGTCCAAGATGAATTAATGTGTAGTGTTGCGTGTAACGTTCATCTGTATTTAGATTTTGCGTTAGATTAGCAGGTAAGAAATTAGAGGAATCTCAAAACAGAATATACTATGTATTATTAAGATGTAAAATTCTGTGATCTAAAGAAAAAACTTCATAATTTGATATTTACTTGGAAGTTCAGAGACGATACCAATTAACAAAAAAGACGCATTCTAAAGGAAAAAGCGTGTAGCTTTAATTTGGTGGTGAACTTGCCACCACATTTTTACAGCAAATTATAATATTTCATTAAAATTCTTTAACCACAAGTTAGACTTGAGGAATGTTAATCAAGAGCTGACAAAGTGAACAGGTGAAGTTTCACATAGATTAGTTGAATAATGAAATGGTAAATTGCGAACTGGTGAGAATGTTCACAGAGGTCGTAATATTCTACGGATTATAATTTTCAATTTTTAACAAACTTTTTATTATAAAATGGTTCAAAGTAAATAAAAATAATTAAATTTATGAAACTTTACATAAGACAACTAAATTTCTCTTAAGAAATTTGTAGTAGATACAATTAAAAAAATATTTCGTGGCAAAAATTAACAGAATGTTCGCGGTAATTAAAAATTGTTTTGGTGGCAAAAATTAAGAGAATGTTAGCACCCCCAATTACTATACAGATAGAATCTTAGCTATGGATTAAATGCTATCAGTACCATCAAACTGAAGTCGTATTTTCAATTTGTCATCAAATTTCATCAAACATCTTCAAACAACCAATCAAATTTCTTCAAACATTTTTATTCACATCATAATGCTATTGTAGGAAGTCACAACACATACCAACCATTGTGACCAGCGTCATAGCAATTGAAATTCAATTGGACAATTTTATTGACATCGTCTCATGGTATCACTCAATTCAAAAACAAGTTTTTATTGACATCACGACTTTAAAAATCATTATACAGAGTTCAGTGGTTCCTTGGACTTTGACCAGACATGTAGTTTTCAATTAATCAATCCTCACGCAACACTGTAACATTTTTTTAATAGAAGTGCCATTGAATTATATTTCTTTTGTTTCTTTTTTTTTTTCAATAGGTCGATGAGCGCATGGCCAATCTCGCTTAGTACCAAAGCGTACAGATAGCACAATGCAAATGGCGCTAAAATTGGAAAACAAAATTGCTAATCGGGAGTCACAAATTTTCATGTGGCATACGTCACAATACATTCCACCCAAAAACTGGAACACATGATGTCCTCACACCATAAATAAGTAAAATTATCATACCTACTTGACGAAGATCACCATAATAATACGGCTTCACAAAAAAAATATTTTTAATGAAAGTAGTTGATAAAATCTTGACAATATTGACGTTCATGCTTGAATATTTCACAGAAATTTGGTACAAGTGAAAGACCACACAAATGCCCAATAACGAACTTTAAATTGAGTATAATAATAAAATCAAACACTGGCGAGCTCAGGTTCGTTGTTTAAGTGCAAAATAATCACACGAAATGTGTTTTTAATGAACAGTTTCTTTGCAAGGAACATTCTGATTTGATAAAATATATTATGTATATTTTTTGGACACTAAAAAACATAATCCGTCAGCCGCTAATATTTCAAGCTCGGCTTCAAAAAATATGCGGTCACGTAACCGAGATAAACCCAGTCCCTTTTATATTATTATAGCATTTCAAAAGGCACGTCAACTGTATGAGCGTTTTATAAATGGGTATAAATTTCAATCCAGGCAGGCTAATTGCGGTTTCAACATCAAAGATAGTTGCGAATGAGGCACAGGACATGATAACGAAAGGGACTGTCGTTATAGGAAGGAAGCGTAAACAGAGAAATGGACCGCGATATGAAGAATGCTCGCCATACAAAGTTTCTCTCGTTACAATTTACCCAACTAATGACACCAAACCAGACCTTTTTGTGTAATCGGTCATTCGTCTTGCAACCGTCGACGCGAACAGAAGGTTTTACCCTGTCCATTCGTGGACTGATAAATGGATTTGCGTTTACTAGTGTAATCCTGATGCAAACTTAAGAACATTTTGAGAAGCACATCTCTCTTTACTTCGCCACTAATGCTTAATAGCAGGTATCCTAGAACTTCTCCTACAAGTCTACGGGTTTCAGTTCCATATTTGGTAACAGATTTTTTTTCGATTTAATAGATTTTATTAAACGTGTCTAATCCTAATTAAAAGTATTTTGGAATATTATTATTCCACACATCGATTTCGGTGGAGCGTTAAAACAAATTGGACAATCTAAATGGTTAGGGAAAACAAATATATTGACCTTTCGATTACGGAGCTATTCAGGCTCGTCTTTCTTCCCTCACAATCAAAAATTTAAATGAGTTTCCCCTTTCTACGAGTCGAGCGTATTTTTTTTTCTCTTAATGCCATTTTGGGATGATATTACCCTTAAATGAATATTCATTTGGTGCGAAATCGTTTAAGAGATAATAGAATGGGGTTCATATTAGGTTCATAGACAATGAATGATGGATCTTCATTTTGTATTCGAGAATTCTTGACCTTTTTTTTTTACGTTTTGGAGTGATTAATTCATTTCATAAGTAAGTGCTTTTAATCCTTACCTTTCAAAGTTAAATCCAATTAGAGCCTATTGTAGTAACTATTGTGGACGTACCTGAAATAAGAACAATAAGATTTAAAGGAATTATTAAAGAATACATATTATTGATTTTCACGGATAAAATGGTCGAAATGCGAGAATCACAAATGATTACAAATCAAATCTGTTAGTCGAGTGTCCAAATTGGAATACACAACAAAAGTGAACCTAATAAAATTGCTTACGTGATTTCCCTTGAGCAACAAGAAAAATGTAGCTTATTACTTCACAGAACTGAATGTAACTACAGCCGAAACTAACTTGCCATTGTTGAAAGTTACGGTTTTCAATCTTGAGCGAGTTAGTTCATAATTCAGACTCACGGGACGGTAAGTCGAAGCTGTAAGTTTTGCTTGTGGGACTCGAACTGTAGGAGACGAACGTAGCTATTACGGTTTTAAGTAACAAATAAACGAAACGTTAAGTTCTTCTTTTTGTTTATCTTTTCGTGAGTGCCATAAACAGACATGCGATTCCCTTGTGCCTACTTGCGGTGAGGGTTTAATCGCGCTATTTATTTTACTGAGCCCTTTATGTGACTTGTAATTATTTTGGTACTAAATGAAAAAAAAGCGAAGTGTTTTTGTGCACACTTGTATTTTGTACAAAGTACAGCTGGTGCGCGAAAACATATAAAATGACTCTTACATATTTTTTTTATTGCCTTTGTATGCAGACGAGCATACGGCCCACTTGATGGTAAGTGGTCACCGTCGCTCATGGACGTCAGCAATGCCAGGCGCATAGCCAAGCCGCTGCCTACCATTAAATTAAATTAAATTAATTGTACCCACTATGCATAACAATAGTTGATCATAGTCGACCTTAATTGAAAATTTAGTTAGATATAAGATTTATAAAATTGGTATCGGAAAGAACTAACTGGTAGAATTAGTTACCGCCTCTAAGACTTACTTACGGAGATTTCTTGGTGAAAACCTTAAAAAGCTGTGCGTTTTAAACAAAACAAACAAATTTGTTTGACCGAAAGTTTTAGCACAAAATTTTTCAATTTCCTAACTCCCGAACCGGCCATTTGACTCTAAATTAATTTAGTTATATCAGAATCCTCGATCAACGTCACTGCTCTCGGTATAGGCCCCTTTTCATTCTGACGAGTGACGTTTTAATAACCTTGTTATTTTGAATTTTAGGGATATTGTTTTAATTTGAAAATCTCTCTTTAGTTATTTATTCTTTTTTTATTGAAAGTCGAATTGAATGTATAGGTATTAGATAGAAGATATTTTTCAGGTTATTGGACATATAAGACAGTGTAGTCAGAATAATAGGCGTACATCTCGACGTCAAATCCCCTAGCGACCGCGTGTCGCCGGTTGATAAGCAGTCGATGGCATAGCATGTTATGAGACAAGTCATAGGAATCAGAGGTTGTGTAAGAAACTGTAAAATATTATCTAAAACGTGTAGCAAAAACTTTGTATCCCTTTTTACGAAAATTGCGCGGACGGAGGAGTATGAAATTTCCCACATTTCAAGAGAATATAGAGAAGGAGTGCAAAAGGCTAATATTTTTTTAAAAATTATGGATAAAAAATAGGTTAAATCAATAAAAAAAACATTACACACTACCGTGTATTTGAAACAACACATACATATCGACGCTTGAAAGGCAAACGTGACTAAGCGACAATGCGTGAACTTTACAGTAGACTAATTTAAAGTTGAAATACCTGAAAACAAAATTTATTTTAACGAATCTAGCTGTAGTAGAATCTAGTTAGTAGCTGTAGGATTGAAATGATTTTAATAGACCTAGAAATATATTTTTTTTGCGCATCGAATATGGTTATTGCCTATCATTTATGTACAAAGAAGTTATTGTCGCTTAGTCACGTTTGCCTTTCAAGCGTCGATATTGATTTTCAGGATATTGTCAAAATAACCATTCTAGATCTATTAAAAAAATATTTATAACTATTGATGCCATGCACCCCACGCTTTTTTTACAATAAAATCATTGTTTCTTACACTATTTTTAATTCAAATTTATTAAAACATATTTTCTATTTTTTAGTTGGATTTTCTATAAAAGCGTATTTTGTTAGTTTTTTAAACTATTATTTATTTGTATTAAGAATTTAATTCATGCATAGTTTTTTATGTACGTTTTAGGGCCATTACTTTACGCCAAAGGAGGCCTCGTTTGCCGCGAAACTCCAGCGCTCTGATTGAACACTTCAAATCGCTTAAGCTTGATTCTTGAGCCGTTTATCGTTTGCAACGCTGCCCGATGATAGCAACACCCTGTTAGCTGACCGCAGACCAACGACAGTTACGGTTGCCACGTCCTCGTTCTATTACACGTTGGAACGCATCAGTGGAAGTCGAATGACTTTAGAACTCCACTCGACTATGACTGAAGGCGCATCGAGAATACTGTATTCAGCATCGCAGTTGTAACGTTTTCGGACGCGAATGCGAGGGCAATTAAAATCATGTATTTGTGAATCAATTTCGTTTCAAAAAAATATATCGATAATTTGTGTGCAGTTACTTTATATACAAATGAGATGTGGAAACGTAAATAAATTTTAATAAGTAAGATTTTTTAAATCAAGATTTATGTATTTTTTCTTGTATGTGTGACATACGAATTATCCCAAATAATAGGGTGACAGCGTTGTGTCTACACTAGGTACACTAAATTACGTAACAAATGTGTCAACTTCTTACGTACGAACATACATTTAACGTATGCTCCTCAAAAATAGAGTTATCTCACAAAATTTCTCAAGATGTTACTAAATCTAATTTGACTTTATAAAACCCGTCTGGGCTTCGTACTGGTGCTAATTTTCACGAATACGTATTAAATCCAGACAGCTAGAGATGGTTAGGTTAGGAAATATATTCGGAATATACCTAGACGAACATTATTTACAGAGAGACAATAGCGCGAGATAATAACTAAAATTTTCAATTAAACAGCCGTCGTCGCCTTGGAAGGCATTGTGTGGCGTTTCGTGGCGCGGAATGGCGGAGAGCGGTGCGGTGTGGCGGATGTCCGGCGCTCGAAGCCGAGTCATCGCTAGAACGTCGTTCGCTCGCGCCATTACGCTGCCAATGGCGGAGATTACGTATTGATATCATACGAAAGCGCCGTCTTTGAAATATGTCAATCTAAGAATGAAATGAACTGAGGTTTTCGTTGCAAAGTTTAAAATTTAAATAAAGGTATAATAATATACTCAACATACTTTGTCATACAAGAATGTCCGTTCAAATTATATTAACATGGAATCTATAGAGACCGGGTTATGTCAGACTCCGGCGCCTCCAGAAAAGAAGAAGGAGAAGAGGGTCCTCCTCCTCTTCCAATTCCTGCCGGGAGACTACGCCTTGAGAAAGGCGCGCGAGACGCTGCACGGCGTGAGCCACGCAAGAGCTACCCCGCAAAACCGACTACCGACTAAACCCCAACGAGCCCCACCACTCCGACTCCACGAAACCCACGGTACCGCATAGTGCGCGCCGAAGGTTCGCCATCGCCGGTACCCGTCCTGACAGTAGGATGGGATTCCATCCCCGGGAAGATCCCGCAGGACATCGTCTCGGGAGACACACCGTGAGCGGTGTACAGGAGCCACAAGCACGGGCGCGAAGCTCCCGTTCATCTCCCGTAGGGGCTGTCGGGTGCCGGGTGCGGGGGCGCCCGGTTCTTGGCTGTCGGTCCGATGGTGAGGCGGTGCAAGGTGGCTCCTGTGCACCGCCTACCACCAGTAACAATCTAATATCTGAGATCTAATATATCTAATGTATGTATGTGTATTTAGATGTTGTTAATTTTTTTATTCCTTTCTTTCAACTTTTTATCACTATTGTGTATTGTTTGTATTGCAGTTCTTTTCCTTACAGGTTTTTTACTCGGTATAACTACGTTCGAAGATCTATGATAGACATAGAACATACACTACAGAATTATGGTTGGGTTAGTTGTAGACGAAGTAGGAGTACCTAAATTATGCTAAATAAAATTGCTATTGCTATTGCTATTACTATTACTAGATCTGAATTTTTGTCACACATTATAATTATGAATACCTATTACATGTACACATATTAGGAAAGAAGTAAAATATAAAATAATAACAAATGGTTTAATATTTGAATTTTTAAAAACGTTGCCATGATAGATTTATCAATGAAATTTCTAAGAAACATTATAAGGAACACGTCGGTCGATCTTCACGTCAGCTATCCGCAATCGCGATTACTAGACATAACCACGTGAACTGGTTCACAGAATCAAGCGTTACAAGCACTCGTATCCAGATGTTTTATCGCAATAGTCATTTTGGCAGAGCATCAACTACTCAACAATAGGAGACGACAGACGTAGAATTTAAATGGAAATGTAACGTTTTAAATTCGGAGTCACTGTTGTATTTATGAAAAATAAAAAAGTCGCTTTTTTTTGCGCACCCATCCTAGAAATTTTGAGGGGCTTAGCGAACATGTAGGCGAGCTCACGGGAATTAGCCCGGCGAATTTGCTAATACTAGCCCTAGCAAGAGCAGCGCTTCGCTAAATCTAACACTAGATCGGAATCGCGATCCCCTGAGAAGATCCAGCGAGAAACGGAGCTATGTCAGTGTGTTAATTTTGACGCCGAGCCCTCGCATTTGACGAGTTCGACGAGAACGGTGACCGGTGCTTGGAATGCCTAAAAGTATCGATGATGGATCGGGAGGATCCGAAGTGACCCGGCCATCATTCTCGTCGAACCCGTCGCTTGCGGCGAAGGGCTCGACGAGTAAATTAACCCACAGACACAGCCCACTGAGTTTCTCGTCGGATCTTCTCAGTGGATCGCGTTTCCAATCCGACGGTAAATTGTGCGAAGCACGGCTCTTGCTAGGGTTTGTGTTAGCAACAACGTCAGGTTTGAGCCCCGTGAGCTCACCTGCTAGTCCGGTGACGCTGATATGGTCTCTAAAGACCATCAGCTTGGGTAGTGACGTGTTTTGAGCGACGGCGACTATTTACTGTTTGGATGTTGTAAGTCGTGCGACCGCAGCACTGTTTTCCCGTACCATTTTTGGAAATATTTACAAAATTCAGTGATTGTATAACTATTGATATAACGTATGTAATTTTTGTTCGAGTATAGGTGAACGTATAATTTATTACTGTCACGTACTTACATTTATTACTTACTGTAAGTCGTTACCGACAACACAAGCAAAGTCATATAGTTTTTGTGCCATCGGTATCACACATGTATCTACACCACGAAGCGATTGGTGCAGTTTGAGATAGTTTCCGTACTAATAAAAAGTATTTTCACTTATTACGCAAGTATTTCTATATGTGCGTAAGAGGCAAAGCACGCAATGTAACACAAATAAAATTCAGCTGATTCGCATAGCGAACGAGCCCGAGCGAAGCCGATGGATGGTACCTATATATCATATTATAATACTAGACGATTATTTTTTTGATAACGCCATCTTGTTGTGTCTTTAAACAGGGTTAGTTGCCCTCAATTAAGAAAAATAGTATTATTATTCGCCAATAGATGTCGGGAAGAGCTGATTATTGAAAACACGAATAAAACAACATTTTCTGAAAGTAAATCGTAGCTAGATCGATTTATCGCCCCCGAAATCCCCTGTATACTAAATTTTATGAAAATCATTGGACCCGTTTCCGAGATTCAGATTATATATATATATATATTAATATACAAGAATTGCTCGTTTAAAGGTATAAGATGAACTTATTAGGCCTAAAAGCATTACGGTACATACAGATAAACATTGTATTTTCAATTCACTTGAGCTAAAATATTTCATTATATTATTTCGTTTTCAATTATCGGATTGATTACTTAACACGTAACGTTACGTTTGGCGTAAATGTGACGTTGCAGTTTCATAATCCTGTGTAGTAAAACCTAATCATAAATACAAGATACTTTACATAACAAACAGATTGAACCTAAACAATTTGGCATCATAATACCGTACGTTCATCAGTGAAATCTTAAAGGCTTTATTGAATAACGCACATCATGAAACGCGACATCATATCTATATTCAGTGGGTACCCGACAAACAAATGTACAATACGATATGAATCTCGCTACAGACACCCGACAAACATACAGTTGTATCTCCCCTCGTTTCCTGCATCGTAAGTAACACACGTCCCACGTAAGTTGACAACGATAGCTATGCGTTCGATTTCGACTCTACCGCAATTATTATAAGATGATAAATGGCATAGCAGACACGCTTTTAATGCTCTAGCAGAATCGGGACCTAGCCCACTGAGCTTCAATCTACTGAGAGGGAACGTTATTTTGGTCCGCATGGCATACACAAGCGTTCTTTGAAATTTTAATCGTTACATTCACCCTGCCCTTATGGCACACAAGGGACGGCGTGCTGTCGTGCTCATCATAAGAACTGCAGTGAAAAGGATTAAAAAGTCTAAGACGTGAAACGAGGCTTCCTGTTTGATGTTCTCGCATTTATTCAGTTTCCTATTTACGTTCGTACATTTAACAAAGAAAAAAAACATGGAATGTAAAAAAAACATGGAATGTAAAAAAACAAATTACCACACGCGGTTACGCTGTCCCAAATAAACACACTATTTCGTTATAAAAACACAACACGAAAATGGGATACAGACAAAAAATAAATATTCCCGACACGCGATGTGACAGTTTTTTTCAATGGCCACTAATTCGCTGGCACACGTTCACTACGACACTTAAAAATTCAAACGCTATTTACATTCAACCCCCCAGCGCGGCGTCTACTAATACCCAAATAACGCTAAAACAATCCGCATCGGGACTATTCCCGACGCCCCTTTACTAACGTTAAAATAGAGCTGCAGTAACCCTAAATATAAAATTCAATAAGCAGAGTAAACAGTCGGTTAACCTACATTCAGAGCACGAACTACGTATGAGAGTTAAACCCTCTTATATTTGGTTATAAATTGTGAGCTGAAGAATATTATGACATTGTGGAATAAGCCCGTAATGTTGAATGAGTAAAATTGTATTTACTAATGAAAATTTTAAAATTGGAAAGGTTTATATGATCTTACAGTATTCATACCTATATAATAATATTAAAGTTCCTATATTATGTTAATTTTACTGTACAGTAATTAGATTTGTTGTAGTAACATAAGTAATTAAATGTTAATTGTGTTCAATCAACAGAAATAAAAGGCCAGATTTTAAATGAATACAATTTTGTGTTATACATTAAAAATCAAAAAAGACTTTATAAATAGCAAAATTTATAAATTATTTTGTTGAATACTAGTGATTCTGGTCAGGATATTAGACTAAATAATAAAGCAAGTGTGCTGTCATCGTTCCTTGATACGTGTAAAAGTTTTTTTAAATTAATGAGTAATCCTGAAGCTTGTAGAAGAAATTACGTTGAAAGATTCCATTAAATAGAAATTGAAATAACAATTTTGTTAATACGGTCAAGGATATTTATTGCCTTTTATTTCTTCTATAATTTTACTACACACACTATAACTACTATAATTTGCGCAAAACTTATTTAAGCGCTTATGAAACCACATCTTTACAAGAGCCAACTATGCAATGGTAAAAGGCTGTTACATAAAGTCATGAGAAAATGTCAGATGGTGCTAATAAATGACGTATATTCAATGACATTAGACATGAATACTTGTAGGTCGATGTATCTACGTGCTTATTAAATTATAACCTAGTTATATAGCAGACGATACTTGAAAATGAAATTATAAAACACTACACCAACTTACATTTAACAGGTTCTTACCATAATTTTAGCATTAAATGAGTTCCCCGTGATATTCCGGCGTTGTTGCAAGCACCATTATCACGGGTAGACTCAGTCTTCCTCACATTATTTGTTAAGTTTTTTGTTATGTGGGACTAAGTTGTAGTAGATCAGTAGCTCACGAAAACCATAGCTATTTATTGGTATCTTCTGCTAAATATTCGGACAGACTATTCTATAAATATATCCTATGATTCTCTCGCCCATATTATTAGAATGACCAGTAGGAAGTACCCTATTTCTTCCAAAATAACCAATTAAATTGACCAATTATTTATCTAGTTTAACTGCATCTACGTTGACATAAAAAAGAGTAGCTTCTGTTTCTTTCTTTTCTTTCTGTACCCATGAGCCAGAGTTTCAATTTGCGATGTGCTCAACGTCACTAATACCGATTTATCGAAAGTAAGCCACCGTTACTAGTATCAGAACGATTCTTATTTACAATTCAGTTTGAAATAAAGTCGGAATCTACCTCATTTTAATACTAATAAGAAGATTTAAAAGGTAAATCCATTATCTGATTTAAATTTCAAATAAGTTCGTTACTGTTGGTTAGCATTATATAATTCTCGTTTGCTTTTTTAGCATGAAGTTAACAAAGTGCCATAAAGTTTCGAATCATACGCTGATTTATTATTTAATAATGAGAAAAAATTTAATTCTTGTTTCTATGTTTCTTCCCTATTTGTGCTAATATTGTTAATTTATTTTATGTTAGATTATTGTCAGTATATTTGTACTTTATTAACGATTCGTAGTCTGTATTGTTAATTTGTTATGCAAATTTTTATTTAATTTGCTAGTAATGAAGATTACAAATTGTTTCAAACAATATAAACAGTAACGGGTTCTTACCCGGATTTTTAGTTTATACGAGTTCAGAATTTATTCGTCATCATTCCAGAATTTTTGAAATGATTGAACCGTATTTTTATCACGTCTACGATTCGTGAATATCTAAAATTAATTAAATGATTCGTCAAATATTTCACGTAATACGGTAATAATGATTCGACTATGTATGAATATCATTTATTAAATATCCGCGAAGATGGCTCCGATGGTATCGAGACCCGTTAACCTTGAAGTCTCGACGTTTAAGCCCCTTTGTTTGCATTCTAGTTACCGACACTCGATCGGTCGTGTGAACCGATTGCGAACGTCTTCGACTACAAATCAAGTATGTCTATTGATAGAGATAATTGTGATTTCTTATTTTATTTTTTTTAAACCATCTAAGCTTAAAATCGAACGAGGAACGCTAATAAAATAATTATTTTTTTAATAACCTTTTATTCCCATCTACCTATGAAAGTTTATATTATACAAGATATAAATTAAACTTAATTGAACTATTATTAACTTGAATGTTCCTAAGGTACATTTTCATTCAGTTAAAGAATGATATTCGAAACCTAGCCAGTCAATAAGAAAACATCGAAACAGTTATTTTTATTTTTATGGGAATATACAATTAAAACCTCATACGAACATGCATTTTATTAAATCATAAGAAATACTTCTGTTACTTATTACGTATGGGTTAAAGAATAAAATGTTTAAATTATCTGCAGGAATAACATTGTCTGTCTGGTTTGTTTAGCTCACGGCTTACTTGGTATTAGGTGGTTACCGGAGTCTATAGACATGCCATACCCTAGTTTATTGAAATACACAACCAACCGCCTCTGAAAAAAAATCAAAGTAATAAATCAAAATAGGTATAAAACTCGCATACGGCATCCTTCTCGTCAAACAGGCCATTAAAAGCCAATGTAACAAAATTGAATATTAAAATATCAATAATATAAAAAAAGAAACATCAAAGAAATTAAATATACTCTGCGGTGATTAATGGCGAGCGATGAAAACGCTGTCCGCACTTTCGATCGTCACAGCGCTCTAAATTCATTAACATTAAACGATTTTAATATTTATAAACCATTCAATTTACTATCCGATTTTATGCATTCGTTTTACGTGTTTGTTATTGAATTCAAAACCTACGTATTTCCAATTTTAAACAGTCACGCGTTCTAATTTGAAAAGTAGTACGCTGTTCCTATGGGCTCTAGTGCTAGAGCAGTGACTAAAAAAAAGATTAGTGGTGTCGTGGGACACCGGATACGAACGAAGTTCCTTATTATAAAAATATTAATTTTAAGTTCTATTCGAGGTATAAAGAAAATAATTATTCGGGTATACATTTTTTATTATGATTTTGTTATTGATAAAAATAAAAATAAAACTACTTTACAAAGTCAACTTTATTTTATTCACAATGATTTATAAAAAATATATCATAATAAAATATACAAAGGAACAGCTGTTTATATGAATAATAATAATAACCGTCATCACTTAGACTATACATTAGACACTGTATAGCCATCATACTAAGACTATACGTAAATAATAAAAATCTTACGTTACGGACGTTTTTTCCCGGTACCCCTCCGCATCGTCCCTTAAGGAACTTCGTTCCAAAAACTGCACTAAATGTTCAAACGAATGTCGTTCAAATTCTTATTTTACGAGTGACAGCTGTAGAAAAAAACATAAACTAGTTAACATAGTACTATGGTTCAAATTCTTTTGTTTCAGTCATTTCGGTTTGCACACTGATCCAGTTTAAGTCGTTCCATTTTAGCTCCTGACGTCACACACCGTTTGAACTTGAATTTCTATTCAGAACTCGTCACGTCACGGCTCGTAACAAGATGACATCAACTAACACGCTCGCTGACTGATAAGTAACATGCTTCCATATACAATTCAATTTAGATTTGAATTTATTGTTAGAATTGGGTTCGCATGGGTTAGAGAAGTACTATTTATGGAACAAAGCCACAGTGCGCTCCCATTTAAAACTAAACTTTCATATTGTTCAAACGGGCTGACGGGGAAATAAGACTCAATAGTTTACCAGTAAAGTGTTTTCTTTGAAAATTCTTTCAAATTAAAAAAAATATTATCTGTCAATGAACTACATAGAAGACTTTTTTAAATATATGTGTATTGTATAAACCATGATTAAAACGTCTAGCATCGGTCTACTGTTTATCTGTTTGAAAAGATTTGAGCACAAAAAAAACACTAGCTTTGTTCCAGTAGGTTGTATATACCAGTGGTATTACGCAGAGGGAATAACTGATGGAATAAACCAAGATATGTGACAAATACAATAAATATGTAGGCAGCGGCTTGGCTCTGCCCCTGGCATTGCTGAAGTCCATGGGCGACGGTAACCACTTACCATCAGGTGGGCCGTATACCCGTCTGCCTACAAAGGCAATAAAAAAAATATACATCAAAACCAAAATTTTGATTAGCCCATGGTTTTTTTTTCAATGCACAGATGCCCACCTAATTCAGTCTGTAATACTTATTATCATAAAAATCTGATTACGCTGATGACCTTTACAAGGAAAGTTTGCTATGTATATACATACACATCAAAGTCTCGATCAGAAACATTCGGGGCTTTTTTCTACTGAACAATATTACTAGTTCGGTGAGAGATTGGCTTTGCGTTTCCTATAAACGTAGAAAAGAAAAAAGAAAAATTCCTGTATCATAAAAGTTAAAACTTAAATCTTCTTTTCCTCCACTTTATCCTACTAGGTGGGGTCGGAACCGCTAATTTTTCTCTTCCATTCTCTTCTATCAGTCGTCATCTCAACATTCACTCCTCTCTCTCTCTCATATCGTCATTCACACACTCCATCTAATTCTTCTTTGGTCGACCTCTTCCACCTCTACCTTGCACTACCATTTTCATACATCTCCTAGTCACATGCATCTTCTCTCTAGGCATCACATGTCCATACCACGCTAACCGTCCACTCTTTAATTTGTTGATTATTGGGGCGGCTACTTTCACACTTCCTCTAGTTAAAATTTAAATCTTTTTTTAATTTATTTTTGATTTTGATTTAAATCTGATACTTCCTGTGAGTGTCTTGAGTGCTGTTATGACACACACAAGATAAGAACAAGTCCACACAGAACCGGAATGACGAATATCTTGAAAAAAGAGACTGCTTTAGACCAGGAACTGAACCGGGAACCCGAATACAAATAAAAATCACTGGCACTGACTTCTGACTGAAATACATTCTAGAAGAATCACGCGAAGATAGACTAAAAGTAAACAACGCTCCACCGTATTCTATTAAAGTATATTCCAGCACTAATGAAAGAAACTAGTGCGAAACAACAAAAAAAGCTTTTTGATTACTTTCAACAAAACCGTTCCCTGCGTGCAACAATAACTAGTTTCTTTGTTTACAAGAGCTTATACATTGTGTTAATAAGCATTCCTGAAATCGAAAAGAATAATGTATGAGCTTAAGAAAACCGGAAAACAATATAACAATTAATTTACCAAGCTAAGCATCAATGAATGGACTTTTTGGGGCGGTAACCTTATGCGCCTATCAACCTAAAGGGAAATCGGCTTATTTTTAACCAAATTACATTACCTATAATAAAAACAAATAAACCCAACAATTAATTTTTGGGCGGCCATTTTTATTGAATTAAAAATTACTAGTATAATATATATTATATAATTTTTTTTTATTGCTTATATGTGTGGACGAGCTCACAGCCCACCTGGTGTTAAGTGGTTACTGGAGCCCATAGACATCTACAACGAAAATGCGCCAACACCTTTATAATAACCATGTGTTTACGTTTCCGATTATTCGAAGTCCCGGATAATTTAAAATGAATTTAAATGCGTCTCTCAATGCATAGTACTCTTTCGAAGCATGTTGTTTTAAGAGAGTTTCACTTGGCCGGGGTTACTGACCTCATTCACGGTCAAAGTCACAACGTATTCACACCCGCTAACTAACAAATTAAACAGGTAAGTCCAGTTTCTTGGCTCGTGTATTTCAGTTTCTTTAGGCCCTTCTCCCAATACATTGTCGCGCTTTTAACTTCTGTGTTTCTTTTGAAGGATAGAATATTAGAGTGACTACCGGAATATTACGCGCGTGAAGCATTTTTTTTTAATTATAAAATTTAGTTTCTCAGTTTTTACTAATTGGTCTTAGATGTTTGGTAGTAAATAATATATTGTAATGTTAAATATGTCTTACTGTTAAAATTGATATTTTTCTCCCCATTTCTCCATATTCCCCCATACTCCATAAATAAATCGGTAAAACTATATGACCGCATGCTATACTCACAAAAAAAGTTAATTTACTATCAAAAATATCTTAGTTAATGCTTGTTCGATTGGGTAATTAACACAAACGCTTCATAATACGGCTCCGATATGTAGAAGCTAAAACTTTTTTGTGGAGATCAGAAGGGGTCCTTTCTCCGCAAATCATCTTAATAAATATTGACATTGACATTCAACATATTATATAAAATCGTAAAAAAATAATTAAACATCACGTAATTGTTGATCTAACGATTATTCAAAAAATATCCGTTGCACTTAAAGGGCGCAGAGCTCCGATTAAACTTTTTAACTTCTGTCCGAATCGATAAAGAAGCCGAACAACTTGAATAACTCTACGCGATAAATATTCAGCGGCTCGCTAACCTTGAAAACGTCTTGAATGAAACAAAAAGTTTCGTATTCAAATACCGATGTAGGTATGATGTAGATTTGGAGATTTTTATATATTATATACGACTCTTAAGAAATTGTTGATTCGTATATTTTGGATTGTATGTATGTATGTGTACATATGTATATGTATACATGTATTTTTTTAATGCTTAGATGGGTGGACGAGCTCACAGCCCACCTGGTGTTAAGTAGTTACTGGAGCCCATAGACATCTACATCGTAAATGCGCCACCCACCTTGAAATATAAGTTCTGAGATCTCAGTATAGTTACAATGGCTACCCTACCGTTCAGACCGAAACGCATTACTGCTTCACGGCAGAATATGTATATATATTTCACGGGATTGGTACACCGCGCGTAGTTAATTTCCAAATGATTCTTGTTCACCTGATGGTTGTCTGGAAGAGATCGCTCTTAGCGATAAAACCGCCAACTGTACTTGTTTGTATTTAAGGTATCGCAATGTTTATTTGTTTTTTGGTGTACAATAAAGAATACTCTCTCTCTTTGTCTCTCTCTGTACTTTTTATCGATGCGGGTAAAATTCTGCAATGAACATCAAAGAAGGTTAAATTATTTTTCATACTAATACTGTTTCATTAATTCCATGCGTTCTGGGCGTTGAAGGGCAGCACACCGTACAGGTGAGATTGTGACCGCATGTCTCAAGGTTAATGATGTGAACATGATTGTGAGAGCTTCGAGTTTAATACTTTTTTCATTTCTATCTCGTAGTGCTGTCTGCTGCATTCATATTTTAGTATTAAACATAACTAGTGGCCCCCGCAGTAGTCGAAATTCGACTATAATAATTAATTGAAATTATAAGTTTGAACATTCTTATTGGTTCTATTGTCAAAAACTATTATACTTCTATAATCACAGATTTCGCCAAGACTACACTATAAACAAACAACGTTAAAGACAAACAATATTAATCTATTCTCAATTTGACCACAGACTTTAAAGAATAACAATGGTTTCACAATTGACAATTTGCAAAGAGTATATTTATACGTATGTGTTGTGTCAAATACATGGTAGTATGTGTAATGTTTTCTTTATTGATTTAATGTATTTTTATTGCAGGTAGGACGGTCGATGGGGCAGAAAGATCCTGGAGTGGCGACCACGTACTGGTAAGCGCAGTGTGGGACGGCCACCTACTAGATGGACCGACGACCTAGTAAAAAGCGCTGGGTCTCGTTGGATGCAGGTGGCAATGGACCGGTCGCACTGGAAATCTATTGGAGAGGCCTATGTTCAGCAGTGGACGGCGATAGGCTGAAATGATGATGATGATGATGATTTTTATTGCATAATTTAAAAAAATATTAGCATTCTGCACTTTTTCTCTATGTTCTCTATAAGTGTCGGAAATTTCATATTCCTCCGTCCGCGCAATTTTCGTAAAAAGGGATACAAAGGTTTTGCTTCACGTATTAATTTATAGATTATGTTCCGGCAACTGCTAATCTGTAGATAAGTAGGCAAAGACAAATCAGTTAAATGCAAATTTCCAATCAATTTTCAACTGATGTTCTTCATTTATTTGTTTGTTTGCTTAGTAGCCATAGAGACTTAATTAAAAAATATACATATAATATGTATAATCGGTTGTTAATATAATCAAGTGATACATAAAATGAAAGCAAATCTTGGGGTGTCAGTAATTATGGTCGTATTTTGATCATCGTGCGAACAATAGTCTACATTAATAAGCAAGAAATCTACATATTTTTTCGACATAAACCATCATAAAAATATGAAAATAAGGAATCAGGACCTTGAACGTGCTCACGCATCGTTGTGCTCAGCCCCGCGCTGTTGATGCGAGATAATGAACACACATGAAAAACCCAATTTAGTAAATCTTAATGTACGGTACACAAAAAGTAGAGATTGTCTTATGTGAATTGTGAAATGTTTTAATGTCACAAAATCGCCTATTAATATTTAATTGTAATTATTTCGTAACGATCCTGGCTTACAGATACTATAACAGCGTGTCTGAACCATAGTGAACCGTCAATGGTGTACACACATCATTGGATTCGCTACGGCACCGGTGATGCACGATTATGAACACACATGAATAATCCGATTAAGGAATCATGATAACATTAGGGATGTCTCAATTATAATACACGTATATGTATTTTACATTTCATTCAATAAATTTACAATGAAGGAATGTTTTTCATCATATTTTTGTGTTCATTCTCAATCATACAATCTAGTCCCCTTTTTCACATAATTGATACATAATATAGTTAAATTCACTAAAATAAAAAATACAAAAACTTTTTCATAAAAAAATTCGTCAACTAAGAACAAGTCCAAATTATATTTATGCTCCTGAATCAATTTGATAATTGAAAATAATCATTTAGTCGTAAATGCTGTGTTATTTTAAACGTACGCGAATAAGCATAGTAATAAAACATCCGGATTTTATATTGTCAAAAGGCTAAGGGCTAAGCATGTGTATGACATATGATAGCTATCAGAGCCCATAGAAATCACAATTTAAAAACCACGTTCATCATTGTGGTAATTGTTTTGTTTTAATTATAATACAATACTTGATAGTTTTTTATTGCGTATTTTGTTTTTTTATTCTTCTTCTTCTTTTTCGCTTCCTCATTATTGAAGGTCGTGACCACCTTGGTCTAGTTTCTGCACCAGCTTCCTCCAATGTTGCCTGGATTCGGCCTGCCTAATGACGCCCGGGACGCTGGTGTTTGTGGCCTCCTTGACAATGTCCGTCTACCTGGTTGGCAATCTTCCTCGACTTCTCTTTCCTTTCACGTGACCTACAACTATAAATTTTTCCAAGTTCTCAGGATTTTGTCGGGTACGTTTTTTTATTACACGATATTATTCTATCAACGTCGAAGTCGTTATTGAACATGAATTAAGTGCTTATTCCCTTAGTAAAATTGGTAGCTACCTGCAGGATTTTAATACCGGCATAGTAGTGAGTAGTGCCTCATTCAGAGCCTGCGATGGAAGACCGGCCTACCTTAACCACCATTGGGAAGGCAACTCTCCATATTCGAACTATTCAACATTCATCCTCAACACTAATTTCTTGATCAGTTGATCACAATCATCATTCAACAGTCATCAACCATCATGAAACAGCACTCCTGGTAAGGAGGCAGGGAGCTCAAGTCCAAGCAGAGGAGGTTTTCCGGAGACCAGAACCGTAAGGGTACACGAGGACCCAAAGACGAATTATGTACGAAATATTTCCTCTATATTCTTATGAACTCTGAATATCTGCTGGTACTGTTTTGTTTTTAATACGCTTTTATTAGATTCAGATGTATGTATGTTCGTATGTAACGGAATCTTTGAACATGATTTTGACCCCCTTCAAAACGTCGGATTAACTCGAAATTTGGTATACTTATATTATATACTTATATAAGGACAGAGGACAATCCAATATTAAAAAAAAATTGAAAAAAATATATTGAAATTCAACTAAAAAAATAAAAATAAATACTAACAAAATACGCTTTTATAGAATATCTAACTTAAAAAATTTAAAATATATTTTAATAAATTTGAATTAAAAATAGTGTAAGAACAAATGATTTTATTGTAAAGAAAAGCATGGGCTGCTTTTCAGGATATTATCAAAATAACCTTTCTACTCATATCTGTTCATAAAATATTTATAACTACTGATACCATGCACTATATTATACATTATACATTTATTTTTTCAATAAAACACACAAACAAAACAAAAGTGGAAGTAAATTATGAATTAAAAGAAAAATAATTATGATTCCCGCCATGATTACATTACTGGTAGCGTTCAGACGGCGCGTTCACCTGCGAACGAGGTGAAGGTCGCGTAACTCGTGAACCGAACTCGCCCGAACGCAAATGACAATGTAAATATTCAAAATCTTCCCCGATACAGACATCTCGCAACTTCTGCTAGACCAATGTTTGATTTAAAAAAAATAAAAAATATCGACCTTCTTGAAAATATTCTATCACAAGCTTTTGCCCGCGACTCCGTCTGCGTGGAATAGTTACTTTGGCATAACGCTAAATTTTACCCCCCACTTCATTTACGTGAAAAGTGAAAATAATTTTGAATTTTAGAATGTTAAGGAAGCTATTTAAACCCCTATTTTGAAACATTCTTTATGTGTGTATTGGTGATGTTATAATATAACCAATAGCCTTCCTCAATAAATGGGCTATCTAACACTGAAAAGAATTTTTCAATTCGGACCAGTAGTTCCTGAGAATATCGTGCTCAAACAAACTAACTCTTCTGCTTAATAATATTAGTAGTATTAATGTAGCTTAGATATCTTAGCATTCAACATAACGCTATATATTAAGAAACCATGACACAATGTCCAGACGTAAGTCTAAAAAATCGTGTTAGAGGAGATACAGATCGTGTCAGAAAAATAATCAATGTATATCAAGTACTTGAAAGTTCTTCTATCGCCGAAAAGCTAAGTACCTACTACGTTCAGAACAATTGAACATTTTTACGTAATATTATTTTATACTTCAAAATGTACTCTGAATGTTTCTCCATTCTCTATTTTCATAAACAAGACTTAATGATTCTAATCAATATACATAAAAATGAATTGCTGTTCGTTAGTCTCGCTAAAACTCGAGAACGGCTGGACCGATTTTTTTTGGTCTTGAATTATTTGTGGAAGTCCAGAAAAGGTTTAAAAGGTAGCTAAATATGAAAATGCTCGGACTAAATAAAAATAACAATTTTGTTTTTCCTTTGATGTGTCCTCCGTCGAACGGATTCCTTTTGTTTGTATTAAGTTTATTTTATACAAAAGCTTAGGTCTTTTATTTATCGATTGAGGTACTACGAAGTCTGCCAGGTCAGCTAGTAATATATAAATTGTGTAAATATTGATTAAATGATATAAGTGACAATTTTTTTAAAATGACAATTTTGATGATTTTAATGAAATTTATTATAAATGATATTTCATAATAAAAAAAACAAGTGCAATGACATTTTTTCATCTTTCTAGACCCTACATTTTTTGATTACGAGACCCGCTTTATTTTAACCACTGAACACATTATTAAAACTGAATTCCCTTTTCCGGTCCCCTGCTGTAGAACAAAGCCTCCAATTAAGCTTAATAGTCGCAAGCACCCCGATAATTAACACAAGAGAAATAAAAATGAGCTTCACCACAATGCCATGGCTATACTAAGTTAAGTTCGTTGAAATGCCTTGACCACATACTATAGCACACATTTACAAAACCATTGCAATATTTAATATGAAAGCGGGAGTAGTATACCTGACACTTTCCAAGAGTATTGCGGTTCTTGGAGTTGATATCGCGAACTTTACCATCGGAGCTATTTGGAAGATAAAGGCAAGATTTCGTCTAAAGTGTTGGCCTTCAGCAGAGCGAGCCGGTATGGTACGGACAAAAATTTCTAATTTATTAAGCACAAGCTCTGCTGCGTGTGGAATACCATTCCCATCCTGGCGGCACCCAAATTATAATTCCACTTGACTCGGACAATAAATAATTCAGGGGTTATCACATTATCACAGGTTGCTTGAAACCTATGTGTCTTCGGAGAAACTATGGTTCTCTATGTATTTTGAACCGTTATTTCACGGAAAGTGCTTTGACGAATTGTATGAGATGATCCCATCATCTCCTTTTTACCGACGAACTACTAGCAGAGTTCGTATATTCTCCAAGGGATTTTTGAGCGCTATATCATGTCTTTCTTAAAACGAGACTTGAAGAATGTTCTAAGCAATACAGCGCCATAGTCAAGGTCAACCGCCATATCGTTCCTAACTTTCTTACACAGTAAATTTTTTTAGAAGAAAGTTTATTCACACATAATACATTATAGAATTAAAAACATCACACAAACGCAGTAAACATTTTTACATGCAAACCGGCTACAAGAGCGAAATGATCGTTAATCAAAAACGCACACAAATTTAGCTTATAGGTAGTTCCCGGCGCTTGAGAGGACAGCCCGCTGGGTTACTAACGAAGAGAAAAGTGCCTATTTCCGTAGCTTAATGACGTGTCAGCTAAACCGGGTCAAATACCTAATTTCGGGGAAAACCTAGATTATGATTTCAATTTGTATGTTGAAAATGCTACTGAATTACTTGAATGATGTATTTACGACAAAACGAGTTTAAGTTAGCAGGCGAACTTAAAATTTTCTAACAGATTAAGGGATTCTCGTATATTTTTAAATATTTTATTCAAAAACTTAACAACTTGTCTTACTTTTGTTTAACTCTATTTCTCTTTACCGATTTCTTTCAAATTCCTCTGATGAAATGTATATTTAGCTGTTCTAAACTCGGTCCACTTTGCACATATATCTTCCTGAATTTCTCACAATTTGGCCAGTTACTATCGTAAAACAGGCATACAATAATGATTAATGCTAATGAAATAAATAACAGTAACTACATCAGTTAGATAAGTGGTGGTATGACTAAATGTAATGGCTTCTAGATAAACGTAAATAGTAAAGTAATTTAACTTAAACAGCAATTCATAATTGATATTAAACTCAATAGTAATATGACCAGTAAGTCTATGATTACCGTATGATCATTTTCTCAAATATATGTTTCTCTAATGATCAAAATAGGTCTTATCTCTGACACCTGCAGAGTCAGTTTAATTTTATGTATTATTAAATTTTCTTATTTTCTTTTAATTTTTGTTAGTGATGTTTTGATGAAAAATAGCGACAATGATGAGGCGATTATCATGACACATGGCCTTATCGAAGTACCGTTCCGACGCTGACTTCAGGTTCTTCCTAATTGACTAAAGGCCAGCTTATAGCTCGATACCATTACACCAAGTTTCTTCTAATTCATTTATTCACGAAAGACATAAATTTATTTCCATTTCAAATTATTTGAAAAATAAATTTATGAGAAAAAATAATCACCATCCAAATTCAGTAAGTAATATTTAATTTTTTGTTTAAGTAAAAATTGCCCGAGAAGCCTCCCTTTGAACGTATCTTTTCACGAATTCTGCCATTTTATTGTGAAAATAATTTTTATTTGACTTTTTTCTCTGATGATACAGTCCGATCCTGAAAACAGCCGAAGGCAAAAGCAGAATTGTTTACAAATTTCGAAGGCACTCAATGTCTTTCAGTTTCTTCCAATTAGATCCAGCGCGGTCGTCTGAAAAAATTTGATGGTTTTCCTTTTATTTCCACCTCCCGTTTTTATTTTTCTTACAATATTTTTGCAAACTTTTAATTGGTTTGATAATGCAGTACTTGTATAAGAGAAACAGTCGAAAACAGAACATCTTGACCCTTGTCAGTATCTAGAGAATAATTCAGAAAGTTTCGATAAAATATTGCGTTCCAAGATATTCATCCCGGAGACACGGGTCCAAAAGACGTTAGAGAAGTTCTTGTTCAACTGTATCCATTTTGAGATAAAGAGATCTTGTACGTACTACGGAACAATCGAAGGTTTGTAATTTAAACTAAAACCTAATCTTACCAATAGACTTAGCATTATATTTATCTGTTAGTATAATCTCGACGTTATTTGTTTTCCCAAACCAATAATTACTAATATGATCATTCACATCCAATAAGGTATGACACTTAAATCGTTAGATAAAATTCAAATATCATTTTTTTTACTTTCAATAAGTAGGCTTTCATACATCATACAAAAATATGGTAAACTTCGATGTCCACATTTAAGCATTGTCATTATCCATTACACTAACAGAAACCCATAACTTATTTTATAAATAGCAAAC
The DNA here is from genome assembly GCF_030269925.1 of Bombyx mori. Classification (NCBI taxonomy): domain Eukaryota; kingdom Metazoa; phylum Arthropoda; class Insecta; order Lepidoptera; family Bombycidae; genus Bombyx; species Bombyx mori. Next base: position 12,393,019 of record NC_085128.1, read on the forward strand.
AAAAAAGAAAATCCATATTAGCCTATTTCACAAAACCTAAATATGCGGAAATATTTTTCTCAATAAAAACTCATTACACATATGGATGAAAAATATACTCTTTATTATAAAAATCAAATGGTTGTAATATGTATATATTGCATATATTGTGAAGATTCTTTTGGAAACTTTCAACTTTTAAGGGTTCGCCTAATTGCGATATATTATTTTTTAAGGTCTTCAAATTATTTTTTATTTTATGTTATTTTGGGATGAAACCATACTAATCAGTTTTGTCACATTTTGTAGCTTGTGTAATATTATATTTATGTGGGGTGGTCCTCAAACAATTGTTAGTAACAAAACGGGATTGGAAATTGAGTTTTTTTCTTACGCTATAGAAGCTGGCAATTTAAAGTAAAACATAAACAACTAAGAGACACTGGCAAAAGCTGTCAACTGCGTATAATGGCAAACACACTACTCAATGTACAAGCAGAATGTGTCTGGTCTTAAAACTATAACCCCTTTAACGTGGTACATAATATGGCTTAGCTACGTGTTCATTCATAATATGTCAATGGAATCTAAAATATTACATAAAATATAAATAGCGCGTTATAAATCAGTAAGATACTCTTAACGGTACATACTGAGCTCTATGACATGTTCCTCATTAAATGAAGTTTTAATAAAGGAGCCCTCAGCAATAAGCAGTGGCATTACTTCTTGCAACCCTTAATGAGAAGGATATGGGACGTATATGATACAAAGAAATGTGCCATGAAGGAATACAAATAATCAAATAACCATAGAATACATGAAAGAAACATTATTACAATGTTTTTCACTAAGAATTCCGATAGGCAAAATCCAGGTGCGACCATTTATTAAGAAGAAGTAGATACGTCAGGTTGAAGTTATTGTTGTGAGCGTTGCGCTTACTTTTTAAAAGTAGCAAATTTTGGATTTGTTAACACAATGTCAGTTTACTCACACAGAGGAAACAACGCTCAAACAGGCCGATACTCCAATTTTGGAAAACACCGAACATTAAGAGTTCACAAAATTTCTATACCATACTACAATTAACGGTATTTCAAACATTTCTATGAAATATACGATAGCAAAGTATGAATCCGTGTTATTCAGAGCATGTAACTCACAGACGGAACCTAGTATAATATTTTTTGTGCAAACACGTCCCTCTTCATCGCTTAACCCATAGTAACGCTAACTTTGTACATTCCGAGTTTTCCAAGGTCTTTGGTCTGAAAACTTTTCTTAAGTTAAACAACAAAAGGTCGGGGACCGATAAATTTAAACTTCGTACCTACCTTTTGTTTTGAATTAGATTAAAAAGTAGAGAAAGATCACCATTTTTTTAGGTAACAGGAATTAATTCTCGTTGAAAGAATGAACATTCGTCTAACTAGCAAGTATTTTTGGTATTAATTGTACTTATAGAAAAGAACTGATATTTACGAATTAAAAGCGATGCTGTAACTTGAATCGATATAAAGCTAAAAATTATATACGTATTATTATCGGGAACTTCTGTTCTAATTATTTGAAATAATCCCACGTTCCCATAATGCATTAGTCTCTGCCATTACTAACTTAGTTTTCTTTGTCTTTAGATCACACATAGATGTAATTTAAAAGCACAATCAATGCAAAGTGTTGTTAGTAATTGCTCAAAATTAGATTTTTATTTTATTTTAGACCGTATCAAAAATATCTTCTGTATGAAAACGTATAGAGCGGGGTATTTGAAGTAGCCGTCAATATTTAAAAGAGGAATCTAGAATAATAGCTTATAAAAGATGTATAATAAATAAAATAAATATTTACTAACAATCACGCCACGTTAACTGGTCCCGTGCTAAGTTCGTAAAGAACTTGTGTTACAAGTACCAGATAACGGAAGTAAATATAATATTTTTATTATACAGATACATATATTTAATATACACCCATAACCCTGGAAAGACATTTATATTTATCATACAAATATCTTCCCTTGGCGGGATTCGAACCCGCGACCCCCTTGTGTAGTGACCATGTCACTTACCACTACACCAGACGGCCGTTTGAGAATGAATGAACATGAAAGATGAATAAACATTGGAAGTAAAATCGTTAAATGATAGGTCGTGGATAGAATTTAGAAAGATATAGGTCTCTTTGCAAAAATCGATTGAGATACATTAACGAGACACGCTACGAATGGAGGTGAGTTGATTTTTTTCTCGCCCAGCTCGAAAAGGGATCCAAAGTATCTGAGTACCGCAGACATTATCGTGAAGGTACGGATCCTTCCTTAAGGTGAGCACTTTTATGTGCTCATCAAAGGTTACGAGATCAATAAAACACAATTGTTTTCCATTAAGACGGACGTCCACGCACTTACTACCTTGAAGTAAATGTAATGCTGTTTTTTTTCGAACGTGAGTTTATAGTGCATAATCTATCATAATTTTATATTCTTCTACTAATAGCTAACCAAATGTTAAAAAATAGGTTACTATGTTGTTTATAGGCCCATAACTATAAACGGAAATTTCCTCAATGCAATTTCTAGATTCAGTAAAAAAAATTATTATTTTGTCAATAATTGTACATATTATGTGGTCAAAATCTCTAATATAGCTTATGGCAGTTCTATCCATGGAACTAAGCCGCGTGAAAGCTTCTCTAAAGTAACGATAATGTTCATCACATCACAAAGCGAAATTTAATGTTCCTCAAATTCATCAATTAAGTTATTCAAGCAAAAAAGTTACGAGCATAGCAAGTTGTATTATCATCGAAAAAGTTTTCCATAATCGTTTTTACATATTCATCGCGTTGGGGTGCGTTTGTGACTCGTCTGCGAGAATTTGAATAACAAATGGGTGACACCTCCACGCTTCTAGACGGGATTTGAACAGATTTCTCGCAAATCCGTGGGCTCGGATCGGTGGTATTCTAAAGGGAAATCAGCGCACTGGCTAATCTTGTTCATTGTGTGCTGTATAGTGTGTTCCAAACCTAAAAACAAAAGCTTAGTCTTTCCATGACAGTTATAATCGGTCTAAATAATCGTTCTGCTTATTAAATGGATTAAACTCTATGCTGAGTCGTGTATACGCCAACTCCCTTCCTGTCTTCCTGTAACTAATGAGAAATTGAATACAAAAACTGATAATTTTAATAACTATCAAAATCATCCACGAAGCAAAAATAGTTTCATCAAATATTACATTGTAAAGATTTTTACTTTAATTCAGTTTCTGCGGTGACAGTCGTGATTGTTACGACAAAAACAAAATTATAAAACAATTTAAAATACATCGTCTTGTAACAACGTTGCACAACGTTAGTGACAAACAAAATACAAAGTGACCTTCGGCGTGACTTTGAAACTTAAAACTTAATAGTTGAAAATGCGAATTCATTTACTAACGTACCTACCAACAGAAATACTTAGCACGCCGGAGGTCATCGGTCTGCTATAACCAGACCTTGCGTCATCAGTCGCCAGACAAACGCCTGTTGAATTACAATTATAGTAGACCACTACCGAGAAAGATAATTAAATTTTCCACACGTATAGCTCAACAAGTCGAAACGGAAAGAAAGGCTCCCGAACTCTCCACTAAATTATTGTTAGAAAAGAAATATTATGCACTCGAATCCCACGTTAACAATATTTCAAGTGTTGGGTAGGAAAGCTGAGGCCCGGAATTCTCTAGACGGCGATTAAGTTCCAGGTTACTGTAGCATTTAGTTATAACCGAGCCGCAAGAATACATTCGACTGGAAGAAAATAACAGACATCAGACATTTTGTAGATTTATTTTTCAATCGGAGGGATTCTGGATATGGTTTTCTTGTTTTTCAAGGTTTGATCGCATCGGCCGTACAATATGGATACTATTTTATATAATTTCAGGAAGAATATGTTTTGAAGTGAACAAAGACTGGTGAGGTTTTAAAAAAAAAAAGATGTGTTGTGTTGCAGGACACCGGATAGGAACGAAGTTCCCTATTATAAAAATATTACTTTTAAGTTCTATTCGAGGTATAAAGAAAATAAAACTGGAGGTTTCGAAACAAGCCACGGTCATTCGGTAACGTGCGAACTTATTGTGGTACACTTCATTCACGGTTGTTTGCATAAGTGCAAACGAACGCTCTGAGATCGTGGTCAATGAATGATAAAAAAGTATGTTATTTTTTGTACGTTATTACAAAGTTAAGTCGTACACTGTGTGCATTACTAATAAAAATCTTACGTTACGGACGTTTTTTCTCGGTTATTCTAAAATTCAAAAATTTTAATCTTTTCTTTCTCACCAGCTCACCTGATTTCTATACCAACCACATAACAGAATCACAGCAAAGTATACCGCAGCACGCATTATGATATAACTTTTATGTGGTTTTAACAGCACGAATAATTTCATAGAGAGAGCTCCCCGACTCCATTATGCTGCAAACATTACCTCTGCGATGAGACGGTAAATTGCGCATTTTGTCAGCCGCGACACTTGCAAAAGTTAAGTTCGTAGGCGTAAATTTAGAACCCCAGTTATCACACAAACGCTTACTCTCCCTTTGATACGGGTGTATATAAACAATCTTCCTAACCATAAGCATCAAATGCAATTTTACAAAGTAATTACACTTTATTGCTGCATGTTGATTGAGAATCTGAATAAGCATAGCAGTAATATCATATTATCATATCAGCTCATTTTTCATTTGTATTTTTTATGGCTTAAACGGGTCAATAAGCGCTGGCCCATCTGGTGTTAACAAGCTTACTGGAGCCCATGGACATCAACGTAAATGCTGCCACCCAACTTAAGACATGGGTTTTAAGTCTCAGTTCTCTACTACAAAGACTGCCCCACTCAAACTGTTTCCCTTATCATCAGTAGATTTGATTTCGTTTAATAAAATCGTGATTGAGAATTTCGTCAACATAACCATTGCTACTGATCATTTGTATTAGGCTAACGGATTTAATGTTTGATCTTTCAACCAACAGTAATGACGATTTTCCAATGTTTTTTTTATTGCTTAAATGGGTGGATGAACTCACAGCCCACCTGGTGTTAAGCGGTCACTGGAGCCGATAGACATCCACAACGTAAATGCGCCACCCAAGATATAAGCTCTAAGGTCAAGTATAGTTACAACGGCTGCCCCACCCTTCAAACCGAAACCATTGTTTCTATAATATATTCTGGTCTTTTATAAAACAGTATACCAAGATGGAAAATTATTAGAGGACATCTTAAGTGATGATGAAACCAAACTAATAATGATATCATAGAACGACATAATAGAATTATTAAGTATTTTTGGAGGAACCATAACATGTTTTGTTGTCAACCTAAAAGTTTTTCGTCGAATTATCCGCAGCGCACTTTAAATAACACACCTATGTGCGAAATACTGGTAAATCCGGGATCACTGACATCATTTTACGAATGCCATAAGAAATAACGAACATCAAACCATAGAGAAACGAGATGGCTTGAGTGCAAAATCCTACTCTTAAAAGCTGCCTTTTAAGTACCGCGGTTTCAGCCTTCTTATCCACGTGGAGTGCGGTGACGTCACAATGCCCTCGAGCGTTCGTCCTGGAAAACGTTAATTGCACGACACCGACCGCGGCGAGCTTCTTCTTATCCACACCGCACCAAACGCTTCACTGTATGATGAACGATTTTCAACTTTATCACTTTAGGGGTTCAGATAAATTTAAATAAATCTTAAAACGGCGGTTAATATAGTTTAAACGAGGACTGGACTCAAGACCCAGAGACCGGGAGCGTTTATGGTAAAAAAAAAAAATTTGAAATGTTCTTGCTGTCATTTTCTTTTAAATGCAAAAATGCTCATTTATCAACAGCTAATTAAAATTAAAGATAAACATGAATATTTATTATTTATCTTTAATTTACTTATTAAGGTTAGAAAATGACATAAACTTTATAAAAATATTTCGCATTCCTAATTTATTTAATTGATTTTACATGTTTTCTCTCTCTCTCTCTCTTTTCGATCGGTCCCTCACTGCAGAGGATCGTGACTCCGTCCGATTCCGTCAACCAGCTGTCTCCATCGATCCCATTTTGTAACTTGGTGGAGTGCGTCGCTGACAGGTATCCCCAGTTCCTCCGCTATTTGATCCGACCATCGTTTGGGATCTCTACCTCTAGGCCTTTTTCCCTCTATTTTACCGGTCACCACAAGGCGTTCCAAATTGCTGGTATCCCTGCGTGCAACATGACCAAAATACTGCAATATTCTTTGTCTTATATGTTTTAAAGACCCGAATAAATAATGATAATGTTACTCATAAATAATATTTTCTAAAAACGTATTTTGAATACAATATCCAATACATTAACTAGTGAATGCGTCATAATAGTACCTAAATATTATACGTATATCTATTCCTATAACAGTAGTTCCTGAATCATAGATAATCAATCCTTCTCTTAAAAGTAAGAAAATAAATTTAGTCTCTGCAAATAAAATGAAATACGGGAATTAAATGACTGTTAACATCACTGATGGGTTAACAAATTACCCAGTAATCCTTCGAGAACATGAATCCTAAGTCGAGCACTCATTAGTTAAGTACGATGCAAAGACCGAGTCAGTTTATATCTCGACAAGGCATCCGCTACCATCAACAAATAAGTAACATATAAAACGATTGGAAACCCCCGACCAAGAAAATCCTCTTCAAATTGAACCTAAATGCAATTACGTATAAGATCGGATATCGCTCAACCGTGTAACCAATAAAGGGAAAGAACGGCGCAACAGATCCCCAAGAATATGTTCGCAGGCTCACTCCGAGTTACTAACACTCGCAATTCATTTTGTGAACTGAATATATTATCCTCGATAAGAGATAAGAAACTGTTCTACGTGAGAATAAGGGTCAGAATTGAACAGAAATAGAATGGTGTTATAAACACGATGTTTTTCCTTCGTTCTGGACGATTTTCACTCATATCCTCCTATTAAATAAGTGTAATATTCTTCAAACCAAAGAGTTATTCATAAGAATTCCCAAAACGAGAGCATAAGTTAAAACCATAATAGGATCGGCGTATAAAAATAATTTCATAAAAACTTTTCAACTCAGCAAAATTTTGAATGAATTGAATTTATCTTGATTTTTTTAAATAACAGTCAATTCACTCTGCTGATATAGACATGAACAATTGCGCAAGAAACGAAGAGATAGATGCCAAAATCTCAAACAAGAATTTCAAGTAGAAACATTTGATGTAATAAAGATAAAGGAACTCCGTTGACCAGCAATACGTGTTTTATGAACCCATAACCATTACAGCAAAATTGATTTCAATTTTATGGTTTCTGCTCCCCTGAATCCAATCATTGTTATCGCTTTCGTAGGCTGTTAAGTGTACCAGACGCGTATGCTGTTGAGGCCTAATTTTTCATTTCAATTAGGTACTTTGGGATATTACAGTATTTCAAGTATGGTGTATCAAAACTCAAGGCTGACTATGACCAACACATCTTGCCTAGAATTGTAAGTGACGGAATTGTCGGTAGCCGCCTAATCGCTAATCTGGTCTCACGATTTTCGGAGAGACTTATTTCTGTTTCAAACCCTATTCTTCCCTTCTTCTCTATATTCTCTATAAGTGTGGGAAATTTTATGCCCCTCCGTCCGCGCAATTTTCGTAAAAAGGGGTACAAAGTTTTTGCTTCACGTATTAATGTAATAGATATTAACTATATTATAGCGGTTTTAGCACTGTTATCTAAGCATTTAAAATTAACATTAATATTAAAAGGCGGTTTGCCATTTAACCTCATAATTATTTTAATTTAACAACTTCATAATTACTTTAAAGTCATATATTGTCTCTTACATTAAAAGTGAAAAAAATCTTTAGAAAACACTATATTCTCGATATATCGAACAAAATTGTTACTCCACGATAATGCTATAAAATGTTTTAATTTCTTTTGTTCCTTTATGTTTTTTATTGTGGTAATAAAATTTTCTATGACTACATCGGCTTTTTGAGTGGACGAAAAAAGGTCGAAGAATATAAAGATTACAGCTTTTTTCGCGCCCTTAATGCCACAACATCGGGTCGTGATGTAAAGAGAAATAGGTTTTCGAGGTAAAGCAGTCTTAAAAGTAAATACACATGTATATATTTTTTTCATTTAAAAAATGTAGCCACTCAACGCCTTTCATCTGTGGGATTTAACAATTTTGTACGGGCGATGAAGTTAGATATGCACTATTGAGTTTAGCTTTAAAATCCCTCAGCTGTTGTCTTTGAAACCCAACATAATGGACGCCCCTAATCTAAGTCGCCATAGCAAGTGTAAGCGAAATACATGATATGAATCTTAACGTAACATGTTCGCATAGACGCTCAGCTGGCATAGACGCTCAATCATGGAATCCTGCCAGCCGCTCCGATACATATGATACCTATTGATACATGATACGGCATATTTTACTAATAAGTACTATCTTACTAAGGATCCATTGTGACGTCAAGATTCGCAAATTTTTTTAATTTTTTTTATTTCTTATTTGGGTGGACGAGCTCACAGCCCACCTGGTGTTAAGTTGTTACATGGAGCCCAGTCATCTACAACGGTAGACGAGTAAAGTAAGAGTAGTCTTAAACGTTTTAGACAATTCGTGACAAAAGCGTATTTAAAAATATCACCATACAGTCTACCTCAGTAAAACCGATTTAGTTAATAAAACCTTGGTTTTATGGCAACAAGGAATAGCTATTATGATAAAAAGGGGAAGATTACAAACATCGAACAAGTCATGTTTAGAGAGTGCATAATTTTTTACGTATAAAATATACCTTCGTCAAGAATAATTATAATGGCAAGTGTTTTTGGAACCTGGAAATTTTTGAAAGTCATCGTCTGAATCGAACAATACAAAACGTGTAGTATGTGAAAGTTACAAATTACCGGACTTGATGGACATCAACTCATTTTATTCAATTGAGGTAATACTCAGATGTGGTGAAAGTTCTGCTAATCTGTATACTATAAAAACTGGACTCGAACTTTTGACTATAAATTTACAAATAGATTTATTTTAAAATGAATGTAATTAAACAGCGACATAAGGGAAAAAAAGGCACGTCATGTTTATGTTCTATAATAATGGACTAGACTTTACTTTTTTTTAATACAGCTTAGACTGGTGAGCGATATCACTGCCCACCTTAGGCTAAGTGGTTATCGGAGCACATAAACATATTATATCATGAACGCCATCTCCCATCATGAAACTTGAGGTATCATTATGTCTTAATTGTACAGTTGTCGTGCAATAAAAAGCATCTAAGCAATAACAAAAAAAGCTATTAAGCATATTATAAATATTGCAGATTTGATTTTAGAACGCATTGTAAGTTCTTCGAATCGATAGACTTCTACTGAATTAGTTGCTGAATTCCTTTCAATCACTCAACATCCGACGCAACCAGAGAACGCTGAATGATTGTGAAATAATTAATAACATTAAAGAGACAAACTTACCGGTAGTAGGACCTGTTCTGACTCCGTACGAGTAGGTATCACCACCCTGACTATTTCAGCCGTGAAGCAGTAATGTGTTTCGGTTTGAAGAGTGGGGCAGCCGTTGTAACTATACTGAGACCTTAGAACTCATATCCCAAGGTGGGTGGCGGCATTTTTTTTTCTTTTTTTTTCCTACCTAAGCTGGTAGCCTAGAGAGGCTATTCCAGCGTAACCGTAACTAGTAGGTGAGCTCACGGGGCTCAAACCTGACGACGATGCTAACACGAACCCTAGCAAGAGTCGTGCTTCGCAGAATCTACCACCGGATCGGAAACGCGACCCACTGAGAAGATCCGGCGAGAAACTAAGTGGGCTGTGTCTGAGGGTTAATTTACTCGTCGAGCCCATCGTCGTAAGCGACGGGTTCGACGAGAACGGTGATCGGTGCTTGAAGTACCTAGAAGCACCGTCAGTGGATCGGGAGGATCCGAGATGACGTGTTTTGGGCGACGTCGACTACTTTCCATTCTTTCCGTAGGATCTGGAATGAGCGGCATTGACGTTATAGATGTCTATGGGCTCCGGAAACCACTAAATACCAGGTGGGCTGTGAACTCGTCCACCCAACTATGCAATAAAAAATATGTTTTTTTTACGTTATTACAAAGTTAAGTCGTACACTGTGTGCATTACTAATAAAAATCTTACGTTACGGACGTTTTTTCCCGGTCAGGGTACCCCTCCGCATCGTCCCATAAGGAACTTCGTTCCAAAAACCAAAAAATATACTAGGCCTCCTTTCCCTTACTTTCCTTTACTTAGTAAATTAATTAACAACAGCGTTTTGAATCCTTGAATTAGCAACGATGAATCCTCGTTCAACATCGAAGTGCCATTTCAGTGTACGTTGAAACGAACAGAATTGTATGTAGTTCAGTTGAATGTAGTGAATGCGTCAGTCGGGTTGTGGATGGCTCAGTGTGACATTGGAATACAGAAAAGGTGTCCCGGGGGCGTCGCCACCGCCCTCTACTGCCTGTCTACTGCACAATTCTGTTTTATAACCGTACACAACCGTATAATATTTGCATTCGCTACTACGGTGCGCGTCTGCAAAGTTTGAACTGAGAATTTTTGAATGACCGTTCCTCGTTTTAGCTGGATTATTGTTTTAGTTTTCATGAACGTTTCACTAACAATTCCAATGGACGTGGATTCGGTGAAATAGTTGATTTTTATATCGTAACTTTATTCAATGATGCTTTTATTGTAATAAAACTTATATCCGTGACTACTGAAGTTGTAAAATATTCGATGACACACCCGAAGTATGAAAATTAGCGAAAACACTAAACTGTAACTAAAACATAAGACCTTAGAACTTATATCTCAAGGTGGGTGGTGCATTTACGTTGTAGATATCTATGGGCTCCAGTAACCACTTAACACCAGGTGGGCTGTGAGCTCGTCCACTCATCTAAGCAATAAAAAAATAAAAACATTAGAAAATTCTTTAAAATAGTACATAAATTTGATTGTCGAGTTGAATTTGTTTATTACGGTTTTTGCGTGTATTCATTGTCTTCTTTAATGTGCATATTTCTGTTACGTTATAATATTTCTGCAGGAAAATAATGTAAAGCTATTGAAGTTTCTAATCAAAATTTGTAATTCGAAAAAAATTACATTACTTATTGTTAATACCAACATAATCTTTGGGAAGCAATAAGGTTAAAAACATAGTGCTTTAAGTAATATTGACATGTCGTGATCACTTTCATAACGTCACTAAACTACATATTTCATGCACGACTCGTGAAACAACATAAACTTAATTAGTTCCAGCTTAAAGACAATTAACGGAACTTATAGGTGTTCGGATCATTAGCACGGTGTCCTGCACACCATTTGTTATCTTAGACACAAGCAAATAAAGCACAAAATGTACGGATTAACCTTAATTTTCGTGTTCTTTTCATCAATTTGTTTTCACTTTTGTTGAAAATACGCGGTTTTTTGACAAGTGACTCAATGTCAGCCGGCAAGTTTTTACCATAATTTTCTAAAGAAATGTTACTGGGAGACTCGTCATGATTCGTGTGAATTGTGTCGTCAGTGTTTTAAATAAACCTTTATAATCGAGATTTAGACGTCACAGTTCCGCGTTTAGGAACGTGGATCTTTCGAGAGTTCCCCCCAACATTCCATACATAACTGAACTTGGTGCCGTATAAACGAGCGTGACTTATGTTCAAATCATCACGTTAGTGGAAAAGCAATCTTATCTCAACAATCTTTAGGTGTAAACTGTTAGCATGCAAGCAATTTGTGTTTGATTTTTGTTTGAGGTCATGATTTTGCTGATTCGATCAGTCTCTGTTGGTTTTTGCAGTGAGTCCAGTGGCGGTTCTATTATAACTTACATACCTATAATTTTATTATAAGTAAAACAAAAAAAATCTATTTAAAATTCGGTTAGCGTTTACGATTCTCTAAAACAACTATTATTCAAACTCATCATACTAATTCACATGATTACAAATCATTCCAATTCGTGAAGCCAGCCCATCTATTACAACCCAGGTTCAATATTAGAAGTAATTTTAGTGGACATCAAATCAGCTGTACTTTTTCTCAGGCGTCGTATACCCATCTGCCTACAATGGCTTTAAAAACGATTGCTATAGCCTTAAAAACCGTCATTACAAACGGCAAGTATATGTTTCACTAGCTTTCATGTTAAGCCATGTAGCAGTCATGTCTTTCAGCTTAAATCATGGAATTGGCATTTTAAAATACATATCTAATGTCCCGAGGCGGCTGGTAGCATTGACGTTGTTTATATGTAGGTTCTATTGATTCTTAGACACTCAAATCCTGCCCTCATCGACAGTGGTAGCAAAAGAGTAGTTTCGTTGTAAAAGAAAACGACGACATGCAAAAGTTAAGTGAAACAATAATTTTATCTATTTATATAAATTTCGCAATGCACATTAACATGACAAAATAACAGAAATAAACACTATTAATTAAAAATTATCAACTGGTTCTCACATCAGATGATTGAATTCGAAGAACGATTTAATACTTCGCATGTGAAATTGATTACCAATTAAATACGTAGTGTGCTGTTTTATCATACTTCTTTAGAACGAATTTCTATGCATTGTGTTTCCACAGTGTAATGACTAACCTACTTCAAATGAGGTTTGAAAGGAGACAGCTAAGGATGTTAACCCTGACAAAGTCACATCACTCGATACGAATATCCTCGAACAACTTATACGCATGGACTCACGGAAGGTTGAGAAATCGTAGATGCTAGAGATTGTTAATAATAAAACATCATTAAAATTATTGGTAATATAAAAAAAGAATTATCGCGGGTGCGGCGACCGAATCAAGAAATTCCGTAACGAAAATAAAACCTAGCACCCCCCCACTCCGCCTACCATGTAGCTCGCGTTCAACACATTCACACGTTGCGCTTGTGTAATGTTTGTGAATAAGCGCGCGGCGTGACGTCGCACTGCATGCGCATCATGAAAAGTCTACCCATCTCTCTCTCGCGCAGTCTAGCTTATGAGTGTGAAGGGGACAGTTAATGTTTTGCTTTTTTAATATTTATAAATATAGCGTGGTTTTATTGTATGATTGTTTTAATATAAAATTATTATTGTCTAATTATAGTTGCATAAGTTGATAAAAAATGCTATGCAATAGCTTTACCGCGGCAGTCCCCGAGTGCCACGTGGTTTGTTTTTATAGCAAATATATCCTGGGATGCTTGGGCCATGTCATTTAAATTGTTAAAAATTATCGCATGTGTTAATTCAAGCTAAAAACTATCTTTTTGTAAAATTTCATCTAAATTCGTTGAAGTATTGGCGTGATTGGGTAACAAAAAACCTAGAAAATAAGCGATGACATTTATTATATTAGTTTTGATACAGTGAGGAACAGCATTATCTCCTTAATTCAAAACACGTCTATGGTATAATTTTTCAAGGTCAGCTTTGTTTTCCCTATCCTGTATATACAATTATACTACATTCTAAACCGACGACTTTTTAAACTAATTTTAAAGCAATTCATAAATCGTTGTGTTAATTTCGGCGTCGATGTCATTATTAATAACCGTCATGTAACCGGATATCCGCTGGATATACGAGGAGGCTAATGACCTCCCAACCCGATTGTTCCTAATTCAATTATTCACTCAAATTCAATGAGTATTTGTAAGAGTATTCTCACAGGAACTGAATTTAAATATAGAATGCTGCTTACATTATCTTTAAGGTTTCACGGGTAGGGTACTCGTTAATGCAATTTGGTTGTTGACAATGTCTTTACTATTAACTTTAATCCTATTAATCCTAATCTCGTTTAATGACTTATAATTGAAACAATTGTAATATTCTAACAATTTTTAGGAATGAAGATATTTAAGGTTTTTAGTAGGAGTTAAGTGAAGTATGCTCCATCTTTATCCCGCAAAGCCAGTGTCCGAATAGAATTTATATAGCTCTCTCAATCTTTTTGCGTAACATTTAAATTTCTTATTTCTATCCAGGTTTTAATTTGTTTTAATTAAATGACAGTACTTAAAGTCCATTTCGACGGAAAATATTGATTCTGTCACCAAAATAAATCGGCATTCAGAATGAAACTTAAACCTTATGACGAATTCCAGCATTAGCGTAACGATATTTATGAATACATACATACATACCATACGTACATAGCAAACGGCAGAAAGCATTAATTATAATTTATCCTATGTGGATAAACTTAGTTTTATACTAATAATTTGTATTGTGCCGCGTCAATGTCAGCGCGTCAATCTTAGGTATTGTAAACATAACAATATTTTGACGTATTACTGGTAATTGCTGTATCGCGAAAGCCTAGGTATCATTAACATAACAATATTTTAACTCATTACTAGCAACTATTGCTCAACTACAACTCGTTTACCTCTATTTAAAACTTCGTGCGTGTTGTATCACGATAATGATATCACCATTTAACACTTCCATGGTTGAACGATCACTTCGTGTATCAAGTGCTGTGATTTCGTCGTTAATCGGATACATTTCTAAGATATGTGTTTTAAGCCAATTACATCTTCTCGTTTTTTTTTCCGTTGTACCGTCTGCAACCGGAGTAAGGTTCATCCCTATTATTTGAATTCACTGCGCAGTCCATAAGGACTGGCCCAGAAATTCTATCTGCTATACGCTATGCGACTCCGGAAAGAGCTACCGTTCTCATCTTACCCAGCGGCTTTGTGAATAAGCGCTAATTTTTTATCGTTTATTCGGTTTTAATAAGCACTGGTGCATCGATACATTGTCCCGTCCACGTAAAACTGGAATAACCCTTCGGCTACCAGTAAATAAAAAAGGTGCTGTAATGTTGAGTGCTATTTTCTGTCTGAACAAATATTATCATTCAGTTTGCGATCTTTTTTTCCATACGATCTACTGGCATACCTAATCTGAGTGGCCATCGTTGCTTTTAACATAATAGTGAAGGCATATTATATGATCAACGACTACATGAGTGAAGAAAATACATTGAAATTTGTGCTCTACATACACAGTAACAGTACGAATAGGGCCTTAACCAGAGCTTGGTAACATGAATATTCAACATAACATTAAAATATCATGTAATACACTATGAGTCATATCAATTACCAAAAACAAGTTATTGAAAACTTATTAATAGTTTCTAAACATAAAGAAAACAACTAGAAAAGCACTTGATACATTTAGGAATCAATGGTACTAAAATATTACACTTTTGCCTATTAATATATTTATAGCATACTCATTTAAAATTCCTCATAATAATTCCAATCTCGAGCGGATCATCTTTCAATGCATTTTTACCTTTATTCACGCCGGTGGGCGGGTGAAAAGCTCATATGAAATCACGATCAGCATTGCCTTGAGTACTTACCCGAACTAAACATGACTACTCACATCACCCTACGTACTGTGAAATTATCTTTCAGTTTGAACTACATATCTTCTATTCCACATATCCGCTGAAACACCAGACGATAATTGAGGCAATCAGTGCAAAAGTGACCTAAACATATCATAGTTAGTATGGAGATAATGAGGTTGGAATTTACTTTTACACTGCTTCGTAGGCAAAAGCATTTACAAAGCCATCTGTTCTGTATGGGTGAGACTATAGATAGGCCGGCTTTGCATCACAAGTTATGTTTCAAATAAATTGCAATGTATAAGCACGAATGTGAAAAATTGTGGATTAGGCCACTTTTGCGCTGACGGCTTCGATTCCACGAATATAATATAAAGAAACATAATTACAACATTACAATTTAGTTGTGACGTGTAAAATAACAAGCGAATAAAATCAAAGCTAGTTGCCTTGCTCTCTATCTGAAATCAAGACCAAAGGAAACAGACTGCACATTATTCGTTCACTTACACTTGCAACCAATGTCTACTGTATACAATATGTATGTGACGACCCCACGACCACTATCCCGCATTCTGTTTCATTAACAAGAATAACCATTGTTTATGACTCACAATCCATATGCTCGATTCTCTTTATGAATGCGCGCTTAATTAATAAACATTAAATGTATGAGGCGTTACGATTAAGAAAACGTTCCACGTTTATGAAGCTGTGCTTTTATGTTCGTAACGTTAAATGTTACATTTTAGGTCGAAACACTAGTCAGTCCGGATGATAGTAAAAAAAATATGAGATCTTTATATTCGTCCGTGGTAATAGTTTTTTTTTTAGATAGTTTTTCAATACATAAACATTAATATATTTCCTTGCTAATCTCTATATATAAAAATGAATTGCTGTTCGTTAGTCTCGCTAAAACTCGATAACGGCTGGACCGATTTGGCTAATTTTGGTCTAGAATTATTTTCGAAAGTCCAGAGAAAGTTTAAAAGGTAGATAAATATGACTATGCTCGGAATTAAAATGAAAATAATTTTTTTTTGTTTTACCTCTGACGTGTTCCCCGTCGGACCGATTGCTTTTGTTTGTTTTAAGTTTATTTTATACAAAAGTTTAGGTCTTTTATTTATCGATTGAGGTACTACAAAGTCTGCCGGGTCAGCTAGTCTTTCATAAGGAGCTGCCACTGTTGTGTTAGGCCAATCAAATAAAGCTATTATCAATTTTCACAGTATCTTCGTCTCGTTTCCTAAGTGAACTAAATTCCAATTCTTCTACTTCTGAGTGAATTCCGATTATTATTTTAATGCGATCTATTTTAAAAAATCACATCTCCGCACAAAATGCGTTCATGATAAACAAAATCCGTAGACATCACAAAATGAATCCCTCGACTGACCTTGAAATATGATTATAATGTAAAACGACTTCTGCGCTGGAAAACATGATTAGGACAGGAACCGACAGGACGGTGCCACCTTTCCATGCGCATACAACATACACTCTGTAATGAACCTTTCATGAATAATAATAAATAAACATTTGTTCATTAATTACATTGTTTTTGCCAATTACATAACCAATTTTCTTAACATTTTCACGCTTACTTCTAAGTCACTCAACCACTTTTTAAATCATTATTTTATCGACAAACAATTTAACGATTTAAGTCTGATGGCTTTACCTTTGGGGGACGCTATCGAAACATTCAAATCCCTTGGCGAGCTTCTCGACTCCTGTATATTGTGACAAGAAAACTGAGTCAATTTGAATAAAAAATTTAATGTAACATTTCGATGCCGTATTTTATTGAATTTATTGAATTCTTCGATGATCGATGATCTAAACGAATATGTTATAGTAAATTGATAAAAATTGTCAAGAGATACGATTGACGCGATGACAGCTGTCACACGCGATAAATAATTCGGAACACTCGAGGCGTTATCACCGATAACGTGAGAGGAGTATTAAAGATAAGAGTCGGAGATTAAACTTGCAGTGAAACGACCCGAGACGGTGTGAAATTTGTGCATTTTTAGTCTAGCCTAGGCGTATACTGACAATGAACCAACACAATCAACAATTAAAATTAATTACTAAAAGATTGCCGTTGAGTAATCGTGAACACATTCTCAATAAAGTTTAAAGCCAAATAAAACATAATTATTCTTAAATTGTTTACATTTCTTTTTCTGTTCTATGGGTTTGACTATTGTTTTCATTAGCGAGGTGTTTATTTCGTGTAGTTGTTTCTTATTTTCGTTTTTCAGAAGCTATTTGACTTTAGATTTGTGTTAATTAGGACTTTTTGTTTTGCTTTTTGTTTTAATTTAATTTCTGTTGTTGTAAACTATTAATCCTAGTAATGGATTATTTTATGATCATATACTTTTTCTGGGAGTAATTAAGTAGATAATTATTTGCTTATTCGTAACGTCTATATACTCGGTTGGAAAGTCAAATTTTAGAAAATCAGCGAGATGTTAGTAAGATTAAATCACAATCACACAATCATGAACATTTTGGGTGCGCGGAAGACGTTACTTAATTCCAAAACAGCCCGTGAAGTATCCAGAATAGATAATATTAAAAAAAGGATAATTTTTTTTAGCATTCCTTATCTATGGGTGATAAAAGAAAACATTTGTGGAATGTTACTTGATTTAAAAGGCGGTGACCGTGCGGACCGTAGATCCAAGAGGGAATTTGTGTGATGCGGGATACGGAACGCTGAGCTGTATTCATTTGAGAGAGAGAGTGAGCGAAAGTTCGAGAACATTTAAAATTTTATTTATTTTGGCGGCCAAACAATATCTTCCGCTTCAGTTAAGATAGACTATTATTACCTTTTGGGCTTGGAGAATCGTAACCTAATATCATGTATATTTAAATTACAGAAATAAAAATGGCTGTTGCACAGATATACGATCATTTCCTGTTAACGATGGAGTTAATGTACCTAATCGATTGCTGGAGAGCTTCCAATTTTTTCTCTCGCTACACGCCCGCGGCTGGCTCAAGATATCATTCAATGATATCTGATGCCTCGTACTAAATTAATTCTAAATTTACATTGTTATATACATTGCTCCCGAGAGGATAAGAAAATTTATATTTTAAACGAAATTGCCACTTGTTCCTTCATATTCCAGTTAACAATTTGGTGCGATGGGATTAAAAATTTAATAGAGTTCATTGAGGAAAGGTGTGTCATAAAACTGTCTTTAAAATCAAACCAGCCTCTACCTATTTGACCATAACTATTATATAGTTATTAATATTAAATTTTAACAGTGTTGGCCTTAATACTGAATTTTAAGTTACTACACTAAGCTACTACATATGGGTTATAAGAATTTGATCTACATTTAAAATACTATTTCTGTTAATTTTTTTTTATTTCAGCTTCCGGATAATTTAAAAAAAAACATAAAATCCAATTAAATGTTTCATCATAAGTACGGAAATATAATGATTGAGAGGAAATCAACGAATATACTAAAAATCAACTGAACGGTACACATCAAGAGATTGTTCAATTGTATTAAGGCGATAAATTTTTAGAACAAAAAAATAATGGCTACAATATGTGAATTTATTTAAAGACTAAGAAATACCGATCAGACGTGCACTTAACTCGTAACCTTGACTATACGTACTTACGTACTGACCATTCTACAAGGCATACCGATTTCGAGACT
Organism: Bombyx mori; assembly: GCF_030269925.1. Lineage (NCBI taxonomy): Eukaryota > Metazoa > Arthropoda > Insecta > Lepidoptera > Bombycidae > Bombyx > Bombyx mori. The sequence goes on from NC_085128.1 coordinate 12,412,224, forward strand.
ATAAGCGAAGGTCGCATACGCAGTCCGTCACGTGGAGCTCTAGCAATTTTAGGACGTTATCCGATACGGTTCGCGGTTCACATGTTACATATTACTCATTTAAGATTCAAAGATTTTTATTCATATACGCTTTGTAGCTTTCGCGATGTTTGAACAATATTGGGTAGTAAAAATGTACTCTGCAAAACTTACTAATACGTTTTCGGAGTTACTGTTTTGTCGGTAGTTTGATAAGCCCGCACGGGTTTTCTAAGGTGTTTAATGAAATTACTAGTGACAGGGGCATAATGTGATTCTTTACGGAAAGGAACTATGGTCCCCCTATTACTTTTCCTGTGTTCCAATTTGAAGGGTGAGACAGTCGTTCTATTAAACGATTGAGACTTTGATGTAGTGTCTCAACACGGCTGCGCTCACATCACGATGCCCATGGACTACGGAGGTAGTAATACAATGAAAAAAACAAATGAACTAAACCAAACAGTTGTTTAAAATTAGTGTAGCTTCATCGCTTTGGTATTTGCTTTATGGCATTTAGCGTCGGGTCAAGGTTTAGCTGAGTCATTCAAACATCATCTCATAACGAATAAATGTTAGATTCATAAACAATATTGAATATACTATTGCGATTATGAGAATTAATCAAATCAAATCACATGAATATGACTTAACATACAAATGTTTAAATAGTCGTTGATAGGGACCAAATTACATTAGTAATTAAAATTTAAAACAATTTAAAACTTTGTATGCATCGGAAATCGCTTTTACCTAATCTAATGGATTTCTTAAGAAGATAACATAACATACACGAGTCAAAAATAAACAATGATTAAAAAAATTCAAACGTTTTAACAATTGAATTTCGAGTCACCCACGACCTCTCGTGAGCAGGAATTTTTATTTTTGGTTTTATTCAAATTTCGTGACCCCAAAACTAAACAATAGTAACAAAATAAACGTGAGATCAACGCGTGTTTTTAACCGAATTCAAAAAAGATTTTCAATGGATCCGCTTTTTTAAAAAAAAAAAAAAAACGTCGACAACTCGCGTTTGAGAAATTCTTATTCTTATTTTATTGTCATGATATATGATTGCTATTAACGTAGCATATCTTCTTTCTAGCATATATATTTTCGTTGCATATAAATTCCTTCGTCACCAGCGTTCTTAAAGTACATATTATAACGATATACTCCGATCACCAACCATGCATCTAATGCTGGTGAGATGTTTCTGCCACCGTAGTAGCGCCATGTTGCTTAATTCTGCCACGTGGCAATCTTACATTCCAGTCAAATTCGACCTGTGTCTCGAGATGGCGGTCTATCTATCAACGTTTACAACCAGGTAGAACTAAGGCAGGACAGGGACTAAGCTTTCTTCTTCAAACGTAAAGATAAAAAAAAAAAAAGTAACAGAATCCATCCCCAAGTAAGTACAAAGTGGCCGCGACACTGAAGTGAAGTATCCGTTTAGTCAGTTTATAATTAGTTTACAAGTCGTGCTACCGGCAGCGAGAGCTTTTGACCCATACTTATTCCTTCTATTGTAACTGTAACAGGCTTACATTAGCCAAATTAGTGTTTTGGTGGAAAGTCCGATTAAGTGGAAAATTACGATATTAATGCTCTCTGCCAGCGAACAGCTCCAGCAAATCTATCTATATCTATATTTATAAAAATGAATTGCTGTTCGTTAGTCTCGCTAAAACTCGAGAACGGTTGGACAGATTTGGCTAATTTTGGTCTTAAATATTATTTGTGGAAGTAATTTAGAGAAGGATTAAAAGGTAGATAAATATAAAAATGCTCGGAATGAAACAAAATAACAATTTTGTTTTTCCCTTGATGTGTCCCCCGTCGGACGGATTCCTTTTGTTTGTTTTAAGTTTATTTTATACAAAAGCTTAGGTCTTTTATTTATCGATTGAGGCACTACGAAGTCTGCCGGGTCAGCTAGTTATTAATATATGTTTAAATGGCAAACCTAGAAATAGTTCTAGATAAAACGGTGTTCTCTTCGGAACAATAATGATGCGATCAGGTTTGAATAATTTTTCTAACACAATTATTATTCTTCTATGTGCCTTCGATTATGGCTCAAATTCAAATTCAAATTCAAATTCAAAATCATTTATTTCAACTTGGATGTCATCAAAAACACACTTGTTGAATGTCAAAATGTAAAAGAAAATGTTAACTCTACCACCGGTTCCAAAAAAGCCACAGTCCTGAGAAGAACCGGCGAAACAAACTCAGCGGGCTTTTTTATGTATTTTCTCAACTACTTTCTTCTTTTTTTTTTTTTAAACAAGAAAACATATTTACAGTATACAAAAAGACAAGTCAAAAAAATACAATTCAAATAAATAATAATAATAATGAAAAATGAAAAGGCCAGGAGCGAACGCCTCATTCCCACGTAGTGCCATCTAGTAAAAAATCCTTAACTTTATAATATGCCTTGTTGCACAAACGTTCCTTGACAGTTTTCTTAAATCTATGAACAGGTAGTAGTTGAACGTTTTGTGGGATCTTGTTGAAAAGTTGTACACCCAGCCCCCTGAAAGAGTTGCTTATTTTCTTAATTCGAGCCGCCGGTAACGCAAGCCTATGTTTGTTCCTAGTGTTCACATTATGCAAATCGCAGACTCTGGGGAATTCTACAATGTTTTTACGCACGTACAATAAATTTTCAAAAATGTATTGGGACGCTAAAGTTAGAATTTTGATTTCCTTAAACTTGTCCCTCAAGGATTCCCTCGGGTGCATATTATAAATAGCACGAATAGCCCTCTTCTGCAGGATGAAAATCGTTTCGACATCGGCAGCATTGCCCCACAGCAAAATGCCATAGGACATAACACTATGAAAATAACTGAAATAAACTAGACGTGCCGTATCTTCATCAGTATACGTTCGTATTTTTTTTACCGCAAACGCTGCAGAACTAAGTCTATTCGCTAACTTGCATATGTGAGGACCCCACTGCAGCCTGGAATCAACTGTTATACCAAGAAAAACTGTCGAATCAACAAGCTCCAGTGTCTCTCCACTTACAATGATATTAGTGTCTACTTGTCTAACATTGGGTGTGGTAAATTTTATACATTTTGTTTTTTTGTTATTTAATAACAGATTATTAACACTAAACCAATGTACCACGCGCGAGATAGCATCATTCACATCGTCATAATCTTCCAATTGTCGTTTAATTTTAAACAATAAGGATGTATCATCAGCGAATAATACGACCTCGTGACGGGTTTCAATAAACTTTGGTAAATCATTGATATACACAAGAAATAAGAAGGGACCCAATATGGAACCCTGAGGAACACCCATATTAAGTAAGACACCGGAAGATCTCTTTCCTTTAACGTCTACCTTTTGGATTCTTCCGGCTGTCACGTGCTTAGTGCTAAATTTCGCTACCCGGCGACTCCTCTCTTCTGATTGCACGTCCGATAGTTACGTAGTAACACTAAGACTATAATGTCCCATCTTAGGATAGACCGGAGTATTCACTATATGATGACTTAAGGTGTATAACGCCATTCATTAATGATATTGAATCCAACAACAGCAGATATTGCTAAAATAGAAGAAGGCAAAATAAAAAGAATAAATTTGTCATGAACTTCTTTAAATACTTCTAATTTTTATCCAACAATACATCCAAGACATACCCTGTGGTATCGTATTAAATTTTAAATGATAAGGAAATAAATTCAGGGATAATATAGTAAGTCATATTTAGCTTCATCATCTAACCCGATGGTTGTTAAAATATTCACAACCAATACCCTTGAAGAGTCAGCCGTGTAAATTTTGCTTATCATTTCTATATAAAGGACTCGTTCAGTAAATATTTTTAACTTTACTGGTAGGTCTGCTAATGGATTAAACGCGACCTTTACCCTCACGCCGAGGAATTTAAATAAATTTATAACAACATCGGTTTCTTCGTCGTCGGCATTAGAAAACGGTCTTCCAGTTATAAAGAATAGAGTTCGCTTCATCCTGTAAATATAACCAGTCGGTACCATAAAAATATACTATTATACTATTTCGCAGAAAAAAAATCTACGTATATAAAAATGACTTCACTCCCTGCCCATTTCGCTCGCTGTACATACATAATATGTAGAGAAACTCAATTGCGTCTTTGTTTCATTTTCCCCTAATCATAAATATATGTATAAAAATTCCATCATACAAATCGGTGTAATAAAATTTGGTTTATGGGAATCCATCTTCAAGATTGATATATGACTATATGACTAGATATTTTCTCCTATAAATAATCACATTGGTAATGGGTTTTTTTTGCGTGTAGTGCGGAGTACATCTCTCCCATCACCCTCCCCCTCGGGACGCCGGACCGGCGTACGTCTACGCCACGACCACCAGCCCTCTCGATCGGCAGGCTATCCGGAGTCCGCCTAGATGGCGCCGGTCAGAATGGATTATCCTACGGAATACCCCACTGGGTCAGAATTAGCGTGGGTCCAGGATCGCCAGCCTTCCATCACCCGGATGCTCTTGCGTAAAACGCGTGCAGAGCAGCTTGCACGTGTTCTTCTTAAGCCTACTTCGCCGGTCCCCAGACCGGCATGTGAAGGGGACCCGAAACACTTAGAGGATCAGGGCTTGGGCGAGATCCGCCTCCCTAGCCCCCGCTCGACGGCGGCGGGCTTATACGTCTCTAATGCGCCCCGCCGCCTCCTTCTGCGAGATGGTGCACTCGCAAAAGTCAAGATTGGTAATGGATAGTAAGTAACATTACAATTTGAAATATGCAATTCAATGAAATACGAATATGTTATCTATCTTTATGGCATGGTATCTTTATGGTTTGAGACTTGAATATCTTGATTCATTTTATTTCAAGATAAAGACTGTAACGTTTAATAACAGAATATTTCATTGTTTACCAACAAAACACCACAACAAACAATCCGATAATGCAACCAGTAGATCCTGTTAGAGACAAAGCGTAAGCAAATATTGATCTTATTACATCAAGTAGAGGAGGATTATATTTAAGAGCTTACTAATTAATGAGGTAACCTTCTTAACAATCCGCCGATCCTATATACACAAACTAGAATACACAATCGGAATGATCCTGGTTGTTCCGGCATAAATTCGTGCGTAATATTACAGTTTCTTGCTCACGTACAACCGAAATTGCCTTATCTGAGTTTGCAACGTAATTCCTTAATATTTCTGAATCTTTACCGTACAGTAATGCGAGCGATAGATTTTGATGGACGCTGTTTGAATTTAACATTTAATTTCTCTTATGCTCATGCAGAATTCACTCTATCAAAGTACTTAGAAAATAGAAGAAGTAGAACATAGCAATGCTGCCATGGGCCCTCCCATTTGCTCTGCGAAATTGTCTATATCACCTTCATTATCTATATATTACCTGCGATTAAGCAGCCATTAACGTTCTGGAACCTTCCAACCGTGGTATTTGTTATGTTCACGTTTGTTCTCATAAAATATGTTTTCTGAACCACACATACTGCTTGGACCTTAACTTCGATAGGATTTCTTCATTTAAATGCGTCATACTAGCGATCTACAGCGCCTTCTTATCCTTAAGCGTGACATTTTGAGCGATTCCAATTTCGGAAAGTCAAATATATAACCTAAAAATACAAAATAGGTCCTGCCTCATTTGGGCAATGATTTTCATGCTCGTGACTAGTAAGCTCTTATCGAACTACGACATTGAAAAAAATTAAGGATCAAATGAAAACAATAACTGAGCTGACAAACATTACCAAATTCATTGTTCAAATAAACATTCCGTGATTCGTATTTGGGTAACCGATTTACCATGATCTTAATAATAGTATTTGTATAATTATCACCGTATCTACGTATTGCATGCGAGTATAATATAAATTCTATCAGCAGGAAGTTCGTATATACAGACTAAAAGCATCAAACTATAACGGCCAAACGTTCCTGCCATAAACCGATTTCGAGACTATTAACAGTATCGACGCAGGAAGCGAGAATACTAGTTTACAACGTAACTTTGTTTTTATTGGTTTAAGACGACAGTCGTGCTCTCTTGTCTACGAGGTTTTAGCGATAAGTACGCAATTCAACAAACAGAATCAGGAATTACTTAACAAATTATGTTTTGTTTTTCTAAATACTCTACAAAGACAAAGAGTACTTATAAACCATGAGAAATTCGACAACCCTATTGTAGTGAAACACACGCCAGTTGGTTTCATACTGATTTATTTTTAAAGACACCCTCACTACGTTATTATAAATATACTACATCTTCCTTTAACGAGAAAAAAAAAGGAAAAAAAAATTACAAGTTACAGTACAAAAAAAAATTTTTTTTTAAGCTTATTTACTTATTTACATTATTATCTATTGTTTACACTAATAATATAATACAGCACATAATATAACTAATCACACTCGAAAAAGAATTCTTTTAGCATTCGTGCAGTTCTTTCCTTAGACCTTGTAATAGGAACCGCGGGTGGCGACGCTGGCGACTGCGCACACAACTGATCACTAAAGCTAGCTGGACTATCGTAATCGTCACTGACATCAAGTTGAGTAGACTGAATATCGGTGGTCGTGCTCTGTGTCGGACTGACCTGTCCACTTGCTTGTGGGTCACTCTCATTGTCAATACTGGTTCCCAGTTGCCTACTAGTTATTGACTTTTGTCGACGCCTACGAACAGTTGTCGTAATCACAGTTGGTGTCCTGCTATTTTCAATTTTTACAATCGGTTGTTTCAGTGACTTTCCTTCACGTTTTTTATGGTCTGTTGTACGCACAACCAACTGACTTCGAGTACGCCGAAAACGACTACCGCAGTCATCTTCGATAATATAGGAGCGAGGTTGCGATGTACCTTCCACTATTGTCACCGGTTTCCTAACGCCGTTACCAATTAGAGTCGCCTTATCACCCGATAACAAGGGTTTTAACAATTTAGCCGATCTATCATAATGTTTTTTAATTTTCTCTCTGTTCATCATTATAGCTTTGTAATTCCTTTCATTATCTACTTTTTCCCTTAATAGCTCTGCAGTAGTTGGTAATTTTGTATTTAAACGTCTACCCATGAGAATTTGTGCAGGCGAATCCAATCCATTACGTGGTGTTGTTCTAAAATTCAACAAAGACAAATAAAAATCCTGACCTGAATCTATACATTTTTTAAGCAGATTTTTCACACTCTGTACTGTCCTTTCACTTTTACCATTAGACTGTGGGTAATGAGGCGATGACGTCTCATGATGTACTTCCCAATCATGCATGAACATTCTAAATTCTCGTGAGCTGTACGCTGGACCATTATCAGTCACTAATTGTGCTGGAATGCCGTGACGCGCGAACTGTTCCCTCAAAAAATTAATAACATGCTTAGAGCTAATATTCGCCAACTGTCCGACTTCTACGTAGTTAGAAAAGTAATCGACTAGGATAATATAGCTTTTCTTTCTATATTCAAAAATGTCGGAGGCTATTTTATGCCAGGGTAGCGCGGGCACAGGGTGCTGTAGAAGCGGTTGCCGGCGCGGTCGAGGCGCGTGTAACGCACACGCTGCGCACCGCCGCACCTCTCGCTCCACATCCTCAGACAGTCCGGGCCAAAACATTACTTCACGCGCGCGTCGTTTGCATTTTTCGATACCTAAATGTCCTTCGTGGACCCTCAACAACATGTCGTCTCGTAAAGCACGGGGTATAAAGACACGTTCCCCCTTGAAAATAATCCCTTCTATATAATGAAGTTCCTCGCGATACGGCCAGAACACTTTTATTTTTTCATTTACATCGCGTCTATTTTTTGGCCAGCCATGCTTTATGTACTTAATTAAACACCGACAATTACTGTCCGTCTCCGTTTCTTTTTTAATTACCTCCAACTTTTTGTTACTATACGGTATATTTTCTATCATGAAACACGTTTGCACGTTAACTTCAGAAGAAACCCGATCATTCATCATTTCATTCAAAGGAGCCCGAGATAGCGTATCTGCAATATACATATTTTTACCCGGAGTATATACAACTTTGAAATCATACCCTTGCACTCTCATCATCATCCTCTGCAACCGAGCTGGAACCGAAACTAGTGGTTTGTTGAATAATGCTTCTAGGGGCTTGTGATCAGTATGTACGGTTACGTCGGACCTACCGTAAATATATTGCCTGAACCGCTCAATCCCAAACACAATAGCTAGCATTTCTTTTTCTATGTGTGCATACCTAGTCTGAGTGTCGGTGAGCGTGAGTGATGCGAACTCTACCGGACGACCGTCCTGTAGCAGCACGGCACCCAGCGCCACACTGGATGCGTCCACCGACACTACTATCGGTACACTCTCACTGTATAGTGCCAGCACAGGCGCACAGCTAAGCTTCATTTTTAGCTTGTCCACAGCTTCGGAATGATGCGATTCCCAGAACCACTCGGATTCCTTTTTCAGTAAGGTTCGTAACACATTCACACTCTCAGAGTAATTAGAAATAAATTTAGCTAAATAATTAACCATGCCTAAAAATCTCTCTAATGCCTTCCTATCTTTCGGATAAGGCATTTCTAAAATAGCTTTGACTTTTGAGTCATCTGCCCGCATACCATTCGCATCGAACTTATGACCTAGGTAAGTAATTTCGGGTACACCGAATTTACATTTATCGCGATTAAACTTTATGCCTACTTCCTTAGCACGCTGTAAAAGGCACTCCAACCTCCTATCATGCTCTTCCTTTGTGCGTCCCCATATTATGACGTCATCGATGAAAGACTCCACACCATCTAAGTCTTCCAAATGCTGCCTGAGTTTAGCATGAAACACTTCAGGCGCACAGTTTATCCCATACGGTAAACGTAAAAATTGATACCGGCCGAACGGAGTACCGAAGGTGCACAGATCAGCGCTGGCGTCGTCTATCTGTACCATCCAGAACCCACAGCGCGCATCGAGCACGCTGAACACAGTGGCACCGCGCAGACGCGCTGCCAGCTCAGACACTGTCGGCAACGTGTACTGGGCGCGCCGCACCGCGCGGTTCAGCGGACGGGGGTCTAAACATACACGAATGCCACCGTCCTTTTTTGCGATTAAAACAATTGCATTCACCCAATCGGTCGGGTGTGTGACCTTTCTAACCACACCTAACTCTTCCATTCTACGTAACTCGTCCAACAATTTACCTTTAATTCCTAAGGGAATTTTTCTCGTTGGACTAACAACAGGCTGTATGTTTTTATTTATTACAATACTATATTTACCAGGTAATTTTCCTAGACCTTGAAACAAGTCTGAGTACTTATCAATATTTATTACATTAACGTTGCTAATTAATCCCAAAGAAATACAGCTTTCTAAACCGAGTACATTCTGACAGTTTAAATTGGCAACAACAAATGGCAAAAAATAACGTTTGTTATTGAATGTAACACACAGATGTTCAGTAATACCTATAATAGGTAACCTGTTCCCTGTAAAGGAATGTACCCGCTTTGTAAAGGGCTTAAGGCTGTTAATTGATAAACCCAAATTGAAAAAATCAGTTTTAGACATTACATTAATCATAGACCCCGTATCTATTTTTAACATAATATTTTTTCCTTTATATTTTACAATTTCCACCCATTCATTATACGACTTACATATGTTATTGTTCCCCACGATCGTATTCACATAGAACATTTCTTTGCATTTTTCTTCACTATCACTGCTCGCAGTATCCATACTCAAATTTAATACCTTACGAATCGCTTTCCTTTGCACACATACTCGCGAAAAATGCCCTTTCTGATCGCACACAAAACACATCGCATTAACTGCTGGACAACGTTCACCGCCTAGACACCGGCTGTTTCCACATCGCTGACAGGCGCTGCGAGCTGTTCTCTGCCCGCCGTTACTGCCAACTCTTGCGCCGCGTACTCCTCTCGCGCGCTGTCCGCTTCGTTCACCGCTTCTGTTCTGAACTGCAGACACTTGCACACTGTCCGCAGCGCAGTTAATGTATTTACTGTCCTCTTTAGACATCTCGGCCGCCTGACAGAGTTGTAAGGCCTTCACTAGTGTAAGATCATCAGTGCGAAGAAGTCGATCTCTCACCGTGTTGTTATTGACACCGCATACGATACGATCACGTAACAAGCTTTCGTGTAATTCACTGAATTCGCATTGCTGACTCAGTACCCTCAATGCGGTTATGTATTGGTCAATATTTTCGCCATCTTCTTGATCACGGGTGAAGAACTTATACCGTCTTACTATGATATTCGGTTTTGCTCCAAAGTACTTGTCGAACTTATTCAGAACACAGTCGATATCATCCTCACTTTCACCTTCGTTAAAAGTGAAGGTCGTATAAACCTCGTAACCGGCCGATCCTATGAGATTCACCAACAAACTAGCCTGAACTTCTTTAGGCTCTTTGCTCACTCCAGACGCTTTAAGAAATACTTCGAACAGCTTCCGCCATTGCCGCCACGCCTCGGAGCGTGCAGCCGGACCGCCATCGAGTGATAATTCTGCTGGAGGACGCGCGTGTTCCATATTTATGTTGGTTACTTCGATTTAACGTGTATTAAGGTTAAAAACGACGCACCGCTGCCACCATGTAGTGAAACACACGCCAGTTGGTTTCATACTGATTTATTTTTAAAGACACCCTCACTACGTTATTATAAATATACTACACCTATGAGTTAAATATTAAATAATTCAAAGAATCAACTTGATTCTAAAAAAATGCTTTGTATTTGTATTCTGTTGTATTTTGTAGCTCATATTACGTTCACTGTTTCATTCCAAATTGTATAAATTGAGTTTTCAAAAGCACCTTATTTAATTATCGTATATACATATTACGTACAATGGGGTAGGTTTTTACTGCACAAATATCGAATTATATTTGTTTATGGGAAGTTACAAAACTCAGACAGTGACAACATCTTTAGCTTTGAAATTTTCTGGAATGACGCAGCCAGCCTAAGGAAACATTCTGGAAGTTTCGAATTCCGTCACTCGAAGGTCTGATCCGGATAATGACTTGATGAATTCAATGAAGTTCTATTTGTATTATTGTACCTGATCATTTACTGTTTAAAATTAATTCTTAGGTAAATATACTTTATGTTAACTTAATAAAAAACGTCTACTTAGTGATTGCTATATATTTAATGGGCCAGTCAAACCAGAATATGTTTAAATAATACGAGAAGCAAAAACTTTGTATCTCTTTTTACGAAAATTGCGCGGACGGAGGAGTATGAAATTTTCCACACTTATAGAGAATATAGAGAAGAAGTGCACAATGCTAATATTTTTCAAAATAATGCATAAAAGATACATTAAATCAATAAAGAAAACATTACACACACTACATACCATGTATTTGACGCACACACGCATGCATACTATTTATTTTCAAACTTTTGTTCTTGACGTCTGTGGTCAAATTGAGAATAAATTAAATATTGTTTGTCTTTATTAATATTTTTTATAGAGTAGTCTTGGCGAAATTTGTGATTATAGAAGTATAAAATACAATCATAATAGTGTACAAACTTACAATTATTTATAAACTTACAATTAATTATAGTCGAATTTCGACTACTGCGGGACCTCTAGTATTATTAAATACACATAAACGTAGACAGTATCGTGAAGTTTTGCATTGCGATAGACAGCTATGTTAATGACAATGAAAATTTAAAGCGATTTAAAACTATTCGTACAAAGGAGACATTGTACCGGCAGTTAACATAGAATAGAGAAAATCTGCCTAGAACTTGAATCGTGCTAACGACATTTACGAAAATAAGGTTACGTTTTATATGCAGGTTCCGAGCACTGATCAGACCGCCAGCCAGTCTTGCCAGCAGTAAATATCAGCTTAGTGGAAGAATTTCCCGTTTAGATTTCATTTGTCTATTTTTTTATTTAACTAAGATACCAAAAGTATCTATATTAAGTACATTACTGAATTATTAAACATAAATATCTAAATAAAACTCTGAAGAGGTCATAATTATTATTCATTGAAAATAATTTTGAAATATAATAAATAAATAAATATTTACTAAAAATCACGCAACGTTAACTGGTCCCGTGCTAAGTTCGTAAAGAACACTTATGTTACAGGTACCAGATAACGGAAATAAATGTAAGATTCTTATTATACACATATATATATATATATTGAATATAATAGGTTGATTGACTCGGTGGCGCAGCAGCTAGTGCCTCCAGCTGAGTCAAGGCTCGTGGGTTCGATTCCAATATTGAATAAAAAATATTTGTTATTTACATGATTATTTAATGTTTACATATGTTTATATTTAAAGCTATTTAAATATATATTAGTCTCTGGCTTGCATAGTA